>NC_141538.1:118125625-118847500 GCF_021556685.1 Rattus norvegicus | reverse complement strand
AAGTTTTACAGTTTCCTTGTACATTGCTGCATACCCTGGATTGATCTAAATCCTTCAGGGGACCCCAAGAAATGTAAACTATGGTGTCTATCCTCAGTCTCGTGGGTCATGACCCACGGATACAAAGTAATTGAGAAACAGTGGGACATCGTCAAAAGTAGGTGTCAGAAATAGTCGTTAAAGGGAGTGAGAGATGACAGAAATCAGAGATGATAATGAGTTAGGCTAGGTTTTCATCACTGGGGCAGACAGTGTGAAGCAAGCCTGGTGCTTCGAGTTGTCACAGCAATTAAACAACAACAACAACAACAACAACAACAACAAAGACAAAACAAACAAACAAAAAACCCAAACCACCTCTACAAAGACGCCAATTTCCACCTCAGTTTGCAAATACAGAAACTTGGGCTCCATGACATGAAGAGGCATGCCGGTGACCCATGGACAGTATGGATTTTGAATTAGGCGTGTTTATCTCCACACTTCCTCCTGGGAGGCATCCATGCAAGAGGCCAGGGCAGACGGATGGGCTGTGGATGGCCAGACATTGACTGGGAGAATTAACTACATGCTCATCCCAACCCTGTGGTCTGGAAACATCTAAGCAGAGGTGGGGGATGTGTCCTCAGTTGGGGTTCGGACAGCCTTTTTTCTTTTTTTTAATGACTCTAGCAGAGGGATGCTGACCTTAGAGACACAGCCTCTCCTGACCTGAGTAAATTCTGTAAACAAGGTCAACAGTCCAAACGTAATTCAGTAAGGAAGAGCTTAACCCAGTGTTTGGGGCTTTTGTTATGGGTGAAGAAGAAAAGATGGATGACGGTTAATGGGGGTCACCTAGTCATCACATCCCTTTTCCCCAAGGTAAGATCTTCTCAGAGACACCCCAGGAATGGGAGCCAAGTGTGGCCAAGCCCAGCTTGGTTTCAGTTGTTTCCTATATTTTAGATTCCTATCAGGAACACTTGACCTGCGTTGGTTTTGTACCGCCTCTCGAGTAATCTCCAGTCAGCAGGTTTCAACAGCCCCTGTCCCAGCAATGTCTTTGAGTCTGAAGTACAGGCATTGTGAACCAGGTATCAAAGGCTGTATTCTCATCGGCAGGCTTGACTGGGGAAGAAGTTACATCCAAGATTATCCCTTCCCTCAAAATCTTCCTGTGGTAACTGAAATTACAGAAACAATCCCAACCTCAGTCCCCTGTGACAAACTCCAGTCCTTTGTGATCTAGCCCCGTCCCCTATAACCATCCCCAGTTTCCTGTGACCAACCCTAGTTTCCTGTGACCATCCCCAGTTCCCTGTGACCTAGCCCTGTCCCCTGTGACCAACCCCAGTCTCCTGTGACCAACCCCAATCCATGGTGACAACCCCAGTCCCCTGTGACCAACTCCATTCTCCTGTGAACAACCCCAGTCCTCTGTGACCTAGCCCAGTACCCTGTGGCCTAGCCCTGTCCCCTGTGACCAACCCCAGTCCATGGTGACTTGAATCCTGTGACCAACTCCATTCTCCTGTGACCAACACCAGTCCCCTGTGACTTAGCCCAGTACCCTGTGACCTAGTCCAGTACCCTGTGACCAACCCTACTCCCCTGTGACCTAACGTTGTCCCCTGTGATCAACTCTAGTCTCCTGTGACCTAGCCCAGTACCCTGTGACCCAGCCCAGTCCCCTGTGACCAACTCCAGTCTCCTACGACCCAGTCCTTACTTACTTTTCTGACTTAACTCCTAGCACTCTCCCTCTTCCTACCCAGGTCTCAGCCATGCTGCTTGTCTCCTGAACCTTGGATGCATCCTGGCATCTCCTCAGTCTTTGTACTTGCCGTCCCACCACATCACTGTCTTTAGAACTGCATGTGGTGGGAACTTTTATCAGTGGGGTCTCGGTCCTGTGCCATTGTGGTGAACATTCCTACTCGGCCTTCACAAAGAAAAACCTCCTTTCCACCTAGGGTCACCTTCAGCCCACGGCTCAGTTTCCTTGACTTAGAACACTTCTTTTGTTCAGAAAATGTGCAAGTAGTTTGGGATCAGTAAACACATTTTTAGAATAAATTACAAATCTTCTTAATGTTGAAAAATTATAGCTTCATAGAATTATATTGGGTAAATACAAAACCATTATGCCAAGAAACAATCCTGCCAACTTGAGACTTTTTTGTTTACTTCTTATATTTCTATCGCTTAATATACTATCTATATACTAAACAGTCTGCAACTGTTTTCTTTTTCAATTGCTTTTTAAAAAGTCACTTCATGGGGTCTGGAGAGATGGCTTAGCCAGTAAGAGCACTCACTGCTCTCACAGAGGACCAGAGTTTGGGTTCCATGTCCACGTGGTGATTCAAAAGCACTTTTTTTCTTTCTTTTTTTTTTTTTTTTGGTATATAAACTATTTATTAACAGCAAAGGCCCAAAGACTCATTTCTTCTTGGACACACCCACAGTACGGCCCCTGCGGCCAGTGGTCTTGGTGTGCTGACCCCGGACACGAAGGCCCCAAAAGTGGCGCAGCCCTCTATGGGCTCGGATTTTCTTCAGCCGCTCCAGGTCCTCACGCAGCTTGTTGTCTAGACCGTTGGCCAGAACCTGGCTATACTTCCCATCCTTTACGTCCTTCTGTCTGTTCAAGAACCAGTCAGGGATCTTGTATTGTCGTGGGTTCTGCATGATGGTGATCACACGCTCCACCTCGTCCTCCGTGAGCTCCCCAGCCCTCTTGGTGAGGTCAATGTCTGCTTTCCTCAACACCACATGAGCGTATCTCCGCCCCACACCCTTAATGGCAGTGATAGCGAAGGCTATTTTCCGCCGCCCATCGATGTTGGTGTTGAGTACTCGCAGGATGTGCTGAAACTTCTCGGGGATCACTAGGGACATGGCGGTGGCAGAAGCGGCGGCGTGTAGGCCTCCTGTGGAAGCTCAAAAGCACTTTTAACTCTAGGGGATTTGATGGTCTTGTCTGATTTCTGCAGGCATACACAGCATCCATACATATAACATGACACATGTACATGAAATATACATTTCAGAATTGCTTCATTTCTGTTCATCTACTAAGTTTGAACATATGAAATTACTATTCCTTCAAGTCAATAGAAATGCAGAACCTAACACATGTATCATATCCATCCCAATCGTTTAATTGTGTGTATTAATATACACACTATTGCACTGCATGGTTCTACAGTGTTTTTGTTTTTTTTTAAAGATGGCATCTTGTTATATTGCTCAGTTTCCTGGAACTGCATCACTCAAACAATTCTACTGCAATCAGTTTTCTAATCACTGACTATTAATGGACACTTAAGTTGCTTGCATTTTATCTTTGAACATAAATGAAGCTGCAAAGAACAAATATGTGCCTCTTTGGATGTGTGTGCATAGAGTTTTCATATGTGTGCATAGGTGGACACAGTATGGATGGAGGCCAGAGGTCAACCTTGGGTACTGTTCCTCAGCAACCGTTCACCTTGTTTATAACAAGTCTCCCACTAGGACCTGAGGCTCACTATTAGGTGAGGCTGACTGACCGTAGATGGGATTTTTCTGTCTCAGCCTCCCCAGCACTGGGATTGCAAGCATGCGCCACCACTCCTGACTTTTTATATGGCTGTTAGAGGTCAAAATCAGATTCCCCCATGCTTGCTCGGCAAGCACTTTGATGATAGAGATATTGTTCCAGCTCTTATGCATGTATTTTATGCCTATATTTGTGTACCTATGTCTTTGTCTTTATAGTTCTACATTATCTCTATGTATTTGTATAGATACACCAGTGTTTCTGTAGAACAGAATAAGTAGATTCCTATGTGTGTGACCATGGATCAAGGGGTTCACACATTTCACATTTTGACAATTATCGTCACAGTATCCTCTAAAATGATCCTAAAATTCATCTTCCAAAGCATTCATTCCTTTCAATTATCTGATGGGTAAATTTTCTGAGGCACTTTGAAATTATTTTATCAAAAGATGTGTAGAACACTTGTTTGTGCCCAGCTCTTGGTTCACTCTGGGACACAAGGAAGGGCATAATTAGCATTACACACACCCACACACACACACACACACACACACACACACACACACACACACAGTGGCAATAATTTCATTGTTATGACCACTCATTACTCCTACTATGACTAACTGAAAAGACATCAACTGCCTGAGCTGAATGGCCACTGGAGTTGTGCAGTAGTGAATAGCACCCTGCCTCCTCCACAGACAAGGGGAATATCCTCGAAGACCTTAACAGTACAATAATAGCAGCTACCCAACAGGGTACTTGGAAAGGCAAAATCTTTCGATACTGCACTTGCTGAGGAAGTTAGCTGTCGCCATTGCCTTCCTTTCCTGGACACTCACCGTTTTTGAATGTCTGTCTCTGCTCCTCTTATTCTGTGACACCAAGCACTGGACACAGAGTATGCCTAGCCCTGAGGACATGAGATCCATTGTTCCAGGCCTCGTGAGGGAACTCAGTGGTTGAGAGCACTGGCTGATCTTCCAAAGGACCTGGCTTCAATTTCCAGCACCGACCTGGTAGCTCACAACCATCTGTAATTCCAGTTACAGATCTGATGCCCTCTTCTGGCCTCCAAGGCCCTACATGTAAGTGGTGCACAGATTCTATGCCGTCAAAAGACCCGTACTAATAAAAATAATTAAAAAATAATTTATTGTCTTTCTGATCTGAACAAGACCCTTCTGTGAGAATACCTAGTTGCTATGGTTTCTCTTTTGTTTTATTATAAAAACTTTAAACATTCCTAAACCTTAAAAGGTGTGTGTGTGTGTGTGTGTGTGTGTGTGTGTGTGTGTCTATGATGGGGGGATCCTTGGCTATTTCACAAAACCCAGGTTCTTGACTTAGAAAAGCTATTTCAGTTCCACCCGTGTGATAATTACCACAAGATAGTAAGAAGAAACACCGTTGATGCTTTGACTATGAAGGAGAACGATGCCAAATGAAGCAGTGGGGGTGTTTTAGCCATAACAGACAAATTCCTTGCATTTATTATGAATGTTTCAGAAAGTCTTGTGTCTTCCAGGAATGTAAATCTCATGTTCACTGTAGTAGCACAAGCAGGTGGGTGGAAGAGTGTCTGCTTTGTTATGGATGACCACGGAGGCACCTAGTCATGAACAGAGAGCTCCCTTCCACAGTTCACTTATCAAGTCTGTTCCAGTTCATTGCCAGTTGATGCTCAGGTGGCTGCAGCAACTGCAGTGCACCAGGAAGTTTCCTAGAAAAGATCAGACAATGCAAAGTTGATATTCTAGAAGGAGAGCATTGTCCTGGCTGGGAGTTCAATAAGAGGAAGGACATTTGTTAGTATAAACATGTTTTTGGAAGGAGGCATCTCCATTGCTGCGAAGGGTCCCCAATAACAAGGACAGACAAATTTATAAATAGCAACGAAGAAATGCTGAAAAGCCATTCAAAAGCAAGCTGAAGTGGGTTCAGCGCATGGAGACTCAAGGTTATCTGGTTGAGATTCTACCAGTGTCCTTATTTGTCATTACTAAGGGACCCATAGACTTCCTGCTCCACCTCCAGGGTGTCTTAACCTCCTTAAGGTGATTGAATGCATTTGACCATTTCATGAATGTGAATGTTCTGGACCCTTCACTAGAAAAACACACATACACAATTAGACCATAGACTTCCATAGACCCCCTGATCATGTACTGAGACACCGTATATTGTGCCCACTTCCTGTTTTCTCACCCTGTGTGATACTCCCAGGAGTTTCCTCTTCTTGGCATGGATGTTACTGATCTCCCCTCCCTCAAGTCCTACTTGCTTACTTGTGACAGAAAGCTTTCATTGTCAGCTCTGCACAACTTTAAACCGTCAGGGCTGAAGGAAACCTCACTTCCCCAAATTTTAGTGGCTAGATAAAGGCTGGCATTCCTCAGGAACTTATGAAACTGGGCCCTATTTACCAAAAGGAGCCATTTTCCATATCTCTGGCAGAAGGGACAAATGGCTACCAGGGCATGAGAGAGCTAGAAGCAAGCAAAAGCAAGCAGTCAGCTGGGGCAGAGGTGTGTGTGTGCGCATGTGTGTATGTGCATATGTGTGTGTATATGTATGTGTGTGTGTGTGTGTGCGCACGCGCACTCGTGCATTTGCTGCTCTGCTCTTGAATGTGAACGTTATGTAATTAGCTGCTTTGAGTGTTTGCTTTAGTTTCCCCTCAGTGATGGAATGTGACCCAGAACTGTAAGCCAAATAAACTCCCCAGCACACTCCCAAGGTGTTTTTTTTTTTTTTTTTTTTTTTTTTTTTTTTTTTTTTTTAAATCAGGGTATTTTATCCCAGTAACAGACATCAACCTAGGACTGCATCTCCTCAAACATGGTTCCCATTCTTGTTCTTTCTGAACTCTTTGTGCTCTGAACTCTTCTTTGGCAACATTCAATTTAACGCTCACAGATCTAGGCCGCACTGTGCCTGTCATGGACATTGTTTATATAGTCGTTCTTCTTTCAACACACAGTCCATGAGAACCTACTGTGTGCAAGGTCTCCATTCTACCGTACTTTAATCGGCACCATACAATACAACTGTCCTACTCCCCCACAAGGCTCTGCCCTCAGAGTCAAGGACCAGACCTCCACTTGCCCAGTGAAAAGTCAGTAAATACGTGCCAACTAACTTTTCTCTCCCTGACCCCAAGCCTTCAAACATGCTGTTCCTTGGGCCTGAAGCACCATTCCTTCCTGTGGTATTTGCAAATTGCTCTCACCATAAACATCTCTTCTTCAGGAAAAGTGGTTTTTGAAACCTAGATGAAGTCTTAGAATTTCTCACATGAAGCTCTCAAAATGGCTTAACCTCTCTTATCGTACATTAACTCCTTAAATGTTACATTCACAGTTCAAAAATAAGCCTCGAGAGAACAAGGGTTCCTGCTTCCCTGTCTGTGTCCTTTTGCTCAGGAGGTAGGATGTGGTATTGTTCTTCACATGGTTCATGGTCCAGCAGCAATCCCTGGGCACTGCTGATACGAGATCTCAGGACCTACCCAGACCTACTGAATCATAATCCTTAGCTGACTTGCACACATATTAATGTTTGGAACTGTGGTCTTAGACAGATGCACTCTGTAAGTATATGCCAATATATTCAGTAAAGACAGTAAGTGTTGACCTGGAACCAGTTCAGTGTTAGGGTCCATATTGCCTAGTACAGGATTTAGTTCAAAGTTGGCCACAAGTGCTTGAGGAATAGATATTGTCTTCCATTGCTCTGTGTTTGCTGTATCCTCTTTAACTAACAAATTTGGGGGTGGGTGGTAGAGTCTGGTTTTAATGTTTTCCTTCTTATCTCTATAACTTGTAATTCTGTACTAGTAAGTAATGTTTAGTTAGAATCCATAGGACTAGAGACCAACTTGATGCTTTGGTATTGCCTAGTACATTAGTTCCCTTGTGGATCCAGAGGGTATATTTTGGCATGCAGGGTATGTGTGGGTAGCCAGGATTGTTTTCAGTTGTCTAAAGACCATGAGTCTTCATGCTGGGCCTCTAATCTTAAATTCATTCCTGTGAGGAATATTCCTCTCGGGCAAAAAAATAAAAAAAAAAATAAAAAAAATAAAAAAAATGGAGGAGCTATAAGAATGAGAAGTTTGAATTTCCAGTCTTAGCTCTTTGCTCAGGGCACTGTTTGGTTTGAAGAGGCCTAATTATGCCACTTACACAAGCAAACAGTGAAACAGATCCTCTAGAGTGGTATGTTTTAGTGTAATTGCCTCTTCCAGATTTTCTCAAGGCAAAAACATTGCTTTTTGGCATTTGGTCTTAGTATTAGGACAACTTACAGACTGTGGGCAAAGGCACTGTGAAAACAGGCATATTGGTGCATAAGGTTAGCTTTTTTATTTTGAAATTAGGTATAAAAATGATGGCAATGTGTTTATTGGACACTTGATGTTTGGGATGAGCATTTCAGAGCATCTGCGGTTGTCTATTGAGCTGAACGCTGCAAACACAACCTTTGATCTTTATGAGCTCATGTCTTCACATCAGGGTTTTTATCCTGCTTTAGAAAAGGTGATTGGGGCTGGTTAGATGGCTCAGTGGGTAAGGCCACTTGCAACCAAGGCTGATGACTTGAGTTCGATGTCTGGGTGCCCTGTGGTGGAAGAGGAGAACCAAGTTCTTTAAGTTGTTCTTTAATCTGTCAGTGCACAGAAACATATATACATAACATACATATAGAAATAAGTGCAAAGATTTTTGTTAATTAGAATGTTGAAATCTAAGAGTAGCTATCCTTACTCTGTTTCTTTAAAGCTTTGGGATTTTATTTAAATCATTATTATTGTTATTGGTATGTATTGCACTGCATGTATGCGTGCGTGCATGAGTGCGTGTGTGCGTGTGTGTTTGTGTGTTTGTGTAGTCACTTGAGTTGTTACTAGAATTTAATTAAAGTTCTTGTGCATTTTTATGTAAGGGCTCTACTATTAAGATAACACTAACCTTTTAAACATTTCATTTTGAGATGGATGTGTTCTACATTACAAAGTCTGGCCTAGAACTGGAGATTCTCCTACCCCAGTCTCCTGAGTAGCTGAAATTCCAGGCCTATGGTACCAGGTCCAGTTTAAAGCTGTGGAATTTTAGAAGAAAGAGTTGGAATCTTAGAATCCTGCAACTTTAACCCTTAAATTCTAGATCATAGATTTTCCCAGTGTAAATACAGCGGAGTTACGTAAGTCAGGAGTGATGGCCAGTAAGCAGTGTCTCTGTCTTCTCCTTTACCTCTCTGGGAGATTGGCTACCTTCTCAGGTCCTGTCGAGTGTTCTGGAATACTCAGGAATGCTCTCAGGTCCATGGGTATTTTCTTCTCTAGCTCTCTGTGATACATTTTCTTTTCCATGACAAAAGCTTATTTTCCTAGGTTGCCAAAGTCACTCTGTTTAGACAGGTCCACCAAAGACACACCATTGCTACTGGAGCCACACCTCTGTTGGTACTGCAGTGCTGCCACACTGTCTACAGATATGGCTGGCACTTTGCTACTCCTCTCTTGCCTGTGCCCAGAAGACTCTCAGACAAAGCGACTGCACATCTGGGTCTGGTTGGATCTGCTCAGGAGCCGTCCTTTCTGCTTCATGTTTTCTGTGTGCTCCCTCAGCACACAAGAGAGGCCCAAAACCCAGCCTTTGCTTCAGATGTCTTAGAGCATCCCCATTTGTCTGTACTGCCATTGGAAGTGGGAAATGGAAACTGGCATAGGTGCGTGCATGATGGCTGTCTGCCTGTGCTCCCTTTCTCCCACGTAATCCCAGAGAAACCCCAGGCCTGCAGTCAGCTCTATCATGTCAAAGTTTCCTGAGGCTGTTTCCTGGACTTCTCCCCGTTTATCTGAGGGACGTGAGTCGCTTACTATCATAGATAGGGTTATTGTGGTTGTGATGAAACACCATGGTCAAAAGCAAGTTGCAGAGGAAAGGGTTTGTTTGGCTTATGCTTCTATATCACAGCCCATCATTAAAGGAAGTTTGAGCAGGAGCTCAAACAGGGAGGCAGGAGCTGGTGCAGAGGCCACTGAGGAGTGTTGCTTACTGACTTGTTCCTCATTGTTCGCTCCGACTGCTTTCTTATAGAACCCAGAACCACCAGTCCAGGGTTGGCACCACCCACAGTGGGCTGGGTGCTCCCCCACCAATCACTAAGAAATACCCTACAGATTTGCCTACAGTCTAACTTTGTGGAGACATTTTTTTTTTCAATTGAGGTTCCCATCTCTCAAATGACTCTAGCCTGAGTCAAGAGTCAAGTTGAGATAAAGCCCTCTATCTCAGATTCTGTAAAATCAGAAATATGTGAAATACATTCTTACTCCAGGAAGGAAGAATCAGGGCACCATTAAAATCAAGCGAAACCAACCCCTAGCTGTACACATAACTCAAGGTCTAGTGTCTGAGATCCACTCACAATCTTCTGGGCTCCTCCAGAGTCCCAGGTCCTTTCATAATCCTCGAAACAACAATGCCAAGTCTGTCACATTAATTTCTGTGTTAGTTAGGGCTACTATTTCTATGATGAAACACCATGACCAAAAGCAAGTTGGGGAGGAAAGGGTTTGTTTGGCTTACACTTCCATCAAGTCCATCACTGAAGGAAGACAAGACAGGAACTCAAACAGGGCAGGAACCTGGAGGCAGGAATTGATGCAGAAGCCACAGAGGAATGTTGCTTACTGGCTTGCTTTCATGGCTTGCTCAGAGTTCTTTTTTATAGAATCTAGAACCACCAGCCCAGGGATTAGCTACCCGCCCCCCCACTAAGTTTTTAAATCACTAATTTAAAAAATGCTCTACAGGTTTGCCTACAGTCCAATCTTATGAAGACATTTTCTCAATCAAGAATTCCGTCTCTCAAATGACTCTAGCCTGTGCCCGGTTGACGTAAAACTAGCCAGCCCAACTGACCCCTTGTCACTTGACAAAAAAAAATATCACTATTAAGCCGTAACACTTAAACCCTCTTCAGTTCCCCCCCCCCAAAAAAAGAGAACAGTTTGATTGGTCTAGAGGCCAAGTGTCCTAATGAAGTACTCAGCAACCAAAGCAATCGGTACTACAGGTTATCGACAGGTTACTGTGGCCACAGATGGTTGTCCATTTCTATCTTGCTACTTCCTACCCATTCTGAGACACCATTCTCTCAGTGACAAAATGAGGAAATTCGTAGAAGAGGCAGGGAGCATGAAGTAGGGTTAGAGACACTGTGCTTATCGGAGGCTCTGGTTTACTGTTATCGCCTGCCGCTATTGCTAAAATGTGTGAAGTATTTTTACCAGTAGACTGCATAGCAATGGTGTTACATCTCTGGCCATTTGTCCCTTATCCACTGCAATCTACTTTTATTCATTGGTTTGTTTTCTCTAGACATTCGGGTCAGTATGATTTCCTATGTTAGAATGACGGATGGGCTCTCATGACTTACACTGAAGTCTAGAGCTTTTCCCTCTGTTTTTAGGCCCTGTGATCTGACTCCAGCTTCACTCCCCTTCCTCACGGCTCTCCACACCTCTTCCACTCCACTGAAGACAAGTCAACGGTCCCTATGCACACCTCCCACCCTGCATCACTGTCCCTTCATCTGGAATATAGATCTTGTTTCCTTTTTGATTTCCTGCTCAAGTGCCATCTAGCAAGCCTTGCTAGCCCATAATAAACCCGTGGCTCTTGAGACCCCTATCCTTTGTCATTATCCAGGTGTCAACGGAAGACCAATACTTCAAATTTGTACCTGCGTGTCCTGCGTCTGGCACCTGGTATACTGTCGGATTCTGTCTTAGATTATTTATTTATTCATTCACTTTTTCTCTTTTTAAAACATCTTAGCTCATCTCTCATATATATTACATCCAGACTACAGATTCCCTCCCTCCTCTTTCCCCAGTCCCCCCACCCCACTTCCCCAGATCTATTTCTCCTCTGATTCCCTTCAGAAAAGGGCAGCCCTCCCATGGATATCAACTAAACGTGGCATATCAAGTCTCAATGAGGCTAGGCACATCCCCTCACGGTAAGGCTGGATGAGGCAACCCAGTAGAAGTGAAAGGGTCCTCCAAACAAGGAAGAGTTAGAGGCAGCCTCTGTTCCCACTGTTAGGGGTTCCACAAGAACACCAGGCGTCACCACTAGGTTAGACCAGCACAGACTCCCTGACTGTCATTTCAGTTTTTGCGAGTGCCTATGAGCCCCAAAAAGTTGAGTCTGTGGGCTGTCTTATTGTGGTAGCCTTAACGCCTCTGGCTCCTATAGTCCTTCCTCCCTCTTCTTCTAGAGGGTTCCCTGAGCTCCAGCTAATGTTCGGCTGTGTTGTTTTAGATTTCTAAGTAAGAGTTTGTCAATACTCAGATACTACATTTGGGGCTAAAAATTATTACTATTTTTTGTGGTGAGTTGTATTGTTTACCTAAGACAATTGACAGTTACTCTTTCCTCTACTTACTAGGGGATGGTAACACCTTCTGCCCACAGTCGTGCCCATGAAAACACCCCCAGACATTGCAACATGTCTCTGGGATGTCAGATTGACCTCCAGTTGGGAATCACTTCCACTGAGTCCCTCCACGAGACCCTGGAGGTGTGAACCTGGGTGGACCTCAGAGGGCTCTTATGAAAAAGGAACAATTCACGTTATGCCTTCACTAACTGGCAATAGAAACACGAGACCCACTGTGAAGCTTTGCACGGGAGATAGGGAAGTGAATGGAGGCCGTGCAGGGCGAGCGATTTATCCTATCATGTAAAGGTTAGGAGCCGGAGTCAGGATTCCAGGAGGATCCCCACCACTGGGATCCGTAACAGAGGTGAGTCTCTCAAACTCTCAGAGCTTCAATGATTTCATTCTGAAAATGGGATTAAAAATGGAGACCCACATTTGTGAAGACAAATCAGATTATATACATCATGTAGTTAGCCCAGAGCCTGGAATGTAGAACGTACTTAATATTCATTCATGGCTACTATCGCCACCACGACCAACAGTTAGGATGCATTTCTATCCTTCCAGAGGTCATAGTATGTGATTTCCACTTGGTCACTGGGCTGTGGTCTGAATCTGGCGATTCAGATCCCAGTATTCTCAGAATCATAGTCCCCTGACATAATGAAGTCACAGCCTCATGCTGGACGGACCCTTTACATTAGACTTGTGGGTGTTAACGTCTAATGGGAGTTCCCTTTCGGCCAATAGATACTATCTTCACACATAGCTGTTGCTGGGAAACTCAGTAGCTGCATTATTGCACGCCTTGGAGTGCAATAGATTGGTTATATAGGATCAATACTGGATATCAACGTGTATTGATTCAAGGAACATGCACCTGCCTGAAGCTCACAAACACACAAGCTCAAAGACTTTAGGTTCTAAGAAACACTCACTTTTTAAAGCCAGTTGGCATTAGCTTGATTTTTGGAGCAAACAGCTGTATGAACAGCTGCTTTGGCTCAGAGAAGAAAGCTGGGACAGAAGCTCAGGGATCAACCACAGGTAGTTGGTGGGGCCAGTTACCTCCTTTAACCAGTCAGCTAAGAACATGTGTCAGGGCAGGCTAGCCTACAGAAAGAGGAAACGACTCTCTTCCCTTACAAAATAAACACCAAACAGGTCAGTAAAATGTAGGTCTGAACTAGGTCTATGACCACCAAACTGACATAGGAAAAGGCATTTAACTTTCAGAAACCTGTCTTTACTCGCCTGTAAAGGGAAGCTGTGGGATGAACTTGGCAGATGTAACTTACTGCTCTGCACACTGGAGAGGGGGTACTGCAGTAGTCTGTACAGTGCAGACTTACTGTAGACTTTACTAGCCATCGACAAAATGTCTGACAAACGTAAATGTAACTGAGATTTTTTTTTTCATTTTTTTAATTCATTAGGTGTCTGTTCTTTGATAGGCTGGTTTCATTCTTTGATTGGTTGGCTCGTTCATTCATCCGTTCAATCATGCCACAGTTGTCGGAGCACACACTCTTCCCTGAGCCTATACTGGGATCGTGGACTGCCTTTGTCCTCAGGTGGGGTTTATGTAAAGCAGTTAGATCAATTCCTAGGTCAGAGTGCAGGCCTTTGTTGGAAATGTTGTTGCTAGTGCCTGGGACCAGGTCCGGGCATCTCAAGGCAGATTGCTTTGGGGTCGCACTGACGCTTGCCTGGTCGCCGGTAGGTGGCGCCAGACGCCCTGGAGGAAGGCGCTGCGCCGGGCCCCACTGGCCTGGCTCCGCCCACCGCCGGGTCCGGTGCCTCCCGCTCCGCCTTCCGAGCAGTCGAGTGCGTCTGAGGCGATCCCGTGCCAGGCTTGGGGACGCTGCCAGGTTTCTCTCAAATCTTGGCCCTAACAAAGGGAAGCAAATTACAAAAATGGAAATTTTCAAACTAGCGTTCAGTGGTATTGAAATCGACGTTTGTGTAGCACGCAGGCACAGACCACATTCGTGCTATTTTGTGATTAAAACGATACCTAAAATACCTCTTTGCTTTAGTTTTCGTCTTCTAAAACGGCCTCTTCCCCCCTTCTAATTGCTGCCTTACTTTGGGGGAGCGGCGAGCCCCTGGCCACGGTAGAATTGCTAACATTTGCATCAGGACAGTTGAAATCTGGCCTGGGCTGCTATTCTCTGTCTCTCTCTGTCTCCCCCCGCACCCCCCGCCAGTCCCCATCCTTCCCCCTCCCCCCTGTCTCTTAGACTCCGCTGTTTCTGTCCTCTCTCCACCCCCCCACCCCCTTCCTCCTTTTCTTTGGGAGTTGAACTTTAACCTAACCGTGTGTGTACTTTCAGCCTGGGGGAATACAGATAAAGACATTTCTAGGCACTGTACCGGGAAGGTTTGAAGGTTTGTGTTTTGTGTACTTGGTTTCAAGTCTTAGGACAGCGTGTAAATCCTCAAGGTTCATCTTGATTCAAGCAGCAAAACCCGACCATGGCCTTGCCAGAGCTCTGGTTACCTTGCTCTCACATTAAAAAAAAAAAAAAAAAAAAAAAAAAAAAAAGAACAAAACCAATAAAAACCAATGATTTTGAAGCGGGTGTTGAGCTGGGTTTTGAATGGATTTTACTTAACATGAAGTTGTATAGAGAGCCGACTGTGTCCTCTTGGCTTGTTTTTGCAGTTGCTAGACAGGCCCAGTCCCCAGTGGGCTTGTGTGAAAGGCGTCCTCCTCCCACCCCAGCTCTCCGCACCATTTCTTTCCTTGGAAGCTTTGGCTGTCTCCTTCTGCAGCTGTGTTTGCAGTGCCTGGAGACAGGTGGGGGAGTAGCCTCCCGCTGAACCTGCCAATTCCCTCTCCAAGGACTGTCTGAATAGCTATTAAAAATTAAAGGACACCACACACACACACACACACACACACACACACACACACACACACACACACACACTTTCGTTCTTTGTTTTCTGATGGCGGTCACCGTCACACCAGGGCAATGGTACTGCTTTGCCTTGCCGACTGAGATTAAATTCTACAGTCCTTCTCTTGTCTGCATTTTCCAGCCCACAAGAACAGCCACTGGCACATCTTCTTGGACCCTCTAGAAGATCCGGGTTCTAGGAGTGGTCAAGTGTCCACCTAGAATGACTTTTGAGAGAGAGGCTCTTCCAACTCCAGGAGATAAACACAGGAGGTAAACACAGAGCCCATGAGATCACGGTTGCAGTTAGAGGCCCTCTGTTTATCTGTATTTGGGCTTCCAAACTAGAATTTTCTAGGGCAGGTGGTAAGTGTCTACTGCACACTGGTTAGAGTTTTACAGGTTCCATAGGAGAAGCAGAAGTCAGATTTTCATTGCCAACATGGATTCAGGACCTTCCACTCAGCCACCCTTCTGCTTTCACAGGGCTGTTGCCCCCTCTTAGAATTTCTCCTCATCTTCTCTTGATTAGCAAACTTTAGGTCTCTTTTAAGACTTCTTTCAAACACACCCTCTCCAGTCTATCTGTGCTTGGGTACCCCTGTGGAGTCAATAATCCTGTCATAAGTTCAATGTGACAAAGTGCTTGACATATCATGTGCTATGCTGATCTCTCTCTCCCTTTCCCTCTCTCTTCCTCTCCCTCTCCCCTCTCCTCTCCTCTCCCTTCCTCTCCTTCTCCCTCCCTCCCCCTTTCTTCCCTGAGAGAATATATTCTTTGCTCAGGCCAGGATCTCGTAGCCATCACATCAGAGATGCCCGGACAACTCTATGTGATGATAAGGAAACACACCTGGTTCTTAAATGGTCCCAAAGGGCCGCCTTGTTTTTTCTTGGGTTCTTGTTCCATTGGCAGGCATCTCTAAATATGTCTGTAGAGTGGAAAGGAAAATCTTCAAGGTTATGTTCACATGTGACTTTTCCATAGTTCAGGGAGAGTCTTCTAGTAATGAAGGTTTGATGAGCACATAGATGGAAACTCTTATGTCCCGGCATGAGCTCAAGCACAGGACCAACACCCTCTGAAGACTGAACTGAGAAAGTTTCAGGTACCCGTGTGTGCTCTAGTGTATGCTTAAGGGTTGGAGAAACAAGCTGTATTCAGCAGACTTGATTCACTCACTTGCTTAAGCTAGAAACCTGGAGATGTGCTTGAGACCCCTCTCCCCAACTTCTCACGTTTAGTTTCCAAGTCATGTCACTTCTTGGAAATACCCTCAGATCTCTTCACTGGTCCTCATCTCAGCTGTGTTCTAAGCCATTACCACTTCCTACTCAGTTGCAATGCCTCTCCATCTTCCTGTCTCACCGTCCTGTGACACTCAAGCAAGCCTTGTATAACCCCTTGCATGCCTTCGTGTAGCCCCCCCACTCCTTACCCCATCTTTTTGGCACCCTCAGTATATTGTGCTTCACGTCTTTGAACTTGGCAAACTCTCATTGGTTTTGAAGGCTTATCCTTGAGGTCTTCTGGGAATATCTCTTCTTCAGTGTTCAGTCTTGAAGAGCACATCTTTGGAGGTATAACCCATACTTCTCCCTACTCTATCCCTTCTGGATCAATCAGATAACCATTATTGTCGCTCCTGACGTCTGAGTCTTCCTTCTCACCACTCTTCATGGGTTATAAGTATAAAGTTACTGCTTTTGATTTATTTCCTGTCTGCCTTTTTGTATATGATATATTCCATGGAGTAGGAATCATTTCTCATGCTCCAAAGCATTCACTGGCACAGTCAGTGCCCAACATATATCAGGTGGCCGAGAAATAATATTTGGGTGTTGATACAAGGAGAAATGCTAGCAGGCCGTCTGTCATGGACATGTGACATGAAAATTGTCACATGTAAAACTAGTTTCATACCATGAACAAGGAAGCTCATCTGAAACAAGATGTTTGTGCGTGAGGAGCAAGTCAAGGGGAGACTTGAGCTGTAGTGTGATGTCCTCCAGCCCTTCCCTACTGCTATTTGAAAAATCGGAAGAGAACGAGAGAAAAGAATATTTGTTTTACAGCTCCACCATGATCTAGCCCTCCCTTCTCTCTCCCCCTTGCATCAAGTACATCCTGTACTTTTGGCAACATGTTGACTGGATATTTAAAAGCTGTGAACTGTTCTGAAAATTTCACATACTGGGTTATGAGCCATGTGTGTTTGATCAAAATTCAATTACTCCACTGTACCATACTTGGAAGCCTATCATCCCGAGTTATGAAGTATGACGAAATAGGGAACCTAATTGGTTCAGTATGGGAAGAGTATCAACCAAGCTTGTTATGATAAATAGCTTCCTGTGTTAAGGGTTCTCCAGAGCTTACAAGTATCTTGGCTTGCCTCCTTTACTGTAATAGGGTTATTGCTCCTAGGGACCCCCTAGATCACTGTCCCTCCAGGCAACTGCCGTTTTCCTCCACTTACTCCTTCCGTGCAAGAAAGGTTCAGTGTGTTTCTCTCCTCCTTTATTTCCTTATTTAGAAGTTGAGCATCTGATAACCTCCTTACCTTTTTCCCCCTTTAGAAAAACAATCTCAAAAACTTCGATTTCAGTTACAGAAAATGGCGACTCTCCTTGCAGCCACTACTTAGAACTAAGAAACAATCAATTTTTTTCATACTTTTATCAGTTTTTCTCATGCTTCCGGCTTCTTAAAGGCTAGGTTGTATGCTAGTGTGGTGGGATTCATAGGCTCATCCTGAGTTTCTTTACTCTGAAGGACATGCAGATTGTTATAGCACTCAAGCTACAAGTTACAAGTCTCTCAGGTGTTGAAATTTTATTGTATTCATTACTGGTTTCAGTACTTGACAGAGACAGCTTAAAGGAGGAGGGTTCCTCTCTGGAGGTGGAGTCCTGTCAATCATGGCAGGGAAGGCATGGTGGTGGGAGTGCCTGGTGGAGAGTCCTCAATGGTGCAGAGCAGGAAGCAGGGAAAGCCAGCCACCACCTTCAGAGGATCTGCTTCCACCCTCCAGACCCAACATCCTAAAGGGCCTGTGGCCTTCAAGATGGCGCCAAAGCTGGAAGCCAAGCTTTCAGAACGTGAGCCTGAGGTAGACATTTCAGACTGAAAACTTAACTGTCAAAGAGTTGCTGGTTTATATTGCTGTCAAGATTACAAGGATTCTGGGGGCTGGAGAGATGGCTCAGGCGGTTAAGAGCACTGACTGCTCTTCCAGAGGTCCTGAGTTCAATTCCCAGCAACCACATGGTGGCTCACAACCATCTATCATGAGATCTGATGCCCTCTTCTGGTGTGTCTGAAGACAGCTATGGTGTACTCACATACATGAAATAAATAAATAAATCTTAAAAAAAAAAAGATTACAAGGATTCCTAGAGACTTGTTTTGGAAGTATGAGGAAAATATTAAGAAAATTATCTGAGTGATTTACAGAAGATTAAAATCAAAACAAAATATTTCCGTGAATTTTGGTCACTGAGCGCCTAGGTACATAACATTTGGGGGAGTGACATCTTGGGTTGGGTTGGAAGTGTTATCTTTTAGTGGTTTTAATGAAAGGTGAAACAACTGGGTGGATGCCATCTTCTTTCCTTACTATTTGAGGGGTCAGGGTTTTATGTAGCCCAGGCTGGCCTCAAACTCACTATGTAGCCTCGAACCTCCCAAGTGCTGGGATCACCTGCCTGCATTACCCTGTCCAGTAGGTGATTGCCAGGTGAACGTCTATACCAACAGTAACCAGGTTGGTTTCCTTAGCTGTCAGCTTCAGGGCCCAGTCCTTTTGCCCGTGTTTGGCCTTAGTTCAAGCTCCCTGCGTTTACTTCTCCAAGCTTCTTTCATTTAATCCTCTCCTTGCATCAGACCATCCTGCTTAAAGACACAGAATACAAAGTGTGCGTCTGTCTACTGGACATTTTCCTGCGTTCCATAAAACGTTGTTTTGGTGAAAAGCAAGGGCTTTAGTTTGTCCTTGACAACAATTCATTAATCATGAGTACTGCAGTACACAAGCAAGGAACAAGAAAAGATCCTTGGCGCAGTAAACTCTCAGCCTGCAAAAGCCAGAGTCGAGTGCCTTGTGGGCTTAGGAGCTTGAGGTAGCAGTGAGGCCAGAACCAAGCTGGAGCTGTGTTCTGCACTCACCAGGGTTAGCTTCAAAACTGCATTACCCGAACCTGATGCATGCCAAAGAGGTCTGCATGCCTTTCTTGTATCTTTCTGTCAGGTGAATATTAGTTTCCCGGCGCTTCTATAATTTTCAAGTGGAATTTCCAACAAGGAAGCATTCCTAGGAGCTACAAATTTCAAAAACTAAAATGACCGTAGGCATTTAGATATCGCTCCCTTTTGGCAAATCGGCTTTTTTTTTTTTTTTTTTTTTTTTGGTAGTAAATCTTCCTTGATCGAAAAGCACCGGAACAGAGAGAATGAGAGAATGAACTCTATTATCCATGCACAGTAATTAAGGAAATAGTTCTTGTCTCAGTACTAAGGGCAAAGCTCTGCTTGACTGTAGGAAAGCTAAGTGGTGGAGAATTTTTGGAATGCAAAGACTAATCAAAGGAATCCAGTTACTAGCAAGTGGTTAAAGATGAATAGTAGGTAAGACATGCTTTTTCTTAGAAGTAAGAAGATGCTTAATGGACACATTAAAAAAAAGTGTCTTTTCTGTGTTTTTATAAAGAGTGCAAAGTGACATTTTATTAAAATCACTGTCTCAAGATACTCTTTAACTTTTCTCTTTGGGAAGAGTTTGCCATTTTTTCAATGTTTTAATATATATTTGTTGCTGTTCTCAAACAAATAGGCTGGCCTTGAACCTGAAGCAATTCTCTTGCTCCAGGCTCTTAAGTGCTGGGATTACATGAATGCACCGTCATACCCAATTTTAATGCATTAAGACAGCGTCACCAAATGCAGGTCAAACCTCAAAACAGCAAATGCTAGTGCTAACACATTTGCATCCATAATTACAACATATATTTCTTAACACACACACACACACACACACACACACACACACACACACACACACACAAAATAGTACCACTATGGAAAGACCAAATTTTATCAATTGAATTGGTGCCGATGGGAGAATTTCCCTCTCGGATTTCATGTTCCAGAATGTGGTATCCCTCTCTCCAGTCTTTCAGTCTTTGGTTCATCTGAATTAATCCACCTAGGTTATCATATATCTCATTTTGTCTCAAGCACAGCAGAGGAAAACATAACCATGCAGACTAGTTTTTGAAATAAACGATACCCTGGAGCAATAGATGTATGGAAAGCAGAGTTATTTTATTTCTTTAGAAGAAAAATTGGAGTGAAAGTTGTCTCAAAAGAACACAAATAGTAATAAATAGTAATAATCACTTTCTTGAGGACTGTGCTCTTTAGGGCTGGGATAATGGCTCAGGGGTTAAGAGCACTGGCTGTTCTTCCAGATGACCTGGTACAATTCCCAGTACCCACATGGCGACTCACAATGTCAGTAACTCCTGTTCAAGGGGATCCAATGTTCCCTGTCCTCTACTGGCACCAGGCATACATGTGCTAGGCAAGCATACAGGTAGGCAAAATACTCAGACATGTAACAAGAACAAGAACAAGAACAACAGAACGAAGGAACTGTACTCTGTAGGCCCCACCCTTCAGTGAGAATTTATAGGCAATAAACCAAGCCCAGTTGAGAATCAGAGTTCTCCAGGGATGAGCCCCTTGACAGGTTATCTGATCGAAAATGCTCATCCATGTAGATATATATAAGTAATGGTAAAGGTACTCAGTCTGGGATGTGTGTGTGTGTGTGTGTGTGTGTGTGTGTGTGTGTGTGTGTGTGTAACCATAATGCATGGATAACTGAAGAAGTCACGCATTTAAAGAGGGATGGAAGGTGTTGGAATGATGGAAATTATGTTGTAAATACAATATTCAAGTGACATTCTAAAAAGAAATGTGCTCTGAACATTGGGAGATGGAGAAGTCAACATACTTTTCCTATAAAGGACCAGATAGTAAATATTTGCCTGCTGTAAACCTGTGTCACAGCCACTCAAGTCTCATGTGCAGTGCAGACATGCTTACATAGCATGTAAAATACATGTGGCTGCTTCCAGTACAGCTATGTTGACAGACACTGAACTCTGAATTTCATTTAACTTTCTTTTTCAGATGTTTTTCCCTAATGTGCTCCAAATATAAAGCGTGCAGACACTAACAGGTTGGATTTGACTCACAGGCCTTAACCATAACTGACCCTGGCCCTGATGCTCAGTTTTCTTATTTTATCTTCTATGTATCGTCTGTCTGTCTGTCTGTCTGTCTGTCTGTCTGTCTGTCTGTCTGTCTGCCTGCCTGTCTGCCTGTCTGCCTGCCTGTCTGCCTGTCTGCCTGCCTGTCTGCCTGCCTGTCTGTCTGTCCCTTCCTTTCTCTGTCTCTATCTCTCTTTGTCTCTTTATCTTTTATCTAGAGTCCTGATGTAGGACTACTTTCTTTCTAGATGAAAGCAAACTCACACAGAACTGTCTGATTTACCGGCAGAGAGCAAAACATTTATCTGAATAATACTGGCATTGTGAGCACCAGCTTCTGAAATGATTTGCTACGGTGAGGAGACCATTTTTAGGGCCAGAACCCTTCTTGGCTAACATGTTTGAGGTGTCGAGTTTATCTCCAGCAGCACAAAGAAAGTGGTGGTAGTGGTGGTCATGGTGGTGGTGGTGGTGGTGGTGGTGGTGGTGGTGGTGGTGGCGGTGGCAGTGGTGGTGGTGGTGGTGGTGGTGGTGTGGAGGGAGAGGGAGAGGGAGGGAGGGAGGGAGGGAGGGAGGGAATGAGAATTAAAGTGTCACCATGTAACTAAAGGAATCTGTAATCATTTTACAAAATACACATACCTCTATGAATGTCCATAGTGGTAAATTAATTAGTAAAAATAGCCTCTAATTGGAGGGTAAAACCTCTCCCAGCTAATATAGGCATTGAAATAAACAGTTCAGTGCCAAGTATGGGTTATCTCTTTCTGAGTTGATGATCAGTAGGGTTCCATAACCGCTCCCCCAAACATTTTGGTCCATTGCTGTTGGTCTTGATTACCCACCAGAACTTGATAGTAAGAGCCTCTTGCTGAATACACCATATGCTTGAGTCATAGGAAGCATCAAGCATGTATTGACCTGGAAGTTTCTTTCCTACTGGCTAGCTTTCATACTGTTCGAACATTCTATTTAGGTTACTATGGAGGAAAATGATCAACCTTTACCCAGGTGGTAAGCCCTGTAAGTAATAATAGTGACTGGCTTGGCAAGATTTGCTCATTTGTGCAAGGGTAACTGTAGTAACTGATAGTAACTGTCTTAGTTAGGGTTTTATTGCAGTGGAGAGACAACCATGACCATGGCAACTCTTATAAAGGAAAACATTTAACTGGGGCTGGCTTACAGTTTCAGAAGTTTAGTCCATTATCACCATGGTGGGAAGCATGGCAGCATTGAGGCAGGCATTACTAAATCCGTAGGTAGCAGGAGGAGACTGTGTGCTACACTGGCCATAGCTTTAGCAAAGGAGACCTCGAAGGCCACTCCCAAAGTCACACACTTCCTCCAACAAAGTCAACTTACTCCAACAAGGTCACCCTGCCTAATAGTGCCACTCCCCATGGGCCAAGCATTCAAACACTTGAGTCTGTGGGGGCTGTATAAATCAATGGGGACCAATTCAAATGACCACACCCTCTGTGTAAGCATTCAAGGACACAAATCAATGGGTGCCACTCTTACTCATACCACCTCAATAATCAACCACTTTCTGATTGGATTTAAGTCCTGTTCCACAAAGTCCTGCTCATGCCTAATACTGCCCCTCCCCCCACGGGGAGAGATTTAATGAGAGAAGAGTAGAGGAGAGGAAAGGCTGGCCATGAGCATGTGGAGGGAAGGGGGGATAGGGAGAGAAGGGACAGGGACAGAGGGGAAGAGAGCAGAGAAGCAAAGAACAAAAGAGCAAGAGATGTCTAATACTGTTAATCAGACCCAAAACTGTGACTGGCCGGTTGGTCATAGACCTAGAGGAGACCCTAATGCTTTCATTCTATGAAATGAACAGTATTAAACTGCCCCTGAAATTCTTATCTCTACACTAGATCATTGCATCTCTTAACTCTCATCAGAGAAGCTTCCTTTTTTTTCAGTAGATGGTGATTAAGACAGAGACCCACAACTGGCACAGAATAAGAGACCATCAAGTGCTAGCTCTAAATAGCACATTTATGTCACACCACCCACCAAGGCACAGGAATCATAAGGAAGAAGGAGTTGAAAAGATTGTAAGAATCATAACGTAGTGGGTATCTGCAGTAAAGCATATTTGCTGGACCTGACAGGCACATTTTCACTCACAGCTGCTGTGACTGAATGGAAGTGGGTGGATCACGCTGAGCTGAGAAGTTATTGACAGTTGATAGCTTCTGGGGCAGGAAGAGTAAGTTTTCTTCAGGGATACTGTCTTAGTTAGGGTTTTGCTGCTGTGAACAGACACCATGACCAAGGCAAGTCTTATAAAGGACAACATTTAATTGGGGCTGGCTTACAGGTTCAGAGGTTCAGTCTATCATCATCAAGGTGGGATCATGGCTGCATCCAGGCAGGCATGGTGCAGGAGGAGCTGAGAGTTCTACATCTTCATCTGAAGGCTGCTAGTGGAAGACTGGCTTCCAGGCAGATAGAATAGGGGTCTTCAAGCCCACATGCACAGGGACACACCTACTCTAACAAGGCCACACCTACTTCAACAAAGCCACACCTACTCTAACAAAGTCATACCTACTGCAACAGGGCCACACCTTCTAACAGTGCCACTCCCTGGGTTGAGCATATATAAACCATCCCAGATACTAAGCCTAAAGGGCCCCCTACGTCAGACAGTCCCACACCTGTGAATGCACAGGAAGCACTACACTTGATCTTAGCCAAAAAGCCGAGAAGGGATCACAGGAAGCACTAAATCAGTGGTTCTCAACCTCTGGGTTGCCACCCTTTAGGCAAACCTGTATCTCCAAAATAATATTTACATTACAATTAATAACAGTAACAGAATTATTGTTATGAAGAAGCAATGAAAATAATTTTATGGTTGGGGGTCATCACAACATGAGGAACTATGTTAAAGGGTTGCGGCATTAGGAAGGTTGAGAACCATTACACTAAATGTTTAGTGTGTCTAAAAACAAAAGCAAGCAAACAAACAAACAAAAGAGTAATGAAGTGGCTAGGGGAAGGGAGAAAGTGGAAAGGAGGAAATGGGAGATAGACTTGATCAAATACATTATATGCATTACAAAATTCTCAATAAAAAAATCTTCTGTGGCTTGGCAGTTAAGAGAACTTTCTGCTCTTGCAGAGTACCTTTTTAAATCTCCAGCAACCACATGGTGGCATACAGTCTTCTGTAAGTCCAGTGCCAAGGGATCCAAAGCCCTCTTCTGACTTCCATGGGCACCAGGCGTACATGTGGCACACACACATACATTCAAGCAAAACATTCACACACATAAAATAAACCTAAACATTTTAGAATATCTACTTTAGAATCTTTCAAACATTAGCGTCTAATACCTTAGCAAATTACAATAGGGTAAATATCCTTCTAATTAACGATTGGGTCAAGAGATAAGAGTTCAAGGGTTGGGGATACGGTTCAGCGTTTAGTGGTAGGTTGTGGGAACAGGGTCTGGGAAGTGGAGGGAAAGTGGAGATGAGCCCATGATGCCTGGGATTCAGACTCCGGAGACCAGCATCAAAGTGCAGATCTAACTTTACTGTTTATCACATGAGCTTATATATAGCCTTTTAGCCAGCTAGGGTATGTTTATATATTCAAGGGCAAATCAGGCAACCTATGTTGTTTAGCAGAATCTGACTCCCCTGTCCAGGAGGCTGTAGGGGAATGGCCAATCTCTGGGGAGATTTCCATGAAGACAGGGGAAGCAGCTACTGCCCTGGCCTCGGGTCCTTTCTGTGGTCTCATTGGCATGTTGGGAGCACAGTCAAGCACTTGCCAAGTATGTGATGGGATCTAGCACTGTATACACACACACACACACACACACACACACACACACACACACACACACATTCTGGATCCCCTACATGTGTCTTGCACAAGCAATGCTTATCTGAATGTCTCTGTAACACTCTACATTTTAAACTATTATCATCTAAATTGGTCACCTAAATATGATTGTTGAACCATGTGTTTATGTTATGTGTGGCTACATGCTATAGATTGAACCCAGAGCTTAGGTCAGGGTGAGCTGTACTTCCACTCCCTGATTTACAACGCATGAGGCAATTGGGTGTGTGTCTTGACCACTTAATTTCTGTAGCTTGTTTCCCTTCCCAGAGCATAGTTTCTTTGACTCTACTGTAAGAGATGCTGTGCTCTTTCATCAGAAGGTGTGTAAGCTCTGACTAGATCCTGATGCAAAGGCTACAGTTGCTACTGAGTGCAGATCTGCCAACGGAAGAGGCCAACACGGAGCCCAGATATGGCACCATTCCTCAGGGTGACCAGCCAGCAACCTGGTGATGGTTGATCATGCCAGAACATTTCCTCCGTGGGACGTAAATGCTTTGTTCTTACTGGAGTAGATACTTATTCTGGCTATGAATTTGCTTTTCCTGCACTTAATGCTTCTGCCAAAACCCACCATCTTAAAGAATCCCTTATCCACCATCATGATGTTCCACAAAGTACTGTTTCTGACCAAGAAACTCACTTTACAGCCAGAGAAGTGTAACACTGGCCTCATGATCATGGAATCCATTGATCTCACCATGTTCCCCACCGTCCTCAAGCAGCTAGCCTGATAGGAAGATGGAATGCACTTTAGAAGACACAGTTACTGCACCAGTTAGGAGGTAGCAGCTTGGACGAGTGGGACAAGATTCTCCAGAAGGCAGGATATGCTTTGAATCAGCATCCAAGTCATGGTGTGGTTTCTTCTAGAGCCCGGATCCATGGGTCCAGAAATCAAGGGACAGAAGAGGGAATAGGTCCATTCACTGTCATCCCAGTGACACACTGGAAAATTGCTTCCTGTTTCCTAGACCCTACGTTCTTTTGGGATAAGAGTTTCGGTTCCAAAAGGGAGGAAAGGGACCAAAGCAAACCATCCGGGCAAACTCCAAACTCTGCATCTCCATGCCTGATGTTAAAGTACTCTTCAGATCTCCTTTCATCTTCGTTGACTGGGAATATTAATCGAAACAATATTTTTGGTAGGAAATTCTTCTCTTTGTTATGGATTTTCCCTTTAGTCAAGTACATGTTTTGTTTTGTTTTTAAAGATTTATGTTCTTATTTTATGTATATGAGCACACTGTCACTGACACACCAGAGGTGGGCATTGGATCTCATTACAGATGGTTGTGAGCAGTGTGGTTGCTGGGAATTGAACTTATGACCTCTGGAAGAGCAACCAATGCTCTTAACCACTGAGCCATTTCTCCAGCCTCTAGAGTACACATTTTTAAGGCACAGATAGACGTAGTTTTTTATTTCACTGATACTCCTTTATTATCTTCTCTTCATCTCTAATTTTATTAATTTAGATCTACTCTCTTGTTTAGTTTGGTTAAGGATATGTTATTCTTGTTTTGATCTTTCCAAAGCAGCAATTCTTTTTCATTGATTTTTTAAAAAAAATTATCCGTTTGCTTATATTTCATTAATTTCTGTCCTGATCACAATTATTTCTTTTTCTCTGCTGATTATGGCTTTGGTTTACTCTTGTTTTCAAATACCCTAAGGGGCATCATTATACTTTTATTTAAGATTACTCTGGTTAATTTTTTATTTATTAATATATCTGGGCGTGATGGTTCACACCTTCAATCCCAGCACTCAAGAGGCAGAGGCAGGTGGGTCTCTGAGCTAGAGGCTTCTCTGATCTACATGGTGATTACCAGAGTAGCCAGGGTTACACAGAGCGATCTAATCTCAATACAAAACCAACAAAACATTGATTTATTAATGATAATTGCTATCATACATGCACGTGTGTGATGGATATGTGTGAATATGAGCCTGTGTGTACCGTGGTATGAAGGTCAGAGGACCACTACTGGGTGATGGTTCTCTTCCTCCTATCTCCATGGGATATGGGGATTGAACTCAGTTCATTGAATTTGTATGACAACACTTATACCCACTGAGCCATTTTGCTAGACTGATAAAGAGCAACAATACAGCCTTAGTGCTGTGTGGTGGTTTTGAAATGGGGCCTCACATAGCCCAGGTGGATGAGCTGGCCGAGGCCCACGGTGTTGCTGAACTCCTGCACATACTTCTGGAGTATCCGGGCTTTTAGGCATGTGTGCCACCAGGAGTTTCTAGCTTTGGTTTGCTAGGCCTGCTTTCGACCCACCGAAGCTGCATCCTAGGCAGTGATCTGTTTAAGTAAGTAGTGATAAGTATATGTTCCTCTTAGAATTGTTTTTGCTGTATCCCATAATTTTTTTTAGTGTGTTGTGGCTTTGTTTTTATTCAGTTATAGAATTTAAAACTTTTCCTTCTTGATTTCTTTGATGGTCATACATTATTCAGTAGTGTGCTGTTCAATCTCTATAAGTTCGTGTATAGTGTGCAGTTTTTCTTGTTATTAAATTCTAGTTTCATTCCACTGTGGCCAGAGTATAAGAAATCATTTTATTTTCCCTGTATTTGTTAAGACTTTCTTTTTTTCCCCCAATGTGGAAAGGTTTAATGAGAGAAGAGTAGAAAAGGGGAGAAGTAAAGGTGGCCAGCCATGGGCATGTGGAGGGGAGGGGGCAGGGGAGAGAAGGGACAGGGACAAAGGGGGCAGGAGAGCAAAGAGAAGAGAAGAGAGAGGAAGAGCAAGAGAGTTGTTAAGACTTTCTTGATGTCCTGGTTTATGATATATTTTAGAGGAAATCCCATGGGCTGTGAAGAATATATCCTGTAGTATTTGAGTAGAACATTCTGAAGGAGTTTGGAAAATCGCTTTGATCTCTGGTGTCATTTCAACGGTTATGCTTTGTCAGGAAGAAGTATTTATCTGGGAGAGCACTGAGGTTGCTCCTTACTGCTGAGCTGAGGTGGGTGCTCCTGTGTTCAATGTTTTTCTAGGACCAGTTCCCTTGTTCGGCCTGACACACCTTTGCTTAGCTCTTCTGATTAACTCTGGCAGAAGTCTACTTTGTAACATGTTAGAACAGTGACACACGCTTGTTTTGAAATAACCTTCCCGTTCTTCCAGCTATTATGCCTGTCTTTCACCATGAGGACTATTACTTAGGAGACAAGAAATTGACAGATCCTTCTTTTCCCTCATTCATTCATTCATTCATTCATTCATTCATTCATTCATTCATCTATTTATTTTGCATCTTAATTGTCTCCCCCACTTCCTCCTCTTCTCCCATTCCTACCCTTACACCTCCCTCCCCCAGGCCCCTCCCACAACTCCTCTTCTTTTCCTCTGAGAAGGGACCCCCCCACCTCCCAACCCCCCACCGTACAGCAGGACTAGGCCACATCTTTTCCCACTGAGGCCAGACAAGGCAGCCTAGTTAGAGGAAAACAAATTCTTTTTAACCTAACTTGCTAGTATGTTCGTTTTGATTAGGAAGTTAAAACTATTAATACTTGTAATTGTTATCAAAATGTGTGCATTGATTTTCCATCTTATTGATTTTGTAGTAACTATTAGTTTCCTATTCCTCATTTTCTTAACTATTGTTTTAGTGTAGTTTATTTTTTACATGACTTCATAGATGCATTTATCTTTGTTTTTGGTTTAAAATATTCCTTCCAGTACTATTTGTCAGTCTATCTATCTATCTATCTATCCATCCACCCACCCACCCACCCACCCACCCACCCACCCACCCATCCATCCATCCATCCATCCATCCATCCATCCATCCATCCATCCATCCATCCATCCATCCATCCATCCATCCATCTATCTATCTATCTATCTATCTATCTATCTATCTATCTATCTACCTACCTATCATTGCGCATGGGTATTTTGCTTGCATGTGTATTTGTATGTCATGTGCATGCCTGGTGCCCTGGGAGCCCACAAGAGAGTACTGATTCTCCTGGGACTGGAGTTTAAACTATTGCGAGTCACAATGTGGATGCTGGGAATTAAACCCAACCTTCTGGAAGAGCAGCCGGTGTTCTTAACTGTTGAATCATCTCTCCAGGCCCACTTCTAGTATTTTCTGTGGGATCAGGTTACTGGCCATGAATTCCTTTTGTTTTTTTTTTTTTTTTTATCATGGGAATTTTTTTTCAATTACATCAGATGGCTTTGCAGGATAGAGTAGTTTGGATTGGTAACCATTGTCTTTCAGAGCCTGAAAGATGTTGTTCTAGTGCCTCATTTATTTTTAAACTTTCTGTTGAGAAATATGCTGCTATCCTTAGGAGGCTGATTCTATATATGACTTGATACTTTTTTCTGCAATGCTAAATATATTTTCTTTATTCTGTATATTTTGGGTTTTGACTATAGTATAACATGGGGTATTTCCTCTCCAGTCTTAACTGAGCCATTTCTCCAGACCACGTCTATTATTTTCTGTAGGCCTAAGTTAGTGGTCATACATGCCTTTATTATTATTTTTTAATCATGGTGTCCTAAAGCCTCTTGTTTTTGGCTGGGTATTTCATTCACTAGGTTTTGAAAATTCTCTGCCATAATTTTACTGAAAATTGCTTCTGTCTTTAGCATATGTGATGCTATTCTTGGTTTTCGACTTGACCACATCTGGAACCCTGTAACTATATGTGTTCAAGGTTCTTCTCCACTTTCTCTTCTATTAGTTTCAGTGTATCTGGTTTTATGTGGAGGTCCTTGATACATTTGTACATGAGCTTTGTACAGGGTGATAAGCATGGATCGATTTCATTCTTCTACATGCTGACCTCCAGTTGAACCAGCACCATTTGTTGAAAATGCTGTCCTTTTTCTGTTGGATGGTTTTTAGCTCCTTTGTAAAAATCAAGTAATCATAGGTGTGTGGGTTCATTTCTGGGTCTTCAATTCTATTCTATTGATCTACTGGCCTGTCTCTGTACCAATACCATGTAGGTTTTTTTTTTAATCACTATTGCTCTGTCATACAGCTTGAGGTCAGGGATGGTGATTTCCCCCAGAAGTTCTTTTATTGTTGAGGATAGTTTTCACTATCCTGGGACTTTTGTTATTCCAAATGAATTTGCTCTTTCTAACTCTATGAAGAGTTGAATTGGAATTATGATGGCCATTGCATTTAATCTGTAGATTGCTTTTGGCAAGATGATTATTATTACTATTATTAATCCTGCCAATCCATAAGCATGAAAAATCTTTCCATCTTCTGAGATCTTCTTTGATTGCTTTCTTCAGAGGCTTGAAGTTCTGTCCTACAGATCTTTTACTTGCTTGGTTCGAGTCACACCAAGATATTTTATATTATTTGCGACTATTGTGATGGGTGTCGTTTCCCTAATGTCTTTCTCAGACTGTTTACCCTTTGAGTAGAGGAAGGCTCCTGCTTTGAGTTCATTTTATATCCAGTCACTTTGCTGAAGTTGTTTATCAGGTTTAGGAGTTCTCTGGTGGTATTTTTTTTTTGCGTCACTTAAGTATATTATTATATCATCTGCAAATAGTGATATTTTGACTTCTTCCCTTTGACCTATTTTTTGTTGTCTAATTGCTCTGCTTAGGACTTCGAGTACTATATTAAATAGATAGGGAGAGAGTTGGCAGCCTTGTCTACTCCCTGATTTCAGTGGGATTGCTTCAAGATTCCATTTAGTTTACTGTTGGTACTTTTTTGCTGTATATGGCTTTTACTATGTTTAGGTATGGACCTTGAATTCCTGATCTTTCCAAGACTTTTATCATGAAGGAGTGCTGAATTTTGTCAAATGCTTTCTCAGCATCTAATGAAATGATTATGTGCTTTTTTGTTTTTGTTTTTTAATTTGGATTTGTTTATGTGGTGGAGTATGTTGATAGATTTCTGTACATTGAACCATCCCTGCATCCTTTGGATGAAACCTGCTTCATCATGGTGGATAATCATTTTTATGTGTTCTTAGATTTGGTTTGTGAGAATTTTCTTGAGTATTTTTGCATCAATATTCATGAGGGAAATTTGTCTGAAGTTCTCTTTCTTTGTAGGGTGTTTGTGTGGCTTAGGTGTGAGCATAATTGTGGCTTCAAAGAACCAATTGGGTAGTGTTTCTTCTGTTTCAATTTTGTGGAATAGTTTGGATAGTATTGGTATTAGGTCTTCTATGAAGGTCTGATAGAATTCTGCACTAAATCCATCTGGTCCTGGGCTTTTTTGGTTGGGAGACTTTTAATAACTGCTTTTATTTATTTAGGAGTTATGGGACTGTTTATATGGTTTATCTGATCCTGATTTAACTTTAGTACCTGGTATCTGTCTAGAAAATTCTTCATTTCATCTATATTTTCCAGTTTTGTTGGATATAGACTTTTGCAGTAGTATCTGATGATTTTTTGAATTTCCTCAGATTTTGTTGTTATGTCTCCCTTTTCATTTCTGATTTTGTTAATTTGGATACTGTCTCTGTACCCTCTGGTTAGATGGCCAAGGGTTTATCTATCTTTTTTATTTTCTCAAAGAACCAGCTACTGGCTTTGTTGATTCTTTGTATAGTTATTTTTGGTTGATTTCAGCCCTGAGTTTGATTATTTCCTGCCACCCACTCCTCTTGGGTGTATTTGTTTCTTTTCATTCTAGAGCTTTCAGGTGTGCTGTCAAGCTGTTAGTGTTGTATGCCCTCTTTTAGGAGGCACTCAGAGCTATGAATTTTCCTCTTAGCACTGCTTTCATTGTGTCCCATAAGTTTGGGTATGTTGTGCCTTCATTTTCATTAAATTCTAAAAAGTCTTTAATTTCTTTCTTTATTTCTTCCTTGATCAACTTGTCATTGAGTAGAGTATTGTTTAACTTTCATGTATATGTGGGATTTTGTTGTTTTTGTTGTTATTGAAGACTAGCCTTAGTCTGTGGTGATCTGATAGGATTCATGGGATTATTTCAATCTTGTTGTATTTGTTGAGGCCTGTTTTTTGACTGAGTATTTGATCAATTTTGGAGAACATTCTATGAGGTGCTGAGAAAGTATATTCTTTTTTTAGGATGAAATGTTCTATAGATATCTGTTAAATCCATTTGGTTCATTACTTCTGTTAGTTTCACTATGTCTCTGTTTAATTTCTGTTTCCATCATCTATTCATTGATGAGAGTGGAGTGTTGAAGTCTCCCACTTTTATTGTGTGAGGTGCAATGTATGCTTTGAGCTTTAGTAAGTTTCTTTTATGAATGTCAGTACCCTTGCATTTGGAACATAGATGTTCAGAATTGAGAGTTCAACTTGGTAGATTTTTTCCTTTGATGAGTATGAAAAATCCTTCCTTATGTTTTTTGATAACTTTTGGTTGAAATTCAATTTTGTTCAATATTAGAATGGCTACTGAAGCTTGTTTCTTGGGACCATTTGCTCAGAAATTGTTTTCCAACCTTTTGCTCTGAGATAGTGTCTGTCTTTGTCACTGAGGTGTGTTTCCTCTATGCAGCAACATATGTATCCAGTTTGTTAGTCTATGTCTTTCTATTGGGAATTGAGTTCATTGATGTTAAGAGATATTAAAGAATAGTGATTTTTTTACTGTTATTTTTATTAGAGGTTGATTTATGTTTGTGTGGCTATCTTCTTTTGGGTTTGTTGCAAGAAGATTGCTTTAACGCTTTTTCAAGGGTGTAGTTTTCCTCCTTGTATTGGACTTTTCCATCTACTATCCTTTGTAGGACTGAATTTATGGAAAGATACTGTGTAAATTTGGTTTTGTTATGGAATATCTTGGTTTCTCCATCTATGGTAATTGAGAGTTTTGCTGGATATATTTGCTTGGGCTGGCATTTGTGTTCTCTTAGGGTCTGTATGACATCTGCTGAGGATCTTCTGGCTTTCATAGTCTCTGGTGAGAAGTCTGGTATAATTCTGATAGGTCTGCCTTTATACGTTACTTGACCTTTTTCCCTTACTGCTTTTCATATTCTTTCTTTGTTTTGCATATTTTGTGTTTTGACTATTATGTGACAGGAGAAATTTCAATCTATTTGGATAGGCTTCTTGTATATTCATGGGCAACTCTTTCTTTAGGTTAGGGAAGTTTTCTTCTACAATTCTATTGAAGATATTTACTGGCCCTTTTTAAAAAAATTAATTAAGCAAGATTTTATTTAAAAAAATTAAAAAAAAAAGAAAGACTAGAAGGAACAGGTTTCCTCCAGTGAGGAGCTGGAGGAAAAAATAGAACTGATTTTTCTATAAAGGGGAAAAAAAAAAAGAACAAGGAACAGGACTTACATTTTTTTTCTGTAATATTGTCTGAAATTTCTATAACCTTGCTCTGGAGAGAGCAGGGCAAGGCCTCAAACCACTTCAAAATTGTTCTGGCAAGCCCTGTAGGAATGCACAGGGTCACTGCAGACCCAAGCACGCTGGAGGCTTGCTATTTTACTGGCCCTTTAAGTTGGGAATCTTTGCTCTCTTTTATACCTATTAGCCTTAGGTTTGATTTTTTTCTCATTGTGTCCTGGACTTCCTGGATGTTTTGGGTTAGGAGCTTTTTGCGTTTTGCATTTTCTTTGACGGTTGTGCCAATGTTTTCTATGGTATCTTCTGTTCCTGAGATTCTCTCTTCTATCTCTTATATTCTGTTGGTGATGCTTGCATCTATGACTCCTCTTTCCTAGTTTTTTTTTTTTAATCTCCAGGATTGTCTCTCTTTGTGATTTCTTTATTATTTCTATTTCCATTTTTGGATCTTGGATGGTTTTGTTCATTTCCTTCACTTGTTTGCTTGTGTTTTCCTGTAATACTTTAAGGGATTTTTGTGTTTCCTCTTTAAGGCTTCTACTTGTTTACCTGTGTTCTCCTGTATTTCTTTAAGGGAGTTATTAAAGTCCTTCTTAAAGTCATCTAACATCATCATGAGATGTGATTTTTAAATCAGAATCTTGCTTTTTCAGCATGTTGGGGTATTTAGGACTTGCTGTGGTGGGAGAACTCGGTTCTGATGATGCCAAGTGGCCTTGGTTTCTGTTGCTTAAGTTTTTGTGTTTGCCTCTCGCCATTTGGTTATATCTGTTGCTAGTTGGTCTTGCTGTCTCTGACTGGAGCTTCTCCCTCCTGTGGGCCTGTGAGCCCATGATCTTACGAGTGAGAGCACTCCTGGGAGATCAGCTCTCTCCTGGCAGGCTTTGGGTCTGGAGGGCTGTGAGACAGTCTTAGCTATGGGCACAGATGGAGACCAGAAAGCTCATGTCCCAAGGTGCTCAGTGATTCCTGTGCCCTGTGCACTCCTGGCGGGTCCCTCTTTGGACAGTTAGTGGAGCAAAAGTGGGGTCTCACTTGTGGGCTTAGGAGTAAGAGCACTCCTGGGAGACCAGCTCTCTCTGGGTGGGTTTTGGGTCTGGAGGGCTGTGGGGTAGCCTTAACTCTGGGTGCAGATGGTAACTGGAAGGGAAGCTGGTCTCTTTATTGGTTCTTAGATCTCAAATATTCTGTGCACATCTTTTTCCTTATAATATTTTAGTGTTTTTCCCCCTTATTGTTTCTCTTTATTAAATTCTGCTTTTATCCTATATTGACCTCCTTACTCCTATTTGACTTAATTGTTATTTTTTCTTGAGTTTATTTTTGTTCTATTTGATTTCTTTGAACACAGTGATTCTTGGAATTCTTTGCTTTTTTTTATTCAGCACATTCTTTTTTTTTTTTTTTTATTAACTTGAGTATTTCTTATATACATTTCGAGTGTTATTCCCTTTCCCGGTATCCGGGCAAACATCCCCTTCCCCCCTCCCCTTCCTTATGGGTGTTCCCCTCCCGACCCTCCCCCCATTGCCGCCCTCCCCCGACCAGTCTAGTTCACTGGGGGTTCAGTCTTAGCAGGACCCAGGGCTTCTCCTTCCACTGGTGCTCTTACTAGGATATTCATTGCTACCTATGAGGTCAGAGTCCAGGGTCAGTCCATGTATAGTCTTTAGGTAGTGGCTTAGTCCCTGGAAGCTCTGGTTGCTTAGCATTGTTGTACATATGGGGTCTCGAGCCCCTTCAAGATCTTCCAGTTCTTTCTCTGATTCCTTCAACGGGGGTCCTATTCTCAGTTCAGTGGTTTGCTGCTGGCATTCGCCTCTGTATTTGCTGTATTCTGGCTGTGTCTCTCAGGAGCGATCTACATCCGGCTCCTGTCGGTCTGCACTTCTTTGCTTCATCCATCTTGTCTAATTGGGTTGCTGTATATGTATGGGCCACCTGTGGGGCAGGCTCTGAATGGGTGTTCCTTCAGTCTCTGTTTTAATCTTTGCCTCTCTCTTCCCTGTCAAGGGTATTCTTGTTCCCCTTTTAAAGAAGGAGTGAAGCATTCACATTTTGATCATCCGTCTTGAGTTTCATTTGTTCTAGGCATCTAGGGTAATTCAAGCATTTGGGCTAATAGCCACTTATCAATGAGTGCATACCATGTATGTCTTTCTGTGATTGGGTTAGCTCACTCAGGATGATGTTTTCCAGTTCCAACCATTTGCCTACGAATTTCATAAAGTCGTTGTTTTTGATAGCTGAGTAGTATTCCATTGTGTAGATGTACCACATTTTCTGTATCCATTCCTCTGTTGAAGGGCATCTGGGTTCTTTCCAGCTTCTGGCTATTATAAATTAGGCTGCAATGAACATAGTGGAGCACGTGTCTTTTTTATATGTTGGGGCATCTTTTGGGTATATGCCCAAGAGAGGTATAGCTGGATCCTCAGGCAGTTCAATGTCCAATTTTCTGAGGATCCTCCAGACTGATTTCCAGAATGGTTGTACCAGTTTGCAATCCCACCAACATTGGAGGAGTGTTCCTCTTTCTCCACATCCTCGCCAGCATCTGTTGTCCCCTGAGTTTTTGATCATAGCCATTCTCACTGGTGTGAGGTGAAATCTCAGGGTTGTTTTGATTTGCATTTCCCTTATGACTAAAGATGTTGAACATTTCTTTAGGTGTTTCTCAGCCATTTGGCATCCCTCAGCTGTGAATTCTTTGTTTAGCTCTGAACCCCATTTTTTTTTCTTTTTTCTTTTTTATTAACGAGTATTTCTTATATACATTTCGAGTGTTATTCCCTTTCCCGGTTTCCGGGCAAACATCCCCCTCCCCCCTCCCCTTCCTTATGGGTGTTCCCCTCCCAACCCTCCCCCCATTGCCGCCCTCCCCCCATAGACTAGTTCACTGGGGGTTCAGTCTTAGCAGGACCCAGGGCTTCCCCTTCCACTGGTGCTCTTACTAGGATATTCATTGCTACCTATGGGGTCAGAGTCCAGGGTCAGTCCATGTATAGTCTTTAGGTAGTGGCTTAGTCCCTGGAAGCTCTGGTTGCTTGGCATTGTTGTACTTTTGGGGTCTCGAGCCCCTTCAAGCTCTTCCAGTTCTTTCTCTGATTCCTTCAATAGGGGACCTATTCTCAGTTCAGTGGTTTGCTGCTGGCATTCGCCTCTGTATTTGCTGTATTCTGGCTGTGTCTCTCAGGAGCGATCTACATCCTGCTCCTGTCGGTCTGCACTTCTTTGCTTCATCCATCTTGTCTAATTGGGTGGCTGTATATGTATGGGCCAAATGTGGGACAGGCTCTGAATGGGTGTTCCTTCAGTCTCTGTTTTAATCTTTGCCTCTCCCTTCCCTGACAAGGGTATTCTTTTTCCTCATTTAAAGAAGGAGTGAAGCATTCACATTTTGATCATCCGTCTTGAGTTTCCTTTGTTCTAGGGATCTAGGGTAATTCAAGCATTTGGGCTAATAGCCACTTATCAATGAGTGCATACCATGTATGTCTTTCTGTGATTGGGTTAGTTCACTCAGGATGATATTTTCCAGTTCCAACCATTTGCCTACGAATTTCATAAACTCGTTGTTTTTGATAGCTGAGTAGTATTCCATTGTGTAGATGTACCACATTTTCTGTATCCATTCCTCTGTTGAAGGGCATCTGGGTTCTTTCCATTTTCTGGCTATTATAAATAAGGCTGCGATGAACATAGTGGAGCACGTGTCTCTTTTATATGTTGAGGCATCTTTTGGGTATATGCCCAAGAGAGGTATAGCTGGATCCTCAGGCAGTTCAATGTCCAATTTTCTGGGGAACCTCCAGACTGATTTCCAGAATGGTTTTACCAGTCTGCAATCCCACCAACAATGGAGGAGTGTTCCTCTTTCTCCACAACCTCGCCAGAATCTGCTGTCACCTGAGTTTTTGATCTTAGCCAATCGCACTGGTGTGAGGTGAAATCTCAGGGTTGTTTTGATTTGCATTTCCCTTATGACTAAAGATGTTGAACATTTCTTTAGGTGTTTCTCAGCCATTCGGCATTCCTCAGCTGTGAATTCTTTGTTTAGCTCTGAACCCCATTTTTTAATAGGGTTATTTGTTTCCCTGCGGTCTAACTTCTTGAGTTCTTTGTATATTTTGGATATAAGGCCTCTATCTGTTGTAGGGTTGGTAAAGATCTTTTCCCAATCTGTTGGTTGCCGTTTTGTCCTAACCACAGTGTCCTTTGCCTTACAGAAGCTTTGCAGTTTTATGAGATCCCATTTGTCAATTCTTGATCTTAGAGCATAAGCCATTGGTGTTTTGTTCAGGAAATTTTTTCCAGTGCCCATGTGTTCCAGATGCTTCCCTAGTTTTTCTTCTATTAGTTTGAGTGTGTCTGGTTTGATGTGGAGGTCCTTGATCCACTTCGACTTAAGCTTTGTACAGGGTGATAAGCATGGATCGATCTGCATTCTTCTACATGTTGCCCTCCAGTTGAACCAGCACCATTTGCTGAAAATGCTATCTTTTTTCCATTGGATGGTTTTGGCTCCTTTGTTAAAAATCAAGTGACCATAGGTGTGTGGGTTCATTTCTGGGTCTTCAATTCTATTCCATTGGTCTATCTGTCTGTCTCTGTACCAATACCATGCAGTTTTTATCACTATTGCTCTGTAATACTGCTTGAGTTCAGGTATAGTGATTCCCCCTGAAGTCCTTTTATTGTTGAGGATAGCTTTAGCTATCCTGGGTTTTTTGTTATTCCAGATGAATTTGCAAATTGTTCTGTCTAACTCTTTGAAGAATTGGATTGGTATTTTGATGGGGATTGCATTGAATCTGTAGATTGCTTTTGGTAAAATGGCCATTTTTACTATATTAATCCTGCCAATCCATGAGCATGGGAGATCTTTCCATCTTCTGAGGTCTTCTTCAATTTCTTTCTTCAGTGTCTTGAAGTTCTTATTGTACAGATCTTTTACTTGCTTGGTTAAAGTCACACCGAGGTACTTTATATTATTTGGGTCTATTATGAAGGGTGTCGTTTCCCTAATTTCTTTCTCGGCTTGTTTCTCTTTTGTATAGAGGAAGGCAACTGATTTATTTGAGTTAATTTTATACCCAGCCACTTTGCTGAAGTTGTTTATCAGCTTTAGTAGTTCTCTGGTGGAACTTTTGGGATCACTTAAATATACTATCATATCATCTGCAAATAGTGATATTTTGACCTCTTCTTTTCCGATCTGTATCCCTTTGATCTCCTTTTGTTGTCTGATTGCTCTGGCTAGAACTTCAAGAACTATATTGAATAAGTAGGGAGAGAGTGGGCAGCCTTGTCTAGTCCCTGATTTTAGTGGGATTGCTTCAAGTTTCTCTCCATTTAGTTTAATGTTAGCAACTGGTTTGCTGTATATGGCTTTTACTATGTTTAGGTATGGGCCTTGAATTCCTATTCTTTCCAGGACTTTTATCATGAAGGGGTGTTGAATTTTGTCAAATGCTTTCTCAGCATCTAATGAAATGATCATGTGGTTCTGTTCTTTCAGTTTGTTTATATAATGGATCACGTTGATGGTTTTCCGTATATTAAACCATCCCTGCATGCCTGGGATGAAGCCTACTTGATCATGGTGGATGATTGTTTTGATGTGCTCTTGAATTCGGTTTGCCAGAATTTTATTGAGTATTTTTGCGTCGATATTCATAAGGGAAATTGGTCTGAAGTTCTCTTTCTTTGTTGTGTCTTTGTGTGGTTTAGGTATAAGAGTAATTGTAGATTCGTAGAAGGAATTCGGTAGGGCTCCATCTGTTTCAATTTTGTGGAATAGTTTGGATAATATTGGTATGAGGTCTTCTATGAAGGTTTGATAGAATTCTGCACTAAACCCATCTGGACCTGGGCTCTTTTTGGTTGGGAGACCTTTAACGACTGCTTCTATTTCCTTAGGAGTTATGGGGTTGTTTAACTGGTTTATCTGTTCCTGATTTAACTTTGATACCTGGTATCTGTCTAGGAAATTGTCCATTTCCTGAAGATTTTCAAATTTTGTTGAATATAGGTTTTTATAGTAAGATCTGATGATTTTTTGAATTTCCTCTGAATCTGTAGTTATGTCTCCCTTTTCATTTCTGATTTTGTTAATTTAGACGCACTCTCTGTGTCCTCTCGTTAGTCTGGCTAAGGGTTTATCTATCTTGTTGATTTTCTCAAAGAACCAACTTTTGGTCCTGTTGATTCTTTCTATGGTCCTTTTTGTTTCTACTTGGTTGATTTCAGCTCTGAGTTTGATTATTTCCTGCCTTCTACTCCTCCTGGGTGTATTTGCTTCTTTTTGTTCTAGAGCTTTTAGGTGTGCTGTCAAGCTGCTGACATATGCTCTTTCCTGTTTCTTTCTGCAGGCACTCAGCGCTATGAGTTTTCCTCTTAGCACAGCTTTCATTGTGTCCCATAAGTTTGAGTATGTTGTATCTTCATTTTCATTAAATTCTAAAAAGTTTTTAATTTCTTTCTTTATTTCTTCCTTGACCAGGTTATCATTGAGTAGAGCATTGTTCAATTTCCACGTATATGTGGGCATTCTTCCCTTATTGTTATTGAAGACCAGTTTTAGGCCGTGGTGGTCCGATAGCACGCATGGGATTATTTCTATCTTTCTGTACCTGTTGAGGCCCGTTTTTTGACCAATTATATGGTCAATTTTGGAGAAAGTACCATGAGGAGCTGAGAAGAAGGTATATCCTTTTGCTTTAGGATAGAATGTTCTATAAATATCCGTTAAGTCCATTTGGCTCATGACTTCTCTTAGTCTGTCGACATCACTGTTTAATTTCTGTTTCCATGATCTGTCCATTGATGAGAGTGGGGTGTTGAAATCTCCCACTATTATTGTGTGAGGTGCAATGTGTGTTTTGAGCTTTAGTAAGGTTTCTTTTACGTATGTAGGTGCCCTTGTATTTGGGGCATAGATATTTAGGATTGAGAGTTCATCTTGGTGGATTTTTCCTTTGATGAATATGAAGTGTCCTTCCTTATCTTTTTTGATGACTTTTAGTTGGAAATTGATTTTATTTGATATTAGAATGGCTACTCCAGCTTGCTTCTTCTGACCATTTGCTTGGAAAGTTGTTTTCCAGCCTTTCACTCTGAGGTAGTGTCTGTCTTTGTCTCTGAGGTGTGTTTCCTGTAGGCAGCAGAATGCAGGGTCCTCGTTGCGTATCCAGTTTGTTAATCTATGTCTTTTTATTGGGGAGTTGAGGCCATTGATATTGAGAGATATTAAGGAATAGTGATTATTGTTTCCCTTTATATTCATATTTGGATGTGAGGTTATGTTTGTGTGCTTTCATTCTCTTTGTTTTGTTGCCAAGACGATTAGTTTCTTGCTTCTTCTAGGGTATAGCTTGCCTCCTTATGTTGGGCTTTACCATTTATTATCCTTTGTAGTGCTGGATTTGTAGAAAGATATTGTGTAAATTTGGTTTTGTCATGGAATATCTTGGTTTCTCCATCAATGTTAATTGAGAGTTTTGCTGGATACAGTAACCTGGGCTGGCATTTGTGTTCTCTTAGGGTCTGTATGACATCAGTCCAGGATCTTCTGGCCTTCATAGTTTCTGGCGAGAAGTCTGGTGTGATTCTGATGGGTCTCCCTTTATATGTTACTTGACCTTTTTCCCTTACTGCTTTTAATATTCTTTCTTTATTTTGTGCGTTTGGTGTTTTGACAATTATGTGACGGGAGGTGTTTCTTTTCTGGTCCAATCTATTTGGAGTTCTGTAGGCTTCTTGTATGCCTATGGGTATCTCTTTTTTTAGGTTAGGGAAGTTTTCTTCTATGATTTTGTTGAAGATATTTACTGGTCCTTTGAGCTGGGAGTCTTCACTCTCTTCTATACCTATTATCCTTAGGTTTGATCTTCTCATTGAGTCCTGGATTTCCTGTATGTTTTGGACCAGTAGCTTTTTCCGCTTTACATTATCTTTGACAGTTGAGTCAATGATTTCTATGGAATCTTCTGCTCCTGAGATTCTCTCTTCCATCTCTTGTATTCTGTTGGTGAAGCTTGTATCTACAGCTCCTTGTCTCTTCTTTTGGTTTTCTATATCCAGGGTTGTTTCCATGTGTTCTTTCTTGATTGCTTCTATTTCCATTTTTAATTCCTTCATCTGTTTGATTGTGTTTTCCTGGAATTCTTTCAGGGATTTTTGCCATTCCTCACTGTAGGCCTCTACTTGTTTATTAATGATTTCCTGTGTTTCCCTAAGTGTGTTCATGTCTTTCTTGAAGTCCTCCAGCATCATGATCAAATATGATTTTGAAACTAGATCTTGCTTTTCTGGTGTGTTTGGATATTCCATGTTTGTTTTGGTGGGAGAATTGGGCTCCGATGATGGCATGCATTCTTGGTTTCTGTTGCTTGGGTTCCTGCGCTTGCCTCTCGCCATCAGATTATCTCTAGTGTTAGTTTGTTCTGCTAGTTCTGACAGTGGCTAGACTGTCCTATAAGCCTGTGTGTCAGGAGTGCTGTAGACCTATTTTCCTCTCTTTCAGTCAGTTATGGGGACAGAGTGTTCTGCTTTCGGGCGTGTAGTTTTTCCTCTCTACAGGTCTTCAGCTGTTCCTGTGGGCCTGTGTCTTGAGTTCACCAGGCAGCTTTCTTGCAGCAGAAAATTTGGTCTTACCTGTGGTCCCGAGGCTCAGGTTCGCTCGTGGGGTGCTGCCCAGGGGCTCTCTGCAGGGGCAGCAACCAGGAAGACCTGTGCCGCCCCTTCTGGGAGCTTCAGTGCACCAGGGTTCCAGATGGTCTTTGGCTTTTTCCTCTGGCGTCCGAGATGTGTGTGCAGGGAGCAGTCTCTTCTGGTTTCCCAGGCTTGTCTGCCTCTCTGAAGGTTTAGCTCTCCCTCCCACGGGATTTGGGTGCAGAGAACTGTTTATCCGGTCTGTTTCTTTCAGGTTCCGGCGTGAACCCCATTTTTTAATAGGGTTATTTGTTTCCCTGCGGTCTAACTTCTTGAGTTCTTTGTATATTTTGGATATAAGGCCTCTATCTGTTGTAGGATTGGTAAAGATCTTTTCCCAATCTGTTGGTTGCCGTTTTGTCCTAACCACAGTGTCCTTTGCCTTACAGAAGCTTTGCAGTTTTATGAGATCCCATTTGTCGATTCTTGATCTTAGAGCGTAAGCCATTGGTGTTTTGTTTAGGAAATTTTTTCCAGTGCCCATGTGTTCCAGATGCTTCCCTAGTTTTTCTTCTATTAGTTTGAGTGTGTCTGGTTTGATGTGGAGGTCCTTGATCCACTTGGACTTAAGCTTTGTACAGGGTGATAAGCATGGATCGATCTGCATTCTTCTACATGTTGACCTCCAGTTGAACCAGCACCATTTGCTGAAAATGCTATCTTTTTTCCATTGGATGGTTTTGGCTCCTTTGTCAAAAATCAAGTGACCATAGGTGTGTGGGTTCATTTCTGGGTCTTCAATTCTATTCCATTGGTCTATCTGTCTGTCTCTGTACTAATACCATGCAGTTTTTTATCACTATTGCTCTGTAATACTGCTTGAGTTCAGGGATAGTGATTCCCCCTGAAGTCCTTTCATTGTTGAGGATAGCTTTAGCTATCCTTGGTTTTTTGTTATTCCAGATGAATTTGCAAATTGTTCTGTCTAACTCTTTGAAGAATTGGATTGGTATTTTGATGGGGATTGCATTGAATCTGTAGATCGCTTTTGGTAAAATGGCCATTTTTACTATATTAATCCTGCCAATCCATGAGCATGGGAGATCTTTCCATCTTCTGAGGTCTTCTTCAATTTCCTTCTTCAGTGTCTTGAAGTTCTTATTGTACAGATCTTTTACTTGCTATGTTAAAGTCACACCGAGGTACTTTATATTATTTGGGTCTATTATGAAGGGTGTCGTTTCCCTAATTTCTTTCTCGGCTTGTTTCTCTTTTGTATAGAGGAAGGCAACTGATTTATTTGAGTTAATTTTATACCCAGCCACTTTGCTGAAGTTGTCTATCAGCTTTAGTAGTTCTCTGGTGGAACTTTTGGGATCACTTAAATATACTATCATATCATCTGCAAATAGTGATATTTTGACTTCTTCTTTTCCGATCTGTATCCCCTTGACCTCCTTTTGTTGTCTGATTGCTCTGGCTAGAACTTCAAGAACTATATTGAATAAGTAGGGAGAGAGTGGGCAGCCTTGTCTAGTCCCTGATTTTAGTGGGATTGCTTCAAGTTTCTCTCCATTTAGTTTAATGTTAGCAACTGGTTTGCTGTATATGGCTTTTACTCTGTTCAGGTATGGGCCTTGAATTCCTATTCTTTCCAGGACTTTTATCATGAAGGGGTGTTGAATTTTGTCAAATGCTTTCTCAGCGTCTAATGAAATGATCATGTGGTTTTGTTCTTTCAGTTTGTTTATATAATGGATCACGTTGATGGTTTTCCGTATATTAAACCATCCCTGCATGCCTGGGATGAAGCCTACTTGGTCATGGTGGATGATTGTTTTGATGTGCTCTTGGATTCGGTTTGCCAGAATTTTATTGAGTATTTTTGCGTCGATATTCATAAGGGAAATTGGTCTGAAGTTCTCTTTCTTTGTTGTGTCTTTGTGTGGTTTAGGTATAAGAGTAATTGTGGCTTCGTAGAAGGTATTCGGTAGTGATCCATCTGTTTCAATTTTGTGGAATAGTTTGGATAATATTGGTATGAGGTCTTCTATGAAGGTTTGATAGAATTCTGCACTAAACCCGTCTGGACCTGGGCTCTTTTTGGTTGGGAGACCTTTAATGACTGCTTCTATTTCCTTAGGAGTTATGGGGTTGTTTAACTGGTTTATCTGTTCCTGATTTAACTTCGGTACCTGGTATCTGTCTAGGAAATTGTCCATTTCCTGAAGATTTTCAAGTTTTGTTGAATATAGGTTTTTATAGTAAGATCTGATGATTTTTTGAATTTCCTCTGAACCTGTTGTTATGTCTCCCTTTTCATTTCTGATTTTGTTAATTTAGACGCACTCTCTGTGTCCTCTCGTTAGTCTGGCTAAGGGTTTATCTATCTTGTTGATTTTCTCAAAGAACCAACTTTTGGTTCTGTTGATTCTTTCTATGGTCCTTTTTGTTTCTACTTGGTTGATTTCAGCTCTGAGTTTGATTATTTCCTGCCTTCTACTCCTCCTGGGTGTATTTGCTTCTTTTTGTTCTAGAGCTTTTAGGTGTGCTGTCAAGCTGCTGACATATGCTCTTTCCTGTTTCTTTCTGCAGGCACTCAGCGCTATGAGTTTTCCTCTTAGCACAGCTTTCATTGTGTCCCATAAGTTTGGGTATGTTGTACCTTTATTTTCATTAAATTCTAAAAAGTTTTTAATTTCTTTCTTTATTTCTTCCTTGACCAGGTTATCATTGAGTAGAGCATTGTTCAATTTCCAAGTATATGTGGGCATTCTTCCTTGATTGTTATTGAAGACCAGTTTTAGGCCGTGGTGGTCCGATAGCACACATGGGATTATTTCTATCTTTCTGTACCTGTTGAGGCCTGTTTTTTGACCAATTATATGGTCAATTTTGGAGAAAGTACCATGAGGAGCTGAGAAGAAGGTATATCTTTTTGCTTTAGGATAGAATGTTCTATAAATATCCGTTAAGTCCATTTGGCTCATGACTTCTCTTAGTCTGTCTACATCTCTGTTTAATTTCTGTTTCCATGATCTGTCCATTGATGAGAGTGGGGTGTTGAAATCTCCCACTATTATTGTGTGAGGTGCAATGTGTGTTTTGAGCTTTAGTAAGGTTTCTTTTACATATGTAGGTGCCCTTGTATTTGGGGCATAGATATTTAGGATTGAGAGTTCATCTTGATGGATTTTTCCTTTGATGAATATGAAGTGTCCTTCCTTATCTTTTTTGATGACTTTTAGTTGAAAATCGATTTTATTTGATATTAGAATGGCTACTCCAGCTTGCTTCTTCTGACCATTTGCTTGGAAAGTTGTTTTCCAGCCTTTCACTCTGAGGTAGTGTCTGTCTTTGTCTCTGAGGTGTGTTTCCTGTAGGCAGCAGAATGCAGGGTCCTCGTTGCGTATCCAGTTTGTTAATCTATGTCTTTTTATTGGGGAGTTGAGGCCATTGATGTTGAGAGATATTAAGGAATAGTGATTATTGCTTCCCGTTATATTCATATTTGGATGTGAGGTTATGTTTGTGTGCTTTCATTCTCTTTGTTTTGTTGCCAAGACGATTAGTTTCTTGCTTCTTCTAGGGTATAGCTTGCCTCCTTATGTTGGGCTTTACCATTTATTATCCTTTGTAGTGCTGGATTTGTAGAAAGATATTGTGTAAATTTGGTTTTGTCATGGAATATCTTGGTTTCTCCATCTATGTTAATTGAGAGTTTTGCAGGATACAGTAACCTGGGCTGGCATTTGTGTTCTCTTAGGGTCTGTATGACATCAGTCCAGGATCTTCTGGCCTTCATAGTTTCTGGCGAGAAGTCTGGTGTGATTCTGATAGGTCTGCCCTTATATGTTACTTGACCTTTTTCCCTTACTGCTTTTAATATTCTTTCTTTATTTTGTGCGTTTGGTGTTTTGACTATTATGTGACGGGAGGTGTTTCTTTTCTGGTCCAATCTATTTGGAGTTCTGTAGGCTTCTTGTATGCCTATGGGTATCTCTTTTTTTAGGTTAGGGAAGTTTTCTTTTATGATTTTGTTGAAGATATTTACTGGTCCTTTGAGCTGGGAGTCTTCACTCTCTTCTATACCTATTATCCTTAGGTTTGATCTTCTCATTGAGTCCTGGATTTCCTGTATGTTTTGGACCAGTAGCTTTTTCCGCTTTACATTATCTTTGACAGTTGAGTCAATGATTTCTGTGGAATCTTCTGCTCCTGAGATTCTCTCTTCCATCTCTTGTATTCTGTTGGTGAAGCTTGTATCTACAGCTCCTTGTCTCTTCTTTTGGTTTTCTATATCCAGGGTTGTTTCCATGTGTTCTTTCTTGATTGCTTCTATTTCCATTTTTAATTCCTTCAACTGTTTGATTGTGTTTTCCTGGAATTCTTTCAGGGATTTTTGCGATTCCTCTCTGTAGGCTTCTACTTGTTCTCTAAGGGAGTTCTTCACGTCTTTCTTGAAGTCCTCCAGCATCATGATCAAATATGATTTTGAAACTAGATCTTGCTTTTCTTGTGTGTTTGGATATTCCATGTTTGTTTTGGTGGCAGAATTCGGCTCCGATGATGCCATGTAGTCTTGGTTTCTGTTGCTTGGGTTCCTGAGCTTGCCTCTCGCCATCAGCTTATCTCTAGTGTTACTTTGTTCTGCTATTTCTGACAGTGGCTAGACTATCCTATAAGCCTGTGTGTCAGGAGTGCTGTAGACCTGTTTTCCTCTCTTTCAGTCAGTTATGGGGACAGAGTGTTCTGCTTTCGGGCGTGTAGTTTTTCCTCTCTACAGGTCTTCAGCTGTTCCTGTGGGCCTGTGTCTTGAGTTCACCAGGCTGCTTTCTTGCAGCAGCAAAGTTGGTCTTACCTGTGGTCCCGAGGCTCAAGTTCGCTCGTGGGGTGCTGCCCATGGGCTCTCTGCAGCGGTAGCAACCAGGAAGACCTGTGCCGCCCCTTCTGGGAGCTTCAGTGCACCAGGGTTCCAGATGGCCTTTGGTGTTTTCCTCTGGCATCCGAGATGTGTGCACAGAGAGCAGTCTCTTCTGGTTTCCCAGGCTTGTCTGCCTCTCTGAAGGTTTAGCTCTCCCTCCCACGGGATTTGGGTGCAGAGAACTGTTTATCCGGTCTGTTTCCTTCAGGTTCTGGCGGTGTCTCAGGCAGGGGTCCTGCCGCTCCTGGGCCCTCCCCCACGGGAGCCCAGAGGCCTTATACAGTTTCCTCTTGGGCCAGGGATGTGGGCAGGGGTGGGCAGTGTTGGTGGTCTCTTCTGCTCTGCAGCCTCAGGAGTGCCCACCTGACCACGCGGTGAGGCCTCTTTCCCAAGGGGTCTGGGAGCAGAGAGCTGCTGCGGGCCGGGATCCGAGGGCGTGGGACCTCCGGCAAACACAGGACGTGCCCGCTCCTAGATGAACTCTGCCTCTGTGTGTTCCGATCTCACCAGGCAGCTCTCTTGCAGCAGACAAGTTGGTCTTACCTGTGGTCCCGAGGCTCAAGTTTGCTCGCGGGGTGCTGCCCACAGGCTCTCTATTCAGCACATTCTTATGAAGGACATTATGGCGGCATTATTAATTTTTGGAGGAATCACATTGCCTTACTTTTTCTTATTTCTTGTGTTTTTGTGTTGGAATATAGGATGGAATTTAAAAAAAAATCCCCACTTTCTTTTAGTGGAAAGGTTCTCAGTGTTCAAGAAAGACTAAATGTTCATGGTATGTAGGTTTGAGGTATCGTTTTTCTCTGTGACACTCATGTTCAAGGTACCAGTCTTAGTCTTCTGTGCTAGTCGAAGGCAGAGCAATGTCTACAAAGGCAGTCACTAGAGGGTCCTTGGTTCCAAATAATAGCAGTCCTGACTCTCCAGACAGCTCAGGAACTTCAGAGACACCAACAGTGTGTCACACCATGAGCTGCTGTTCACTGTGGGACAAGTGCAGAGCAGAAAGGCAGAGAGAGAACAGTTCTAGGTCTAGCTTATCCTCTGGAAAAGGATATAAGCTGGTATCTTGTCATTTTTCTGTTGTTTTGAAGAGACGCCATGATTAAGGCAATTTATAATAGGGAACATTTAACTGGGCAGTTTCTTACAGTCTCAGCTTTGTCCATATTATCATGGTGGGGAGTGTGTCAGCAGGTAGCCATGGTGCTGGAGAAGTAACTAAGAGTCTAAATCCTGACCTGCAGGCAGCAAAGGCGAGGGGGAGGGGAAGAAGGGAGGGAGGACAGGAAGAAGGGTAGGAGGGAGGGAAAGACATAGAAATAGAGGTAGAGGTAGAGGTAGAGACAGGGTCTGTTATGGACCTTTGCAACTCAAAGCTCACACCCAGGGACACACTCTGTCCAACAAGGCTACATCTCCTAGTCCTCAAAGAACATTCTACCAACTAGGGACCAAATATTCAAACATATGAGCCTGTATGGTTATTCTCATTCAAACCACCACAACTGGGAAACAGAAAAGGAAAGGATTGCTGGGTATGGTGACATACACTTTCATCCCAGCAGTTGGGATGCAGAGGCAGGTAGAGATCTGTCAGCCTGGTCTACATATAGAGCTCCAGGCCAGACAGGGTCATAAACAACTAAGCAAGCAAGCAAACAAACAAACCCCAAAGCACCAGGACAACAGAGAGAGAGAGAGAGAGAGAGAGAGAGAGAGAGAGAGAGAGAGAGAGAGAGAATAGTATACAGGAGGAGAGTTTATTGCAGTGCCTGGCTAGCTCAGTCATTATGCCAGAAACTCAAGAGTCTCAATGAACTCTTGCCTGATTGCCTTTTACACACAAGGATAATCAGATCACTGATTCTGGAGGGCCTTCAAGGGTCCAAGTTGTGAATGTTGTTCTTACCCCTGGGCAGTATGCTGGGAGGTCAGCTCACACATTCTTGTCCCATCTTCACAGAAAGGGTTGGAAATATTGGCTCCAGGCCTTGGCAGGCCTTTGCATCCCTTGGAACCCAGGTCTGTGTTTCCCTGCAGACTCTGGATCTGACCAGCTTTCCACCTTATTGAATACTGTACATTTCTTATAAATATTTTGAGATAATATATAATTTCTCCCTTTCTTTTTTTTTTTTTTTTACTATTTTTTTTTATTTTATTTTATTTTATTTTTTTTTTATTATCTTGAGTATTTCTTATATACATTTCAAGTGTTATTCCCTTTCCCGGTTTCCGGACAGACATCACCCTCCCCCCTCCCCTTCCTTGTGGGTGTTCCCCTCCCAAACATCCCCCCATTGCCACCCTCCCCGCATAGTCTAGTTCACTGGGGGTTCAGTCTTAGCAGGACCCAGGGCTTCCCCTTCCACTGGTGCTCTTACTAGGATATTCATTGCTACCTATGGGGACAGAGTCCAGGGTCAGTCCATGTATAGTCTTTAGGTAGTGGCTTAGTCCCTGGAAGCTCTGGTTGCTTGACATTGTTGTACTTTTGGGGTCTCGAGCACCTTCAAGCTCTTCCAGTTCTTTCTCTGATTCCTTCAACGGGGGACCTATTCTCAGTTCAGTGGTTTGCTGCTGGCATTCGCCTCTGTATTTGCTGTATTCTGGCTGTGTCTCTCAGGAGCGATCTACATCCGGCTCCTGTCGGTCTGCACTTCTTTGCTTCATCCATCTTGTCTAATTAGGTGGCTGTATATGTATGGGCCACCTGTGGGGCAGGCTCTGAATGGGTGTTCCTTCAGTCTCTGTTTTAATCTTTGCCTCTCCCTTCCCTGCCAAGGGTATTCTTTTTCCTCATTTAAAGAAGGAGTGAAGCATTCACATTTTGATCATCCGTCTTGAGTTTCCTTTGTTCTAGGGATCTAGGGTAATTCAAGCATTTGGGCTAATAGCCACTTATCAATGAGTGCATACCATGTATGTCTTTCTGTGAGTGGGTTAGCTCACTCAGGATGATATTTTCCAGTTCCAACCATTTGCCTACGAATTTCATAAACTCGTTGTTTTTTTGTTTTTTTTTGTTTTTTTTTTTTATTAACTTGAGTATTTCTTATATACATTTCGAGTGTTATTCCCTTTCCCGGTTTCCGGGCAAACATCCCCCTCCCCCCTCCCCTTCCTTATGGGTGTTCCCCTCCCAACCCTCCCACCATTGCCGCCCTCCCCCCATAGACTAGTTCACTGGGGGTTCAGTCTTAGCAGGACCCAGGGCTTCCCCTTCCACTGGTGCTCTTACTAGGATATTCATTGCTACCTATGGGGTCAGAGTCCAGGGTCAGTCCATGTATAGTCTTTAGGTAGTGGCTTAGTCCCTGGAAGCTCTGGTTGCTTGGCATTGTTGTACAATTTCTCCCTTTCTTTGCCTCTTTCTAAAACCTTTCATGTACCTGCCTCTGTTTGTTTTCTTTCAAATTTATGGCCTCTTTTTCCTTAACTGTTGTTGTTGTTATTCTTGTGTGTGTGTAAATAATAAATATAACCTGTTTAGCTTCTTGTGTAATGTTACATATATATGTATATATATATATATATATTTAGGGTTGATCATTTGATACTGGATAATTGATTGGTAAGGTCTTCCATGTGGAAGACAACTTCTGCCTCAGCACCCGTTAGTTGCTTGTAGTTCTATTTCTTTTTCTTTTTTTTTTTTCTTTTTTTCGGAGCTGGGGACCGAACCCAGGGCCTTGCGCTTCCTAGGCAAGGACTCTACCACTGAGCTAAATCCCCAACCCCTGTAGTTCTATTTCTAGTGTCAGAACCCAGCCCAAGGATGGAGTTGTGTGAGGGGAATTCTGAGTATCCATGAGAAAAGTCCAAGAAAACAAGACAGGAGTCTTGTGACGTCAGTGTCTCAAAAAACAAAAAATAAAAAAAAACAAAAACAAAAAAACCTCCCAACACCCCAAAAAAGCCCCCAAAACAAAAACAAAACAAACAAACAAAACAAAACAAAACCCAAAACAAACAAGCAAACAAAACCCATGTAATATTCCTGGAATGTGCTTTTGTGTTCCTCTCAAGTACAGCCGACAGGAATGCGTTGACTTTAGATTATTCATTACAACCGGCTATTGTTATTTATTTACATGCCTCCTTAGAAAACATGGTTTTACTGTGTGTGGCTTATCCTTGTGATTGTACACTTTACTCATGTGATATGCAGTCAGGAAGCCATGGGGCAGGGATGGGGATGCCGATGGAGGGGTGTGTGTGTGTGTGTGTGTGTGTGTGTGTGTGTGCGCGCGCGCGCGCTCGAGCACGCGAGGTGGGTGGGGCGCTGGCCTGAAGCAAGAGAGGTACAAGGCATGTCCAAACCTTGGAAATCTTACCTCGAGATTGGCAGGAGTAAGATCGCTCCCCACTCGCTTTAGGGCCTTCGTGTCCTGGTGCCCATAGCCCTGCATTCCACCCTTGTCCCACCAGAGTTCTTGTGGAGCCTTCCTCTCCCTTTCTGAGATCATGCCTAGCAGCTCCTGGAATTCCTCCTTATGTAAACGAGGCATTCCCTGACCAATGATGTACATTCACCCCCAAAACTCCTATTCACCCTCCAAAGGTTAACTAGTCTTTGTCCCCCCCATTAAATGAGCTGTCTCACTGAAGCTGCCTCCCCAGAGTCTGTTTTGTTGTACTCACAGCTGCCCAAGGTTGTGACCTGATCACAACAACAAGGTCAGGGAAGCAGAGCCTGAACAACAATGTGATTCTTCTTAACTCTCGGAGTATAAATTGTCTGATCGTTCTGACTAGAATTGGCTATTGCATGAGACTTTAGTGTGCCTCATTTTTAGGTTCATTTTCCGGGGTCCCACTGCCTTTAGAGCAGTAAATAGTCTAGGGTTGAGGCCTTGTGAGCTTTCCCTTGTTCACATTAGCCTGTTTATTGGTGTCATCTTTGTTCAGGTCACATATACATAGGCGTGTTGATGAGTCATCCCTGACAGTGCCAGGAGACACAGTCTCACAGCAAACTCCCCGTTCCTCTGGCTCCTACAACTTTTCCGCTCCGTCTTATCAATGCGTTGTGTTGTAGATGTATCCACTGGAACTGGGATCCACAACTCTGCCGTCTGATCAGCTGTGGAAGTTTACTTCTCACCCTCATGAAGGGAACCACTCTTTGATACAGATGGAGACCATGACAGAAAACCAGAGTCTATCAAAATGCTGTACAATTTCGATCAAAGATCTTCCCTGCAGTCCATAGGTTCTCCGTAGGTTCAGTTTCAGTACATAGTACCATGACGATTGGTCTGGGGTTTCAGAGAGTCAGAGCTGTTCACAGATGGCCTGGTGTTGTCAAACCACCTATTAAGCCTTTCAAAAATGATGTCTTGTTGCTGTGCCAAGGAAAGATTTCCTAGGTATTTCTTCTCCTCTACTGCCTCTGCATGCAACTTTCTCTGCCCCCTTTAATTTCCCCTCTTTAAAATGTTTATAACTGATAACATAATATAAATTTTCTGATACTCTCTGTCACAAGCGTGGCTCTCAACACTCTCTTGCTGTGAGTGAGACGTTTTCTATACCATCTCAATTCCTCCAGGGTTGATGATTTTTTTTTTTGTTGTTGTTCTGCTTTTAAATGATTCCTGTTTTATTCTGTGACTAGAAAAGAGATTTCTGGTCATCACCTATCTCTTTTGATAACCGTTTTCCATGCCTACCTGTCACCTATCCACATTGTTGTATCTTTCATCAACGAACTTCTTTATTTCAAAGAGGCCCCAGTGCCAGCTCAGCTCTCCTCAGATGCATTAATCTGCCCAGGGGATATCCCTTATTTTTGATAGCATATCAATATTAAGTAGTCCAGGATAGCCTGACACATAAAATGCTCTTGCCTACACTTTTGGAGTGTTGAGATCACAGGTGTACATGGTCATCTCTGCTTTCCAGTTCAGATTAAAGGTTCTTGTTCTTTTCTCCTTTGGTTATCAGTGTTTTTTTCTTCTGTACCAAGAACCCTGATGGTTAAGTGTATGGCAGAAGTGATTATGTTTTGTAATACATTGTAAAGCACATCATAGTCTCAGTGTAGTAGTGCTGATACTATAATTATTTGTGCATTTTGAAGACATAACTTAAAATCTTTAAAATTTGCACATGCAACTTCTATTTTCCTCTTCCCTAAATTGTAAGATTATAAGAACATTCCATACTGCTCCCTCTACCTTTTAACCCTCCTTTTGCCTTTATCACTCACTGATTTTATATATATATATATATATATATATATATATATATATATATATATATATATATATATCTGTTAGTCCTCTTGACAGGGTCCACTTGGTCTCATTTTTTTTAAAAGATTTATTTATTTATTCTATGTAAGTACACCATTGCTGTCTTCAGACACACCAGAAGAGGGCATCAGTTACCATTACAGATGGTTGTGAACCACCATGTGGTTGCTGGGAATTGAACTCAGGACCTCTGGAAGAGCAGTCAGTCCTCTTAGCCACTGAGCCATCTCCCCTGCCCTGGTGGTCTCATTCTACAAGACCATGCTATCTACTGTTCTGTACAATAGTATTAGCCACATGCGACTCCCTAACACCCGTGGTGTAACTAATCTGGCTGAGCTTTTAATTTTACTGAAGTTAACTCATTACAGTTAAAGTCTACAAGGCCACATGTAGCTAGGCTAACATAATGGTCCCTTTAGTACTAGAAAATTTCTTAGGAAGGGCTCATGGGAACTACATGTTTTTGGTGGATTGGCAACAATTTATCTTTTTGGTATTTAAAGATCTATTTGGTTGTATATGAAATCTTTGACTCATATTCTTTCTTTTTGAGAATTTTAAGTATGTTACTTCATTTTTTGACATAAAATATTGTTAATGCTTTCCCACTTATAATCCTGTGTACTGTTTCCCTAGATGCCTGAAGAGAGTTTTTCTCTCTAGTCTTTTTCTAGAATGTGTACTACTGCTTCTGTAGACATTTCATCCCAATAACTACAGAAGATAACTTTAGTAACCGTGAATACCACTGTATGTCATGACTTCTGAGGATCCCAGTTTTCTTTGGTAAAGAGGTTGGTTCTAGTTCATGGATATTAAATGAATCTCCAAATCTAATATCTGAGACTGTGGTGGTTTGACTATGTTTGACCCACAAGAAACAGCACTATTAGAAGGCGTGCTTAATTGCACTTACTGGAGGAGGTATAGCCTTGTTAGAGGAAGTTTGTCACTGTGGAGGTATGGCTTTGAGGTTTCATAAGTATGCTCAAGTTTGGCCAGGGTGATCCTGGACGCTTGCAAAAGAGACTTTTTGTGACTGCTTTCAGATCAAGATGTAGAACTCTTGGCTCTTACAGCACCATGTCTGCTTGGACTCTGCCATGTTTCCTGCCATGATGATAATGGACTGAACCTCTGAAACTGTAACAGTTCAGAAAAAAAATATATATATTTCTGGTTTTGATTTGTTATTTTAATTAAATAATTTTCTCAATGTTTTCCAGCTTATATTTAGATACTGTGTGTCCTACTTGTCTTTGATTGTCAACTAAATAAAGCTTTGAGTAATTGGAAAGCAGAACTTCAACTGAAGAATTGCCTGGTTAAGATTGGCTTATGGAAAATTGTCTTGATTATTAATTGACTGTGTAAATGGCATAATCCTGGTCATGGGCTACATCATAATACTATCTAAGCATGGGCCAGAGAGCTTGATGACAATCAGGATTCCTCCATGGTTTCTGTTTCAAGTTCTTACTTGAGTTCTTGTTCTGACTTCACTCAGTGAAGAGTGGCATGGAAGTCAGAGCCAAATAAGCCACTTACTTTCCCGAGTTGCTTTTGTCAGAGTGTTTCACCACAGCAATGAAAGTATAACAGAAATTGATACCAAGAAGTGAAGTGTTGTTGTGAAAGATCTGCATATACAGCTTCTATGCCTTGGTCTGTTTTGTTGGTGGACTGAGAAGTGATTTTGAGCTCCGAGTTAGACAGTATGTGTGCTGAGAGCTTGGTGAGATGTTCGTGTGGGAGGCTGGAGGATAAAGTCTTGGACTGAACTAGGGGCCATTCCGATGATGTTTTGGTTAAGAACTGCATGTGCTGGTCATGCTAGTGTTGAGGAATCAGCTGTGATTCACAAGAGGTCAATACCATCGTGATGGGAACTAGTGCTTCACTGAGAAAAAAATGGAATGCTGATTGGCAGTGGTTAAATTTAAGCTATGATCAGGAAGCTGGAGTGATGTCTCAGTGGTTAAGAGCACTGGTTGCTCTTCCAGAGGTCCTGAGTTCAATTCCCAGCAACCACATGGTGGCTCACAACCATCTGTAATGGGATCCATGGCCCTCTTCTGGTGTGTCTGAGGACAGCAACAGTGTACTCATATACATAAAAATAAATAAATCTTAAAAAAAATAAGCTATGATCAGTAAGAAATCAGCATCATTTTTTTGAAGTGAAATCTTTCGTGAATAGGAATTCATTTCCTCAGGATCAGAAAACCAAAGCTGTGGTCTGAGGGTGGCCAAGGCTACCTCAGCTGGCAGCAAGACTTTACACTTTTTAAGAGTCCCCATATGGTACTCATTTGGAAGGCATGAAAGCTGAAATATTTGAAAGAGTGGTGGAGACAATCTAGGATTGACACCTTGTATCAGGGTCATAGTCCATGAAGAGAGGCCATTGGTGAGGGCGGAATGTCAGTTGTAGTAGAGAACCCAGAACACTGGAAATCACAGGACAGTGGGATGCTTACCAAGGACAGTGGAAGGTGTGGTATGGAGCTCTCCTAAGCCTGTGAAAAGCTGTGTAGGCTATAGATGGCAGAGTTGGAAAAGTGGAATTGACCAAGCCCTTTGGAGCCCAGAAGATCAGTGAGTCCCAGGTTTTAGACACTGAACTATAAAATTGGATTTGTATTCTTATTTGTGAATTGGTTGATCCTATAGCTCAGTTCTTCCATTCTGGAATAAGAAGCATGAAAGCAGTTTTTAATTTTGTAATATGTTTCAGTTAAGTGATTTTTGGATTTTTGAAGATACAGTGGACTCTGTTGAACAATTTAAAAGAGTGTGGGACTTTAAAAGTTGGGTTGTGTTTGTATATGATGCTAGCATGAGATCTTGAGGACTCGAAAGAAAGGATTATGGTTTAAAAATGGTGTATTTTTGTGTCAAGGGGGACCATCAGGAAAGCCTCAACTGAAGAGTTGTTTAGATCATGTGGCCTGTGGGTGTAGATTGCTGTCTGTAAGCACTTGAGGGCTGGTGAAAGATAAGGCTAGAGCCTGTGATTGGGCAGTGGAAAAAGACTGTGGGCTGAGAGTTTTAGAGATGGGTAGAGAGAGACAGAGAGATAGAGGGGAGAGACAGAGATGAGGAGACCAGATGGAACATATAGGAGAGAAAGATGAACCTGATCCATGTGGCTTGAAAGGGCTATGGATATCATAGATGGACAATAGAATATTACAGGCTCCATTTGTTCCATCTAGGAGTATAGCTTGTATTTATATCAATTGAGTTTTGAGTTCTTTGTGTGGGCAATTTTGGGGTTGAGAATTTACTGTTATAAATCTGACTGATAAATTATAAGCCCCTGGAGTTTTCTTTATATGGGGCTTGGGTTTAGAGCCAGTCTTTCTAGACTAGCCACAGGGGACAGATGTCTGGGAATTTGAGCAGTTCAGGAAATTGGGCAGGGATAGGGGCAGAGCGATCGCTGTTGCCTGTGAGTAGCCCCTGTTAGCATGGATTGGTTTTAATAAGTATGCAACATGTATGTATGACTGTATGAGATTGTGTTGATTATTAACCAATATAAGAGGAACAAGTCTACTCTGTCCAGGTGGTATTATCACCAGGGAATGGTCTGGAGCATTATAAGAAAGCTAGGTAAGTATGAGTCAGAAAACAAGCTAGCAAGTAGAGTTCCTTCATGGATCCTCGCTTCATTACTTGTCTAAGTTCCTGTTTCCCTCAGGGAAGGATGATGGCCTGCAAGTATTGGCCACATAACTCTGTACTACCTTAAGTTGCTTTGGTCAGAGTGCTTTATCATAACAACATGTTGATACGAGAATAGCTCATTAGAGTTTTGATTTGTCTTAAGTATATTTCTCAGGTGTGGGAATCTATTTTTTCTCTTTCCTTCTTCCCTTAACAGCAATTCTATATTGGAATTAATCTTTGTACTTTCTTTATTACCATTTTAATTTAAATTTGGTTTAATTGAACTTTTAGAATGAGGCTTGAGTTTCTCGCTTTAAAGAGCTCTTTTCCCATCCATCAGTGTTAACAAACATGGTGGCCCACTCCTGAGACTGCCTGGCTCGGATCCTCTCATCCTCTCCCATACTTTGATATAAACTTGTTTTTTTTTTTTTTTTACTTATCTATGATGTTTCTATGCCACCACTCTTATTCCACTTCTAGAAGTTTCTTCTGTGGAGTTTTGTTCTTGCCAAACTTGGGTCTGTATTAAGCACTCGGTGAGACTACTTCAGCCCCTCGCAGACCTCACTCTTGGCATCTTGCATCAAACCACTGTTGAAGATTCTGAATCTACCCCTCCAGTGGCTGGCCTGTTGTACTTTTAGTTAGTGTGTTAGTAAGTTTTCAGTGCTTTGACAATTATTACAGAAAACCAATTTATAGAAAGATTAATGTCAGCCTACAGCTTCAAAAGTCCCAGTCCATGGCTGGGCAGCTCCTTGGCTATGGGCCTGGGGTGAGATAGTACATCACAGCAGCAGGCACATGTAATAGAGGGTGCTAACTGCATGGAGGCCAGAAAGGAGTAAGAGGGAGCAAGAAGGATGCCAGGGACAAGACACATCCTTTAAAGACACACCCTACTTTCGCTAATGGCTCCAGTTAGCTATAAACTCAACTACTAAAGTTAGTGACCTTTTGATCCAATCACATCTCAACAGCACCACCAGCTGGGTCAGACCTTCAGTGTATGGGCCTTTCATGTGACAACTTTCAGCAGCAAAGATCTGCACAGCGGAGGAGTTTCAAGTCATTCAGCTTCATCACTGCTTTCTTTTACATCTCTAGCACAGATGCTAACGACATGTAGATCTTGTTACTATTGGTATTTTTTTCCCATCAGTCTGCATTTGGAGGTTTGTGGGGATACATTGCTGCTTACTTTTGTTGCAAATATCCATTGAACTTGGTCTTATATACGTTTTTAGTGTGGGTAGACTCAGAAAGAACCAGGACCACACTGCCATTGACATCCCTTTTGCGTCTTGAGGGGTGGTACTGTGTGTATTCCTTAGGGTTGTGATTCAGCTTTTGACTTACTATTTGGCTTTCTACCCTTGATCTTTTCCTTCATGATGATAGAATTAATGTGGTGATTTATAAAACCTTTTTATTGATTCTTTGTGAATTTCACATCATGCATCCCAATCCCACTCATCTCTCTATACTTCCTATCTGCTCTCTACCCTGGCAACCTCCTTCGAGAAGAAAAGAAACAATCAAAAACCATCTTCCTGTGAAAGCTGCTGTGCGTCACATGGGACACCCCTTTGCCCAAACAGCTTTATTTTTAAATGTTCACTGCAGTGAGTCATTGGTCTGTTTCAAGGCCTCTGACTTCTGCTACTCTATCAATACTGGATCCTCACTGGGATTCCTCTCAGATATCCTGTTGTTGCCCAGTGTCATGGTGATTCTGAAATTTTGTTTCTGCAGGCCTGGCCTCTTAGACATGCTCTCACACAGTTCATTCATGGGGTAGATGTTAGGGTGGGCCAACACAAAACCCTGGATCTGGACCTGGGTATTAGCTGAGATGGTCAGTCCACCAGTTCCCCTGTGCTTATGTCACTGGGGCCAGCTCTCCCAAACCTACACCACTGGGGCTAGTTCTCCAGCATTGCCCAGTGAGGGATGAAACCAGCTTACCTGCTCTCATGACCTTGGGGACAGCTCTCCCATGTCACTCAGGCAAGGGGTGGGGCCGGCACTCCTGAGTCCTGCAGCTGGTGAGGGGCAGAGCCGGCTCTGTGAAGCTCATGGACACCAACATATTCTCAGTCAGCAGTCCAGACTAGAGATGTCTGCATGGTCTTTGATGGACACATGGGCCATAGACCTTGGCACAGACCCCTGCTGCTTCAGGGCCATGGACCTAAACAGTGGCACCATGGGTCAGGACCTCACCATAGCCTCGAGTGGCAGCACAGGCCAAATACATCAGGCTGTTCCTCACCACCCTCACACCTCCAGTTCCACCTCACTTCATTCTATACACACCATCGCTCAGCCACTTACTTGCTCATCTTACTGATGTCCAGGTTTCTGAGTGTCTTCCATTTTGCCCATGCTGTGTGGCAGTGGATAGGGGCAATTTGCAGGCAGGTGTCATCTGGGTGTGCTTCTCCCTGCCCATGCTGACTGAATATGGGGATTTCATCAGCTGCCAAAATGTTAGTTCAACTTTGTGTTTAGTAATTGGAAAATATCCACTGAATGAGTTAGTGAACCTTCTTGGTCTATTGCAAGAGGGATTCTAAACCAAACCTCATATATTACTTGACCATCTCAAGTCCTTAATCTTATCAATGGATTATATTTGAATTGATTTTTTTTGTGCTCCCACGGAGCTGACTACCACTGTCTGGGAGTACCCCAGAGCCTAGACATTTATTCCTTTTATTCCAGTGTATATTCAGCTTGGAAAATGGCTGTGGTTTTTTAAGGAGGCAAGGGAGTAGTTTACAGTAATCCTTTGGATAGTGACACTTAAACGTTCCATCATCGCCACTGAACCCAGGGAGCAGCAAAATCAGATTCAACATTGTAATAGCATGATGTGGTTTCGTGAAGTGAGAATGCAGAATCTGGCACAAAGAAGTGGTTGGTGTTACAATGAAGCATTATGATAGCACAGTGGCTCTTTTGTGATTTTAACATTCAGTCCTGTAATGTCAAAGTTCAGCATTGTGCTACAGCAATGAGCAATATGACATCACAATGCAGTATTGTGGTACCACAATAGAGTTTGTGATGCCAAAGCATTGTGATGGCAAATATTGTGATGGCACAATGAAGCCTTGTGGTGTCACAATGGGTCATCATAATATGATGCTGTGTTGTAATGGCACAATGGAACACTGTCATAACTCAAGGTGGATTTTGAAAGCACAATGGAGCATTCTTTTAAAATAATGTCATAAAGGAGGATTGTGTTAACACCATACATTGTGATTACAAAGTGGATCTTTGTTATGGCACCATGCGTCACTGCTGTAATACAATGGGTCATTATGATGCCACAGGAACAATGCGATGATGAAACAATGTTGCACTTTGATGGAATGATGGAGATTTGCTATGGCACAACAAGTCATTGTAAGATCACAGAGGAGCTTTGTTATCATTGCAGTGACACACTGGATCACTACAGTGTTGCAGTGTGGCATTGTGACGGCATAGTGGATCATTGTGTTGTCAGTAGAGCACTGCAATGACACATTGGATTATTACAATGAACCATTATGATGTTACAAAAAACAATGTGATAATATAGTGTTGCATTATGGCAGCACGATGGATCAATGTGATGATGACATTGTTGCATTGTGATGACATAATGTAGCTTTACGATGGCACAGTGAAGGGATGTGATGTTTCAATGAAGCATTGGTATCTCACAATCCAGCATCATGATGGGACATTGGTTCATTGTGTTGTCAAAAAACACTATTGAGGTTATGATAGCCACAAGGCTTTTTTATGATGTCACAATCCAACATTAGGATGGTATAATGGCTATCATGACCTCATACCTTCTATCAAGACAGGATACACACCTACTGTTTAAGGGGTTTTCATGTGGTTAAACCATAGATGTACTTTTCTGTGCCTTGGTGGAAGGATCATTCTTCGAATCCTTTGGCATGTTCAATGGTGATCAACTTATGTAGAATACTTCTCTTTTTAACAATACTAGCCCTTTAAGTCTTTGAACTTTTTGTTTGTTTTGAGACAGGATTTCTCTGTGCAGCCCTGGCTGTCCTGGACTTGCTCTGTAGACCAGTGTGGCCTCAAACTCACAGAGATCCATTTGCCTCTGTCTCCCAAGTGCTGGGATTACAGGCATGTACCACTACCACCTGGCAAGTCTTTGAGCTTTTAAATCTTACATTATGTTTCGTTTCACTTGGTGTGAGCTTCTTTTGAGGCTACATTTCAGCTGATCAACTAAGCACACAGATACATGGCTCTTGAATTAGACTTTTGAAATAAAAGTTTCTAGCAAATATATCTATGTTCATGTTTCGTCTTTCTTTGATTATCCTTCCTTCAATATAAATCTGTTATGGCACATATTTCCAGTTTCTATATGTGTAGATATCCAGAAACTGCAAGTATTTAAATGCGTATTCTTTTCTCTTTGAGATATGATTGATATGACTCATAGGTCAAGAGACAATACAATGATTAAAGTCCACTGTAAATATAGTTCCTACTCATACATGTGGTGTCTGCTGGATGGAAGGCTGGAAGTGGGAGAGGGACCGGAGGGCACTTGCACTAGTGTGCTTGCTAGGAGTCAGGGCTGGTGTCAAACTAAAGGGCAGATCATGAAGGATTCTCAGCATCTCTGGGAGAATGGTCATAGAAGAGTCCACAGGCAGAATTAGCTTATTGGATGGAATGAGGGGTTGTTTTGGCAGCAAGAGAAGCCTAGGGATTCTGAGAGCTATGGGGATTTATATGACCATGAATTTACCAAAATATGCTCATTTTAGATTTCTGGGTTTCCACCTTTTCAGAGTAAAGTCTAACTTAAACATAGATAACCAAGTAAGACTATAAAGTCAATCGAATTTGAATTCAAAACTCAGTCTTGGTATCTTAGTTTTGGAATCATTCTATTGGCTTAAGAGATTTTAGAGCTTGTCTGAGGGCAATTAAAGAACTGTCCAAGGGCTGGAGAGATGGCTCAGCCGTTAAAGGCTAGGTTCACAACCAAAAAAAAAGAACTGTCCAAGTCTCTAATTTTGCCTAGCCTGCAGGCATGTCCAACATGTGACTTGAGATTACCCACAGAGTTCACACTCAAGAATCATGCAATCTAGTTACAAACAAAAAGCAAGGGAGCAAGCAAACAAAAAAAGGCATCAAAATATTTTAAGTAAGTTTATTATTTTGTTGGGTATTGTTCATAACTGTCCCCTCACTGGCTACAGGTTAGACACACCTTAAAAAATCTTTAAAAAACCTTAGCTTATAATTTCTTTTCTTGGGCTCTCTATTGCTTCAGAAATGTCCTACAGCTCCTTAGTCTCTAATCACCCTTTTCCTACTACACTGATCCAGCAAGGTATTGCCTTTTTGAGACACACAATTAAATGGCACATTGGACCATTATGGGGCTAGACTGTGGCACCACTGAAAATGTGGTGATTTAGCTAACTATTTTTGTGGCCATGCCCTGAACTCACTCTCTCTCTCTCTCTCTCTCTCTCTCTCTCTCTCTCTGTGTGTGTGTGTGTGTGTGTGTGTTCTTCAGGAAGAATTGAGTTATACTTGTCTTCAACCATGTGAGTTTTCCCAGGGGGATGTAAAGAAATGCTTGCTTACCCCAAACAGAGAGGGTAGCAACAGATTAAAGAAAGGATTGCCATCCGAGTACAGTTTGATGAATCAGTGAGATTATTAGGACTATTTACAAGAGACTGGATAACTCAAAGGCAGGTAAGCCACCAGGATCTTTGCCATAGACATTGTTAGTAGAGCCACTGGCGAGTCCTAATCCTTCCTAAATCTTATACTACCACTCTATCACCTTCAAGCCAACAAAGTCAGGTAACTACTGTCAGTCAAGTTCTTATTGTTGGGAGTCTGCTGTCTATAATTACTTCTACTTCTGAAATCTATATTAGTCACAGCACAGTATAAGAGAGAAAACACTCTGGATATTTTAAGCATGAAAGGATCATATACAGGAAATGAGGCACCTTAAAAAATATTGGAAAATGTTAGATTAACATGAATCAGGAAGCCACAAATGGAACTATTAAATTTAATGCTCATCATCATAGATTCTATTTAGAGATAAGGTAGCTGGGTTAGGAAGCCACTTCCTCTGTCACTACTGAAATTTTCTCGACACCCACAGAGGTGTTAACCATTCACAGAGTCTGGTCATCAATGCCATAAAGCTGCTTGTAATACGTATGCTTTTGTGGGCTTGCTTGTTAGCAGAATAGCAAAAAGACAGCAACCTGCTTTATATTCAAAACTTTTGCAAATGCATCAATCGCCAGAACCTAATTTGCATATAAAATGCAAGCAGTCTAAAAGACTGGGTGATGTAGTTTTTAACCCATAGGCTCTCTAAGGAGATGGGAAGAGGTGCTATCCAGAGTATTGAGAAACTGTTTTGTTAGTGGGTGTCACAGTTAACTTCAGCTCTCGACTTGACACAAACCTAACATCGCTGGTGAAGAGGGAGCCTCTGCTAATTATCTAGGAGAGCTCTGCTTACTCTGGGCATTGCTGCTGTCCCTGGGCCAATGGTCTTGGGTTGTATAAGAGAGCACTCTGAGCAAGCAACGGGAACACTCCTGTAAACAGTGCTCTGCCATCATCTCAGTGCCTGACTGCAGGTTGCTGCCTTGAGTTGTAGCCCTGGCTTCCCTCAGCGATAGGGTGTATGATGAAGTAAACCCTTTCCTTCCCAAGCTGCTTTTGACCAATGTTTTACTACAGCAATAGAGAAACAAATGAGAACAAAGTTGGTATAAAGAGTGGGCTATTACTGTGACAGAAATGACCGTGGTGTTTTGTGGAGGACTGTGGAAGGATTTAGAATGTTGACCTGGGAACGCCATTGACTACTCAGCTAAGTAAGCTCTCCTGTGGGTGTGTAGAAGATATGAATGCTGGGAGAAATGCAAATGATGCGGGGGGGGCAGACTTGTGAAATTTCAAAGCAAAGTAAAACTCTATCAGGCCTGTTTGTGTGATTCTTTGGATTAAGGATCTATGGACCTGAAACCTTTGCTTTACTGGGATAATGTATGCTGGCTAGCTGGGGCTCAAAACTCAGCTGTGATTAATAAGAGATCATTGTGGCAAAATCTTCTCAGTCGCCTTCCTCCAGGGTCATTCAGCAGAAACCCTGGTCCAGGGAGACCAATGCTACTGTATCAAGCTGTAAGCTGAACTTAGCAATGTTTAAGAGTCTCCCTTAGGATACTGATTTTCAAGGAATGGAGTAGTCATAGAGAACAGGTAAGATGTGGCACTGTGGAGCAGAGTTAGAAGAGAGGCCATTGGCTGAAGGTGAAGCCTCAGTTGTAGAGGAGACCGCAGGATACTGGAGGCGCAAGGCAAGTGATGTGTACTATGGATGCAGAACTGGAGAAGTAGATCTGGCTGAGCCCTTTGTAGCTACAAGATCATGAGTTCTTGCAGGACTTGAACTACAGAATCTGATTTATACTGCTAGCTGTTCAGTTTTGCTTTGATTTAATATTAACCATATTCCAGCTTTCCCTTTTTGAAATAATCAAGTATTTAACATGTTTTTTTTTCTTCTTACAGGAGCCCATAGTGAAGAGACACCAGATTTTTAAGGTGGTGCTAACATTAACTTGAGATCTTAGGGAGAAACAAGACAGGGCAGGGTATAGTGGGCTTGTGATAGCTAATCTTGGTTTTCAACTTGACAGATCTGTGAAGAGAAACCTTCCCTGAAGAACTACTTCAATGAGAATTGGCCACTGGGCATGTCTGTGAGGCATTTTCTTTTAAAAGTATTTTTTATCCTTTGAGAATTTCATCTACTATGCTTGGACCATATTTACACCCCCTCCCCATTTCTCAACCTAACTCCTCCAAGATCCCACTCTGTAGGGTTCTGATGCTCTGATCAGGAGTCTCTGTGTGAACACTGAAGGTCCTGCTCCCTAATTGGTCCTTGATCAATCAATAAAGATGTTCACAGCTAATGACTGGTTGGAAGAGGCGGGACTTGAAAATGCTATTTTGAAGAAGTTATACCACCTCTGACTTTTACAGTTTTTCTTGCCTTTTTCTACGATAATCTCTGAGCCTGGGGAGCAGTGTGTGTGTGATAGAGATGTCCCATAAGGGGTCAGAGCTTCACTCTCTCTTATCTTATACACACTGCAGATGTTGGTCTCTATGTTAATTGCCATCTACTGAAGAAGAAAAACCTGTCTGGCGTGCACTGAGAGATACAATAATACAGGTGTGTCTCTGATGAGAACCAATGGATGTTATTAAAGGCACACATGCCTTTAATCTGGATCTTTATGGCTTGGAGGACAAACTGGTCTACACAGTGAGTTTCAGACCAGCTGAAACTATGTAATATGAGCTTGTCTCAAGTAATAAAAGAAAACAAACAAAACAAAAAGCATGAAGAACCAAGGGAGCAGTTTGATACTTCAGGATAATAATAGAAGGTTCTTTCCTAGGGTCTATGATCTATCTAGACACAAGTTCTTGGTCTTGATAACTATATCAGGGATGCTTTCCACCTTAGAAGGGGCTGTAAATGGAATGAATGGAAGCTAGTTGATTAATTCCATAACCTTTGTGTCACTATTGTACCCATCGGCAAATCTTGTCAAGTCAGCAATCACTGTAAAGCTCAGGATTCATTCACGGGTGGGTAAGTTGATGATCACTTTTCTAGTTATATGTATTGCATCTTCCCGTACAGTGAAAGCTAGCCAGTAGAGAATGAAGTTTCCAGGTTGGTAGCTATTCAATTTTTTCATGTTCTATGACGTGGTATATGGTATTTTCAGCAATAGCGTGTTACCATGAAGTTCTGGAGGTTAACTAAGAGCAATGGGAAAAGCCTGTAACTTTTGGGGTCTAGCATTGGGGGCAGGCCTACTGTCTGATTTTGTGTGTCAACTTGATATAAGCTAGAGTCAGCAGAGAGGAAAGGGGCCTTCATTGAAAAAAAAAATGCCTGCATGAGATCCATCAGTAAGGCATTTTCTCAACTAGTGATTAATGGGGGAGAGCCCAGCCCCTTGTGGATGGTGTCATCCCTGGGCTGGTAGTCTTGGATTCTATAAGAAATCAGGCTGAGTAAGCCATGGGAAGCAAGCCAGTAACTAGCACTCCTTCATGGTCTCTGCATCAACTTTGGCCTTCAGGTTCCTGCTCCATTTGAGTTCCTGTCCTGATTTCCTTCAGTGATGAACAGCAGTGTGGAAGTGTAAGCTGAATGAACTCTTTCCTCCAACTTGTGTTTTGGTCATGGTATTTCATCTCAGTAGGAGAAACCCTGACTAAGACAATGGGGCTTCTTTTCCTGAACGCTCCGAAGCCATTAGCCCATTCTATTGGACTTTTTATTTGGTAGACATTATCACCCTGTTAGAGAGTGACTCTATTTAAACTCTTTGTACATAGTAAAAAGTAGTAGTGAGTTTTATAGTATAATATAGTTTCCATGTGACATTTTCCCCTAAGACTTTGACTGTTAGTTATCCCTCCCTGTACAGTGAAAACTCTTCCTCATTCCTCAACAACGCTGTCAGTCCAGATAAATCTATCATTCCATCAGAAGTAGTTTGTGTAAAGGTAACACAAATGTATCAAGACAGGTTCCTGAGCTGCTCAAGTCCTTCCTGAAACAGCCCCTGAAGCTGCCACAGCCTCTGATCTCATTACACGTTCCAATGCCTCCTTCAGAAGGGAGAGCGGAAAGTGTGTTCAAACTGCATCCGTGCCTCTCCATTCTCCCTGATACCTTCCCAGGTGCTCACTGCCTTTCATTTCTGTTTGCTGAGAGTACCTTTCATGGCATCCATTAATCTAGAACCCTTCCCCTTAGTCTGTGAGATAAGCCCCACCTATCTCTCTTCTCTGGGGCTCTGCAAGGTGACAGGCTAGGTAATTGAATTAACTAATTTAACTAATACATAATAAGGTCCCATTGGCTTCATGTTTCACCCTTTGAAACCAGCATTTGCATTTTAAATGAAGCATCATAGACAGCAAGTCTGACAAATTGCTTCGTGTTCATCAGGACAAATGTACTCATTTTACAGAGGAGGCTATGCAGGCTCAGAGGGCGAGCTGGAGGGCTCTGGACAGCTGAAGGGTAGAGCCAGCTGTGGAGCTGGTTAAGCGTTTGGTACCCCTGTACCATCCCATACTGACTTTCACAGCACAACCAGCTCATAGAAGAATTTCTAGGGACTGTGGAGACACATGTTTTGAGTCACAAAGAGTTTCAACATGGTTTTACCCCTTCTCTCTTACAATTAGTGTTTTGGGCACTGCTTATCTGGGCAGCATGCGGGGTACTTAACATGGACCACTTCATCTGTTACTTGCTTGTATGTCTTCAGTGTCCAGACCAAGGTGAGCCGAGTGGACAGTCATTATAAGTTACTGAGAGAATAAATGATAGATGAACGGTCACCAGTCACACAGAAGACAGAATCGGGCATCTGTGGCTCTTTGCAAGGATATTCTATTAGTGACTATCTTCCTAACATTCTTCAAATCACAGAAGTGTTCACTATCTTCTTCTTTCTCACCCCTTCCTCCGTCTCCTGCCCTCCTCTCCTGTCCCTCTCATCTCTCTCCTGGTGCTGGAGATTGAACTCAGGTACATGCTGGGCCTGTTCTCTGCTGGTGAGGCACACCCCCAACTCTATTTCCTGATCAGACATTTTCTGCCTTTAATTGTTTATTTTTGTGTCTAACTGCATATGCTGATATCGCCTTTCTAGCCTCTTCTCCTTCATCATATTTCTTTTCTTCATAAAATTATCCTCTTCCTTTTGCATGATTGGGGAGTGTTATACATACAGAGTACCAGATTAATCCGTTCTGATTTTTTTCTCAGATAGGGATTAAAAAAAAAGGAGCCTTGGAAAAGCCTTCAAATCAACAGTAATTTAAAATTTTCACAACATGAAGAGGCAGATTGCAAAATGAATCTGACACTTTGAAAAATCCTCCCAGAAGACGGATGAATGTGTTCCCACTTCACGAAGGCTTGCTCCATAAGTATTCCATAAATATCGATGTCAGGGTTGTTAAGCAATTAATATTAACCTATTGAGAAAGCATTTCTTTTCTACACGGCTGCCTTCCAGTGGGGAGACTAATTAAATATTAAGGACCATGTTAGATATTTTCTATAATTACAGTTTCTGCTGTATTTACAAATGATGTGTCTACATGGAGAGAGAAATAATGATATGGTATTAAGCCACTCATCCCTAAACACAATGCAATGCAGATCTTTTCAACATGGCCCCTCTCTGCCAGGCCTGCCTGTGGCAGTGACTGCCCTGTGCTTCTCATATCTAGTTCTGTAAGGGCCCATGAGTCGCTGAAGAATGACACCCCGACCTCAAATAGTATGCAAATGCAAAGGGTGTTCTAGTCCACAGAGGTCCAGCATGCTGGCGTCTCCCATTACTAAGATAGAGACCCCTAAGTGAGCTCATAAGCCCAATTTAAAGCACATTAGAGGAGTTCTGGGGTGTGTGAGCTTTGTCTTACTCAATCTCTAGTCATCCTGGAACCATTACTAGGACGGAGGGTACGGGGTGGAAGCTTGCTCAGGAATCCCACGGTAGGTGGCCTTTGTTTTATTCTATCTCTAGTCAAGTGCAGTAATGAGAATGAGGAAAATGTAGAACAGGAGTTCAATCTGTGACTGTGAACAATCAATTGAGATAACTCACTACCTTTGGACCAGCCTGTCTCATCCCTCTTAGTTCAACATGATCTGAAAGGCACCAGTCTACATACTCATGCCTTGTTGGTGTACTTGGTTGTTATTTAGTTTTCTGTTTTGTTTTATTCATACAAATCCTCTGTGTATGTGGTAAACTATGGCTGGATAAGCTGAAAGGGATAAAATCAGATAAAGAATAGGCTAATGCTCTCACCACAGATGAATTGTAAGTGGGCATGGTAAGGCATATATAGGTTTTGCTAAACACACACACACACACACACACACACACTCATATATACACAAGCTCACACTCACAAACACACATACACACATACACACATATGTACACACACACACTCATACCCACTCACACACACTCTCACACGTGCTGAGGCAGGACATGGAGGACTCATGGTGTTTGAAGGGGCTATAAAAAGGACTTGACGGACAGTGGCTGAAGCTGAACTAGGTGTGCTTTCAGAGCTAGCTGTGCAATGCTTGTGGATATCCAGTTCTTGATGATCTTTAAGTCCCTTAAAGAGGCAGAGCCAAGAACTTTCCCTGGCTTTCTTCCTGGTCCCTCCTGCTGTTTCGAGCTGAGACTGAGGACTGGCTGTCTCTGCTAGGTAGTACCACCTACCTAGCAGACAAATATAGAGAAGAGACTGAAGGAAAGGCTGCCCAGTGGACTGGTCCCCAACTTGGGATCTATCTCATGGTGGGAACACAAAGGCTTGACACTATTATTGATTCTATGATGTGCTTACAGATAGGAGCCTAGCATGATTGTCCTCTGAGAGGCCCTACCAGCAGCTGACTGGGACAGATGCAGATACTTACACCCAACCATTGGACTAAAGTCAGGGACCTCTATGGAGGATTAGGGGAAGGGTGGAAGGAGCTGAAGGGGAGGGTGACCTCGCAGGAAGATCAGCATCTCAACTACCCTGGACCTCTGGAGCTCCCAGAGACTGAGCCACCAACCAGGCAGCATACACAGGCTGTTCTGAGGCCCTTGGCACATGCATAGCAGAGGACTGTCTGGTCTGGCCTCAGTGGAACAAGATGTGCCAAACCTTGAGAGATTTGAGGCCCCAGGGAAGGGAATTGCTATGGTAGTGGTGGTGGTGGGGTGGAAAAGGGGAGTACCCTCTCTAAGGTAAGGGGGAGGGAAAATGGGATGAGGAACTGTGGAAAGGGGGATCAGGAGGGGAGACAATGACTAGAATGTAAATAAATAAAATAATTTAATATAGGAAAGATAATGTGATGATGATGATGATGATGATGATGATGGTAACTTTTAACTTCTTAGGTATGTCAAGTTGACAACTAAGATTTGCCATGGCAGTAAACAAGATTAGCAGGGCAGAAGCTTCTAAAGTTTTTAAAGATGGCTGGTTAGGGCATGCCAGTGTTCAGGGTGACAGTGTAAAGCAAACACGATGGTCTTTCCAGTTCTAAGGTGCAGCGGGTAATAACCAAGATTAAATCTTAGACCTCTGTGTCTTTCTGCCAACCATGGATCTCTCAGTAACCAGGACTCCAGCTTCTGTGGAACCAGAGAGAGTCCCTAGTACCCAGATCTCCATCCCAGTGGCTTTAGAGGTCAGTGCAGGCCCAAGCACCTGCCCACAGTCCTCTGAGAAACCGGAGCTTTGTTTCCAGTGGAATGCAAGGTAAATACGTGGTAGGGTTCTGATGTCTGAAGTGCAATTGACTCAACTGAGTCTGCATATTGATTGGTCGTGTAGGACCATTGCCAGGATACGGGTATTGGGAATCAATAGCGAGTAGACTGGCAGGGCACAAGTAACCTGACCAGGGAAATGGGAATGGAGGACGTCTGTAGGGAGGGGGAGGGATATAAATATGGCAAAAGGGAGGAGGGGAAAGGGGATAACAGGATACATTGATCTGATGGGGGAGGAGGTGCTTCTTAGGGGAGGAAAAGGGAGGTAAATACACAAGGAAGTAGGTAGTAAAATATGTAGGTATGTAAAATAGCAATATGGATGGAAAAAAGCCACAAGGAATTAAACTCTTAACTATTTAACAAACAACAACCACCAAACCCATAACAAACAATTCGGGGTATAAATATACATCCATAGGTTTAAGGAACTTTTCATATCTGTGCTGATAACATAACCTTTAGAACCAAAGACTACCTAACAAAAACCCCAATACCAGACGTGGAAAGTCCTCTTTTGAGTTGTGGGCCACGGGTGTTTAAGAGACTCCTATAGCATGCAGCCTATTGCTGCTGCCCTTGGCTACTACTCAGAGATGGAAGGTAAGTCCCTATTGCTGAAGACACCATGCATTTCAGAAACAGGGCCCAGAAGCTCCTGAGTTGGAACTGACCTGAATGCCTTCTCCATGAGGACCAGCTTTCTTCCTTCCTTCCTTCCTTCCTTCCTTCCTTCCTTCCTTCCTTCCTTTCTTTCTTTTTTAAAAGGATATAAGTACACTGTAGCTGTCTTCAGACACACCAGAAGAGGGCATCGGATATCTTTACAGATGGTTCTGAGCCACCATGTGGTTGCTGGGAATTGAACTCAGGACCTCTGGAAGAGCAGTCGGTGCTCTTAACCCCTGAGCCATCTCTCCAGCCCGAGGACCAGCTTTCATGGTACCAGAATGTTCTGGTTTGTCCTGGAGTTATCCGTATTTTGATGCTAATTCCACTGCCCTAAGTACAGCTGCTTAGTCAGTACTCAGGAGTCAGTGTCACCAGAACCTTCTCCCCATTGAATTTGTAAAATACAGGTGAGGGGCAGGTACAGGATAGAAGGAGGCCTGTCATTGGAGGAGAAGGAAGGATGGGTGGGAGAGAAGTTTGAAGGAAGAAGAGGAGACAGGAAGGAGAGGGAGAGAAGCCGTGGCAGGACAATGGAGGCTGATGTTAAGATTCCGCTCTGTGTATTTACAGGTTGTTATTAATGTTCTTAAGGGATGGATGGTACCGGGCTTTGTATGTTTAAGTGGGCAATTATATTTTACCAATTGGGTCAAAGATTATTGTGTTGTGTGTTCTTTTATGTGATGGTTTGAGTCTAGGAAAGTGTGGGGCGGCTGGAGACACTGGTCTGCCATGGAGTTGGGATGTGTTTCCGCCAAGATATCTAGCATAAAAGACACCAATACTTTTTTTATTTCTTATATTTTTACAACACCAGAAGGTGCCATGCAAGCTTCCAAAGGAGAAAGGCATTCAAGAGCCCACCCAGTTATGACATCATGAATCACGTTAATGACCAACATGACTCGATGACCCTAACGGTGCATATCTTGTTGATAACCAACTGCTCTCTAATTAGATTTGAGACCCCTTCAACAGGAGAAGAACCATGCCTGATACTGAAAACCTAGTTAACTACTCAGTGCGAGTGAAATCACGGTCATCGGAGGACAATCTACTGCCACTAATTTACCGAAGCAGCACGATCCCAAACAACACTGTATAAACATGTGTCATTTCACCACAGAGAAGTATAGTCTTCACCCCTCATCCGGGAAACTTAGCAATAGACACTAGAACAGAAAAACCACAACCAACCAATATGCTTAATCCTTATTTTACAATGTCGTGTTCTGCATTACAGATAAACACAATAGGCTTTGATTGTTTCTTTGAGAACAGGTCTGTCTTTGTTATCCAAGCTGGTCTTTAACACGTGGCTCAAGCAATCAGCACCCACAGACTCCCAAGCATCTGGGATTACAGCATGATGTATTGTTTCAATAAAAAGGAAATATGTAAAGCCCAGATGTTCCTGAAAGTTCTTTGTTTAGTAGTGTTAGTCTACCTGCCAATTTCCTTCCTCTACACCTTTACAGTAACAAAAAAGATTTTTCAAATTCTCCCTCTGCACCCTACTCCAAATCCCCACAATCCCTGACTTTTCCTTGTAAAGGCAGGAACTCTGTCACAACTGCAAATTCCAGGTGAACAATGCATACTGTTCTGAGGGACTTCACTCTGCCAGCAGGGCCTTTTCTGGTTTGGACATTTTTATTACAGAAACCACCATACAGCTTTCGATTTTCCTGACCAGTTTGGTGATTTTAGATTATTGACATTTTCAAATAACAGAAAGAGAAAACAGAAGTGTTATTGTTAACCTCAACCAAATAACTAGGTAAGTTAAGTAGATTCAAGTTGGGTTAAGCAAAACACTTGTTGTTTGACAATTTCATACATGTATATGAAAGAGCGTACCCCAAAACGGGGAGCCGCGTCTCTCGCTCCGATCGCAGGGTGGGGTGCCCCCAGGAATCACGAGGAGCCATTCTTGATGTAACAGCAAGAGGTAGCTTTATTAACGAGATCCCAGGTCTTAGCGGGATCCCGGGTCGACACGTATCTCACACAGGAGACAGAGGAATCGACCCCGAGCCTCCAGACTCGGGGGTTTATATAGGGGAGGTAAGGGGCATTCACGAGGTTGCACATGATTGGTCAATTCAAATGGTGCACAGTTACTTTCGGCGCGAAATTACATCAGCAAGGAGTATGTGCTCTCCAGCAGCTCGGCAGGCAGGTTGGGTGACTCATCTCACTCAGGGGGGTGAAGGAAGGGGAGGGGGTAGCTACGGATGGTCTGTGTCCTTGGGGCTGATAGCTGGTTTGGCAAGTCCTATCTCTGGCTCTCCCTCAGGCACGTCCCGCCCTGCACATCTGGACTCTGACAAAGAGCAACCTTTATGAAACTCTAGTTCTGCACATTCGGGCTCTGACAATGAGTAACCTTTATGAAACTCTAGTTCTACATATACATGCATATATTATATCTTTTTACCTCCTCTTTACCCTCTCTCACCCCCATCCTAGTCTTGTTAAAATACCTGTTTATTTGTCTGTTTGTTTTGAACTCTCCTGGAACTTGCTCTGTAGACCAGGCTGGCCTCAAACTCACAGAGATCCATGCCTGCTTCTGCTTCCTGAGTGCTGGGATTAAAGCTGTGTACCACCACTGCTTGGTTGGTGAAATACCTTTTGTAACAAACCCACCAACTATTTTCATGTTTTTGTTTTTCGACCTACTGAGTTCAATTAGGATTATATATATGAGTGCGGGTGTGGGAGAGGGTATTTATTGGAATACCAGCAATTCAACAGTGCCTACGTAATTGCAGAAGAAGACTTCCCAATTAACTGTCAGTAGCTCCCCGAGAAAGGGTAGATCCTCATGAACCCTTCCTGCATTCACAACAATGTCTTATACAAGTAATGTACAGGTAACTATAGCTGCTGGGGACTCATGAGTACAATGACCTTGTCATGTACAGAGGACAGCATTCCACAGCACTCGTCCCTGCCCTACAGCTCTGACATTCTTCCGGTTCTCTTTCAAGTGATGTTTCCTGAGACTTGTAGGGGGTAGTATTGATATTCATTTATTCCTGAACGTCCAACAATCACTTTTTCTAAGCATCTTGACCAGTTTTCGGTCCCTGCATTTAATAATCATCACCCATAGCAAAATGAAGCTTTTTAAACCAAGACTCAGAACTGCTCTGAGAGGAAGATATGAGCATAAATATTTAGAAGGCGATTTGATAATACATTCACTTAGCAAAACAATGATAGTAGGTTCCTCCCTGGGGAGTATGACCTCTCCAGCCTTGGACTTTTGACCAGGTTTATAGTACTAAGAATGGTTTTTCTCCCAGGGAGTGGGTCTTAAAGTCAACCAGAGAGTGGTTGGTTACCCACATAAGAGTCATGCCAATATTGTATCGGGGAGCACGTCTTGCCTGGCAGGTTGGTATTATAGCTTCAGGTTCAGATAGTAAGACCATTGATGACTTCTCCTTTAGTAGCCTGCAAAATACCCTGTGGTACTACTAAAAATTCACCTCTAGGTAGGAATCTTCTAGTTTAGTTATAGCTATATTTCTTTATGTCCTACAACCAAAGTCTGTGCTGTCTTCAGCAATAGGACTTTGCCTTCTAGTTCTTGGGCAAACAGGAGGAATGATGATATGATGATATACTCTATCCAACAGAGTTTATTGTTTTGGGCATCACTGGAGTTTTCTTGATCAACAACTCATAGGAAGATACCTCACACCTTGCACTGGGAATTTGTTCAATAAACTATGGCTTCTGGGAGCAGCATTATTTACTAATACAGGATACTGCTATTCAAAATCTTTACAAAAATATATTAGTTTTTTTCATATGTTTATCCCTCCTCTTTGTGCGTGTGTGTGTGTGTGTGTGTGTGTGTGTGTTCATGTGTTCGGGTGTCTGTCCTATGGCATGTGTGTGGAGGTCAGAGGACACAGACATCACTTTTCTGCTTCACCATGTGGATTCTGAGGATTGACCTCAAATTATCAGTCTTGGTAGCAAATGTCCTCATCGACTGAGCCATCATAGCAGCCCTTAATTATACTTTTTAATTACTTTACAAGCTGACAGGTTTCTATATGACTCTCCCATACATACTTAGTTTCAGTTAACCCTCCCCACCTCTTTCCCAATCTGCTTAAATCCTTGCACCCCAATACTCTGATCTTCACTTTCATACCACAAGTACTATTATCCCCATCCTCTAAGACCTCTTTCCTTCCCTCAACAGTTTCTTTCCAGCTTCCTGGCCTTTACAGGCACACCAAGCAAGAGGCAAAGGGTCTTCAGATTCTAGGATCCTCAGCTGGGAGAGAACATGCAGTGTTTGTCTTTCTGGGCTTAGGTTTCTTCACTCAGTGTAATATTTTCCGTTTTCATGCACATTTAATAACTTCATTTTTCTTCACAGCTGGATAAAATTCTGCTGTGTATATGGACCACATTTTCATTTTCCATTAATCAGCTGATAGACATCTAGGCACATTCCATTTTCTGGCTATTGTGAATTGAGCAACAAGGGAACACGGATGAGCAGAGTCTCTGGTAGGATGTACAGTCTGCTGATGCTGTGTTCAGGAGAGTCATAACTGGATTGTATGATTGTTCTATTTTTAGCTCTTTGAGACATCTCTGAGCTTATTTCCATAGTGGTCGTATAAATCTCTTTCTAAAGTGTAGGTTCCATGGATGAAACGCAGGTCGCCAGCCTTGGCAGCAAGTGCCTCTATATGTGTCACTATACTGGTAAGATGTCCCACCAGTCTGCTTCCAAAAGTATCTGTTGACCAGCTGGACTTCTTTTGAGAACTCTCAAGCAGAACTGTTTTTAACTTGAAGAACCTTAAATGACCTTAGAGTGTAAGATGTTGTGATTTTCACATACGTGTTGGAAGATGATTAGATTTCTTTGTTTGAAAATGGAGAGATAAATTTGAATAGTAAACTTACCGTATATGGAGAAAAAGGTGGAAGTCAAATGAAATTTGTTCATTAAACAGAATGTACCTTTATTTGTCCAAAACCAATGAAGTAGATTAATTCACCAATGGCTTTGAAATTCTACTACGTTACGAGTGAGACTGAATTCTTGGTTACTAGACACTTGTTGACTTAGTCTTCAGGAAGGAAGCTCAGTTCCCACCTCTTTCACAGGGCTCAAGCACACTTTCAAGACTGCTCTCCCCGGCACTGTGCTAGACACAGTGTTCTTGAGTCTTCAGTGGTCTTTGATCAGACAAGATGGCTTTTTTTTCATCAATCACTCTATTTCTTTTTTTTAAGTTCAGCATTCAAAGTAATGGTTTGTAATGAAATAGAAAACATTCTCATACACGTGTCACTATATTCTTTGTCATCCCTCACCCTGCCCTCCCCTGCACCTGCTCTCCCTGCACCCAGCCTTCCTCTGTACTCTGACTTCCCTTCACCCTGCCCCTTCTCATTTATTGCATCCCAGAATCTGGGTGACTTTATCATGGACAATGTCAAGGACTTTCCTGTCTACAGAAGGGATAGGAACAAAAAGACTTCTTATGACCTTTTATAGTCCACACAAGTTTTTAAAAAAAATCCACTTATGGGGCTAGAGAGATGGCTCAGTGGTTAAGAGAGCTTGCAGCTTTCGCAGAGGACCTGTGTTCCCAGCATCCCACAACTGCATGTGACTCCAGTTGTAGGGAATCTAGCAACTTCTTCTGATGTCTGTAGGTTTCTGCATGCTGCATGAGCTGCATATACATGCATGCAGACACTCGTGTGTGTGTGTGTGTGTGTGTGAGAGAGAGAGAGAGAGAAAGAGAGAGAGAGAGAGAGAGAGAGAGAGAGAGAGCACAAACAAATCCATATTTTAAAAAATTCAGTCCTATTACTTTGAGCCACATTTCTTTCCTACTGTCAGAAACTCCATGGTCTTTTTGTCTCACAGGACTTGGATGCAGAGAGATCTTATTCACTTTGTACAAGAAGGAGAACATGCCCATTGATTTAGTCTTTATAATTTTGAGACAGCAGTCCAGTGTTATGAACTGTGGGGCAGTACCTAGGAATCTTTCCCAATGACAACACTGGGAGGAGGGTAGAAGCAAAGGTTTCCCCTCTCCTACTTTCCAGGCATTTCCTACATTCCAAGCTTTCCTTCAGGGCAATCACTGTAACAGCTAAGAGTCCACATGCCTTGTGTGGTCCTCACAGCTACATGCTACCTGGCCCATCTGTCTTCCCATTGCATTTTCTATTGATCCTTAATGAAATTATGACTCTGATCAAGTTGGCAGACTGACAGTGCCTGGTTCATTTCATTGAGTAACAGCTGTGGAAAATTTTAAAGGAAAACTAGAAGAAATGCAGCACCTCTCCTTGTGAAATGATATTTTGTGGTTAATTAATATCTTTGTGGCAAAATAAAAATACACAAAAAGAAAGAAAAAAACTAAAAAATATCGTTGGTTTTATCACTTAGGATTAATTGACCTGATTACCTTCTGTATAATGAAATTTAAATATGTAGACATAGCTATCTCTATACATGTTTACATATGTATAGATGTGTCTCATTATAACAAATGTTGAAATGTGGTATTTTAACATTTATATTAAGCTTCCAGCATCTTTGACACTTCTTGTTATGAAGGGAGCTGAACCCAGAGACTCAGTGCACGCTAGACAAATGCTTTACCACTGAGCCAGCTCAACTTTCCTCCATGTTGTTGAGAATTCCTCGATGAATATGCTTTGTTCTTGTCGATGACACTGTTATTACTAGTGTGTGTATGTATATGTGAGTTTGGGTGCACACACACCGTGGAGCCCATGGAAAAGTCAGAGGAGACCTTTTAGGAGCTTGTTTTCCACCTTGTTTTTGGTTTTGTGTGTGTGTGTGTGTGTGTGTGTGTGTGTGTGTGTGTGTGTATGTGTGTGTGTGTGTGAGGGTCTCTCTCTCTCTCTCTCTCTCTCTCTCTCTCTCTCTCTCTCTCTCCTCTCTTCTCTCTAATCATGAAGACTAACTGGATGGCTCTCAAAGTTCCAAGTGATCCTCTGAGCTCTGATTCCCATCTTACAGATGTGTGCTACCACATCTAGCTTTTTTTTTTTTTTTAAACATTGGTCCCAGGTATTGAACTGAGGTCATCAGGCTTGTGTGGCAATACTGGCTGGCTCACTAATCATTTCTTTAGATAAAAATTTAAAAGTAAAATTCTTGTTCAAAATATATGAGCATTTTAATTAGTTCTAGATTTATATAGTTAAGTTGTTTTCTAGGATAAGTTTTTGAAAATGTATTTTATTTCGTGTGTGTGTGTGTGTGTGTGTGTGTGTGTGTGTGTGTGTGTGAGTGTTTGCAAGTGCATGTGTGGTGTTTATCTAGATATGGCTGTGGGTACCTGTGGAGGCCTGAAGAGAACTAGTTATTGAGAACTGCTCCAGATGTTACTGGGATCCAAACTCTGGTCTTTGTGGTTGAACAAGCTCTTAACTACTGGGGTATCTCTCAAGTCACACAGAATAATCTTATCAGCTTCTTTTCTCATCAAATTACGGGAGAATGATTGTTTTAACCTAATTTAAGCATAAATTAGGTTAAAATTTGTGTGTTTTTTCTCTGTAACCTTATTAAATATTTAATGAAGTTGGGAAATCATCTATATTTATTTAATCTCATAGATTATTATTATTTCAGTGCTACACTTGACTTTTCAGAGTTTTAAGCTTTCTTCATCTAGGCAGGCCTTATCTATTTTTTAAGTTTTTTTCTATGTATCTCTAATTCTGAGATTGGTTTTATTTTTCCCTTTGTATTTTGTAGTTACATCTGTTATTGAGAAAGCTATTGATTTTATAGCATTTATTTACTTTCTTGTTTGTAAGTGAAAGTTAAAGAAACAGATGCTTTGACTATTTTCTGAACCTGTGACATTCACTATCCTCCAAAGTTTGGAGGAAACTTGAGAAACCTTTAGCTCCTCTGTACAAAGTTATGGAAGGTGCATACACACCAGCTCTACTCCAAAGTGAGGCAAAAGAGGTAGGTCTTTATAACCTGGTGGTCTAACTGGTCTGCCTGGAAGAAGGAATGTTTTCTAAAGGGACACTTGTGACCCTCTCTTTGGCTATCAGATGACTGCAACAATGGACCCAACAAATTAGAATTTCCCCAGGATCCTCCCACTGGAACAAAAATACATTGAAGTCTTGGGGAATTTGAGAGGAAGACTTTGTCTCCTAGAGATTTACAATTTGTCAGATTGTCAGAGAGACTTGGGGCTGAGACATTGGTGGGCAGGACCACGCCTTGACTAGACTACTTAGTTAATCACATCTATTTAAACCTTACTTTATGTCAGAACCCCAAAGATGGGCCTGAGGTTGGCCACTGGGTCTTTTTATTCCAATGTGAGCACAGTGAATAAATCTTTTCTTCCTGCTTTTCACTACTGTTTTGGCTCTTTCAGTTTTGGTGGCTGAACCTGGCTGGTCGAGGCACAGGTCATGAACCTAAGCCACTTAGTATCAATGACATCATATCCTACACATAAGCTGCCCAAGCAAAGAATATGACTTTGAACCCGGGGCTTTTTGCAGCTGAGGCAAATCCAGAAGCTCTGACCCTGGAGGCTATCTGTAAGCACGATGCCTGATACCTAAAGCAAAAGCCTCATGTTGAAGTGCGATCCGGCAACACACCTGTGTATCCATCCATCTCAGCATTCAAAGCTCGTCCTAGGGCAAGCATTCAGAGGCTTAGCATCTTTCCCCTGGATTACTGCAGTAGCCTCCTAACTTGTCTGGTGGCTTTTGGTCCCCATGCACAACCTGGACATTAGTGTTCGGCCACAGAATATTTCTGGAATGTAAATCTGACCTCAGTGCTTGAAGGCTTTTCAATCTCCCCATTTATTCAACCATTTACTTAATAATGAATCCGTTCACTTGGGAGAACTGACCAGATCACAAACTTTGCAGTCAAAAAAGACTGCCTTTTCCTGGACACACCCATTAAGTCCTGTGCACACCAGCTTCAAATACATTCCCATACGTCTATCTAAAGCTTCTGAATGTCCTCTTATGCCACCTTGGTCCAACGCATTATTGAACCTCATAGGAACCAGAGGCCACGCCCAGCCTCTGGTGTGAATGTCTTTCCTATTGTTTCCCAGCTCCCCTTTCCCCACACACTAGCCAGAATAACTGATGCAAATTAGAACATGGTTTTTATAGAAAATGAAATAGACCAGCCACTGATGGTACTCTAGGGTGACAGAGACTATTTCAAACAGAGGGAATGCCGGGCACATAAGCTGTTTGTTGGGAGCAAATTTGGAATGTCTGGATCCTATGGTGGATGAGAGACTATGAGGGGCAAGGGTATGGAGCAACTTCAAGGGTATGGATCTTTTTTCTGGATCCTTCTTTCTTTTTAGCTTCCTAACCAGACTATGCCTCTTTCCGTGTCTGAGCAATGGAGGGGAGGAGAGATGAAGCACAAGAAAATTAACTGAGTCTTTTTCATTTCTATTTTCTTTCTTTAAAAAAGATTTATTTATTTTATGTATGTGAGAACACTGCTGCTGTTTTGAGACACAGCAGAAGAGGGCATCGGGTCTCATTATAGGTGGTTCTGAGTCACCATGTGGTTGCTGGGATTGACCGCAGGTCTTCTGTAAGAGCAGTCAGTGCTCTTAATGGCTGAGCCATCTCTCCCGCCCCTCTTTTTCTTTTTAAAAACTCCCCTCTCTCCAGAGGAGTGCATCCCAGGGCTTTTCTGCTGACTTCCCCGTGGACCTCCCACTTGCAGTGTTGGGACACATTTCTATTTGATTAAACTAGTCCCTGGCTTACCAGTGACTGCGTCCCATGAGCTCACACTGTGGAGTCCTCTTACTCACTGAGTTTAATTTGATACAACTTGATGTTTACAGCTCAACTTTCTTCTCAGCAGTGCTTGTGTCTGTTCATGGGAAATACCCATTTCTTGCTGTACAAGTCAATTTGGGCTGCTCTAGCCAATTACCTTGCACTGAGCAGCTTATATTTTTAAATTCATTTTCACAATTCTGAGGCTGGGATTTCAAGATCAAAGTGCTAGGGGGTTTATTGTTTGTTAGAGGCCCATCCATGGCTTCCATACTCCCTGTATCTCACATGGAGGAGGAGGAGGTGCAGGATCTCTTTGGGTCTCTGCTACAAAGACATTAAGCTTGTTCATGGGGATTCCACCTTCAATGACCCAATCACCTCTCAAATGTCCCACCTCTTAATGTCATCACTCTGGGCTTATGTTTTTCAATATATAAAAACACCTATGGGGTCAGAGACACAGACATTCAATCTATTGCCCCTGCCCTATGAAACCAAGGGTATGCAGGACTTCCCTCAACCCAACAGCCTCTTCCTGACTCCAGCATTAAGGTGGCCACTTATTCTATTCCCTAGCTTCCTTTCATATTTCCTAGATGGAAATTCCAGTAGATGCTGCCTTAGCCTTTGAACACATCATTCTCTCCATGTGGCCCCCTGGAAAACCCTTCGGTTGGCGTCAGCTGTGTTTAGATGCCTCCCCCGCCAATGCCTACATCTTTTGCTGACTCACGCATACCCTTTCCGAAGAGGATGCTGGACCCCAAAGCACTGTCCGAATGAATTTCATATTATACGTTGCGGTCTGAAAGCTGAAGGCTATCAATTTATAGTCGCCGGGTATCCTTTCCACTTAATTGTTTCAAGGTCAGAAGAAATCACTTATCCAATTAGTTGGGACATGAGACAGTGACAGCTCTTTCCTAAAATAGATGAAAAGAATGATGTTAGGGAAAGAATTCTGACCCTAATTTAAGAAAGGTGCAATTAAAATAATGAGTCAGTATTTCAAACGACACATCTGAGAATGTTCTGGACAGCCACATATCTTCTTCTGAGTGAGATGTGTTTAACATAGGCCACCGGGCAGAGTGAAATACAAGAATGAAGAGTCCCCTTGTCCACAGTCACTTCTATCTTAGCATTTTCAATCATATCTGGGAAATTGCTTTGTCAGAAAAGAGTTAGGTGGAAGAGTAATTCGACTCAGGCAGTATTTCCCCCATGTTTGTAGACAGGCGCCCAGCACACACACATTTAAAAACTTAGATATGAATTGCCACTGTGAGTGTGTACGTGCGCTGGGGGAGATGGGTGCCAAGGTGCACATGTGTATACTCATATCTGAACACTTGGAGCTGGGAAACTCAGATGAGAGAATATTTGGCATTGCCTTTCTGGATCCAGATCACCTCTGCTGGGACAATCTTGTGGGCTGTGTAAAGGTTGTCTTTGTACTGAGCAAAGAGCTGAACCAGACTTTGTTGTTATTTAATTGCTCAGCATCTGCATATTTTGTAAACATGCCTCATTCTTTTCCCTCACCTTCTGATTGGTTCAATAAAGAGCTGATGGCCCATTGCGGGGCAGTAGAAGAGAGGCGGGACTTCCGGGCAGAGATAGGGGGCGGATGCGCCAGCCAGACACAGAGGAAGTCCGATGCTCTAGGATTGAGAAGGCGGGACTTCCGGGTAGAGATAGGGAGCAGATGCGCCAGCCAGACCCAGAGGAAGTCAGATATACTAGGATTGAGTTGGAGGTGACGGGCCATGTGGAAAACATGGACCAGTATAGATGGGGTTAATTAAGTTATACGAGCTGGTAGGGAACAAGCCTAGCTGTGAGGCCTAAGCATTTATAAATAATGATAAGTCTCATTTATAAATAATAATAATAATAATAATAATAATAATAATAATAATAATAATAATGTCTTTATTGGGAGCTGGCGGGTGGCGATAGTCCGACCATGTGCATCTCTCAATATGATCTTTTCTAGTTTCATCCATATACTGGCAAATTTCATGTTTTTCTCTTTATAGTATTCCATAGTGTATATATTTTCATTTTTGCTACCCATTCATTAGTTGAAGGGCACTTAGGTTGTTGCCATTCTTTAGCCCGTGAAGTCATGCACCTGCAACCACCATTTTAATAAATCAGCATAATTCTGACTACATTCTAAATCTCTATCGGTATACGCATAGATAAGTGTAGTTCTCACCCCTTATCAAAGAAACTTCTCTCTGCAACAGAGACCATTAGAGAAAACCAGAACAGATCCAGATGCAGAGAACAGGAGATGGTGTGGTACTTGATCCCAACCGATTCACCTACAACATAATTCCTGTATATAAGGCTCCGAAATCATTGCCGAAGAGAGATTGGAAAGATTATAAGAGCTAAAGGAACAGGAACTTTGCTGTGAGATTGCTCTATAAATGTCAGAAAAGGTACACTTACAAAGTCTTACCAGTATGACTGCTGAGACAAGATCCGGACAGCGAAGACACCACTGGACATGCTAATGTGCGAGGCGAGAGAACTACAGGCAATTGGGGATGCTGAGTGCGGGAGGAGTAGTCTTCTCCAGGGACGAGATCCCCCTCACATTCTGCCGGGTTGGTCATCCAATACTAAATGTTCTGTTCTGAGATCGCACATATAGGTAACACTATACAGATTGAGAAGGTTTTATTTATATATTTAGGAATATATGTGAGTGTAGTCTATGTATTTATGTGTGTGTATGGGTGTACAATATGTAAGAACAGTTAAAGAAAAAGAGGCTATGAATTTGAGAGAGAGCAAAGTGGGTGCATGGGAGGAGCTGGAGGGAAGGAAGGGAACAGGAAATGATGTAATCAAATGATGTAAAAAATGTTATTGTAACTAAAAAGAGAATCATTGGCCACAAATGCTATAATAATAATGTCCGACGATTATGGTTGTAATGATGGTAACTCCAACAGGTACCATTATAGAGTTTAGCGTAGATCAGACAGTGTGCAAGTGCTTTTGTGTTTTACCTAATTTAACTTTCATAACAACAGTGTTAGGTAAGCCTAGTCTTCCCCTCCCTCCCTTCCCCTACCCCCAATGCAGTATTTAAGGAACAGCTAGTGAATAACAAAAGTCAAAGTTGACAATGGCAGTCTGACTGAGAGTAAATCATATGTCGTGTGGGCTATGACTTGTCTATTTGTGACTGGTTGCAAGGGAGCGCGTCCTCATGAACACAGAGTCCTTGTTTTCTTCCACGCAAGGGAAAGACCCCAGGCACGCAACTCACTCTTGTGATTTTATACGTGTTTATGATGGAAATTTAACTATTCTTTTCTAGAATTTGTTTATTCTGTTAATGCCGTCACCCTGGTCTGCTGCGTGTTTGAAAGGAATGGCTTCCTTTTTGTCGTGAGTGTTGATCGGCTTGCCTTAAATGGGTTCGTGTTGGAAGCAAAGCTGAGTAGTAAGCTTCAGGGAAAGGTCTAGGCGTCTGGGAACAGTGTAGCTCGCAGAAAGGGTGCCCACTGTCTGTGGGGTGCCTGGGCCCAGCATTCGTGAAATTTCCTTACAGGGAAAAATTCTCCGTTGCCTAACAGACCCCCTCTTTCTCCAAGAACACTTCTTGACTATAAGTATCTCCCTGTTGAAGCCTAAGGTAGGTAGGTAGTGCTCCCAAGATGAAATGCCAAGTCCCTACCTCTCTGTCCTTGCCCATAGTCGCATATCTGCAAGCGAAGCCAGGACCCTGTGCCAAGAAGAGAGGTCTCCCAAGTTGGTTTTGCTCTCTGGAAAGCAACTGGATATGGCGTTGGTCTTTATTGCAGTTTCCACAGACCAAAAAATATGTTTATAAAACAAAAGCCACATACAATTTGGTACAGGCGGACATTTTTTTTATTTATAATTTTGTTTTTGCACAGTGGAAACCAGCACCGATGTGGTCATGGTAGAAATGGAGCCAGCTCTGTTACCCTGAAGCACCTCTCTTTAAACACTGATTTGAGTAAGCCAGGCCAGGCCTTGCCAGGAACAGCCAGCATTGTTTGTTTTTTTGGACAGACTTCCGGGACAGAGTGCCCTAATACCCACAGCAAGGCCCCACCCCAAACAACAGCACGATCACTGTATACCAAGGCTCCGACTTGCTCATGCGGGAGTCAAAGAAAACCTATTCGGCCCTGCTTGCTTCCAACCCAGCTAGCCTCAGTCACAGCCATTGTTTCTCAGACCGTATCTTGGAGCATGGCTCCCGCTTTGCCTCTCTATCTCCAAGACATCTGAGGCAAATAAAGGCATCTGTCTTTTCAGTTTTCTGGTTCTCAGTCAGCGGAGGCTGCCAAAGGAAACATCCAAGTTTCCCTATCAGTGTGCTTTTCGTCAGATCATGAGGAAGCTTTAGAAATCCTGTGTCTGTTGGCTTGGCGAACAGACCTAACCTCACAGCTACTTTTCTTCTCATGGTGCTAGGGATTGAACCTGGGGCTTGATCCTTAGGCAAATGCTCTGCAGCAAACTCTACGACTCTCCTTTAATCACAGGGGTAGTGAGCTGCCAAAAGACCAGGTCTGTGGTAAGAAGCTGAAAGAGAGACCTGGTCAAGTTTGGAGGATGGGAGGCGCCTATTGGCCGTGTTTCTATCGTCTATGGGACTGAAAGCCATTACTTTCCCCTTTGCTGTCATTCTGAAGTTAACCAGCGCTACAAGCAGAAAAAACCCCTTGGGCGCGTTCTCATGTTTGGAGGCTACCCTACTTGGTAAACTAAGCAAATGACTTGGATTGTTTTTATGCTTCTTTGCCAGAAAAATGAAAACCAGATCTTCCACTTTCTTGATTCACTCAACGGCATGGTGGTGCAGGGCTGATCTGGACCAGACACGTCTTCTGCCTTCAACAATTTATACACTATAAGTAGGGGAAAGATACATATGAATGTATATAAGTATACATTTATAAACATAGAAATATTTAATTTTTTTTTCGGAGCTGGGGACCGAACCCAGGGCCTTGCGCTTGCTAGGCAAGCACTCTACCACTGAGCTAAATCCCCAAACCCCTTTAATTTTCATTAATAATACCACTGTAAGAAAAGTGAAAGTGGGGCTGGAGAGAGAGACGGCTTAGCGGCTGAGTGCTTGCATTTATTGCAGGAGACCTAGTTCCCAGCACCCACATTGGGCAGCTCACAACTGTCTGCTTCTCACACTTCCAGGGGCTCTAACACCCTCTTCTGGCCTCTTAGGACACCTGTGTACACACACCCACACTTAGGCACATACACATATACATCAAATAATAAGTAAAAATTTTAAACGTAAAATGAAAGCATTGTATTAAGGTAAGGGAGATAGAAAGCAAGAGATTAGGATATTAAAAAAGGTGCCTTGGAAGAGAAGATTTTGGAGCAGAAAATCTAGAAGCCACGAACATCCCATGGAAGGGCTCAAGCTACTACAAGAGAAAGGGGTGAGAGCTGAGATACCAGTGGCCGGCAGAGGGCAAGACAAGTGGTTTGTCGTGATAGGCAATGTGGGGTTGGCAATTTAGGCTTTACTTCATCTGTCTTGGCAAACATTGAGGGACTTGTTTATTCGCTGCTCAGTTCCTAAATTGGGAAGCATGAACCCCCAACTATATCCGCTTTCCAGTTACTGTGCGTTAGTCTGTGTGGGCCGGGTCTAGTAGCAACAGAGTTATAACCTCCGCCATCAAGTAATGGACTAATAAAAGAATAAAACAACTAGAAAACATATAGCACGAGGCTACTTATAAAAGAGAGTGAAGATACTACTTGTAGCAACCACGCAGTAAGAATGTGAACTGTCAGCATCACTGTGGTCTTGCTGTGCCCCTGGGCCATCCGTGTGTTGGCTGACAACCATGTGATATTAATGCTGCCTCTCAGGTCAGCAACGCAGACTGTGCTGAGGCAAAAGGTGAGGCAGCTGAGAAGCCTTGGTTTTGCCTGGCTTGAAAGCATAAGTTTGGTCAACTCGAAGGAAGAAGCTAATGCACAAAGCAATTGTAGTCTCCGATATTTCCTGAGTCGCTTCATTTAGATGACCGCTACTTTTAGAATAAAACATTTTAGCCACTGGATGTGAACCAGACAGACTTCTGATATGTATTCCAAAATTAAACAAGTATCGTATTGTAAAGATAGATGCTTAGCTTTTAAAGTAGCCTTTCCTAAGCACTGACAGAAAACGTTCTGCTGGCTTTTTTTTCTTCCCAAAACTTGCTATAATCTGTAATAATTAGGTCCCATTTTTCTGTCCTTCATTTTTTCCCCTCATAAGTGCCATACCAGAAGCAGCCAGTTCTGTCTGTCCACTGCCTCCCTAGGGTCCAGCACAGTGCCTCAAACACAGCAGGGGCCCAATTAATATTTTTTGAGTGAATGAATGAAAGTCATTCTGCTCCTTTGCATGGCTGTCTTTATTGCTACGCACACTCCAGACAGCATGCAGAGATGCTGGAGACCACAATGAGCAGCTAAGGTATTTTGCAATTCATGGCTGACCCACACTGACCCTTTATTTAATTAAATCTTTCACTTGTGAATGAATCATTTCTTCCATTAATTAAAATAGGATGCACATATGTCTCTGTAAAGTAAATGTCAAAAGAAAGCATTCCACCTAAAATATACAGGAGGCTCTGACCACCGTCAAGGGTCATCCATCATAATTAGCTAAAATGATCAACTCTGTAATTAGAGGCAGCACAATCATCTCTTATGGCCTCAAAATATTAGTTGCAGATTCTCAACCAATCTGTCAGTTCCCGTATTAATGGAAGGAGCAACTCCAAGGGGGAGGCACAGACAGATACAGATATTTATGATGCGGAGGACAGAGCCTGCGACCTCTGCACTGCGGGCAGGCCAGCATCTTCAACGGCTGTGTGAGACTGTCCCCACTGGGCACTAGTGTTTTGACTGTTGGTGCTGGGAGACAGCATGGATCGCTTGCTCTGTCTCAAGACCCAACACTGGCTCTTTCTTGTCTGCAGAAATAATGATAGTTGCAAGACCTGATGGTCTGTTGAAGGGGCAAAGTTAGCATATTCCACATTCCTTTCAGCACCCCCTGGAGGAAAGGGGATGACGCATCCAATTACATCTTAGAACTCCGGGGAAGAATGCATGTCCATCAAAAGATTTCACCTCAGAGTAAACTATGCACTGTCCAAACTTCACTGGGAATTCCGCCACTGAGTTGAAAAGGAAGGGGATGGGGTGTGCTGAAGCCATGAGCATCTCCACATCATAGGGACCCCAGGCTCTGGAGCAAGGTATTAGGATCCCTCACGTTTCAAGTTCTCCAGATTTTGGAAGAGGCAGAAACTGTCTTATTTGAAGTGTTGGGCTTTGCAGGATGATAAACACTGCCCCTGCACATTCAAAGGGGGCAATTTCAGAGGACCAGCCAGGGCCATCGGACGTGTTTCACGACAGTGCGTTTATATCGAGCACCGACTGCTCTTTAAATTTTCCTTGGAATGAGCCCTGGAGAACAGGCCTGAGGACAGTGAAGGGCTGGTAGGGTCTTTGAGTGTTTCCAGTGTGGGACAAGGAGTCTGAAAGGTAACCGGTTATTTCAACGGCAGAACTACCCACTTTGACTCCTGTTTCTCAGCTCTAGGCCTTTCCCTTGGGAAAACAGGAATGTCTTCCCCTAGCACCAGGCTAGGTCAGGAGCCGGCCAAGAAGCATTATGTTGCTTTTGGGGTAAGAGAGTCCTAAGGACCCTCATGTGTTTGGGGAACATCAGTAGCTTCTCTCCGACTTCAGGCCAAGCCCTTTGGTTTATTGCAGAGGTTGGGGACTGCAACTGATAGTTTCCCATTTCATGGTACTTGTCTTTGGGTTTTTGTCACTTTTAAAAACAGCATTTGAAGTTTTTTTTTTCTGTTAATATTTACCTTCCTACCAACCTACCTACCTATTTATGTACCTAACTACTTACCTACCAACCATCTCTATCTTGTCTGTCAGTCTGTCTGTCTGTCTGTGTCTGTCTGTCTGTTGTCTGTCTGTCTGCCTGTCTGTCTGTCTGCATATCAGCTGTATGCATTTGAGGGAAGAAGAGGCTGTGTTGGATATATATTTAGTCTAGAGAAGGACTGCAAATTACTTGTTTGCTTGCAGAGAACTGTAATCAACACTATGCACACAAACTCCTGTTGGCTTGCGTTGGTCCTAACTGCAGCAACTTGGCTAGGATGGCTGCTGAGTGAACTCCAGGGTCTGCCCATTCCCGCCTGCCAGTGCTGGGATCGCGGGTATGTGTCACCGCGCCGTTCGTTTATCTTCATTCTCTAAATGTGAGTCCTGAGGCTTGACCTCAGGTTTTCATATTTATGCGTCAGGTATTTTACTGCCTGAACAGTCTCTCTCATGGTACTCTCTCCAAGTTTGTGGAGCAAGTTTGTGGAGTTTTCCAGCTTTTCTTCAGAAACAGCTACCTTTTATGATATATAGCTTAAAAGTTTCTTATATTTATTTTATTCTATTATAGGCATAAATGTTCTGCCTGCATGTATGTATGCCTAGGTGTCCTTGGAGGTCAGAAGACTGAGCCAGTTTTCCGGGTAGCTGAGTTACAGATGGTTGTGAGCCGTGTGTGTGTGTGTGTGTGTGTGTGTGTGTGTGTGTGTGTGTGTGTGTGTATGTATGTGTGTGTGTGTAGCTGAGCCCCTGTGTGTGTGTGCATGTAGCTGATCCCATGTGTAAACGTGTGTGTGTATAGCTGAGCCCCTATGCTCAAGAATAACAGGTACTCTTAACTGCTCCCCTTTGCCCCCTGCTCTTTAGTATTGGGTATTGAGTCTGAGTTTTGCACATGGCATCTTTTTCTTTTTATTACTTCTTTGCGGATTTCATACAATGAATTTCGACTATATTCATCCCTCCAACTCTTCCCAGGTTGACCTCCGTTCTAGTCCCTGCCTGCTCTTTGAATCCTTTCTTTTACCCATCAAGTGCAGTTTGTGCTGCCCATGTATTCATGTATATGGGACCTTCTGCTGGAGCTTGGTCAACTGGCCCTCCAGTGACAACACTCTTGTTTGTTTGTTTGTTTGTTTTTACACCCTAAGTGCAGTTTTCCTTCCCTCCTCCCCTCCCAGACCGCATCCCCCTTCATTCCTCCTCCATTTTTCTTCAGAAAATGTAGCTCTCCAGTGTGTATTAACTAGTCGTGGTGTATGTAGTTGCAGTAGGACTAAACACCTCCTCTCCTATTAAGGCAACCCAGTAGGAGGGAAGAATCCCAAAGGCAGGCAACAGTCAGAGACAGCCGCTACTCCCACAGTTAGGCGTCCCATAAAAAGACAAGGCTATACAAGTGTACCATATGTGCAGAGGTCCTAGGTCAGTTCCATGCAGGCTCCCTGGTTGGTGGTTCAGTCTCTGTGAATCCCTAGGGGTTAGTTCTTGGTGTTCTTGACCCCTCTGGCTCCTACAATCCTTCCTTCCCCTCTTTCATAGGATTCTCCAAGCTCCACCTAATGTTTGACTGTGGGTCTCTTCGTCTGTTTCCATCAGTTTCTAGATGAAGCCTCTCTGAGGACAACTGGGTTAGGCACCAACCTGTGAGGATAGCAGAATACCATTAGACATCATTTCACTGACTTTTTTCCCACTTGTGTTTGGTTCTACCCAAGGTTTCCGGGCTACCCAGCCTCTGGTTCCTGGCCCCCCAAGCAGTGTCACAGGTGCACCCCTGCACCTCTCCTACAGCCCTGGGCCCATATTCCAGCCCATAACTCCATCAGAAAACTTCTACCTTCTCAGAGGCCACATCTGTACTTGGAACCCCAGAAGTAAAGATTGTGCTCAAAACCCTGGAGGTCATGTAGGTTTCAAAAACTCCAGCAGAAACACCCTACTGGACCTGAAGACTCGCTGGTCACTAGAACCCCAGGCCGCTCAGCCCAGAAGACTAGAGAGGAAACAGAAATCAAGGGGGAAAATGTCTGACAACCATTCATCTAACAAAGATGAACTCAGGAATCAGCACCTACACCGGTAACAACCCCAAACCCAGATGACTAGAAGCCAATGTAAGAACACAGTCAAGGGCAACATTCTCAAAGACAACCAATTCTCTCTTCCCCAGTGGCTGTCAGTGAGCAGCATACATTGTCCATTGACTAATTTTAAGCTGTCAGAGTTGGTCTGTGGCCTAGAATATGGCCTGCCCTAGAAAGTATCCTGCTTTTCACTTGGAGAGGTGTGCATGCTGCTGGGGTAGAGCATTCATTTTCAGCCCTGCAGCATCGCTGTCTTGATTAAATCCTCTTCTTAGCTTCTTCCCTTGGTCATAGTGCCCTTTAGTCAGAGTAGTGGGATGTCTAACTACTCTGTCAACGTTCTGTCAGTTTTCATTTCATATTTTATGATGCAACTATCATATTTTTTACTGTACTGAATATCTTATTAATATGAGCTACCTTTTGTAAATGTTTTTTTTTTTTTTTTTTTTTATTAACTTGAGTATTTCTTATATACATTTCGAGTGTTATTCCCTTTCCCGGTTTCCGGGCAAACATCCCCCTCCCCCCTCCCCTTCCTTATGGGTGTTCCCCTCCCAACCCTCCCCCCATTGCCGCCCTCCCCCCATAGACTAGTTCACTGGGGGTTCAGTCTTAGCAGGACCCAGGGCTTCCCCTTCCACTGGTGCTCTTACTAGGATATTCATTGCTACCTATGGGGTCAGAGTCCAGGGTCAGTCCATGTATAGTCTTTAGGTAGTGGCTTAGTCCCTGGAAGCTCTGGTTGCTTGGCATTGTTGTACTTTTGGGGTCTCGAGCCCCTTCAAGCTCTTCCAGTTCTTTCTCTGATTCCTTCAATAGGGGACCTATTCTCAGTTCAGTGGTTTGCTGCTGGCATTCGCCTCTGTATTTGCTGTATTCTGGCTGTGTCTCTCAGGAGCGATCTACATCCTGCTCCTGTCGGTCTGCACTTCTTTGCTTCATCCATCTTGTCTAATTGGGTGGCTGTATATGTATGGGCCACATGTGGGGCAGGCTCTGAATGGGTGTTCCTTCAGTCTCTGTTTTAATCTTTGCCTCTCCCTTCCCTGCCAAGGGTATTCTTTTTCCTCATTTAAAGAAGGAGTGAAGCATTCACATTTTGATCATCCGTCTTGAGTTTCGTTTGTTCTAGGGATCTAGGGTAATTCAAGCATTTGGGCTAATAGCCACTTATCAATGAGTGCATACCATGTATGTCTTTCTGTGATTGGGTTAGCTCACTCAGGATGATATTTTCCAGTTCCAACCATTTGCCTACGAATTTCATAAACTCGTTGTTTTTGATAGCTGAGTAATATTCCATTGTGTAGATGTACCACATTTTCTGTATCCATTCCTCTGTTGAAGGGCATCTGGGTTCTTTCCAGCTTCTGGCTATTATAAATAAGGCTGCGATGAACATAGTGGAGCACGTGTCTCTTTTATATGTTGAGGCATCTTTTGGGTATATGCCCAAGAGAGGTATAGCTGGATCCTCAGGCAGTTCAATGTCCAATTTTCTGAGGAACCTCCAGACTGATTTCCAGAATGGTTTTACCAGTCTGCAATCCCACCAACAATGGAGGAGTGTTCCTCTTTCTCCACATCCTCGCCAGCATCTGCTGTCACCTGAGTTTTTGATCTTAGCCAATCGCACTGGTGTGAGGTGAAATCTCAGGGTTGTTTTGATTTGCATTTCCCTTATGACTAAAGATGTTGAACATTTCTTTAGGTGTTTCTCAGCCATTCGGCATTCCTCAGCTGTGAATTCTTTGTTTAGCTCTGAACCCCATTTTTTAATAGGGTTATTTGTTTCCCTGCGGTCTAACTTCTTGAGTTCTTTGTATATTTTGGAAATAAGGCCTCTATCTGTTGTAGGATTGGTAAAGATCTTTTCCCAATCTGTTGGTTGCCGTTTTGTCCTAACCACAGTGTCCTTTGCCTTACAGAAGCTTTGCAGTTTTATGAGATCCCATTTGTCGATTCTTGATCTTAGAGCATAAGCCATTGGTGTTTTGTTCAGGAAATTTTTTCCAGTGCCCATGTGTTCCAGATGCTTCCCTAGTTTTTCTTCTATTAGTTTGAGTGTGTCTGGTTTGATGTGGAGGTCCTTGATCCACTTGGACTTAAGCTTTGTACAGGGTGATAAGCATGGATCGATCTGCATTCTTCTACATGTTGCCCTCCAGTTGAACCAGCACCATTTGCTGAAAATGCTATCTTTTTTCCATTGGATGGTTTTGGCTCCTTTGTCAAAAATCAAGTGACCATAGGTGTGTGGGTTCATTTCTGGGTCTTCAATTCTATTCCATTGGTCTATCTGTCTGTCTCTGTACCAATACCATGCAGTTTTTATCACTATTGCTCTGTAATACTGCTTGAGTTCAGGGATAGTGATTCCCCCTGAAGTCCTTTTATTGTTGAGGATAGCTTTAGCTATCCTGGGTTTTTTGTTATTCCAGATGAATTTGCAAATTGTTCTGTCTAACTCTTTGAAGAATTGGATTGGTATTTTGATTGGGATTGCATTGAATCTGTAGATTGCTTTTGGTAAAATGGCCATTTTTACCATATTAATCCTGCCAATCCATGAGCATGGGAGATCTTTCCATCTTCTGAGGTCTTCTTCAATTTCTTTCCTCAGTGTCTTGAAGTTCTTATTGTACAGATCTTTTACTTGCTTGGTTAAAGTCACACCGAGGTACTTTATATTATTTGGGTCTATTATGAAGGGTGTCGTTTCCCTAATTTCTTTCTCGGCTTGTTTCTCTTTTGTATAGAGGAAGGCAACTGATTTATTTCAGTTAATTTTATACCCAGCCACTTTGCTGAAGTTGTTTATCAGCTTTAGTAGTTCTCTGGTGGAACTTTTGGGATCACTTAAATATACTATCATGTCATCTGCAAATAGTGATATTTTGACCTCTTCTTTTCCGATCTGTATCCCTTTGATCTCCTTTTGTTGTCTGATTGCTCTGGCTAGAACTTCAAGAACTATATTGAATAAGTAGGGAGAGAGTGGGCAGCCTTGTCTAGTCCCTGATTTTAGTGGGATTGCTTCAAGTTTCTCTCCATTTAGTTTAATGTTAGCAACTGGTTTGCTGTATATGGCTTTTACTATGTTTAGGTATGGGCCTTGAATTCCTATTCTTTCCAGGACTTTTATCATGAAGGGGTGTTGAATTTTGTCAAATGCTTTCTCAGCATCTAATGAAATGATCATGTGGTTCTGTTCTTTCAGTTTGTTTATATAATGGATCACGTTGATGGTTTTCCGTATATTAAACCATCCCTGCATGCCTGGGATGAAGCCTACTTGATCATGGTGGATGATTGTTTTGATGTGCTCTTGAATTCGGTTTGCCAGAATTTTATTGAGTATTTTTGCGTCGATATTCATAAGGGAAATTGGTCTGAAGTTCTCTTTCTTTGTTGTGTCTTTGTGTGGTTTAGGTATAAGAGTAATTGTGGCTTCATAGAAGGAATTCGGTAGGGCTCCATCTGTTTCAATTTTGTGGAATAGTTTGGATAATATTGGTATGAGGTCTTCTATGAAGGTTTGATAGAATTCTGCACTAAACCCGTCTGGACCTGGGCTCTTTTTGGTTGGGAGACCTTTAATGACTGCTTCTATTTCCTTAGGAGTTATGGGGTTGTTTAACTGGTTTATCTGTTCCTGATTTAACTTCGATACCTGGTATCTGTCTAGGAAATTGTCCATTTCCTGAAGATTTTCAAATTTTGTTGAATATAGGTTTTTATAGTAAGATCTGATGATTTTTTGAATTTCCTCCGAATCTGTAGTTATGTCTCCCTTTTCATTTCTGATTTTGTTAATTTGGACACACTCTCTGTGTCCTCTCGTTAGTCTGGCTAAGGGTTTATCTATCTTGTTGATTTTCTCAAAGAACCAACTTTTGGTTCTGTTGATTCTTTCTATGGTCCTTTTTGTTTCTACTTGGTTGATTTCAGCTCTGAGTTTGATTATTTCCTGCCTTCTACTCCTCCTGGGTGTATTTGCTTCTTTTTGTTCTAGAGCTTTTAGGTGTGCTGTCAAGCTGCTGACATATGCTCTTTCCTGTTTCTTTCTGCAGGCACTCAGCGCTATGAGTTTTCCTCTTAGCACAGCTTTCATTGTGTCCCATAAGTTTGAGTATGTTGTATCTTCATTTTCATTAAATTCTAAAAAGTTTTTAATTTCTTTCTTTATTTCTTCCTTGACCAGGTTATCATTGAGTAGAGCATTGTTCAATTTCCACGTATATGTGGGCATTCTTCCCTTATTGTTATTGAAGACCAGTTTTAGGCCGTGGTGGTCCGATAGCACGCATGGGATTATTTCTATCTTTCTGTACCTGTTGAGGCCCGTTTTTTGACCAATTATATGGTCAATTTTGGAGAAAGTACCATGAGGAGCTGAGAAGAAGGTATATCCTTTTGCTTTAGGATAGAATGTTCTATAAATATCCGTTAAGTCCATTTGGCTCATGACTTCTCTTAGTCTGTCTACATCACTGTTTAATTTCTGTTTCCATGATCTGTCCATTGATGAGAGTGGGGTGTTGAAATCTCCCACTATTATTGTGTGAGGTGCAATGTGTGTTTTGAGCTTTAGTAAGGTTTCTTTTACATATGTAGGTGCCCTTGTATTTGGGGCATAGATATTTAGGATTGAGAGTTCATCTTGGTTGATTTTTCCTTTGATGAATATGAAGTGTCCTTCCTTATCTTTTTTGATGACTTTTAGTTGGAAATTGATTTTATTTGATATTAGAATGGCTACTCCAGCTTGCTTCTTCTGACCATTTGCTTGGAAAGTTGTTTTCCAGCCTTTCACTCTGAGATAGTGTCTGTCTTTGTCTCTGAGGTGTGTTTCCTGTAGGCAGCAGAATGCAGGGTCCTCGTTGCGTATCCAGTTTGTTAATCTATGTCTTTTTATTGGGGAGTTGAGGCCATTGATATTGAGAGATATTAAGGAATAGTGATTATTGCTTCCCGTTATATTCATATTTGATGTGAGGTTATGTTTGTGTGCTTTCATTCTCTTTGTTTTGTTGCCAAGACGATTAGTTTCTTGCTTCTTCTAGGGTATAGCTTGCCTCCTTATGTTGGGCTTTACCATTTATTATCCTTTGTAGTGCTGGATTTGTAGAAAGATATTGTGTAAATTTGGTTTTGTCATGGAATATCTTGGTTTCTCCATCAATGTTAATTGAGAGTTTTGCTGGATACAGTAATCTGGGCTGGCATTTGTGTTCTCTTAGGGTCTGTATAACATCAGTCCAGGATCTTCTGGCCTTCATAGTTTCTGGCGAGAAGTCTGGTGTGATTCTGATAGGTCTCCCTTTATATGTTACTTGACCTTTTTCCCTTACTGCTTTTAATATTCTTTCTTTATTTTGTGCGTTTGGTGTTTTGACAATTATGTGACGGGAGGTGTTTCTTTTCTGGTCCAATCTATTTGGAGTTCTGCAGGCTTCCTGTATGTCTATGGGTATCTCTTTTTTTAGGTTAGGGAAGTTTTCTTCTATGATTTTGTTGAAGATATTTACTGGTCCTTTGAGCTGGGAGTCTTCACTCTCTTCTATACCTATTATCCTTAGGTTTGATCTTCTCATTGAGTCCTGGATTTCCTGTATGTTTTGGACCAGTAGCTTTTTCCGCTTTACATTATCTTTGACAGTTGAGTCAATGATTTCTATGGAATCTTCTGCTCCTGAGATTCTCTCTTCCATCTCTTGTATTCTGTTGGTGAAGCTTGTATCTACAGCTCCTTGTCTCTTCTTTTGGTTTTCTATATCCAGGGTTGTTTCCATGTGTTCTTTCTTGATTGCTTCTATTTCCATTTTTAATTCCTTCAACTGTTTGATTGTGTTTTCCTGGAATTCTTTCAGGGATTTTTGCGATTCCTCTCTGTAGGCTTTTACTTGTTTATTAATGTTTTCCTGTGCTTCCCTAAGTGTGTTCAGGTCTTTCCTGAAGTCCTCCAGCATCATGATCAAATATGATTTTGAAACTAGATCTTGCTTTTCTGGTGTGTTTGGATATTCCATGTTTGTTTTGGTGGGAGAATTGGGCTCCGATGATGGCATGTAGTCTTGGTTTCTGTTGCTTGGGTTCCTGCGCTTGCCTCTCGCCATCAGATTATCTCTAGTGTTACTTTGTTCTGCTATTTCTGACAGTGGCTAGACTGTCCTATAAGCCTGTGTGTCAGGAGTGCTGTAGACCTGTTTTCCTCTCTTTCAGTCAGTTATGGGGACAGAGTGTTCTGCTTTCGGGCGTGTAGTTTTTCCTCTCTACAGGTCTTCAGCTGTTCCTGTGGGCCTGTGTCTTGAGTTCACCAGGCAGCTTTCTTGCAGCAGAAAATTTGGTCTTACCTGTGGTCCCGAGGCTCAGGTTCGCTCGTGGGGTGCTGTCCAGGGGCTCTCTGCAGCGGCAGCAACCAGGAAGACCTGTGCCGCCCCTTCCGGGAGCTTCAGTGCACCAGGGTTCCAGATGGCCTTTGGTGTTCTCCTCTGGCGTCCGAGATGTGTGTGCAGGGAGCAGTCTCTTCTGGTTTCCCAGGCCTGTCTGCCTCTCTGAAGGTTTAGCTCTCCCTCCCACGGGATTTGGGTGCAGAGAACTGTTTATCCGGTCTGTTTCCTTCAGGGTCCGGCGGTGTCTGTGGCAGGGGTCCTGCCGCTCCTGGGCCCTCCCCCACGGGAGCCCAGAGGCCTTATACAGTTTCCTCTTGGGCCAGGGATGTGGGCAGGGGTGAGCAGAGTTGGTGGTCTCTTCCGCTCTGCAGCCTCAGGAGTGCCCACCTGACCAGGCGGTTGGGTCTCTGTAAATGTTTTTATTTGAAATTCCATCGTATATTAGTTCTGCCACATCTACGATCTTTTGATAATTTTTTTGCATAGAATTTGTGTTTGTTTTGTGGAGCTAAAGATCGAACCAGGGTCCTTGAACGTATGAGACAAACGCGATACCACCGAGCTGCATCTCCAGCCCTTGCACAAACATCCTTTTCTGCTTGTACATGTTTAGCCTGTCTGTCTTTTCTGCTTGTACATGTTCAGCCTGTCTGTCTTTTCTGCTTGTACATGTTCAGCCTGTCTGTCTTTTCTGCTTGTACATGTTCAGCCTGTCTGTCTTTCCTGCTTGTACATGTTCAGCCTGTCTGTCTTTCCTGCTTGTACATGTTCAGCCTGTCTGTCTTTTCTGCTTGTACATGTTCAGCCTGTCTGTCTTTTCTGCTTGTACATGTTCAGCCTGTCTGTCTTTTCTGCTTGTACATGTTCAGCCTGTCTGTCTTTCCTGCTTGTACATGTTCAGCCTGTCTGTCTTTTCTGCTTGTACATGTTCAGCCTGTCTGTCTTTCCTGCTTGTACATGTTCAGCCTGTCTGTCTTTCGTTGTTCTCCCTCTTTCTGTCCTAGGGGCTCCTAGTCAAGGCTGGCTTGGTACTAGCTGTGTGACTCAGGCTGACTTTGAACTCACAATCCTCCTGCCTCTGCTAGTATTATAGGCTTGTGCGACTATGTCCAGACAACCTTTATCTTTGATGAAAGAGTTCAGACTATCTACACTTAAATTAATAGCTTATAAGAATCAACCGGAATCTATCATTTTGCTGGTGACTATCTATTTGCCTCACAGTTTCTTGGTCTTCATTCTCTCACCCTAGCTTGAATTCATTCTTCCTTCCTTCCTTCCATCCATCCTTCCTTCCTTCCTTCCTTCCTTCGTTTCTTTCTTTTTACTTTGCTTTTTGTTTATAGCTGCCTTTTAAAAAATAATGCAACTTTTTTTTCTTTTTTTTTCTTTTTTTTTCTATTTTTCGGAGCTGGGGACCGAACCCAGGGCCTTGCGCTTGCTAGGCAAGCACTCTACCACTGAGCTAAATCCCCAACCCAATAATAATGCAACTTTTAAACTTCCTTTTTATTTCCTTTGGGCATTATATATAGTTATTACCTCTGCGGTTACTATGATGTTTACATACAACATGATAAAATTATAACAATGCAATTTGAATGTACAACAAATATCAATAACATTAAATCTGCATTTTCCAGTCTATCACAACACCTTTTATTTGCTGCTATTACAGAATTACATCTTTATACAGCAAAGGCCTCCAACAAGTTAATACTGCTTTTATTTTTAGTCAATTTTTTGGGTAGCATACAGAATAAGTTTTATTACGATTTTTTTTTTTTGGTTCTTTTTTTTTTTTGGAGCTGGGGACCGAACCCAGGGCCTTGCGCTTCCTAGGCAAGAGCTCTACCGCTGAGCTAAATCCCCAGCCCCATGATATTTTATACACATACTATTTGTTCATCTTTGCCTCCTAATACCCTGCTCTGCTTTTCTTATCCTCTTTTACTGGTCTCTCTGTTTTTTCCAAATAGTCCCTGACCAGCTTTCTTGTCATGTGTGCATATGCATTTCTGTGTACACACACACACACCCCTACACACACACACACACACACACACACACACACACACACACCTCCACACCCACACCCACACATTGCTTATTAAATTTAGAATCAACACATAAAAGAAAATGTAATATTTGCCTTTCTGAGTCTGGCTTATTTTGCTTAACAGAATGACCTCAAGTCCCATACATCTTCTTGAAAGTGACCTAATTTCGGTCTTCGTTATGGCCAAGTTTTAAAAATGTATTCCATTTTTATCATCGTTCACGTGTCGAGCATCCCATACCTTTGTTACAGTACACAGCACTGCAGTCGACATCGGAGAGCAAGTGTCTCTGAGACATACTGACTTGGCTTCTTTGTGTAAATGCCCAGGAGTGCAACAGCCGGGTTGAATGGCAGATCAACCTTTAGTTGTTTGAGGAACCTGCATGCTGGCTTCCACTTCTTTATTTTCCCACAGGCACAGGCAGTGGATGAGCAGTCATTTTCCTTGATATCCTCACTAGTATTTATTGTTGTTTTTTTAACGACTGCCACTCTGACTGAGGTAAGGCAGAATCTCACTGTTGTTTATTAGAAAAAATCGTTCATTTATGTGTTTGCTGTTGTGCCTGCATGTATGTCTGTACACTATGTGTGTGCCTGCTGCTGGTAAAGGCCAGAAGAATGTGTCAAATCCCTAATTCCCCGGGTCTGGAGCGATGGTTATGAACTGTGATGTGGGACCTCTGAAAGAGCAGCTTAACCACCAACTGAGCTCTCCAACCCCTCAATGCAGTTTGATTTGTAATTGCCTATTACCTAAGGATGGTTGAACATTTTTCATACAATTTTTGGGCATTTTTATTCTTTTGATAACGGTTCAACTTATTTGCCCATTTATTGATGTTTAAATTAAGTGCATGTGAAATTAAGTTAAATTAAATTAAGTGAATGTGCACTTAGCTTTTTTGGTTTTTCTTTGTTTTCTTTTTCTTTCTTTCTTTCTTTCTTTCTTTCTTTCTTTCTTTCTTTCTTTCTTTCTTTCTTTCTTTCTTTCTCTTTTTTGGCTCTGTGTAGATGTTATATAATAATCCCTTGGCAAGGTATAATTGCCAAAGCTGTTCTCCGTTCCGTGGGCTGTTTCTTCATGCCCTTGATTATTTCTTCTGTTGTGCAGAAGCTTTCTAACTTCATGTAATCATGATTATTTCCTGAGACGCTGGGCTGTCTGTGCAGGAAGCTTTTGCCTGTGCGTTTATGTTTCCATTCCTGTCTTTGGAATTTTCAGGATTTCAGATTCTTTATTGAGGTATTTGATCTGTTTTGACTCATTTTTTTTCAAGGTTAGAGATATGGATCTAGCTTCTTCTGCATGTGTATATTTAGTTTTACTGGTGGCATGTATTTTGTGTGTGTGTGTGTGTGTGTGTGTGTGTGTGTGTGTGTGTGTGTGTTGATGTTGTGAGTAGGTACTATAAATTCCCGGGTTTATATCTGGTCCCACTCTTCTAGTCCATTCATCTGCATTTCTGCTTTTGTTACTATTACTCTACAGTTAGAGAGTAGAGTATAGTAATTGGCTGTCAGACAGTGCTATCTTTACTCTTTTTATCATTACTCTTTCTGCTAAGGATTGCTTTGATATTTGGGCTCTGTTATGTTTCCATGTTACCTTTCAGATTTTTTTCTATCAAAATCTATCACTGACTCAGTTCCTTCTATAGCTCGGGTCCATCTGCCTAGGGATGGTGCTGCCCACTGTGGGCTGGACCCTCTCATAACAATAATCAGTTAAGATAATCTCTCACAGGCGGGGCCACAGGCCTACCTGATCTGACAACCCTGAAATTCAGGCCTACCTGATCTGACAACCCTGAAATTCAGACCCCTCAAAATGACTTTAGGTTGTGTCAAATTGTCAGTCGAAGCTAAAGGATAAATACCATTGGGATTTTGATACATAACATTGAATGTGTAGATAACTTTTGGCAACAGCCATTTTTACAGTATTAGTTCTATCTATCTATCTTTTACTGTCTTCTTTAATTTATTTCTTCAGTGTTTTAACATTTTTATCATAAAGATTTTTCATGTTACTCATTAGCCTTATTCCTAGGTATTTTTTTTAATGAAACTTTTGTGAATGGGATTTTAAAATCTGACTTCTTTCTTGGCAATGTTGTTACTGATACTTTAAAAAATGACTGGTTTTTGTACATTGATTCTTATATCCTGATACTTGGCTAACAGTGTTTCTTAGATCTATGAGATTTTGGTAATATGGTTAGATCTTTAAGGATAGAATCATGTCATCTGCAAATAGGGATCATTTGGCTACTTTCTTTTCCATTTATGTTTCTTTAATTCTTTCTCTTGCTCTAGGTAAGATTTCAAACATTATATTGAGTAAAAGCTGAAACTGTGAGCATCCTTGAAAACTTGAAAGATTTTCAGTTTTTTCACATCCAGTATAATATCGGCTATAGGTTTGTTGTATATGGATTTATACTGCTTTTCGTTCTAGCTTCTTTGCAGTTTTGATGTGAAGAGGGGCGGAGCTTTGTCGAAGGTCATTACTGCGTCTATCGCAGCGACCATACGACTTTCGTACTTTTTGTCTGCTCTGTTAGCTGTGTGGATGTGTGCTGGTCAGACTTGCTGTGCATCCCTGGTTGGGGTGTACGGTCTTTTTAGCAAGTTCTTCAGTTTAACCTGGAAGTGTTTTATCAAGAATGTTTGCCTCTATGCTCATTAGGGAAACTAGTTTATAGTTTTCTTTTCCTGTGTCCCTTATTTGGTTTTGATAGTGGGGCAACACAGGCTTCATAGAGTGAGTTCAGCTCATTTCCTTTCTGTTTTATGAAACAATTCAGGTAGCATTCATGCTAGTTCTTCTTTGAAGGTCTGGGAATGTTCAGCATTAAGTCTGTCTGTTTCTGGGCTTTAAGTTGTTGAAGGAATCTTTGCTACTACTGCAGTTTCACTACTGGGTGTAGAACTGTTCAAGCTCCCAAGGCAGATAATCTGTGCACGAGGTTAAAGCAAAACCTTAACATATTTACAAGAAGTGACATGTCCAAAACCACTTCACTGACCAAAGCAAATTGCGTGGCGGGACCCAGTACCTGTGGGAAGGGAGCTGACAGACAGCTAGTGTTGGGAGGAGGAAGAGGGAGCTAATACAGACTAAATAATAATAAAAATATACAATCACCTTACCATTTATTTATTTCGACTGGAAGGGACCTTAATTGTCTCCATACAAGCAGGTGTCCCTTCATTTCTGCTTCTCTGCAAAGCTCCTAAAGGAGCTAGGAAGGTTTCAGTTTCTTGAATGCTTGCTTTCTGGGTTGATACTGAGCGGAGCACTTAGGGTTGAACTCGGGACCATATGGCTGTTGGCAGATCTCAGTCTAATAAGTGCTGTATACTGGATTCCCTGACAGATACGTGTGTGTGTGTGTGTGTGTGTGTGTGTGTGTGTGTGTGTGTGTCTATGCCCTTTAATAAAAATTTTATTTTCTCAAAAGCACTGTACTGTATTTTCTGAAAGCCAGAAGCTCTTGTTTGCAACTCTGACATAGAATCCTAGAATAAGGTCATAGAGTTTTAGTGCTGCCTTCCGAGGGTACTCAGTTCAGCCATGCCATTTTCCAGACAAGGGGCTAAACAGCAGCAGTCTGAAACTTCCAATCCTCATACACACCGGGCCCCGGATTTCTTTTTGTTTCTCAAGTAAAAGCATCAAACCAAAAGGAAGTGTTCCCACTTCTCTTCATCATTTTATGAATCTTTTGCTTCTAGAGGCATCAGAATGAGCTGAGAGAGGTCTGCTTACCAGCTCCAGTGTCCTGACAGCTTCTAGGGCTGTCTCCACAGCAGGGGGAAAGAGAACACCAGGCTTAGCTCTCTAGTTAAGGAATTTTAAGTACCCATTAGGCCTCAAACTCCCATTATTGAGCAACTGGCTTATCTTGAGAAAATTTAAGGCAAAATAGAACTTACTATGTAAATATTTTGTGACTGTCTTCTACATACTAGACCTGGTTCTGCATATTAAGATCAGAGTGTGTACAAGACAGAGAAAAAAAATCCTTGTGTATATGATATTTCTGGTTCAGCCTAGTGAAGTAAGTAAAAGGAAAGGATAAGTTATCAAGAAAATGCATATGCCGGGTTTTAGTCATTATGTGTGTGTATGTGCATGCATGTGTGCATGTGTGTGCCACACTATACATGTGGAGGTCAAAGGATAACTTTGAGGAATTGGTCCTCTCCTTCACTATGTGCCCCATGGATAGAACAGAATTCTCAGGGTTTTTTTTTTTTTTTTTTCCAGAATCTTACAGGCCCAGCCACTTTCCAACCTGGATTGTCATTTTGAAAGGAACACTTTGACTGTATTCTCACAGATAAACCAAAGGAGGTGGGTGTGGGTGGGGAAGTACAACACTGAGCTAAGAATTACATGGAGGAAAAAGAATTAGGCTGGGGGGATCCAAATATGTGCGTCAGGTTATCCGCAGAGGTTATTAAGGTTATTAAGCAGAGAGGATGGCACGTGTGGGTGCACATGTGTAGTCTATTAATGTAGTCAGTACTGCAAAGGCCATCATTTCCGTTTGTTGTATATATACATTGTTGCATTTCATTAGTTTGATTGTTTCTCTTAAACATTCCTTCCTGAGGCTCAGTGGTAAGAGCATTTGATGCTCTTCCAGAGGACCTGGGCTTGGCTCCCAGCATTCACTAGGTGGATCCTGACTGTCTCCAAGTTCAATTCTAGGGGATCTGACACTCTCTCCTGGCCTCCAAGGGCACTGTATGTGTGCCGCCCACACGTACACATAGGCAAACGCTCACACACATGCTGAAGGGGCGATGACTTAAACGCCTCAAGTGGACTGAGAGACCCTGGGCTGGAAGGCTGACTTCTGTGATGAGCCTATGGGCTGTGAGGTTCCTGATGCTTCTAATAAGGGGGCCAACAGACATTCTGACAATAGTATCAAGCACTTAGAGACGACTGGAGAATCTTCCATTCCCCACGTTCCCCCTTTTCTAGTCAATAAAAACCTGAGGCACTGTGTACAATGTGTGCACTGCAGACTCCGCTTCTACAGAGACCGTGGCCCTTCAGCTGTTTTGACTCAAGGGAACATTCTGTCTCTGGGGAGGCCCGTCTTCCTTTAACCTTCATGTAGCCTCCATCCAGCCTGATTTGACACATGCAACAAAAATAAATCTTAAAAAAAATGTGTTCTCTCTTGAGTTCTACCAGAGCACCAAGTACATGTAGCTGTGCTTTGCTAACATGAAGGCTGATGTTGCTTGTTCAAAGCTAAGTGGAATGTTTAATTCAAGGACTTCTGAATGCGTTGTCATTCAGAGACCAGTCCTTTCAGGGACCATTTAGACCCAGCGCGTTGGAGTATGCCTTAAGCCAGTATCAGTGAGGTACACAAATGTAAGAGTTGGGCCCGGCGACATACAGGGAAGGTTATGCATGTGAAAGCAGAGATGGGAGCCACGGATCTGTAAGTCAAGGCACAGCTAAAATTGACAGCGAAACAGCAGCTAGGGAGCGAGGGGAACACTCTCCCCTTATTACCCTCCTCCCACCCCAAGGAAAAGTCTGCCCAGGCTACTCTGGGAAAGTGGCAAAAACATTTTTAGTCTGTTTGTGGGCACTCCACACAGGAGATAGAGCAGCCAAATCTTCCCTGACCACTGCTAGAAAGTCTGGCTTTGGGCATGAGAGGTTATACTTAAGTATTTAATCCTTTTATAACCGGAACACTATTGAAAAATAAGTACTGTAACCATATACATGCTACAGAAAAGCAAGCGAGAAAATTCTGCTGAGGAATAACACAGCACACTGTATCACGAAGGATGAAAACTGTGGTTTTATATAATTGGCTGCTTTCTCCCAACCTAGGCTTCCCTGCTTCTTCCTTGGAACTCACAGTCAGAGAGACACTGGCCCAGGGCACTGTTCCTGCTTGGGAATGTTTAGACAAGTTCCAAAGTGCAGCCCTAGATGGAAGGAAGAAAGTTACAACGTCCAGTGGCTGTCCTGATTCCAGAGTGTGACACAGAATCCACCGAGTCTCAGTGTGGTTTGGAAGGTTAAGTTACTAAGTGAAATCAACAGAACCCAAAGGAAACACATGCTTTTCAGTACTGAATTCACTTCACTTCCCAATCTCTCTCTCTCTCTCTCTCTCTCTCTCTCTCTCTCTCTTTCTCTCTCTCTCCTTCCCACTCTCCCCCTCCCTGTTTCGCACATCACACACACACACACACACACACACACACACACACACACACACACACACACACACACACACACACATTCTCATTCTGCAACCCTGGGGGAGAGAAGGCAGCTGCAGAAGCCAAAAACCCTCCCCAGCCCTAATTAAACCCTCCAAGTCTCCAGGCAACGCAACTAAGGAAAAACATCATTTCCAAGCTGAAGACCCCCAGCCCCCAGCCCCGGCAAAGGAAACAGGTCGTTTGGTTTAATCAGCCTACGTGCACATTCTCTCTCCCCAGGTTGCCAAGACCGAGCCTGTACCTAGCAGAGGTATTTGTGTAATCAAAGCTTCTGGAACTTTCCCTGCCAAGGCTACCAAAGTGAATAGGCTCCTGAGGTAAAAATGTTCCCCTGCTGGGGACGGCGCCCTTGAAGTCTACATCAAAATCAAGAAAGGGTCACAGCTGTTGCGGCACCCCACAGCGGAAAACTTGCAAGAGATCCCAGCCTGCATCACTGCGCTGCTTCAGGTCGGCAGGAAACAGGCCCTATTTGCCTCAGAGAAGGGGGGTGGGGTGGGTGGGTGGGTGGAGAGACAGAGAGGGGGAAGAGACGGGGTGGGGTGGGAGAGAGACAGAGAGAGACAGAGACAGAGACAGAGACAGACAGACAGACAGACAGACACAGACACAGACACACACACACACACACACACACACACACACACACACACACACACGGACACAGACACACACACAGAGACACAGAGAGACACACAGAGACAGATTGATTTTCAAAAAAGGCTCCATCAGTATCCTCTGAGACGGACGGACGAGACCCGCCCCTACATCTAGGAACCCCACCTCCAATCGAGTCAACCACATCAGTCTCCTGAGAGTTGAGTGTGCTGCACGTTGGCCGAGAGCCACTAGATGGCAGCAGATTAACTCTTCAGATGCCAGAATGGGCTCTGGGTTGAGTCTGAGTCGAAGTAAAGGAAAAAACGAAGGCCTTTTTCTCCCCAATATTCTTGGCAAACGTTCTGCGAGAAGGGCTTTCTGGTGACCCCCTTGCATGGCGGCTGTGTACGCTATAGGTTTCATGACTTGCCTCATGGTTCCAGGACTAAAAATGCTTTAGGAAATTTATGCATGTTCAAATTCATTTTAATAAATATTAAGTATAATAACATGTGAATTCATTCCATTTTCTGGACCAGGGCCCTTGCCCTATGGGAAATACCAAGGGGAAGATGGCATTAAAAAAAACAAACAGTGTTCTTGTAGCTGGACACCTTGCAGGATACAGGGTTAGTTTTGCTATGGACAAATTGGAAATTAGAGAAGATGGAGTTCTACAAAACTTTGATGATGCCGGTTTTAGGCTTTTAGAGTGAGAGGTGCTCTAAAATGTGGGAGCTATCAGAAAGAAACTTGGCCACCAGGCCTAGAAGCAGTTGCTGCTTAGACCACAAGGAAACAAATCTTTCTCTGGGGCATTCTGGCGGCTGCAAAGAAGTCCCCTGCATCCCCACCTATTAAACTTCTGCCACAAATATAAAAATACAGTGGTGGTGATTGGAACAGGGGCCAGAAAGGTGAAAGAGATTTACTTCAGGAGGGAAGAGAGAGTTACCAGCCACAGGAGGAATAAAGTCAGGTGGGAGGAGCAGCAGCTGGGGGGAAAAGTTGTGCTTATGTGTGAAGGGTTTGGGAGACCACAGACATCTGAGGAGGGCAAGCAGGAGGAGGGAGCCATAGTGTGAGTGAGCTTTAGGACTCAGGTGGAGTGAAAGGCAACTGGAAGGTGTTGGCCGAGCAGTGGGGATCCCCTTTGATACAAGAGAGTTCAGCGAAGATGGAAATGCTCTCACAATTATTATTCCTTGGTCTGGAGGTTGCCTAAGACACAAGGCAGCATGGGTGGTAAAATGGACTCTCTTCACTCTCCTTAGCTGTCTAGGTGGTAGGGCACCAACTGCAAACTCGTCCTCCTTTCTAAATAAAATCTCTTTTAGTGGACACACAAAAACACGGTTGACACTCAAGAACACACTTGCCCAATCCAAATTCTGGATGCCTCAACGAACTTTAATATAGTTAGCATGGCCATTTGGAAATGGGGCTTTTGCTTAGGGTTATACAATTAGACATTTCATTGTCAAAATTTTTTTTTGAAGCTATGGAGAGGTGGGAGAGTGAGGGAGAGAACCAGAGTAGAATTAAAACTAAAAACAAACAAGCAAACAAGCAAACAGTATCCATCCTTTTGAAGGACTCCTGCTTCCTCCTCATCTTCTATCAGCCTTGGAAGGTCTCCTTCCTATATGTTATCCTGTACTACACGTATGTTTGTTTACATACATGTATGTATATGTTATAGGTTAGGATCTACCTATGAGAGAGAACTTTCTTTTTCCTTTCTAGGTCAGGTGACCTTGTTTAATATTATGCATTCTAAGTCCATCCATGTCCCTGCAAATTTCAATTTCTTTAGAGATGAATAATTTTATTCTAGGCTTGGCCGGGTTTTTATTAACTATTCATCTGTTGATGGATATCTAGCTTGTTCCCATTCCTTGCTATCATGAATAAAGCAGCAATAAACAGATATGCCAACATCTCAATGGCAGGGTATAGAGTTCCCTGGATCTATGCCCAGGAGTGGGATAATGGATCATATGGTGTTATATTTTTATTTTTTTGAGGATTCTCTATATTGATTTCCATAGTGGCTATATTAATTTGCACCACACCAGCAATGAATAAGGGTTTCCCTTTCCTTACGTCCTTGTCAACATTTGTAGTCAGACTTGATGGTAGTCTCTTGACTGGGTTGAGGTGGTTCCTCAAAGTACTTTTAATTTGCATTTCTCTGGTGACTTTTAAAAAGGAGCTGGTAGTCATTTGTGCCTTTTTTAGAAAACTGTGGACTCAGTCCATTAGCCCAGTTGTTGATCGGCACTTTTATTTCCTCAGTATTTAAGTTCTGCAGCCCTGTATGTCAGCTCCATGTCTGAAGTACGGCTGGTAAAGATGTTCTGTCCTGTGGGCTCTCTGTGCTCCACCGATAGCGCCCTTTGCCGAAAGGAGACTTTTAAATTCGGTGTAGCGATTCTTAGGGCTAGTTCGTGTGCTCTTGGTGTTCTATTCAAAAAGTACTAGCTACCCTAATGTCTTGAAAAGTAATTTCATTTGGGGAGAAAAAGAATCTCCAGAAAAGCTTAGCTTGACATACAGTTTCTCTTTGAATGGGAAGCTTCTGACTTTGTTATTCACCAAAAGACAGCAAAGTGGCTCTCTGGTGGCCATGTTTCCTTGTGTCATCCCCACCCTCCTGCTGGGTACATGGCCCAGTTGGTCAGTGTTTCATGGAATTGGAGTATGTGGTGGCCTATTTATAAGCCTGCTTTCTTCCTTAGGAAAAGAATGTTGTCTTTGAAGACCTTATATGAGTTAGGTCTTAGGCTCCTGACAATCAGTGTGATATGTTAGCTAGCTCATACGTTTTTTCCCTTCAAAGTTAGCTCGTGTGTGTGTGTGTGTGTGTGTGTGTGTGTGTGTGTGTGTGTGTGTGTGGTGTATATGTGCAATATGAGTTTGTATTACATATTTTTGAGTGCATAGAGGTCAGAGTAGGCTGTCAGATGTCTTGCTGTATCACTCTCTGCCTTATTTCTTTGAGACGGGGCCTCATTTTCCCTCCTTTAGTAGACTGACTTGTTGGCAGGCCCCAGTGGTCCTTCTGTCTGCAAGATTTTTGTGCTTTATGCAGGCACTGGGGATGGTAACTCATAGTAAGTGATCTTACACACCGAGCCCACCCTTAGCCCATGCTCCATGCCTTTAATACTAGTCAGCTGCTGGAGGGCTCTTTTGCTTTACGTCAATGGTTCTCACCCTTCCTAATACTGCGACCCTTTAATACACTTTCTTATGTCATGGTGACCTCCTAACCAAAAAATTATTTTGTTTCTTGCTCACAACTGTGCTTTGTTACCATTGTGAATCACAATATAAATATCTGATATACAGGGTGTCTGCTCTGTGATCCCTGTGAAAGGGTCGCTCTAACTCAAACAAGTAACCCAGAAGTTAGGAACCACTGCTCTGCATGGCTAAAAATCGTGGAAGGCAAGAAGATGTGCTTTAAATGCTGGTCTGAAGAGCTTCTGTTGTCCTTTTATCTGTTAGTATTGTCAGTGACCTTAGGTAGTTGGAGGCTTCAGCAAATAGCATTCCCTTGCATGCCCTGTGTGTGTGTGTAAAACTCTTGTGGTAACCAGGTCTGCAGGTTCTCCTGTTTGGTTCCTTATAGCCTCTGCTCTCTCTCACTTCCCACTCTGTGCTTGCCCTTCTCCTGAACTGGGTACTTTCTACCTCTTCTGTGACTACCTCTCTACCCTATGTCTTCTACAACTCACTGGTTACTGCTGGGATGACTTGGAGTGCTCACCTCTGGCATGAGGACTCTTTTGTTCATCATCACGAGCTGGGGCTATGATCCGCAATCTTTTTATAAATGTCTCAAGGTATCCATGGAGGGTTCAAGACAGCTTAGTGCTGGCGTAAGGGTAGTTTGGCTGGATTATAGACTGATCCTTCCTGTTTTGTTTCAGGGCAGAGACTGGTATGTGAGACAAGGGTTCCACAACTGCTCAGGACCTGGACAATCAGCAGGCCACTTGACAAATTTGTTCTGGATATACCCAGAATCCCCCAGTGACAGGCTGTCCTTGTGTATTGGACCAATGGCTGGTGGATGGGGTCATCTACCAGGTGGGAGAATTCCCTCTATCACCTTTTCAGTTGTCAGGTGGTAGTTGCCAATGGACTGATCTCAGGCCCGGGTGTTTCCCAGATGATTCACTAAGTGAGCATGAACAGTAGTGTTTGGACCAGTCACAGCCATTTATTTGGGTCAATCAGAGCCACTGATTTTAGAGCCAGCCATAGCTGCATATTTGGGCCAATTACACCCTTGCTCCTTAGTGCCAACCCCAGTCATTCAGGATTCTGGCTTTATTCAGTCATGGTGCTCTCTCTTAGCACCAGTCACCAGGGGAAGTGCCCACCCTCTGGCCAATGTGGAAATGGTTTGAGGGCCATCTGGAGTCTGTCAGGTTCTGGGATAGCAAAAGGTGCAGACCACTTCAAACAGTTCAGGTCGAGCTTCAGGGGCTGGTTTGACCAGCTGTAGCCTTTTCATTGTTGTCCATGGAGTAAACTAAGACAGGCTGGCTCTGATATTAGGAAGTCCTGCTGACTGCTAGACTTATGTTTTTTTTTGTTTTGTTTTTGTTTTTGTTTTTGTTTTGTTCAAGGCTGCAAGTGACGGAATCAAACAATAGCTAAACAAAGAGTCCAATTACCCCATCCCTTCTATCTTTGTGTTCTCTCTCTCTTCTCTCTCTTCTCTCTCTCTTCTCTCTTTCTCTCTCTCTCTCTCTCTCTCTCTCTCTCTCTCACACACACACACACACACACACAAATTGGATATTAGTGGGCATTTTAAATAGATTTTCACAGTGCTTTAGCAATGCATAACACACATCAATGCTCAGAGAGAGGTGGCTTGCCAATCCCATGTTCACACATACTCTTGCTGCTCCACCCCCCATCACTACCTACCTTTATCACACCCACTCACTTGTGTGCTTAGCAAATGCCCACTGTAAAGCTATGCCTGTGAAGTGTTCTGACCTCTGTGTTGTGTGCTCTCTTTGTAACTCATCTCCTGGCAGAGCAATATTGCTGTTACTATGATAGTGTAACACTGTCCTTATTACCAGAGAGGCACAGATGACATTTGTATCTTTGTGCCATCACCTGGGCCTGACATTATCTGATGCTCAGTGTATGATGGGCCAAAGAGTTGCCACGTGGATCATTCCCCATGGAGGAAGCCCAATTTTGGAAACACCATCAGTGTTCAGACAGTTATCTTAGGATTCAAACTGAAAGAGGTATTTAGACATTGAGGCTCTAACGATGGGGCGTAGGTCCCATTTCAGCTGACCGTCTCATGAGAAAGCTCACCATAATTCATACAATGTAGACACCATCCCTAGGAAGATGACCTTATGAGCCTCAGAGCTGGCAGAGTAGAGTTTTCAAAGCCCCTAGCGATAGAAGTTTCTCTGCCTATGCTTCTGTTTCAAGGATAAATTAGTCTTAAAATTTTTTTAAACTATAAAACTACTCCAAGCTCATTAAGGAAAATTTGCCAAGTAGAGAAAAGCAGAAGAGAACAAAACTGTTTTTAGTTAGTGCCTCACTATGTAAATAGTGGGGCTGTAATATGAATTACTCTCTTGTTGATGCCACTTAATAAAAGGCAGATGATAGCGTGTGCTGAGTACCAAAATCAGAGCCAGATCTTAGGGGAACCACATAGGTGGGTGGCACATTCATTTCTGAAAAACACAAGCAGTCAGTCAGTCCAGACCGTGAAGCCACACCATGTGGGAGAGGTAGCACATACTCACCGAGAGCACATGGTACTAACCCTGAAGTCAGGACATTCCTCAAAACATGTTGCCTTCAGTGCTTGTTCACGCAATTACTGATCAGTATTTCTGACTGCAGTGGTTGGAGGCACAGGCCCCTTCTTAAAGTTAAAGATCCTCTTCAAGCCTCATGAACTTCATAGCTGGCTTGCCTTGTACTGCTGGGAGAACAGTGGTTCCTGACACTGTATCACTATACCTGTGCCACTCACCCAACCTGATCTGATCATACAGGCACTGTGTGATTTTATACTAGCACAAGAAGAATGAGCACAGTGCAGTAAGATTGAGAGAAAAACCAATACAGAATAAAGCCATATAACTTCAGTGTATTGTTTTAACAGTTGTTATCTTTTATCAGCAGTAATCATTCATCTCTTACTATGTCTGGTTTATAAATTGAGGTTTATTGTAAGCACACACATGTAGGAAATACACACACACACACACACACACACACACACACACACACACAGTTACTTAGTAGGCACGTTTTTGTTGACGTGATAACACACCATGACCAAAGGTGGCTTAGAACAGAGTCCATTTTGACTTAAAATTCCAGAGGGAGAATCTAATAAGGCAGCTGAAAGGGGGCCTGACAGCAGGCAGCTGGAGCAGGAAGCTAAAAAAAATCTTCAAGCACACACAGGAGAGAACAAATTGAAAGTGTGGCCAGGCTACATAAACTGAAACTCTTGACACGCTTTCTCCATCAAGGCTCCACTCCTAAATGCTATGTAACCTCTCCAGACAGCTTTATCAACTGGGAACCAAGTGTTCAAATACAAGAGCCCATGGGGAGAATTCTCATTCAAAACCCCACAGTGCTTCAAAACTATGCATGGTTTCAGTTATACACTGGGATTCGAAATGTATCCCTCGGAGATAAGGGAGGGTGCAGCAAATAGGTTAAAGGAGCTTTCAGACAGAGGAATGTATACGATTCAGGTGCTCTACCAGACGGCCCACACTCCTTCACCTTCATGGAGTGACCATCCTGAAACACTTCTCGACACTGATGGATTCCTATATGTCATAGATATTTGTTTTCATTGTAGTTAGAAGTGTTTTTTACACCCAGTGTAATGAATCACACTAGCAACTGCCCCTCTGTTCTTTACAAGATATTATGCTAGCAACAAAGTGTGGGCAGTGCCACTGGAAGACAGCCCTGCCTCCCTGTTGAGCAGAGCGGTGTAACATTTACTGGCACCCACACTGTGGCAGTCATTGTGCTCAGCGTCTCTTTCAGAGTTAACGTATTTAATATTCACAATAAAGTATAAACTGGCCAGTACTTCTTTTCAGCTCCAAAAGAAACTGGAGACATACCCCCTTAACTCCTGGGATTTTAAGCAAACGGTCAAAACTCCCATCAGGTTGATGGGGTTAACAGTGAGAAACCTTTAACTGAGGGTAGAGGGTTTGGAGTTCAAGATCTCTGCGATCTGAATTCCCACTTTCTCTGTTAGTTCTGTCTCAGGAGTTGGGGGAGGCTGTTTAAATCAGACTGTGCACCAAGTTGACAATACCTCAGCTTCCTGAGGCTCTACTTGTAGGAATGCATTTAAATTCTGCCCTTTCCTCCAGCTAAGCTTCTGACTTAGCTCTTCCTTTATGGAGAATGCAAGGAAGGAATAGAGGAATATATTTAGCTGTAGACTCAGCCAGATTCAGACAACCCCCGTCCCCGCCCTGTCCCTCTGGCTTCAGGTAAATGTGTTGATATTTTTGAGTACTAATTCTTTATCCATATACCATGGCTTCTTCAGGGTTGAGGTTTCTCACCTCAAAAAGATCATTCACCATAAGTGAATTCAATCCCTTCCAGAGATGAATGGATGGTTCAACTAATGGGAATCAATAAATGTAATGCATCATGTAAATATACCTAAGGCTAGAAATTACATAATTATATTCATAGATACAGAAAAGGCACTTGACAAAATCCAACATCACTCTATGATAAAAACATGGAAGAAACTATGAATATAAGAAAAAGTATCACTGTTGGCTTGGCTTATCCAACTTTAATATGATGGCTTTCACTTTATCTTCCTATATTTTATTTTGTTAGGTGTTGTCATTATCTCCTAAAACCTGTCATTTTCTAATGAGAGGAAGAAATGGAGTAGATCAGGATGGGAGATGGGCTGAGGTACAATTAGGAAGAGTAGACATAGGGGAAACTGTATTCAGATAAAAAAAGAAAGAAAAAACCTAGATTCTGGAATGTGGTAAATTGTAATGGCTTGGTTTTTGGTTGTAATGGCTTGGTTTTTGTATTTTTCCCCTTGACAACATTTGAACCACGAATAAGAGGAAGGGTATTATTATACATCAATGCCATTCATCTTAAAGAAAGAAAGAAAAACATCTTTCAGTAAGCAATAAAGGCTATAAACAACAAACCTGCAGTCAGAGTTGTGTTAAATAGGGGCCAACGGAAAACGTTTGTAGTAAAATCTGGAAAAAAAACAAAGATGCTCATATTCTCCACTGTTTTTCAATGTAGTGCTTGAAGTCTCGGCTAGAGCTGCGTGGGAAGAGGGGGCAACAGCAGGGAAAGAAGATGTTAAGCAAGCTTCTTTGTGACAGGATTCTATAGATGAGACACACCGAGAGAGCTCCACCTGGAGAGCTCTGAGAGCCGATAAACTCAGCAAAGTGGCAGGACACAAAGCGAACACGGAAAAATCAGTAGCTTTCCTATGGATCAACAGACACGGTGAGAAAGGAATCAGGAAAATTGTCTCATTCACAATTTTCCCAAACAGAAAACCGAACAACCCAAAAACCCTTGTATTAAACCTATGGTAGTGAAAGATGTTTGCAATGAAAAATTTAAAACACTGAAGAAATTGAAGATGACCTGGAAGATGGAAAGAACATAATGATAAATTATAGAAATTAATATGGTGAAAATGCTATTAGTGCTAGGGGTCAAAACCTGCACCCCTGGAAGTTCCAACAAGCCAGGCTCGGTCAGCAGTTCTTAGTAAGCCAGTTATAAAAAGCTTCATTAGTAGGGAAAGCGATTGAAATGAAAATGAAAATGTATTCATTGTGTCCACATTGGGAAGGGAAAAATAGATCTTATAACACCCACTTCCTTTTTCCTACTACTGTCAAGCTCATCTTCAAGGTCCTGGCCAAAGGTTTGGAGTTATATATTTCTCAGCATTCCTGGTCAAGGTGGGCCCCACCCTTCACTGACCCATCATTGACTGAGATCCTGTATCTTCTGCAAGGTGTTCCCTTCCAAGAAGACAAATTCTCCTCTGGCTACATGGCTTAGTTTTCCATCTCTTTCCTCCCTCTACCAGCATGATAGTCCTCAGGGAAAATTCCAGTTCCTTGGGATGCACTGCTTCAATAGTTTAACATCCAAAGTAGGCAAACACTCCTCCCTTCTAGGTTAATAGGTCATAAAAATGTCCTCATTACCCAAAGTAACCTATAGATTCAAATGCAACCCCCATTAAAATTTCAATGTTATTCTTCAAAGAAAAAAATTCTTGAACTTTTCATGGAAATACAAAAGACCTTAGCAAATCCTGAGGGGAGAAAGAGTACACTGCTGGAGGCTGGAATACTTGAAGAGGTAAGGGGACTCAAGGGACCGTGGTGAGGGTTGGGTTGTCGTAAGGGAGGGGGGAGAGCAAAATTTAGATAATATCAGAAAAGAGATGAGAAATTTTGGGGGTGAAAATTGAAGCAGAAATGGGGACTGGGGATGGAGGATGATGGGGAGAGACTCAGAGAGTTAATTAAAACTGACTGCCTGAGAAAAAAATGGATACTTACTAGTGTAGGTCAATTAAAGTACATTTAAGTTAAAAAAAAAATAAAGAGTTGGGAGGAGATCTACTGCATGTCTGGGGAGTGCTGCTTCTGAAGGGCAGGTTACTAAACAAAAACTCCAGGGCCAGGTGTGGGACACTACCTCACCAGCTGTTGGTCAGAGACACCCCAGCACTCCTTCAAAATAATTAAGGCTCCTGTCACTTTTCTTGGTTGCCCACCAGAGTTAGTTGGAAGATCCTATTTTCTGAAGACACCACACAGCTGATCATGTATAGAGAAATCAAGCCGGAACGGACCTAGAAACTTCCTCTCTAGTGGCTAGCTTTTATGATGTTTGGAAGTGCGTATGTGCATGTGTGTATGTATGTGTGGTGTGGTACCAATAGTTTTTCCAAGCGATGAGGCCTATGATCTACAACAACAACCAGCCAGACAAGAAATGCCCAGCTGCACTTTAGTGCCTGTTTCAGGAGCGATCAACTGCTTACTGGTTGGATTTGAGGCCTATTGCCCAAGAAAGAATTCAGTCTGATACTACAAATCTCATTAAAGAACAAAACAAAACAACAACAACAACAACAAAAAAACTCCAAAAACACCCAAAACCAAAACAAACAAACAAATGAACAAAAAATCCATAGCAGAAGAATCTTAGGCCCCAGGAATGAACTTACTACTGTTGTTTAGCTAAATTGTTATGGTCCCAAGCTACCTCTAAAATATTTATTTCTGTGCCCACAGACAAATGCCCCTCTAAGCCTTAATCAGAGAAATCCCTCTTTGTAATAAATAATAGCAAGGTCAGAGATGCCCTGCTGTTGAAGATGTTGAAAGCAAGTGACAGCTCATCCCCAAACAGGACATTTACACCACTGTCTCCAAGGGTCAGGGGTCATTGGGGAGGCGGTGGGGGGGTGGGTGGGTACAAAGAATGCAGGAGCTGGAACGTAGGGAAAGGCTATGAAATGCTGTCTTCAGGCTTGGCACAGTTAAGGCAGGCATGGCCTTGTAGCAGCTGTGGAAGCTACAGTGGTCCTATCCATGACTGGGCCCATCATTATCAATCATCAATTAGGGAGAGACCCATGTATCCCTACTCCCTTGCTGAAGTATTGGCTACTGATGGATTCTGGGGGAGAGGGAGTTATTGTCTTTGATTTGTACTCACGGTCAAATATCCAGTCACGTGCATGTGACATGGTTAAACTCCTTGGATCTACAACAAGGAGAATATTGAAGCAAGGTGAACATTGAAATACAATGTAGGGATGAGTGGATTCATGTGTATGGGAGATTAGAGAGGATGGGGATTATGGAACACTCAGATATAAACCAACATAGCTCCAACGCTCTAATTTGTGACCAAGCTGTCCCTAAATATACTGTGGGACAAAGACAGCATCATCAACAAATTGTGCGGACAAAACTGGTAACCACATGTAGAAAAAAAATAAAACCAGATTCCAATCTCTCAACCTGGACAAAAATCAACTCAAAATGGATCAAAAGCCTAACTATAAGACCTAAAACTCTGAAACTGTTGGAAGGAAAATATAGGGAAAACATTATAAGGCAGAGACATAACCAGTGACATCTAACCAAGACTGGTGGTTACTTAGGAATTATTTCAAACAGCTGGCAAAAGGAATATCATTGAATTTAGGAGTTACTGCTCAGCAAAGGAAACAGTTAAGTGACAAGCCAGCCTCTAGAGTCAGAGAAAAACTTTGCTAGCTTTACATCTGACAAGGCTTACTCTCTATATGGAGAGTCCCTCCACCCTGCAAAACCAGCTAAGTAAGAAGAAATCAAATAACTCGATCAATGGCTAATAAAATGAACAGCAGACACTTCTCAAAAGAGGAAGAAAAAATGGTCAGTAAATGTTTCAGAAAATGCTCAGCCTTACCAGATACCATAGAGTGCAAATCAGAACTATGCTGAGATTCCAAGTCTCACTCCAAGCAGAATGGCAGTCTCACCAAAACAACAATTAGTGGTGAGGATACCCGCATACCCTGCAGTGGGAACATGGAAGTCAGGACTAAGGAACTCCAAATAACTAAAAGCAAAGCAATAATGAGCTGCTGGCTTGCCCCAGCAGGAAGTGCCTGCCTGGTATGTTCAAGGCCTTCCCTGTGTTCAATCCTCAGTACTGAGAACAAAGTACACATGTGCCTGCCTACACCCAGGCCCTACCCCATTTTTTTTCTCTTTTTAGGCAGGGTCTCACCATGTTGTCTCAGCTATCCTGGAACTCACCTATAAATCTGGCTAGCCTTATACTCACAGGAATCTGTTACCTTTGCCTCCGCTATGCTGGGATTAGAAGTATGTATTACCCTATGTGGCCCAATCATTAATACTTTGGGAAAAAACCCACCATAGGCTAAGAGAAGAGATGAACACTCCTTCATGTGCGAGTGTCTCTGAAGTAGGATGCTTTGGGCACATGCTTAGGAGTGGAATAACTAGGCCATATGGTAGGTTCTATTTTTATTATTTTGAGAAACTTCCGTAATAATTCCTGTAATTACCATGCCAGTTTACATTCCCACCACTGAGGAAAAGGGTCCATCTTCTCCCACATCCTCTCCAGCATTCACTGTCATTTTCTTGTTTTGTTTTTGTTTAGATGATACTTTCCTAACCAGGTTGAGGGGGAATATCAAAGTAATTTAAATTCTCACTTCTCTGATGGCCCAGGATGTTGAACACATAAAAAAACTATATGCATTGGTCATTTTTTGCTGCTGTGTTGAAGTAGCAAGGGAGTGGAATCAGCCTAGATAGCCATCAGCTGATGAATGAATAATGGAAAGGCGGTATACTTACTCAACGGAATTTTTATTCAACTTTAAAGAAAAATAAAATTAAGAAATTTGCAGGGCAAAGGATATATCTGGAAATTATTATATCAAGTGAGATAGCCCAGGCTTGGAAAGACAAATACCACATGTTCTCTCTCATTCGTGGCTCCTAGCTTTTAAAGTTTATGTGTATGTATATATGGGGATCAGTGTGGTGATAGGTCACAAAAGGGCAAAAGGAAGGAGGGACACAGGTCAGAACAGCAGACAAAGGCATCCAGGGTTAGAAGGGTACAGGAAGGGCAGAGGAATGGAGACTAAGGAGGATCAATTGAAAAAAATTGTCTTTGAAATGCCAATATGTTGTATGCTAATTAAAAATTAAACCAACCAACCAACCAACCAAACTTTAAAAATAGACTTACCTCAGGACCTAGCTACACTACTCCAGGATATTCAAGGAACCCTAGCAAACATGTGACAGCAACACCTCTACACAAATCCTTATTGCAGCACTGGTCACAGTGCCAAAGACTTAGACATTTGTCAACAGAAGAGTGGCTCAAGAAAACCTGATTAAAACACATAGCGAACCTTTTTTACCAGTCATAAATACAAACAAGGTAATATTATTTGCAAGAAAGCAGAGGCAACTGTAAATAATTGTGAAAAGAAATAAAGTCAGTCTCAGAAAGACAAATGTTATATGCTTTCTTTCTTTGTGGGTAGCAGATTTTATGTGGTTATATAAAATTGTAAATGTATACGTGATGTGAAAGTAGCAAGTAGATTTTATGCAGATACATAAGGCCATATCTGGATACATAAGGATACATAAAGTCATATATGGACACATAAGGTCATATATGGACACATTAAGTCATATATGGATACATAAGGTCATGTATGGATATATAAGCTCATATATGGATATGTAAGGTCATATATGGATACATATGGTCATATATGAATACATAAGGTCATATATGGATACATAAGGCCATATCTGGATACATAAGGATACATAAAGTCATATATGGACACATTAAGTCATATATGGATACATAAGGTCATGTATGGATATATAAGCTCATATATGGATACAGAAGGTCATATATGGATACATAAGGCCATATCTGGATACATAAGGATACATAAGCTCATATACAGATAGGTAAGGTCACAGATGGATTCATAAGGTCATAGATACATATGACAGGAAAGTAGGAAAAATTATCTAGAGGAACAAGCAGGCAAGCAGGCAGGGCATAGGTGAGAAGGGGGAAGCTGGTCAGGAATGAACATTGCATTCCTGTGTGAAAATATTCTTACATAACATAGTTCTATGTACAACAAAAACGTGAGAAAAAGAGTAACATCTCACAAAGAACACTGAATGCTTGGTGCTCATTGAATATTTTGCTACCTTTTATTTTACCCCATGGGACTGTTGGTTGAATGCAGAGCTTCACAAGTGCCAAGCAAGGACAAGGCAAGGGCTCTCGCACTGAGCTGCAGCCCCAGCCCTTCCTACCGTCTCTGAGCTGCACTAGCATGTACCTACATGGTCAGTGATGCTCCACGTCCTAACACAGTCTCGTTTTTCTATGTGTGTTAGTCTTTCCTCACCTCCATTTCCTATCCTTTTAGCTTTAAATTTCCAGTCATTCATGCATTCACTCAGTCTTTGGTAATTTTTACAAGAGTACAATGTAAAAATTCAGATCATACTCACTTTCACCCTCTTCCAACCTCTCTCAGGCACTCCCATCCTCTTCCCACTTCCCAACTTCATTTCTCCTCTTCCTTCCTTCACAATCCGCGGAGTACAATTTAGGGCTACCCATATGTGCATGGGTGTGGGGTCATCCACTGGAGCTTGGACAGCCTACCATGGGCCATACTGCTAAAATAATTGACTTCACTTCTCTCAGCAGTCCTCATCTGCCAACAGCTTCTTGGCTTGGAGTGATGCCTCGGGCTGTCGAAGCTGGAATATTGATGGGCTTGTTCTTGTTCAGGGATTTGTAGGCAACAACAGCTGCTGTGGGTGTAGGAGTGCAATGCCCCCGTCATACAAAGAAAGCACTAATTCCCAGCAGTTCTCTAGGCTGCTGGCCTTATTAGGCTTTCCTACCTATTCTGTGATATTCCCTGAGCTTTGATGTAGAGATGGTGTGATACAGATGTGCCAGTCAGGCCTGGATATTCCACACATATTCTCTTTACTCTCTATTAACTGCTACCCACTGCGTAAAGGCCAGGCCTCGTCTTAACTTCTTCTGAATATGCAATTCAGGGACGGAGTAATCGGTCAAGACATTGGGTTAATTGTCTGACACCATGATCTGAGTGCTGAGTGATACAGTCCAGTGCCACTGGGGACTGGCTCATGCTGGCTAGTAGAAGTTGGGTTCAGTTTTCTGAAAAATTGTTATCTTATTGTTAAGTTGTGGGTTGCTTAAAGTTTGCCATAACAGGAGAATTTACACGGCAGAAATGGGTAAATGCCACAAATCAGGACTCTGATCCAGCTCCTTCTTCCTATGAAACACTTGGAGTCAGCTGTGTGTCCATAGTCTAATTTCTGGTTTGCCAGTTACTAACTGGATATTACTCCAATTTCACTAAAGGAGGGCACCCACAGTGTGTCTGCAGACCCCATACTGGAAACTGGTTTTTAGGCTCAAGTTGGGAATCTGAAGATCTCAATTCATCCTCCTGGGGAAACCTCTTCTGTAGCATCCCTTATGAGCACCCACCGGCTTCTGTGACACACACCGAAGATCAGGGAGGGCATGTGTTGCCCACCATGGCAGCCTTTCTCAAGAGTTCTCTAGGATCATTAAAAATGCTCCGTCTGTAATGATTTGTTCTTATCGTTCTTGTAATTCCCACTATTTTGGGGGTCAAGCTGTGATTTGTAGCAAAGCAAACATCTACACCCTCCAAGCTGGGAGTGCAAACAGGTCCTCGCATCCACAAAACTCCTCTTTGTTAGGTGCCCTTTGCTTTCCAATTGTTAAGACTGTCATTGACGTTATCCAGTGACAACAGAATATTCTAGATTTGGCTACTTCAGCATAATAAAGTGAGGCTGCTATTTAGTGAGGTATTTTCTCATAAGTCAGCACACGCTTAGTTTGTGTTGTATTTTAGAAAAAGAAAAATCCTCTTTTTTGGGGGAGACATTGTTTTCAAGTGGGACAGCTTCATGCAGTGCCTGTGAACATAGCATGCATCATTTTTGGTGGTTAAATGCCATAGCCTCCTAAATGACACATTGCCTTTTGAGAAATGAGCTTGGTATATAATATATCAATTTGATTAATTTTTCACTTTTGTGATCTTTTGTACATGTCCTCCTGTTAATAGAGTTTTAAAGACTCTGTATGACACAAATTTTCAACCAGCTGTGTTGTACCGACTATTATCCAATCCAGTGCAAGTGTAGGAAATTTGGCCACATTAGAGAATTTGTCTCATAGTTTTCTGAAACCAGACATTTTTTCTATAATTCCCTAGATTTGTCTGTCTAGTCATTTAATTAAAAATGGAAATGAATTTAATGAAGTCAGTTTGGCTTTTAGCTAATTCTGGCAGCTCCTTGTAATCATCTTCTTACTTCCTATTTGTTCCTTAGTGCATTTAGCAACTGATTCTAAAATTTTGCCTTGAAAACACAAAAACAGAAACAAAACAACCAAACAACCATATGAATAAGTAGTTTCTTCCAGCTGCCTGCTCCTGGGTATTGCAAGCCTGGGTGGCTTCTTTTCAGCAGTCCCAGCCATGTGATGCTCGTGGATCCCCAGTAATAGGAGTCCTTCTGGTCTTGCTTTAATCCTTTTTGCCATTTTGTCCAGTCTTCTAGTTCCTCGCTATCCAGCGAGAGATGGTGCGGGACACATTTATGACCTAGTTAGGTGATTTTAAACTTTCTGATAGTTACAGGGAAGAAGCAAAAGGGAATGAGGGAAACTAGTAGTATATTTTATTTAATATAACACCTCCAGATTATTTTATTTTCTGAATACAATTATATAAAATGCTTAGTGGGATACTTTGCATTCTAAATGGTTCATTTAAAAATCGAACATGTATCTTAAATTTTACTTTTTTTTTGTTGTTGCTTGGTTTTGTTTTTTTTTTTTTGAAACAAGGTTCCACTATGTAGTCTAGGCTGTCCTCAGGCTTGCAGCAACCCTCCTGCATCAGCCTCCTGAGTGTCGAGATTGCAGGTGTGGTTTCATCATACCCGGCAACACTTTGATCTTAGTAGGGTCATTTTCAGTGCTCAGAAGTCGCACAAGGCTGGTGGTTTGTCTTCTAGAATAGAATGGGTACAGATTCGTACCTGCTCAAGCACTTGGCCCAACCACTATTATAATGCCTTCATTTATCTTGTATTTTCAGCCCACTTTCATGTTTTCTCTCTCCTTTTCAGCATGAAGGCCTTGCTCAGAATACAGCTCTCCGAATAAGGGTGGAGTGGCATTACTCTCTGTCTATTAATATTAACGAGGGGACCTTTTACAGTTAAATGCCATAAAGAAAGCTTGTTAAGGGCAACAACATCCCCTAGCACACAACTCTCTCTAGAACCACAAACTAGGTATGTTACAGAGGCCTGGAAGCTAATTCTTTCCAGATGTTTGCAAAGCAAGCAAGACCAAAGGTGGATACTGAAATTACCAAACACTTAATAAGGAGCTGATGGAACCAAGGCCCCAGGGTTGGCTCAGACATAAGTGAAACACAGAGACCCTGTTTGTTCAGAGGGACTTCAAAGGCCCCTATAAACGCGCAGGAAAGGTGAGAGGGAAACCACTGCCGAGATCCAACATTCCTGCAAAGTCCAACTGGAGACTCGCTGGAGATGCTTCCCTCGGTGCTGAGGAGCATGGAGGGGCAGGTCTGGTGAGCAGATGTCTGGCTTTGGTTTGCACTATTATTATGTACAGTGTGTGCATGAAAGATTCAGCCATTTCTCAAGCTGAGCCAAAGGGGACAAACCAATTAAACTCCCAGTTAATAAAACAAAGAAAATGCCGTTTCTGTACTAAATACCACTCTACACTCAAACCATAAACCAGCTAATGGGACAGCAGATCCAAATAAATAATATTGGCCACATTCATTTCAGTTTTTCTTCCTTTGCTCCCTTTAGCAGTAGGACAAAAACCAACGAGGGTTTCCTGAGATTGCAATTGAAGAGGAAAGAAAGACCAGCTTATTCAAGTGTGCTATCGGTTGAAAGCCTGAGAGGTTTTCTCTGTGGTCATCTTTACCTGGTGGGAGAGTGGCCTACAGTATCCAAGTCTGCGTGTTTGTTTCTTTCTCCACTGCTAATCATTGTGACTGCCAGGCATACGCGGCCGTCATTTTATATCTTTCTTTGGAGGCTCAGGCAAAGAACAAAACACCAACAGTCAGAAAGGAAGAAACAAAAAAAATCAGACGTGGCCCATCATTTAAGTGAATCAGCTGCTACAGGTGAAGTGGAGGACTCTTTAAACTAGTTACTAATGGAGCTAAAATAGGAGTCTGTTAAGACTTCTGTTAGGAACAGAAGCAAAATCTTGTGCCTTTGGGTCAGATAGAGTCAGTCTGGACTTGTAGCTCAGTTATTCCCAGGTGTCTAACTCACTATATTGCTTAATGTATTAACTATTTGTTTTAATCATTGTAATAATATACCTGACAAAAGAAACTTAAGGGAGGAAAGATTTATATTGACTCACAGGTTCAAGCCTATCGCATCAGAATTCATGATGGTGGTGGTGGTGGTGGTGGTGGTGGTGGTGGTGGTGGTGGTGGTGGTGGTGTGTGTGTGTGTGTGTGTGTGTGTGTGTGTGTGTGTGGCAGAGTGGCTCACATCTTGGTGTCCAGGATTCAGAGAGCTCAGTTCAAAACCAGGCACATATAACCTTTAAGACCTCCCCTTAAGGGATTCCCTTATGCTCTCTTGGCCATACTCCACGCTCATAACAGTGGACGTGGGAAGATCTATAACTTCCCAAAGCTGCGTGATCTGCTGATTGAGCAGCACATGAACCCGTGGAGGATATTTCACATCCAACTACAGCAATATTTTCACTTTCAACTTCTTCTTCTATAGACAGGGTATGGAAAAAATCGTACCCACTTCCTAGGACTGTTGAAGGGATCGAATGAGAATAGGCATACAAAATGCTGATCTCCTGGAACCCAGTTCCTAGCTCAAGGCCAGGGATAACTAGCTATACCTGTATCAGTAGCCTATGTATTCTGCTCACTTGCTTTCTGTAAGAAGACATTGTGCGAGCATGCATGCCTCCACCACACTATGATTTACACACAGATCCATATCCTCAGTGTGCAGAGGATGATCTCATCAAGAATGCTCCTTATGCAAGCCCTTTCTCTATAGAAATGGGACCATCTCACCTGAGTCACGTACTTGATATATTCATGTCTGGGGATCTGCTAGAATGGTGGTTGTCATAGTTCTCTTTGAGATGGACTGTTTGCTAAAGAACCATGTGTCACCTAGTATCCATGCCTCCTTTCGTTTTTTCCTTCTTACGATCTTTGAACCATGGCCATAATGAAGTACTTTATAAAGTCATGGTCTGACAAGAGAAAGATAAATGTAAACATTGCACAAACACTGTGAGGAGAAACATCTGGATGACCACTGCTTACTTCCTGTTGAGAGAGCTTGGGAACTTGGGGATTTTAACAGTTGGACGTGGCTATTTTGGGAAGTGATTTCACATCTGTACAAGAAAGAAAAGCACACACTCATTACACTTCACTCATCAGATCAGATATTGGCAGCAACATCCCAGGCCTGTCTGGGAACAAAAAGGACCAAATTAGAGACGGCCAGGACTTGTTTCCCTTCCTGCTCTCTTTCATTCAGAGCACGCGGTATCCATCATCAGAACTTCTGCTTCCTTTCTTTCCTTCTTTCCTTCTTTCCTTCTTCTCTTCTTCCCTCCTTCCCTCCTTACTTCTTCCCTTCCTTCCTTTCTTCCTTCTCCTTCTTTCTTTCTTTCTTCCTTCATTTCTTTCTTTCTTTCTTTTTTTCTTTCTTTCTTTCTTCCTTTCTTTCTTTCTTTCTTTCTTGATTCCTTTCTTTCTTTCAACAGGGTTTCTCTGTGTCGCTCTGGCTGTCCTGGAATTTGAACTGTAAAGCAGACTGGCTTTAAACTCAGAGATTTGCCTGTGTCTGCTTCTGTAGTCCTGGGATTAAAGGCATGTACAACCACTGCCTAGCCTTTCTTTACTTCTTATATTGTCTACAATTAAAATCTTGACTTTTGAAGCCTGATTTAGCCACTGACTTGCAAGATAAATTTCAAAAAAAACCCCTTAAAGTGTTTAATCTCTATTTGTGTGGATTGAAAAAACCCACGATACTATACTATATTATTATTATTATTATTATTATTATTATTATTATTATTGCCAAGATTAGCCATGACAGTGGATAAATTAGAGGGCAGAAGCTTCTAGACTTTTAAAAGATGTCTGGTTAGGGCATGCCAGTGTTCAAGTGACAGTGTAAAGCAGACACGATGATCTTTCCAGTTCTAAGGTGCAGTAAGTAATAACCAAAATTAAACCTTAGACCTCCATGTCTTTCTGCCAACTATGGAGCTCTGAGTAACCAGGCCTACAGCTTTTGTGGAACCAGAGAAAGTCCCTAGTGCCCAGATCTCCATTCCTGTGGCTTTAGAGGTCAGTGCCTGCCCACAGTCCTCTGAGAAACTGGAGCTTTGTTTCCAGTGGAATGTGAGGCAAATACGGGGTAGGGTTCTGATGTCTGAAGTGCAAAGGTCCCTGTGGAATATAGCGTCTACATCCAGAGGTTATTTTGGACCAGTCTAAGTACAGAGCCCTGATAATAGACCATCTTCACCGGATCTGAAGTTTGGTATCCTTTTTCCAGAGGTTCATATAATCCAGGGGTGACCAAAGTTTTGACTCCATCCTTGGTCTGGTTGGCATAATGCAAAGACAGGACCACTTCAGCAACCATTTGATAATTGTGATGGCTCATATATTTAAATGTTTGGTTCCCAATTGGTGGACAAGTAGGAAGGATTTGGAGGTGTGGTATTTTTGGAGAGATGTGGGCATGGGTTTCCAGAGCCATCTCTCTCTTTCTCTGCCTGCCACTTGTGGACCAGATGGAAGCTCTTAGCTACTGCTCCAGTGCAGTCCCTGACCGCCTAAGGCTGCTCTCCCTGCCATGATGCTCATGCATCTGCCCTCTGAAACTGTAAGCAAGCTCCCAGTTAACTGCCTTCTTCTATAAGCCGCCATGGCCATGGCGTCCCCTTATATCAATAGAACTATGACTCAGGAAATAGTTAACATCAATTTTCCCCAGTCCTTGCTGCTGAGCTTCATGTGGATATGCCTCAATGAAGAGTCACAAAAACCAGAATATCCTAATAATCTCCGGAGAAGAGGGATCCAAACAGCAGCAGCAGCAGCAGCAGCAGCAGCAGCAGCAGCAGCAGCAGCAACAACAACAAAAACAATAAGAACAACATAACAATGATGACGAGAACAACAACAACAACAACAAAAACAGAATCTGAAGAAATTAAAAAAGATCATGAGATCCTACTACAAAAGCCTATAATCAACAAAACTGGAAAATCTGGAGGAAATGGACAACTTTCTAGACAGATACCAGGTACCAAAGTTAAATCAGGAACAGATAAATCATTTAAACAATCCCATAACTCCTAAAGAAATAGAAGTAGTCATTAAAAGTCTCCAAACCAAAAAGAGCCCAGGTCCAGACGGGTTTAGTGCAGAATTCTATCAGACCTTCATAGAAGACTTCATACCAATACTATCCAAACTTTTCCACAAAATTGAAACAGATGAAGCACTACCAAATTCCTTCTATGAAGCCACAATTACTCTTATACCTAAACCACACAAAGACACAACAAAGAAAGAGAACTTCAGACCAATTTCCCTTATGAATATTGATGCAAAAATACTCAATAAATAAAATATATAAAACATCTTGGTGTGACTTTAACCAAGCAAGTGAAAGATCCGTATGACAAGAACTTCAAGTCTCTGAAGAAAGAAATTGAGGAAGATCTCAGAAGATGGAAAGATCTTCCATGCTCATGGATTGGCAGGATTAATATAGTAAAGAGGGCCATTTTGCCAAAAGCAATCTACAGATTCAATGCAATCTCCATCAAAATTCTCACTCAAATTTTTATAGAGTTAGGAAAAGCAATTTGCAAATTCATTTGGAATATCAAAAAACCCAGGATAGCGAAAACTCTCCTCAACAATAAAAGAACTTCTGGGGGAACCACCATCCGTGACTTCAAGCAGTATTACAGAGCAATAGTCATAAAAACTGTATGGTATTGGTACAGAGACAGGCAGATAGATCAGTGGAACAGAATTGAAGACCCAGAAATGAACCCACACACCTATAGTCACTTTATCTTTGACAAAGGAGTTAAAACTATCCAATGGAAGAAAGATAGCATTTTCAACAAATGGTACTGATTCAACTGGAGGTCAGCATGTAGACGAAGGCAAATTGATCTATTCTTTTTTTTTTTTTTTGGTTCTTTTTTTCGGAGCTGGGGACCGAACCCAGGGCCTTGCGCTTCCTAGGTAAGCGCTCTACCACTGAGCTAAATCCCCAGCCCCAAATTGATCTATTCTTATCACCATGTACAAAGCTTAAGTCCAAGTGGATCAAGGACCTCCACACCAAACCAGATACACTCAAACTAATAGAAGTAAAAGTGGGGAAGAGTCTCGAACACATGGGCACTGGGTAAAATTTCCTGAACAAAACACCAATGGCTCATGCTCTAAGATCAAGAATCGACAAATGGGACCTCATAAAAACTGCAAAGCTTCTGTAAGGCAAAAGATACTGTCATTAAAACAAGACAGCAACCAACAGATTGGGAAAAGATCTTTACCAATCCTACGTCTGATAGAGGGCTAATATTCAAAATATACAAAGAACTCAAGAAGTTAGACTCTAGAGAGCCAAATAACCTTGTTAAAAAATGGAGTACAGAGCTAAACAAAACATTTTCAGCTGAGGATTATTGAATGGCCAAAAAACACCTAAAGAAATGTTCCTTAGTCATCAGGGAAATGCAAATCAAAACAACCCTGAGACATCAGTCAGAATGGCTAAGATAAAAAACTCAGGTGACAACAGATGCTGGTGAGGATGTAGAGAAAGAGGAACACTCCTCCATTGTTGATGGGATTCCAAACTGTTACAACCACTCTGGAAATCAGTCTGGAGGTTCCTCAGAAAATTGGACATTCCACTACCTGAGGACCCAGCTATACCTCTCTTGGCAAAGACATGCTCCACTATGCTCATAGCAGCCTTATTTATAATAGACAGAAGCTGGAAAGAACCCAGATGCCCTTCAACAGAGGAATGGATTAAAAAACATGTGGTACATCTACTCAATGGAGTACTACTCAGCTATCAAAAACAATGACTTCATGAAATTCTTAGGCAAATGGAATGAACTAGAAAATGTCATCCTGAGTGAGTTACTCAATCACAGAAAAACACAGTTGGTATGTACTCATTGATAAGTGGATATTAGCCAAAAAGCTCAAATTGCCCAAGATGCAATCCACAGACCACAGGAAGCTCAAGACGAAGGATGACCAAAATGTGGATATTCCCACTCCTTCTTAAAAGGGGAAAATATCCATAGGAGGGGATATGGAAGCAAAGTTTAGAGCAGTGACTCAAGGAATGGCCATTCAGGACCTGCTCCACATGTGGCCCATATATATACAGCCACCAAAACTAGATAAGATTGATGAAGCTAAAAAATGCATGCTGAAAGGGACCGGATATAGATCTCTCCTGAGAGACACATACAGAACATGTCCAATACAGAGGTCAATGCTAGCAGCAAACCACCGAACTGTGAACAGAACTCCCTTGGGGGGAATTAGAGGAAGTACTGAAAGAGTTGAAGGAACTTGCAACCCCCAAAAAACCAATCAGAGCTTCCAGGGACTAAACCACCACCGAAAGACTATACCTGGACTAACCCAGGGCTCCAACTGCATATGTAGCAGAGAATAGCCTTGTTGGGTCACCAGTGGAATGGGAAGGCCTTGGTCCTGCCGAGGTTGGAACCTCAGTGCAGGGGAATATGGGGGGGCAGAAAGGGGGATGTATAGGGGGAATACCTGTATGGAGGAGGGGGAGGGGAGAGGATGGGGGCTTATGGACAGGAAACCGGGAAGGGGACTAACATTTGAAATGTAAGTAAAGAAATATATCTAATAAAAAATAAAACAACAACAACAACAACAACAGCAAAAACAATGACAAAAGTAAGAGCAACACATTATTCAACCTCACTGGCTTCTTATGGCTGTGCCCTTCTGACCCAGATCCCAGGTCATTTAGTGGTCTTTCTTGCTTCTTTTGTTTTAGAAACACCCTTTTATTATTTTTAAATTTATTATGCTCTTTTATTTTTTAATTTGTTGTGAAAAGATTTTTGTACGATATATTTTTTTGTTTTATTTTTTTCTTTTTTTTGTACGATATATTTTGATCATATTCTTTCACATCTTCTAACTCCTTCCAGATCCTCCCCATACCAAACTTCATGTTATTTAAAAAAAACACCCAAACTAAAAACAAAACAAAGCACAAAAATCATGGAGATTGTTTTTTGTTGGCCAACTACTCCCGAGCATGAGACCTACCTTAGTGTGGGGTTGATACATTCAGTGCTCCTCCATTAGAGGAAACTGATTTTTCCTTTCCCAGAAACCATTATTTTCAACTATCTCCTTGACTATAGATAGGACTTCATGCCTACTTTGCCTTCCCTGTGCTTACATTTTTTTGTTTGGCTTAAAATATACAGGTTTTGTGCATACTGTCACAGTCTTGGTGAATTCACATGTGTATCATCCCTGTTGTGTCTGGAGAACACTGTTTTCTTCAAGTCCTCTTCTACCTCAGGATTTTATCATCTTTCTGTCTCCTTTTCTGCATAGATGCCTGAGCCTTGAGGGGAGAAGTTTGATGAAGACGTCCCATTTAGGGCTGAGTGGTCCAAAGTTTCTGGCTCTCTGCACATGCTCAGTTGTGTGTGTCTGTTACTTACCATGTACTGTAAGAAGAAGCTTTTCTCAGGGCTGAGTGAGGTTATGATCTGTGGGTATAGCAGTACGCCATTTGTAGTCTTGTTATTGCTATGCCCATTTAGCAGAACAGGAGTGGTAGGTTTTCTCTGAGGACCCATACTGTATCTAGTCTCAGGTTCTTAGCATTATTACCAGTGTCAGCTATAGGTGCCATCTTATGGAGTAGGCCTTAAATCCAATAACATTTGTGTGCCTGTTAGACCAGCTGGCACATCTTACAATCAGGTCACTACTGTAGCTCACAGGGTTCAGACCTAGTTGAGACTGATCATTATTTTCCTCTTTTGGTATATAGTACCCACTGGAGAAACTTCTCAATGAGCAACAGCTTGATTTTTCCATGTTCTATCCTATAAATATATTGTTATTTTTTGTCAGTATGGTCTTACTGTCAGGCTTCATAGGTTAATTAATAGCATTGACAATAGCCTGTAATATTTTTTGGGGAGGGAGGATGTCTATAGGACCTCTTTGGACAGCAATTCAGAAAGATGTCACCCATTCCTGATCCTGGGGATTTTATTTTGTAGCATATAGTATATCTAGTTGGGATAGGGTATCTTCTATTATATGGTGACTTCATTTAAACTCCATGTATAAATTGATGTATTTTAGGAAACGTCTATCATATTAGGTTTCCATATAACTTTTGTAAGTGTCAATAATATTAGTTTTCCTTCCCCATTACCCCATCTCATTCCCTATCCCACCTATTCCCCTCCCCATTTAGTCCTGTTTAATACCCCCTTTACCTTTTTATAATACTATATTATATTTCCTGTTCTTTAGAGGATCCTCTCCTCTCTGCTGGGCTCTTATGAGCTACCTTTGAATAATTTAAATAAAACACATGCATCTATAGTTTAAAAGCTAACATTTACCTATAGGAGAAGACATGCAATGTTTATGTTTCTGGGCCTGAATTTCCTCTCTCAGGATGTCTGTTTCAGCTTCATCCATTTACCTACAAATTTCACAATTTCATCTTTCTTAACAACTGATTAACATTCCATTGTGTGAATGTGCCATGTTGTCACCCATTTATCGGTTGCTGGACATCCAGGCTGTTTCCAATCTCTGGCTCGTATGAATAGGTCAGCAGTGGATAGAGATGAGTCAGTACCTTGGTACTAAGATGTAGAGTCATTTGGGTATATGTTAAAAATGGTATAGCTAGGCAGCCAACCATCAAACTGAGCACAGGAACCCTAATGGGGGAGTTAGGGGAAGGACTGAAGGAGCTGAAGGTGTTTTCAACCCCATAAGAAGAACAACAATATCAAATAATCAGACCCCCCCCCCCAGAGCTCCCAGGGACTAAACCATCATCCAAAGAGCACACATGGAGGGACCCATGGCTCTAGCCACATATGTAGCAGAGGATGGCCTTGTCTGGCATCAATGGCAGGAAAGATGCTTGAAGGCCTGTCAAGGCTTGATGTCCCAGTGTAGGGGAATGCAAGGCCAGCAGGGGATGGGTTGGAGAGTAACTTCATAGGAGTGGGAGAGAAGGGGTATGAGATAGGGGATTTGCAGAGGGGTCACTGGGAAGGGGGATAACATTTGAAATGTAAATAAATAAAATAACAATACAAATTAAAAAATGGTATAGCTAGATATTTTGGTAGATCTATTTTCTGCTTTGTAAGGAACCTGCACACTGATTTCCATGGTGGTTGTACAAGTTTTCACTCCCACCAGCAATGGATAATGTTTCCCCTTTTCCATCTGCTGTCATTTGTCTTATTAATCCTGGTTATTCTGACTGGGGTGATATGAAAATATGATCTCAAAATAGTTTTAATTTGCATTTTCCTGATAGCTTAGAATGCTGAACATTTTTGAAAATGTTTCTCAGTACTTTGAGTTTCATCTATTGAGAACTCTATGTTTAGTCCCTATTCCATTTTAATTGGATTATTGGTTTCGATTGTTCGCTTTTTAAATTTCTTTATATATTATAGATACTAACTTTTGGTTAAATGTATAATTAATAAAGAGTTTTTCTCTTATTTTATAGACTGCCTCTTTGTTAAAGTGATAATGTCCTTTGCTCTATAGAAATGTTTTAGCTTTATAAGTATAGTGAGAATATTGGTTTCCTTGAAAAATGCAGACATAATATGGAAATATGTTTTTGTTTTAACCCCAGGTGTGGTATACAGAGTTGCTTCAGATGGTCCACAGCAGTTGACTAAGATTTGCCTCATCCTCTAGCAGTGGCATGATTTTGCCAGATGCAGATAGCTTCTGTGAATGTGTGACATTTGGAATTCTAGAAAGTCTTTAGAGGGCATACAAGTGCTGGGCCCCAAAAGGCAGTGTGGTTGTTGGTTGGCTGTGTTGGTTGTAGTTTGTTAAATAGTCATGCACAAAGAAGGAAGAAGGAATAAAAGGAGGAGGAGGAGGAGGAGGAGGAGGAGGAGGAGGAGGAGGAGGAGGAGGAGGAGGAGGAGGAGGAGGAGGAAATAATCAGCTATTCTGATGGTAAAGATCAAACTTGCCCCAAGGAACTCAATGACCCCAATCAACAGGATGCAGTCTAATCATAGCGTCACCCCTTTTCCTCTCTATCATTTTTCTCTCCTATCTGGTGCTAGGGGGTTGAAAAGGTGGGTCTATTTTCACTCATCTACATGCAGCTATCCAGTCTGACCAGCACCACTTGTTGAAGGTGTTGCCTTTTCCCCCTTGTATTTTTGGCTTCTTTGTCAAAAATCAGGTATTCATAGTTTGCCAACTTGAGCATATCTAGAATTAACTGACCCTCCAAATGACTGAGAACAGCCGCGAGGGGTTTTTGTTTAGGTAGATCGTTTGATGAGGGAAGATCCATATTTGATCTAGATCTTTGTCATGGAAAGACACACCTTTATTCTAGATCTTTTGAGATGGGAAGACCCACTAATCTGGGCAACATTTTCTGCTGGCAGCTTCCATAAAGGACATTGAAGAAAGAAGCTCTTGCTCTTGTCTACTTGCTGTCCTCCCAGTAGCAAGTCCAAAGTCCTTCACTAGCCCTAGAGTTTCTTTCTTCAAGAGTCCAGCATATACTGAAGACCAGCTGAGATATTTAGCCTTATGGATTGAACAACTACTGGAATCTTGGACCTTCCCTTTATAGGCAGACATTGTTGGATTAGTTGGACCACAGCCTGTAAGTCATTCTAGTAAATAACGCTCCCCCGTCCCTCCCTCTGTGTGTGTGTGTGTGTGTATTTCCATATGAAGGCTAATAATTTTTTTTTCAATTTCTGTGAAGAATTCATTAGAATTTTCATTGGTGGAGATTGCATTGAACCTATAGCATCTTTGGAATGATGGCCATTTTCCCACAAATACATGAGCTTGGAAAGTCTTTCCATTTTCTGCCGTTTCTTCAAAATCTTATAGTTTTTATTATAGAAGTTTTTCATTTGTTTGCTTAGCATTATTCCAAGATATTTTATTAATTTCGTGGCTATTGTGAAAGATATTGTTTCCCTGATTTATCTGTCAGTATGCAAGTCATTTGGATATAGGAAGGCTACAAGTTTCATGTGTTAATTTTTATCTTGCTACTTTGCTGAAATTATTTTTCTGTTGACATTTCCTTGTTGAGTTTTTTCTTTTAAATTGGATATTTTATTTATTTACATTTCAAATGTTATCCCTTTTCCTGGTTTCCTTCTGCAACCCCCCTATTCCATCTCCCTTACCCTGCTTCTATGAGAGTGCTCCCCACTCACCCACCCACTCCCACCTCACTGCCCTAGCATTCCTCTGTACTGGGGCACCAAGCCTTCACAGGACCAAGGGCCTCCCATCCCATTGATGCCAGATAAGGCCCCTTCAGCTCCTTCAGTCCGTCCTCTAACTTCTCCATTGGGGTCCCTGTGATCAGTCAGATGGTTGGCTTCGAACATCCCTCTCTGTATTGGTCAGGATCTGGCAGAGCCTCTCAGGAGACAGCTATATCAGGCTCTTGTCAGCAAGCACTTCTTGGCATCAGCCATAGTGTCTGGGTTTGGTGTCTGCATATGGGATGGATCCCCAGGTGGGGCAATCTCTGGATGGCCTTTCTTTTAGTCTTTGTTCCACTCTTTGTCTCCGTATTTCCTTTAGACAGAAGCAATTCTGGGTTAAAATTTTGGAGATGGGAGTGTGGCCTCATCCCTCAACCAGGAGCCATGCCCAACCTCTGGATATGGTCTCGACAAGTTCTCCCTCTCCTTTGTGGAGTATTTCGGCTAATTTCATACCTGTGGGGTCCTGGGGGCTCTTGCTTTCCTGGCATCTTGGACTTTCTGGTTGCTACCTCAGTTCCCCATCCCTCACTGCTACACACCTCTGTTCAATTTCCTGACCCTCTGTACATCTCCCCCATCTCCTCCCATACCTGATTTTTCCTGTCTTTCCCCCTCTCCTTCCCCCTCTCTTCTTCCCATGTCCTTCCCTCCCTCTACTTCCCTTGATTATTTTGTTCCCTCTTCTAAGTAGGACTGAAGCATCCACTCTTGGGTCTTCCTTCCTCTTGAGCCTCATGTGGTCTGTGAGTTGTATCATGGGTATTCCAAGCTCTTTGCCTAATATCCACTTATCAGTGAGCACATACCATGCGTGTTCTCTTGTGACTGGGTTACTTCACTCAGAATGATATTTTCTAGTCCTGTCCATTTGCCTGTGAAATTCATGAAGTCATTGTTTTTAATAGCTGAGTAGTATTTCATTGTATAAATGTACCACATTTTCTGTATCCATTCCTCTGTTGAAGGGCATCTGGGTTGTTTGCAGTTTCTGGCTATTATAAATATGGCTGCTGTGAACATAGTGGAGCACGTGTCTTTGTTGTATGTTGGAGCATCTTTTGGGTATATGCCCAGGAGTGGTATAGCTGTGTCCTCAGGTAGTACTATGTCCAGTTTTCTGAGGAACATCCAGACTGATTTCCAGAGTGGTTGTATTAGCTTACAATCCCACCAACAATGGAGGAGTGTTCCTCTTTCTCCACATCCTCGCTGGCATCTGCTGTCATCTGAGGTTTAGATCTTAGCCATTTTGATTGGTGTGAGGTGTAATCTCAGAGTTGTTTTGGTATGCATTTCCCTGATGACTACGGATGTTGAACATTTCTTTAGGTGCTTCTCAGCCATTTGGTATTTTTCAGTTGAGAATTCTTTGTTTAGATCTGTACCCCATTTTTTAAAATAGGTTTATTTGATTCTCTGGAGTCTAACTTCTTGAGTTCTTGTATATATTAGGTATTAGTCCTCTATCAGATGTAGGATTCATAAAGATCTTTTCCCAACCTATTGGTTGCTGTTTTGTCCTATTGACAGTGTTCTTTGCCTTACAGAAGCTTTTCAGTTTTATGAGGTCCCACTTGTCTATTTTTGATCTGAGAGCATAAGCCATTAGTGTTCTGTTCAGGAAATTTTCTCCTGTGACTGTATGTTCAAGGTTCTTCTCCACTTTCTCTTCTATTAGTTTCTGTGTATCTGGTTTTATGTGGAGGTCCTTGATCCACTTGGATTTGAGAATGGATCGACTTGCATTCTTTTACATGCTGATTTCCAGTTGAACCACCATCATTTGTTGAAAGTGCTGTCTTTTTTCCATTGGATGGTGTTAATTCCTTTGTCAAAGATCAAGTGACCATAGGTGTGTGGGTTCATTTCTGGGTCTTCAATTCTATTCCACTGATCTACCTGTCTATCTCCATACCAATATCATGCAGTTTTTATCACTATTGCTTTGTAGTACAGCTTGAGGTCAGGGATGGTGATTCCCCCAAATGTTCTTTTATTGTTAAGAATAACTGTGGAGTTTCTAAAGTCTTTTATGAATAAATTTTTATCATATTTAAATAATGATAGTGTGACACATTTCTTTCTTATTTGTATCCCCCTGATCTTACTGCTTTAGCTAAGAATTCAAACACTATATTAAACAAGTATGGAGAGAGTGGGCATTCTTGTTTTCTTCCTGATTTTTAGAGAAAATGCTTTTAATTTCTTTGAGGTTTTGTTGACTATAAATTGCCTTCATTATGTTGAGATATGTATCTTGTATTCATATTCTCTCCAGAACTTTCATTGTAAAAAAATGTTGGATTTTGTCAAAGACCTTTTCTATATTTAATGAGATAGATAATTGTGTGATTTCTGGTTTTCAGTCTGTCTATATGGTAGATTATGCTTATTGATTTACATACATTAAAACATCCCTGCACCTATTGGACAATCCTATTTGATTATGGTGGATAATATTTTTGATGTGGTCTTGAATTCAGTTTGTAAGTTTTTTTTTTTTAATATTGAGAATGTTTGTATCTATAATCATTAGGGGCAATAATAATTTGATTTCATTTTTTGGTGAGTATTTGTGTGGTTTTGGTATCAGGGTAATAGTGGCTTTATAAGAAGAAATTGGAAATGTTCTTTTATTATTTTTTTATTTTTTATTGGATTTTTAATTTACATTTCAAATCTTATTCCCTTTCCCAGTTTCCTGGACATAAGCCCCCTATCCTATCCCCCTCCCCTTCTATAAGGATGTTCCCCCTCCCCAGCCACCCCCACCTGACATTCCCCTGCACTGGAGGGCTGTCTAGCCTTGGCAGGACCAAGGGCTTTTTCTCCCATTGGTGCCCAACAAGGTCATCCTCTGCTACATTTGCAGCTGGAGCCATGGGTCTTTCCATGTAGAATCTTTGGGTAGTGGTTTAGTCCCTAGGAGCTCTGGTTGGTTGGTATTGTTGTTCTCATGGGGTTGCAAGCCTTTTCAGCTCCTTCAATCATTTCTCAAATTCCTCCAATGGGGACACCATTCTCAGTTCAATGATTGGCTGTGAGCATTCGTCTCTGTATTTGTCATGCTCTGGCTGAGCCTCTCATAAGACAGCTATATCAGGCTCCTGTCACAATGCACTTCTTGGCTTCATAGATATTATCTAGTTTTTGTGGCTGTATTTGTATGAGCTGGATCCCCAGGTTGGGCAGGCTCTGAATGACCTTTCCTTCAGGCTCTGTTCCAAACTTTATCTCCATATCCCCTCCTATGACTAATTTTGTTCCCCCTTTTAAGAAGGACTGAAGCATCTGCACTTTGTCCTTCTTCTTGAGTTTCATGTGGTCTATGGATTGTATCTTGGGTAATTCGAGCTTTTGGGCTAATAACCACTTATCAGTGAGTGCATATCATGTGTGTTTTTCTGTGATTGGGTTACTTCACTCAGGACAATATGTTCTGGCTCCATTTGCCTATGAATTTCATGATGTCATTGTTTTTGATAACTGAGTAGTACTCCATTGTGTAGGTGTACCACATTTTCTGTATCTATTCTTCTGTTGAAGGGTATTTGGGTCCTTACCAGCTTCTGGCTGCTATGAACATAATGGAACATGTGTCTTTGGTGTATGTTGGAGCATCATTTCCGTATATGTCCAGGAGAGGTATAGCTGGGTCCTCAGGTAGTTGAGACCAGCTCTCTCACCCATAGGATTTGGATACAGAGGGCTGTGGGACTAGTTCACTTCAGTTCCGGGTGCAGGCAGAAACCAGAAGCTTCTTGCCACTGACTGCTCCTATATTCCTATATCCAGAGGACATTAGGCAGGTTCCTCTTGGGTCAGGAATGTGGGCAGCAATAGTTGTCTCCTCTGAGCTCTCAGAATTGTCTGCACTTCTGTGAGACAAGCTCTCTCCCCCATGGGGATTTTTTGGAAATATTATTTACTTCTTGTTTTGCAGAATAATTTGAGAAGTATTTGTGTTAGGTCTTTAAAAGTCTGATAGAATTCTGTACTAAATCCATCTGGCCATGGGATTTTTTTTTTTTTAGGAAAATTTTAATTTAGCGAAAGTTTCTATTTCACCAGGGCTATTGGTCTACTTAAATTGTTTACTTCATTTTGATTTAACTTTACTAGGTCAAATCTATCAAAAATCAAAAATTTCTTTTAGGTTTTTCAGTTTAATGCAATGCAGATTTTTAAGTATATCTTTGTAATTCTTTGAACTTATTCACTGTCTGGTGTAAAGTCTCCCCTTCACTCTCAATTTTATAAATTTGGATTCTTCCTCTCTTTCTTCTAATTAACCTGGCTAAAGATTTATCCATTTTGTTGATTTTTTTCAAAGAATCACTCTTTGTTCTATTGATTTTTTTCTGCTTTCTCTTTCTTTTTTTCATGTTCAATTTTCTTGGTTTCTCTTTCATTAATTTCAGCCCAGAGTTTGATTATTTCTTTCTTTTCACTCTTTTTGGGTGTTGCTTATTCTTTTTATAAAGCTTCCAAGTACATTATAAAGTTACTGATAGACGATCTCTTCAGGTTTTTTTAATGTAGGCACTTAGTGCAATGAACCTTCCTTAGAACTTTCCTCATTGTGTTCCATAGATTTTGGAGTGTTATGTTTTAATTTCATTCAATTATAAAAACTTCTAATTTCCTTTTTAATTTATATCTTGACCAAATTTTCATGCAATAGTGAGTTATGTGTGCTTTACCATTTCCAATTTTGTTGATATCTAGCTTAAATCCCATGGTGGTAAGATAGGGTGCAGAATATTATTTCAATTATTTTATGGTTGTTAATACTTTCTTTGTGGTTTAATATGTGATCAGTTTTGATTATTTTTATATGGGCTGATGAAGAGAAAGTATTTTTGTGTGAAATATTTTATGTGTCTAACTTTGCTCCCTTTTGATTTATGGTATTTGGCTCCAGAGTTTCTCTGTTTAGTTATTGTCTAAGTGACTTGTCCATTCCTGACAACGGGGTCTTGAAGTCATCCACTCTTAATATGTGTTCTAGTTAGGGCTTTATTGAAGTGAAGAGACACCATGACCAATTCAACTCTTATAAGGGGCAATGTTTAATTAGGGCTGGCTTGCAGTTTCAGTATTTCAGTCCATTATCATCATGACAGGATGCATGGCAGACATGGTGCTTGAAGGAGCTGAGAGTTCTATATCTTGATCCAGAGGCAGTTTTCATCATGCACCCAGGAGGAGGATCTCTTTTTGGCTCTGGATTGAGCTTAAACCTAGGACCTCAAAGCCCACTCACACTGGGATGCACTTCCTTTAACATGGCCGTACCTACTCCAACAAGGCCACACCTCCTAATGGTGGTGCTTCCCACAAGTCAAGATATTCAAACCACCACACTATGTTAGAGTCAATGTATGAGTTTTATATATAGTAGTATTTCTTTTATGAAATTAGGTGTCCTGTTTGGTGCATATATGTTTACGAATGTAATATTTTGGTGGATTTTTCCTTTAGTGAGTATATAGTATGCTTTTCTACTCTATTCAATTTTGGTTTGAAGTCTACTTTGCCAAATAATAAAATAGTTATGTCTGCTTGCCTTTTGGTTTGATTTGCTTGGAATACTATTTTCTATCTTTTCCTCTAACGTGGTATTTACTCTTGATTGTGAGGTATGTTTCTTGGAGGAAGCAGAAAGATGGGTTCCACTTTCTAATCCCATCTGTTCATTGGAGAATTGTGACCACTATTATTGAAAGTAACTATCTCAATATTACTAATTCTTGTCATTGTGTTATTGTTGTGGTGACTTTCCCTTCTCTTTTTGTTAACTATTCTACACTCCTTGGGTCTTTCTGGGTATGGTTAACCTTTTTTTCACATTGAAGTTTTCCTTTAATGTCTTCCATTGAGCTGAGTTGGTCAACAGAAATTGCTTAATGTGGGGCAGTGGACCATGCTAGGAAACTTAGTAAGGTTGAGCAGGTTGGAAGCTCCTGAGCCTTTAAAAGAAGGGTAGGTTCTTCACCAGCTTCTGGCCAGGTCCCTGTCATGTGACCACACTTCTTACGTAGGAATATGACCTATGGTTGTGTAGATCAGAACAGAGTTCTCAATGTTAATTAAAGTATCTAGAGGCCCTAAGAGTTTAACCAATAAGCTTCCCTTCCTGAACATTCCTTCCTGCAAAAGGTATTTAATCTCTGATCCACCCTGAGGAGGTGGTATGCACTCATTTTCTATGATGAACATTTAACGAATAGTGTGGAAGCAAGAATTGTCTCTCATATCAAGAACCACCCCGAGGAGCATGGAGGAAGCTTTCATCTACAGAGCTGCACCATCTAAATCTGTTGAAGGTCCCTTGGTGTTCCTGGACTCATCACTGAGCTAACCTGGTGTTCCTCATTCCCCCAGCCCTGGACTCCTCAGCCTGTGGATCCAACTCCATTCCCAACTTCCTGTGACCCAACAGCATCTGGATGTCCAGGAGTTTGGGAGCCCCTGGCCTTGGGCTCCTGATCACCGGCCATAGATCCCTGATCCTCCATTCTGACTTCTCTGGTGGTTTCCAGTGGGAACTGGACATCCAGGAGTCAGGGAACTCCAGCTTTGGCCTCCCACATCTTAGGCTGCGTTCTTTTTCCCTCAGAGTGGTGTATCAGTGCTTCCCTCCAGCCTTGCATATGGCTGCCGTGCAGGATAAATGCAGTCTAGCACTCTGCATTTTGTCTGCCCAGCAGCATTCCCACACCCTAGCAGAGGGGTGAATCATAAAACCACAGCTTAAATTTGTTTTTAAACACAAAAAGTTTTTCTTTCTCTTTGGATTATGAGTGATAGTTTTTCTGGGTATAGTAGTCTGGGTTGATATTTGTGGTTTGCCAGAGCTTATTAACCAGTAGTCTATGCTTTTCTGGCTTTCAAAGACTCTATTGAACAGTCAGGTTTTATATTAATGGTCCTGTCTTTATCTTTGATATTTTCCTCTTGCAGCTTTTAATATCCTTTCTTTGTTTTATTTTATATATTTATTGTATTCATTATTACTGTCATTAGGGGGTTTCTTTTCTGGTATACTCTATTTGGTGTTCTGCATGCCCCTTCCACCTAGACAGGCACCACTTTAGGTAGATTTGGAAATTTTTATTCTATGATTTTGTTTAAAATATTTCATTTAAAATATTTGTTTAAAATTTTCTGTACCTATGACCTGAGTATCTTCTCTTTCCTTTACATCTATTATTTGCAGATGAAGTCTTTTTATAGTTTACCAAATTTTGTGGGTGCTTTTACCCTGGAGTTTTAGATTTAACTTGTTCTTCAGTTGATTTCTACTCATCTTTAGACTTGAAATTCTCTCATCATCCAGTCTGTCCGTAAATTATTTATTCATTTATTTACTTACTTACTTTATATCCCAACTGTAACCTGGCCTCTCCTCCCAGTCTCTCCCTCACATTGCCCCTCCCCCTCCCTCCCCTTCATCTCTGTTGGTATGGTTTTCCTCCTCAGCATAAGTTTGGCTTCCTGACCTTTTCATTTTGAGTTTTATTTCAGTTTGACTTTTCTTTAGTGCTTCTGTTTCTTTGCTAAATTCTATCTTTGAATCTTGAGTTATTTTTTGTTATTTCATCCAATTGTTGTCTTTCAAAGTCTTCACTCAAGCGTTTATTCACATCTTCTTTAAGGTCCTTGAACGCATTTGTAATCGCTCCTCTACTGTCTTGTGTTTCATCTAACTCAGGAAGTCAAACAAAAAGCTTTCCTCAAGGGTACAATTTATAATTGCGTGCTGGCTTCTGGAGGAGGTGTAGTGTCTTAGCTGTTCATGTTTGTTTTTGTGATAGGATCTAAGCAGCTGGAATTATGGCATTTGTGGTGTTTCTTGGTGTGGATATCTGGTCTTACTTTCTTTGGTGGGTGTTTGGATCTTCATGGGTTGTGAATGAATGCTTGGTTCTTAGTCTTGGGCACACTTCGGGATTTCAGTTTTAGACTCCAACTGGTTTCAGATTGGTAAGGCCACCAATAGGCTTCTATGGTGGCTGAAGTTCTGGTTGGAACATTGAGTTCAAATTCTAGGTGGTCCCAAGTTAGTTTTGTTGGAGGAGTAGGTGATAGGCAAGCAGAAAGGGGCTGAAGACTAACTCTGGGTGTCTTAAGTAGGGCTTAGCCTCCATGCAGTCTTGGTGCTCAGTGGTTGAAACTGGGGAGGAAGCAATGGGGGAACTGACTCTTGAAGTCCTAGCCTGAAGTTCTGTTACTTTGAATGTTGTGCTCAGATCTAAATAGTCACAGATCGGAACAGTAAGAGGAGGATGTGGTAGGTGAGTAGGGCATGATCTTCCTTACTTCTCTACCTTTCAATCTGAGGTTCTCCTACTCTCTTTGGAAAACTTTCAACTCATTTTTATACCAACTCCCATGTTACTGATGCTGTGAGAGATTATCTTTCTCAATACTAACCTTTCAAAGACTATTTAGTAAGATTAAAGATAAAAATGATCTATAAGACAATATTGTTTATTCTTGGTAAGATATTGTAAGCCTTTTGCTTGTTTGATAAGTGCTACTCTTCTTTTTAATTGTCACATATTATTGATTTATGATAAAATGTTTCATAATGGCATTTTCATATGTGTATATAGTTTGTCTTGATCATATTCATGCCATTAACCACTCCTGTTACCCCCTCATTCTCCCTAATCCCCTTTCTCTTCCCAACTGGTTCCCCTTCCACTTGCATACTCTTTTATTTATGGCAACACAATGAGTCTAATTAGACTTTGTCACAAGAGCATGAGTCAGGGGCTTCTTAGGGAAACATGGACAACTTACCTAAGTGGCTATGCCATGGAAGAAAATATTGTCTATAAGTTCTGCGGCAGGGTTAGGGTTCATGAGCCCCTCTCTCATCCACAACAGGATGTTGATGGCTCTAACCTTGTGCAGGTCTTCTGCAGTTAGTCCCAGTCCATGCATAATTTATGAATGCAGTGACCATGCCATGTTTAGAAGACAGGATTCAACAATATTCCAAACCTTCCACCATTCAGTCCCTACTTTCTTTTGACCCCATCTTAAGTTATATCCCATAAGCCTTAGAGGGGGATATATAGATGTCCTATTTGGGACTAAGCATTCAACAGTCACTTATTTTCATCATGTTGACAAGTCACAAGTCTCTGCGGTGACCACTGCCTACCACAAAAAACAAAACAAAAACATAACAAAAAACAAAACAAAACAAAAGAAAACATCTTCTCTGACCAAAACTGACAGCAGCATTAACTTATGGACACAAACATAAATGTTTAATGGCACAATGTGCTGATTCAGTAGTACTAGCTTTCCATCTAGGGCCTATGACCTCCCTAGCAATGGACTTTTGACCAGGTTACTGTATCAGGCACAAATTACCACTCATGTGAAACAGGCTTCAAGTCTACTCAGAAAACAGTTGATTACTCCCTTAGTAGTCCTTCCAGTATACCACCGCATATACTTGCTTAGGAGTTCGTATAATATAGGAATCCTACCTGAGTAACACTATTGATGACTTTTTCTCCTAGCAGGCTCTGCAGCTTCTTCTACAACTCTGACTGCTAGCTATCCAGGAGCTGCCATCTCATTTCCAACTTGATTTCTCTATTCACTACAACCAAAGCATGTGATGTCTTCAGTAATAGGGTCTCACTATATAGTTTTGTTGTACAGCCAAGAGTAGTGGCAATAGTCTGTATTATTTTGGGGTCTTCCTAGACCTTCCTGATGAACAATTCGCAGGGAAGTATCCTACGCTTTGCACTGTGATTTTCATTTGATGTATCTACTCCTGGGAGGAGATCAATGCTATTCTTCTTGGACCATGTCTCAGGCCTATACTGAAGACTGAAAACTGGAACATGTAGGAGAAATAGAAAGTTTAAATTGGAATGATCCTGAAAGTTTGATTTAGACTCAATGAAAGTTGCCATTATAACTGCAAGTGACAATACCATCAAAGGCCAGTTTTTATCTCAAGATCCCATTCTTGATGATGGGGTATATTTCAGAATTTCCAATGAAAATGATGCTGTTTCTTTATGTTCATAAGTGGTTTTGTGTGTGTGTGTGTGTGTGTGTGTGTGTGTGTGTGTGTGTGTGTGTGTGTGATAAAGACCAGGAGTAACCTGGGGAGGAAATGGATTCACCTTAAGCTTCCAGGTAACAGTTCAGGTAACAGTCTGTTATTGAGGGAAGTCAAAACAGGAATTCAAGCAGAACAGGGATCTGGAGGCAGGAGCTGAGGTAGAAACCATGGAGGAATGCTGCTTACTGGTTTACTCCTCATGGCTTACTCATCCTGCTTTCTTACATCACCCAGGACCACCTGCCCAGAGATGGCACCACCTACAGTGAGCAGACCCCGCCATCTCCAAGATCAGTCAAGGCATACATCACAGAGTTACCTACAGGCCAATATTATAGAGGCATTTTCTCAATTATGATTCTCCTTTTCCAGATATGTGTAGGCTTGGGTCAAGTTGACTAAAACTAGTTAGAACAAATGGTCTCCTTATAGGGCCACTGAGATTGATTCTTTGTTCTAAAGAAAATTTCCCCTTCTATTTCTGTAGGATTCCTGACTATAGGCAGAAGTTTATTTTCCTCCAGTGGGAGAAGTCTCTCATCTCCATTCTGTTGCCTTTTCAATGAGAAAATGGCGATTAATTGTCTTTAAGACTTTGTGGCTAGTGAGTAGCAGAATTACCCTTCTGTGGGAAAACAGAAGTTGGTACACATGAATAAAAGCTTAACCGACAACTGAGGTGGAGAGAGGGAGAGGGAGAGGGAGAGGGAGAGGGAGAGGGAGAGGGAGAGGGAGAGGGAGGGAGGGAGGGAGGGAGGGAGGGAGGGAGAGAGAGAGAGAGAGAGAGAGAGAGAGAGAGAGAGAGAGAGAGAGAAACATGCAACATGCTGCTGGGTTGGGTGGCCAATATGTGACTTGACACACTGGTCAGAATATTCATAGACCCATGAAAAACACACCAATTTAACATGATTGAATTGAATCTCTTTTATATTTTTGGAAGATGGATAAAGTTCAGAAAAGAAGCTAAGACTTCACATATAGAAAGGCACATTTTTCCACATTCATTTATGGTATGTCTATTTTGTATATTTTCTATATGAGGTAAAGTTTTAGGCACTAGAGAACTTTACCTTAGGAAATATAAACAAGACAGACATCCCCTGTACTTAAGGAGTTTCCATTTCTAAAAAGGAAGGGAGTGATTAATAATGAATTACATAATTCATGCCTTAGTTTTTCAAACTTTTTGTTTATATCTATGTATAAGTACAGGCACCCACAAAATCCAGACAGAAGGTGTCCCTTCCCTGGACCTGGAGTTACAATAGTTTTGAGCCACCTGATGTGGGTGCTGGGAACCAAACTTTTGTGCTTTGCAAGAACTGTAGGCAATCTTAACCACTGAGCCATCTCTCCAACATCATATGCCTTAGTCTTTGATAGCTGCTATAATAAGGTTTAGGGTCCCATGAAATTATAAAACAGGTTATGTCTTGGTTTGGTGCATGGAAGAATACTTTCTTGAGGAAATGGTATTTAGGCCAACTTATATGAATTGAAGCTAGCTATAGGAAGTGAAGAGTTTCAAGAGTTTTCCAGACTATATATGTGATACATCCCATTGAGATAGAGAATGTCTCAATTATAGTTTGGAAAGGAGTGGATAGCAGGGACATTAGCAGTGGAAAAGTTTAGTTTTAGTAGGTATTGAGTTAAGCCTTTCATGTATCAGGTATCAATGAGGCAAGGACCCATGACCTTGCTGGGAATTTTCTGGAAGAATCCAGGAACCAGAAGAGATAGAAAAATGAAGCTAAATCATTTTGATGTGCTTAATCAGAAACAACTGATGACTAAGGCTAGCAAACTTTTTTTCGAGAGGACCAGATAGTATTTAATAAGAATAAGAATCTTAGGTATTTTACTTTTAGATTTTGTAGCTGTCTCTGTTGCAGTAACTGAACGCTGCCATTGTCACAGGAAAGGAGCCACATTTATAATAGCCAGAAGCTGGAAAGAACCCACATGTCCTTCAACAGAGGAATGGATACAGAAAATGTGGTACATTTACACAATGGAAAACTACTCAGCTGTTAAAAGCAATACCTTCATGAAGTTCATAGGCAAATGGATGGAACTAGAAAATATCATCCTGAGTGAGGTAACCCAGTCACAAAAACAAAAACAAACAAACAAACAAACAAACAAAAAACCCCAACCAACCAAACAAACAAACAAAAAAACCCACACACACACATGGTATGCACTCACTGATAAGTGGATATTAGCCCCAAAGCTTGGATAACCCAAGATACAATCCACAGACCACATGAAGCTCAACAAGAAGGGCAAACAAAATGTGGATGCTTCAGTCCTTCTTAGAAGGGGGGACAAAAATATTCATAGGAGGAGATATGGAGACGAAGTTTGGAGCAGAGCCTGAAGGAATGGCCATTCAAAGCCTGCCCTACCTGGGGATCCAGCCCATTTATATACAGCCACCAAAACCAGACAATATTGATGAAGCCAAGAAGTGCATGCTGACAGGAGCCTGATATAGCTGTCGGTTGAGAGGCTTAGCTAGAACATGACAAATACAGAGGTGAACGTTCGAAGTCAACCATTGACCTGAGAATGGGATCCCAATTGGAGGGGTTAGAGAAAGGATTGAAGAGGCTGAAGGGGTTTGCAACCCCATAAAAACAATAGTACCAACCAACCAGAGCTCCCAGGGACTAAACCAAATATCCAAAGAGTACACATGGACAGACCCATGGCTCCAGATGCATATATAGCAGAGGATGGCACCAATGGGAGGAGAAGCTCTTGTTCCTGCCAAGGTTGGACCCCGCCCCCAGTGTAGGGTGGGTGGTTGGATGAGGAAATACCTTCATTGAAGAAGGGGGAGGGAGAATGGAATAGGGGGTTTATGGAATAGGAAAGAGGATAACATTTGAAATGTAAATAAAAAATCCAATTAAAATTAAAGAATGGAACCCCAGACACATATAACCAATCAAACATGGCTGTTATGGCTTGAGTGTGAAGTGTTCCCCCACCCCATCCGACCTGGCTCATAGGTTTGAACACTTAAACTCCAATTAGCAGTGCTGTTATGAAAGGTTGTAGAACCTTCTGGGTCTGACAGATGTAGGGTTATAAGAGAGGAGTATGAGGGTTATAGCCACCCCAGTTTGGGCTTCTGATTCCATGTATACTGAGATATGAGCCAGTCTCAGTCCTACAGCCACAGCTGCTAGACCACCTTGAGCTTTGCCATGAAACTGTGAGCTAAAATAAATCTTTCTTCCTCAAGTTGATTTTATCAGGTCATTGTGATATGAAACAGTGAGATTGTCATGTTCCAATGGGGCTAGCTATTTCCCCAAAGAATTTATATGGTTGGCCAACCCCTGGCATAAAACACAGTGATATTTAGGGTTTTCTGATCAAAAAGTCTAGCAGTGGCCACTTTTATGGTTCATGAGCAGATCATGAGGTGAGGAGACTGGAGAGTCAATTCTGTCAATCATACGAACAAAGCAAACACAAATGCAACCGGACAGAAGGCAGATGCCAGGGGTTTTCTTTTGTTTTGGTTTACATAACGAGAGAGAGAGAGAGAGAGAGAGAGAGAGAGAGAGAGAGAGAGAGAGAGAGAGAGAGCTGGTAATACTGTCAAAGGCACAGCATTGTTCCCAGTAACTTTAGCCTTTCCTCCTGGCTAACAGTTTTATTCAGACAAGGAGCCCAAGGAAGAGCCATGACTACATTGCCCTTTGCCACTGAAATCTGTAAAGTGAAATGGGTAAAGGTGGATACCAGCCTTTTGGGGCCAATGAAACTTGCATTAGTAGGAGACTTCTGGCAGAGATCTCAGGCAGATGCCAAGGGAATTATAAAAGCAGCTCCCTGCCCTCCCACAGGATTGCCCTGGGTGCTTTTCTATCACCCTGTACCTGACACCAGCTCTTTCCAGAAAAAGAGCAAACATTACAAATTTGGTGTATTCAATTGCTCTCTCTCTCTCTCTCTCTCTCTCTCTCTCTCTCTCTCTCTCTCTCTCTCTGCCAGAAAATGCAGACACAGCAATAGACAGAAACTGTTGGAAGGGCTGTGGGTCCAGCTATTTTAACACATACCTGGAAGAATTCGGGGGGGGGGAGATCTTTGGGTCACTGATCCTGTGATAGGTACCAGAGTTCAACCTCACCGTACTGGAGGCCGATGGGAACCATCAAATCTTACCTACAAAAATGGTTTGAACTTGAGATTTTGTTAGAATCCTTTGAGAAGGACAGTTAATTGTCTATGCTATCTCTCTCCTCCAGGGGTGCACATCCAATCTAAAGAAAAAGCCTAAGGAAGGGGAACTCTAGTTTATCCACAAGACAAATATAATTTCTGTAATCAGCTATAGGATGTTGGGTTTCTTCTATTTATATTCTACTTTGATGAGAAAATGGCAAAGTGTATACACATAGGCTAACATCTGTGTTTTAAAAAGGCATTTGAAAAGTATATTATAATTGAAATTGTGGTCATTCAGCCCAGTGCTTAAACACCTTCCCAGACTTTGCTGTGGGGTAATCATAATTACAACCCCAAGCATTGCAGGGCATGGGAGAAAGAAAACATTCATCTTTAACTAGTTACATGTTGCCGCTATCTAAGTATCTGTCAGACAATGAAGGAAGGGTGAGAAAAATGTTAAGTTCTTTACAGTTAACAAATTTGGGATCAAATCCCAGATCTGCATCTTGGCAGTAATGAGCCTCGGTTTCCTCATCAATGTTGGTGAGGTATGGACCAGTTTAGTGTACAGAGAACATATTGGGTTAAGATTAGTGTTTTTAATGGATAAATTAGAAAGTTTGAGTTTTCTATAGGCTCGTTTAATTTTAAACACTAAGGGTTGCAGAGTTGGCTTAAGAACGATGCGTAAGACCACATGTATTCTGTCATAAGGAGTTCATACTCCAGTCTTCATGCCAGGATGCTTACAGACTCCTGCGACTCAAACTCCACGGATGTGACACCCTCTTCTGGCTTCTGGGGGGATAACGTGTAAATGCACACATAGATGAAAATGAAATAAATCTTTAGAATATTGATGTAGTTATGCATTTAGCAAAAGTGCATGGTATATGTGTGTGATAGAAAGAAAGAAAGAGATGATAGATTGATAGACAGACAGACCGACAGATATATAGATAGATAGTAGTTTTCATGTAGCCCAGAGTGTCATTGAGCTAATTTGTTATCCAACTTGGCTTTGAATTCCTGTTTCTCCTGCTTTAACTTCCTGAGTTGTGGTGGTTCGATTGAACCCTTGGTTCTCAGTGGTAGTGTTCGCTATTCCACAAAGAGTGGAGTCTAGCTGGAGGCGGGATTGACACTCTGTAGCCTTGCCTCACTTCCAATCCTCTGTCTACGCTGTGTGTGTGGTTGTGACGGTGCTGTCTCAGCTTCCTGTTCTGACTACCTGCTGCCACACCTCCTCCACCATGTTTGACTCTTATCTTTCTGGAATCCTAAGCTAAAACAAACTCTTTCATACATTTTTACTTTTATTCGGGCGTTTTTATCACATCAGAAAAGTAGCTAATCTGCAAGTGCTGAGATTACTAGAACATCTGAACAATTGCTTATAATTTCTTGGTTTATTTTGTCTTATGTTTGTGAATGTTTGCCTGCATGTATCTGTGCACACCATGTACATGCCTGGTACCCATAGAAGTCAGAAGATGGCATCAGATCTCTTGGGACTGGATGTACATATGGTATGAGTCTCCATGTGGGTGCTGGGAACCAAACCCAGTCCTTTAAAAGAAATGTTCTTAACCACTGAACCATCTCTCCAGCCTCCTAACAACCACTTCTAAAGGAGACTATCATGAATATTTCTTTATAGACTTGGTTACTCAAACCTTTTCAACCATTTTAAAGTGCATATTTAATGAATTTGATTCTCTTCTTAAGAATTTTATCTGAAGTAAAACGTGCGTATAAAAATGTCCCAAGCATCAAAATATTAGAAGTCTGGTAAACAAAACTTCTCAATGTGGAAGGTAGTTCTCTTAGATGTTCTCATACAATATATAAACTTAGTAAAACATTGAAGTAAAGCCAAAAATCTAATCAGGTTTTTAATTCTGAAATTTAAGATGAAACTAACATGATGTCGCCCTATTGGGCAAGTTCATGCAAAAGTTAGAAATGTATATCATGTTTATAAGTTTATAATTCTCTTTTTCCTTTCTCTTTCTCTTTTGCCTTTCATCTGCCCCAGCTTCCTTATTCAGTTGCAGAGTTGGTGTTCAAGCCTCTACCCTTGACATGCTAAGTCAGCACTCTGCTACGGAATCGCGTTCACTGTCCCCTGTAGATGGCCCACCGTGTGAAGCAGTGCTACATAATTGTATAACATCTATGTAACCATCGTAAGTTGTTGAATTTATTTTCAGCTAAGAGTCCTGCAGACACTTGGGGGAGTTGCTCAAAGCCTAGCGTAGACACCACTGTACTGCCTACATAATACATGGACTTGATATTTTAGTTTGCTTGCATGCTACTAAATCAGGATGCTGCTGGAATCTTGTTTTTGACTCGGCTTAGATGTGCTAAACTATAGCTACAGCTGCAAGTGAATTTCTAGTCGTGCTGTTTGTGTCTGTTGTTCCTGGAGTCTATAATACTCCAGTGTGTTTACTCTGAGCAGACTATAATTCCTGTCTGGGCCAGGCTCTTGGTTGGGAATTAAATTTCCTTGACAATTAAGATTTGCCATTGTCTTCCCAGACATTCTGAATTTCCAAAGCCACGGTACATTAGTTGACATTTGAGTGCGTTTACTGAACATTAGCTGCTGAAATTATAAGTGGTTGAATTTCAGTCTTTCTGGGCTTCACTTTTTATCACGACGTTGGGGATCAGTTAGTTGATTGGCCACATATAAATTGGGAGTTATATCTACTCTTATGGGTTGAACGTGACATGTCCTCATAAGCTCATGTGCTTGAACACTTGTTACCCAGTTGATGGTGCTCTCTTGGGAGGTGAGGGAACCTTAAGGAAATGGACTCCTTGGTGGGGGAAGTAGACCACTGAGAGCAGGCTGAGAGCTTTTATAGCCCCACCCACTTCTTCCCCAGGCTTTGCTTTCTGGTACAATGTGACTGGCTGCTTCAATTTTTTGCTCCCACACCTTTCCTGCTATGTTGGCTTACTGTGGGCCAAAATAAATCCTTCCTCCCTTTCTTCCTTCTTTCCTTCCTTTCTTCCTTCCATTGCTTCTATTTGAATACTTCGGTCACAGTGACAAGAAAAGTTACTGTGCAGGAAGCTTTGAGCTGTCTCTGATAAACCTGAGCCCATGGCTCCTAGGTCCTTGGAACTGATCTGCAGGGGTAGCATGGAGGAGTTTGGCTCTGTGGGCTCGAGGAGCCCTAGATACTGTGAGCAGAACTTATTGGGCCCCTTTGGTGGGAGCAAGGAAGACCAGGATATTGAGAGAAGTATGGACAGTAGGGGCAGGGCTCATGAGGTTTCAGAGGGGAACAGGATGCTGCAGGGAACCGGGATAGAGGCAGTGTTCGTGTGATATTCTTCCAAAGGATCTGGCTGCATACTGCCATGACTTGAGGCTGAACTGAAAAGTAGCAAGGTAATTTGTTTAGACGTGGAGATTTCAAGACAGGGCAAGATTTGAGCTGTGTTTTTAAATGGTTATTTTATATTTACTTATTCAGTTATGTAAGTACACATGGTGTATATGTGCCACAGCATGCATAGAGAAGCCAGAGGACACCCAGCAGGAGTCATCTTCCTCTCCACCCCGTGAATTCCAGGGATCAATCTCCAGCCATCAGTATTGGTGCAAGTGCTCTTATCCTCTGAGACATCCTGCTAGTTACAAGTTGTGTTCTTTTTCAGGTCAAAAGGGAGAGAAAGAGAGAGAGGGAGAGAGAGAGGGATGGAGAGAGGAAAGGAGGGAGGGAAGGAGGGAGGGAAGGAGGAGAGAGAGAGAGAGAGAGAGAGAGAGAGAGAGAGAGAGAGAGAGAGAGAGAGAGAGAGAGAAGATATGGGAAATATATAGTTTGGTCAGAAAATGAGTGTGACAGTTTGCAGTTGCAGACGAAGTGGCGACAGACAAAGCAGCTGTAAGTTTTGTTAAGTGATGAGTGTCATTGAAGAGAAACGTGATGTGATGTTCTGTAATGGGACAACTGGGGACATGCCACAAAAGAAGGTTCTATCAGTGCTAACACTATTAATGTACAGGCTCCTGCAACTGTGACTCCAGGAGCAAGCTACATGTCCAGCTGGAAGGAGAACTTAGCAGTGTTATTCCCTTGGTCCTGTTTTCTTCCAGACATAAAAGATGCAAATATGGAAATATGAAAAGACCATGAAGTCTCTCATCAAGGTTCCAGAAAGGGGCTGGTACCAGGTAAAGAGTGACAAGGTGGATTCTCTGCAAAGCACCCTTGAGAGGCCATTGTGAGAAGCTGGGAAGATAAACTCAGATTTCAACAGAGATGGCAGAATGATGGAGATATTCAAGGAAGCCAGGTAAAGAGAGAGTCATGCATGGCGCAAACAGCAGAGCTGCAGTGGCTGGGACGCCTAAGCTTGTTGAAGCCCTTATTGTTCTATTACAAGCTCCAGACATTGGAGGTTCAGTGGTAGGGTTAGGTCTTTACCCAGTGTGTTCTGGTTTTGCTTTGGTCTTGGCTTTCTCTGCCTCATTATTCTCTTTTAGAATGGAAATGCATACTCTGGATGATTTACATACTAGAAGTATGTAAGTCATATTTTGTTTTTATAGTAACTCATAGTTACAGAGATTGCCGTGAGACTAAGAGGAGACCTTGTCCTTTTGAGCCACATTGAGACTGTTAAAGACCAGAGAGACTTCGCCATTGGCCTGAATGCTGTCCCATATGAGTTGGCTGTGAACCTAGTAGGGACAAGGTGGCATGCTGCAGTTGGAATGTGAAAAGTCTTCCATGAGCTCTTGTGTTTGAACATTGGGTCCTCGGTTAGTACAGTCTTGGAAGGTTGTGGGACTTTTAGGAAGTATAGCCCCTCAGGAGGAAGTAGGTTGCAGGGTAGGCCTTGAATTTTTATAGCTTGGTTTCACTTCCTGTCTCCTGTCTGCTTCCTGACTGCAGATACAGCTGGTTCACCTGTTCCACGTTTGGGCTTCCATGCCTTCCTCTCCGTGAGGGACTGTGTCTCTTCTTAACCTGTGAGCCAAAGTCACCCTCTCCTTCCTAAAATGGCTTTTATCAGGTGTTTGGTCACAGCAAAGAGGAAGTACACACAATGCCCACATCACGGGCTGCTGTGGCAGCAGTGTGAACGTGAAGCACAGCCTCCAGTGCTGGACTGTTGTCAGTGTTCACTCCACTACAATGGCTACTCCTATCCACCACTTGTCCACACCACAACGGTTGTCTCTCGGCAGCTCTCCGAGCTCAACTCCTCTCTTCCCTCCTTGACTAACTTAAATTCCATAGGTAATTACAAAGTTATCACACTCTTGTTAAAACTTCAATTATTTTGCTCTTTTCTTCATCAAGCTATTATGATGACATCACTGCTTTGGCAACACCCGTGTTTACGAGTGTACACTTCAGTCTTTCAGAAAATCCTTTTTTAAAAAATTATATTCAACATACAAAATGGTGTGGTTTGTTATGATATACCCATCCGTTGGACTTTACTCATATTTGTTTCTTATATTACTATCCCCCATCCATTCTCCTCTCTACTATGGATCCCTCTCCTTTCCCTGAATCTGCTCCCCTGTCAGATGTGTTTGTGTGCAGCCTAAGTTGCAATGGAAACCACAGAATGTTAGAGATGCTAGAACCAGGGGACGTCTGCCAAGAAAAACTGCAGGCAGGGAGTGGAACCAGCCAAAGACAGAGGTCTGAGAACTTAAAGAGACCTAATTAAAAAGTTATGGGATAATGTTTTTGGAGGAGTAAATCTAAATATGGGAGAGCGTTCAGGTTGTGTTCTTATCTGGGTTTGGAGGGGGGCGGTGGGGAACCACAGGTGGAATAGAAAGATGTGAAGATGTATAATTTGTCCAGGAAAGGAATGCATGTTTAAAATTGCAGACAAGGAGGCTACAGACAAAGCATCTATAATCATTAAAGCCATTAGCAGCATTAAAGCACATAATGCACAGACACACACACACACACACACACACACACACACACACACACACACACACACACCACAAATCTATTATTACACCTGAGAAAAACAATATTTTCTTCTAAATCTGGTTTCTTGGCCTGTTATGATTTTAGTCCCATTCCATTTTTCGGCAAAGGACATCATTTCTTTCTTCTTTACAACTGAAAAAATCATCTCCATAGTTTCTAAGTATAACATTTTATGTACCCATAAGTCGGTAGATAAACACTGTGAGTATTAATAGCACTGTAAGAAACATGGATGTCCAGCACATTCCTCCCTTGGGTTTATGACCACGCCCAATTCCAAGTGACTGAGAAAGCTGCTCGTTTTGAGTGGTGTCTGGAGCCACTTCAGTGCAGGCTGCTTTGCCACTTGGGTCATGTGATTCCACAGACCTGATGGCACTTGCAGTATCAGGGGCAGATAAGGATGCTATTTTGAGTTTTTGGCCATGCTCCATAGGTGAACCACAGTGGAGGCCCTTCGGATTTTAGAGAAAGGTCTTACAGTCCTCTGCAGACGGCTAACAACGTGTGAAAGAAAATAGACAATGTTTACCTCTCCCAGTCTGATTCAGTTTGTTTAATATGAACCTGAATGCCACTCAGTTTCCTGTAAAGGACACATTTTATTATTCTTCATTGCTGTTCAAATCTCCATCATCCATTCATAGGGCATTCCCTTTACCCATTCTTCTGGACGGAACTCGAGGATCTTGTGACTGTCTTGGCCACTGTGAGCAACACTACAGTAAGCGTGCGTGTCCCAGTGTCTCTGTAGTAAGCCGAGTTAGCACACATGTGGTGTGGCTGGCTCACAGAGCAGCTCCGGGTTCAGTTTTCTGAAGAATCTCCACATTGATCTCCCTGCACTAGCTGATAATGCCTGTCTGCAGTGCACAGGGTTTCTTTTTTCCCTTTGTCCTCACCAGCATTTGTTTGTCATTTATTTTCTTGATGATAGCCATTAAGCCTAGGATGAGATAAGATATCAATACAGTTTAATTTGTATTTCATGATGGCTAAGAATCTTCGGAAACTTTCCACGTGTTTATTAGTCATTCGCGTTTCATCCTTCGGGCACTGGTTCATTTATTTGCCCACATCCTGGCTGATGATTCACACGTTCAGTGTTTGGCGACATGCAGTGTTTCTGTGTGGCTTCTTTACAGACTGCAGCTATGAACTCCATCAAACGCATTTACAGTTTTCTCTCCCATTCTATAGGCTACCGATTTCTGCAACCGAGTGTCTTCTTTGTTGTGTAGAAGCCTTTTAATTTCGTGCCATTCCAAATGGGCAGCTATTGCTATTTGAGTCCATTTCGTAAAGATTTTGCCTGTGTCTATGTGTTGAAGTGTTCTCTCTATGTTTTTCTCTAGAAGGTTCAGAATTACAGATGTTGCTTTAGAAGGTCGGTCCACTTTGAATTCATTTTTGTGCAGGGCTGGGGATAGGAAACAGAGTCCAGTCCATTGCATGTGCACTGGATAGGCAGTTTTCTCGGCATTAATTAAAGAAGTACTTTCTATGACGCATACTTATAATAATTTTATTAAAAAACCTAGGTGGTTTCCTGGGCTTATTAATAAGCCTTTCCTTTTATTATGACTGTGTGACTTTCTTTCCTTTTATTTGGTCTCATGTTTTAGTTATTATAGCTCTGCAAAATAATCTGAGATAGGCAATGTTTAAATAAAAATGTTTGGCTATTTATTTATTTATATGTGTGCACATGTGGAACTGAGAGGACAGTATCTGGGAATTTTATTTATTTATTTATTTATTTATTTATTTATTTATTTTAGTTATATAAGGAAAAATTCATCGTCATTGAAATTTTGATGGTAATTGCATTGAATCTATAGATTGGGCATTATAGTAATTTTAGCAATATTAATTTTGCCAGTTCTTGAGTGTGAAAGGTTATTCTATTTTCTAGTGCTTTTTTTCAATTTCTTTAGAAAAAATTCAATTTTGAAGGATTAGAATATTTGACAGGGTTCACAGGTAGAATTTTAAAGAAGTTAGCGCTAATTCACTCATGCAATTAAACAAACACTAGAAATATGAATCACATTAAACAGTATATGGGGAAATGAACTGACCAGTTCAGATAAAATGAACCATTAATGATTAACAAATTCCTTACAAGTTTGTTATTGATATATAAAAAAGTCGTGTGTGTGTGTGTGTGTTGATTTTGCATCTTGATTTTCTGAAGAAACTACAAGTAGAAAGAACATTTTTCAACATAAAACTTTTACATCTCAAAACTGTTGTCAACAGTTACGCTTAATGGTGAAAAGTGGGTGCATTTCCGCTAAAATCAAAATTGAAACAATGAAGTTTTAGTTAAAGCAACAAGAGTAAGAAGTAAAAAATGTAAAGATTGGAAAGGAAAAAAATCAGAACATCCCTTCTGCAGAGATGATCCTATACTGAAAAGTCTCTAGACTCTACCAGAACATTCTTAGGTCTGATAAACACTTTCGGTAAAACTTCAAGATGCAGAGTAATGGTAGTGGATTCGTGTCTGGGTCTGTGAGCTCCCTAACTATGAGTTCTTGACCAGATTTACAACTCTGGGCAGTCTTTCCTCAAACCCAATCAGAATGCTTTCTGGTTACTAGAATGCATTTGGTTACCACCATAACATTTATGCCACCATGGCACCTATGGATATATCTTGTGCTGCTTCTCATTATTGCAATTCAACAGGTTCATAGATAGATAAGACCATTGATAACTCTTCCCCCCACTGACTTCTGGTACTATGAAAACTAGCTAGCAGGCAGAAAGTTTCTTGATCAATACCAAATTGATTTCCTAACATCCTGTGACCAATGTGTCGTGTCTTTTGGAATAGGCTCCTAGTATCTATCAGTTCTGGTGGTCAACCAAGAGCAATGGCAATAGTTTGTTTAGGAGGTGTGATCTACAGGATACCCATGATCAATAACCAGAGGGCAGATATTTCACATCTCTCACTGGGTTTTTTGTTTGTATGTCCGGCTTTTATGTGTGGGTTCTCACCATTGAATTTAGGTCCTCATTCTTGTCCTACAAGTACTTTACTGTGTGATCTATTCCCCTTGGCCGTGTTACTTCCCTTTCCAATATGTAGAACAGTCAGAGAGACAATGCAGTATCTCTTCTCTAATGACTTTGTAGAAATTAGCTGTGATTATTTCCCTTATGGAAGATTTCTTATTACTGCTTCAATCCTATTGCTCATTAACGGCATGTTTAAATAGTCCTAAGTATCTTCTTGGTGAAACACTGGAAGTTTGTATGTATCTAGGAATGTATCAATCTCCCCCCTAGATTTTCCTGCTTTTTGAAGTATGTTATAATATATAATTGGCTCAGTTACACGAATCATTGAAAAGAATTATTTCTGGTCTAATGTTTTTAGGCTATCCTAATATATGTATAGTGATGTACCATCATGGTCATGGTAGGCATATATACATTTTCTTAAAAGTGTTTACTGGTAAGCAAATTTTATTTTGCCAAGCTGTGACTTACTTATTTGTTTTACATTGTTTAATTATTTTTCTATTCAGGTCACTTAACAGAATTTTTCCTATCACTCCAAAAACATTTCATTAAATTAATAGCAAGATCAATCATTATAAAAATAAAATATATTCATTAATGATCATCTTGATTTTATTGGTACTGTTATTATTTTCCTAGTTTTCATCTTTATTTTTCTTGGTTTGGGTACTCTTTCCTTTGGTTAGTTTGATTAAGGGTGTGTTAGTTTTATTTTTCAAAAGAACAATTATTTGTTTAATCAATTTTTTAAACTTCTCTAATAATCTCCATTTTATTAATTATTGTCCTGTTGTTTTATTATTCCTTTCCACTACATTTTTGTATGCCTTGTTATTATTTTATAGAGACAGAGAGAACCATCACTAAATTACTTATTTTTATATTTAACTGCTTTTTTAAAAATTATTTTGCAATCTCACCTGGATTTACAGTAAATGATCTCTTTACTCATCTCTTGCTCTTTTCTTGTCCACTTGACTTTATTTCATTCTCAGTTCAAGAACACACTTTATAGTTTAAAAAATTAAGTCTGATCATATTGTTACCCTTTGAACAACTTTACATCTCATTTAGAATGTCAGAGACCTTGTAACAAGAAGTGTACAAGAGGAGCTTATCGAAAGGGAAAGTCCATCACTTCTGAACTTGCTGTTAAGTTTTTTCTTATTCACCCAACTCTAAAATCCCATTCATGTTCCACATGTGAGCCCTGTGTACGCTATTACCACTTCTGAGAGTGACCTTCCTTTGATGTCCACACTTTTCATGTCCCGGCTTCTTTCAGTCTTTAGGATTGTTCCTGTAGCCCATTCAGACAGATGAGAAGGTTGTGCTGCAGTAGGGAGTGACTCCCAGATCTCAGGAGTTTACCAGTCCATTTTCTTCTGCTCCCTGCTGTTCTCAGTTCAGGTTGCACTGATAAGACCATCACTGTTAGAACTCTGTTACTAGAAGAGTCATACCCATGATCTTCAAGCTTCCGTGCCAAAGGAGCACGCGTCACTTGTGTTTCCATTTTGTCAGAGGGCAGAGAAAACCAGAGGGCAACTCCAAATCCAATTTAAGAAACCATAATCCTATCATGTGCCTTGAAGACAAACCAGAAAAACTAATGAAGAGTGCCATAGTACTAAAGACCACATATTCAGGACCGTCTCAGCCATGCTATGGGCATTATAAACTTTTGACCACCTTCTAATCCCCTAAGATCCCCAACCTACTTATTTTTTCAGGCTCTTTAATTCTCTATATGTTTAATATCTATCTATCTATCTATCTATCTATCTATCTATCTATCTATCTATCTATCATCTAGACTGTCTACCTATAGTTTATTTATATTATTTATATGATTTATTTTAGATAGTCTCTCATTAGAATATAATCTTTCAGGAAACATATGCTTTTTTCCTCCTCTTTCCTAGAACAGTAACTATAGGAATTCTAGATAAAAAAAATTTTTTTTGGCTGAATAAATAAATGAATGCCAAGAAGGATGCAATTACTGATCTATGCAAAATAGTCAATGATTTTCAATTGATCAGGCCTGGGATTTGGCTGGAATTAGGTTTTGTATTATTAATTTATTCAATGAATCTTGGTGTTGTTTTGTGTGGTCTTCTGAGCACAGCAACCATTCTCACATTTACCAGAGCAGCTGCGTCTGTTTGTAAGAGACCCTGACGTTCAGGCCTGTTGACATTCCCATATCCAAGAGGGTGGAGGAGGCCATGAAAACCTCAATGGAGATTCCACCCACACCTTCCTACACTTCCTACTCAGTTGTACATAATTCTGATTCAGCAGTATATGTCTTGGGAGGTGCTAGAAAATATGAAGTATTGTAGAGTATTCATTGAAGGGAGATCTCCATCTGCAGAGCCTTATGGATGTTGTTACCTACACTGGAATGGCTTTTCTGTGGTTAGGCAGTTTGAGGTATCCCACACTTGCTTAATCTTTTATCTGTGTTCTGTGAGTAAGCCTAATAAATTCCTTGGTGTCATTATTTCTTCAGGTTGTTGTTGGTTTCCTAACTGGTGAGTGGATTCTTGTTTATATCTTCCTGGGGAAACCTCACGCACCAAGTAGGCGCATGTCTTAGCCAGTTTTCAACTGCTGTGAAAAGATACCATGACCAAGACAACTCTTATAAAAGAAAACATTTAATTGAGGCTTGCTTACAGTTTTAGAGGTTTAATCCATTATTGACATAGTAGGGAGAATGTCAGAATGCATAGTAGGGAGAATGCAGGCAGATGTGGTGCTGGAGAAGTAACTAGAATTCTGCATCCAGAACATATGGATGTAGATGGGCCTTGGATCTTCAAAGCCCATCCCTAGTGACACAGTTCATCTAACAAGGTTATATACTTCCTAATCTTTTAAATAGTGCCACTTCTTAAGTATTCAAATCTATGAGCCTATGGGGCCATTCTTATTCAAATAACTACATTCCACTCCCTGGCCCCATAGGCTTGTAATCCTGTAAAATCAAAATTAAAGAAAAAAAGATCACATTCTCCCAACACACAGTGGTACAGAATGTACATTATCATTTCAAAGGAGAGGAAAGGGAGCAAAATGAGGAAATACTGGAACGAAGATGGAAAGCCAGCAGGGTAAACTCCAAACTCTGCTTCTCCATGTCTGATGTCAAAGCACCTTTTTAGATCTCCAACCCTTTTCAGTTTTGTTGATTGAAACATACTTCTTTCTCTTGGGCAGATTCCACACACTGTTCGCAGCTCTCCTTGGCAGCTATCCTGTGACTCTGGCATCCTGGGGTCTCTTATGAAATCCAGATTTCATTTTTACAGCCTCACACCAATGGCTTTTTTGGGTCTTCGTACAAGGACATCCTTGTTACATGCCTGACCTCTGCAGTTTCCCTTGATCCTAGAAGAAGATAACCCCTTTCTTGTGTCCTCTAAAGCTAGAACTAAAGCTGCCTAGTTCCACTGCTTGCTGGGGTTGGAACATGACCCCTCTTGTTTAATTACATCTGTGTACTGTCTGGTTTTGTTTGTCAACTTGACACAAGCTAGAGTCATCAGAGAGGAAGGAGCCTCAATTGAGAAAATGCCACCATTAGATCTACCTTTAAGATATTTTCTCAATTAGTGATCAATGGAGGAGAATCCAGCCCATTGTGGATAGTTCCATCTCTGGGCTGGTGGTCCTGGGTTCTATAAGGAAGCAGGCTGAGCAAGCCATGGGAAGCAAGCCAGTGTCCCTCCATCACCTCTGAATCAGCTCTTGGCTTCAGGTTCTATCCCTGCTTGAGTTTCTATCCTGATTTCCTTTGGTGATGAACAGTGATGTGTAAGTGTAAGCCAAGTAAACCCTTTTCTACCTAACTAGCTTTTGACTCTGGTATTTTATCAAATCCATACAAACCCTAAGACAATCTGCATCGGCTGTCTGTTTCCTAAGTCTTTCTTCTCTGGGTAAGCTTTTCCTTAATTTCTTCTCACTAGTTGGACACTTTCCTGGGTGGGATCTTTCCCTGAGGTTACCACTCCCTTTATTTCCATTTAGTATCAGACTTTTCTTCTTTTTTTAAATCTTCTTAAGCCCTTGACTTTGCTTCATTATACTCTCTGGTGCTCCTTTTCTCCTCAAACTGTAAATACTGTATTTTTCCCTTGTTCAGCTTGCTCCTCCTCTAATAATCAAGTAACACAGTCAAAAGTAGTCTGTTTTGAAATTTCCTCTGCCAGCACCATTAATCTACAACTCATCCTCAGGCAGATTTTTTGGACAAAGGCAGAAAGCAGCCACGTTCTTCATCAAAACATCACAAGAATAGTCTGTAGGCCATTTACTAATATGCTTCTCCTCTGAAATTTTGAGTTATAATCTACATTACTCTCAGCACCATTTTTTTCATGTTCCTACTAGTATGGCCCATTAAGTTCCACCTAAAGTGTTCAGCTGCTTTTCTGATCCAAAGTCCCTAAAGTCCACATTCTACCAACAAGCAACACGTTTAGGCTCATCACAGAAAACCCCTGCTCCCTGTGTTAGTTACTGTGAAGAGATACCATAACTACAGCAACTCTTACAAAGGGAAGCATTTAGTGAGAGATTGTAGTTCAAAGGTATAGTCCATTGTCAACATGGCGGGAAGCATGGCGGCGTGCAGGCAGACATGGTGCTGGAGAAGGAGCTGAGAGGTCTACATCTGGATGTAGTCAGCAGGATGAGAGAACCACTGAGAAACCCATTTCAAAATCCCAAAGCCCACCTCGAGTGACTTACTTCTATTAACTATATCCTACCTTTTCATTTTTCCAACAGTGCTGCTTCCTAAGCATTCTAATATGTCAGCGTATTTGTATATGTCACCTTTTTTTGATCCTCTCAGATTTATCCCCACCCCCTCACAATTTTCTATACCCACCTCTTTCTCTTTTATAATAATCTACAGAGGTCAGTCTGTGGTACTCATATACTCACGGATGCAGGGCTATTCCCTGGAGCATGGCCAACTTACCAGGAACCGTATGCTTAAAGAAAAACGACTTTTCCTCCCTCAAAAGCCATCAATTTTTACTCAGCTAGGTGTGGGGATTCCAAGACCTTCCAAGATCTTCCTGCTTCCATGCTGGATTGGGGATGGGCTTGATATGATGCAGGTCTTAAGCAGGCAACCACCACTGCTATGAGCCTGTAAGTGCCGCAGCCCTACCATACCAAGAAGACACTGTTTGGTCCTGTCTTCCCTCATCTCTGGCTCTTAAATCTGAGATGGTTTCTGAGCCTGGGGGTTCGGGGAGGTTCTCTTATATATTTATTAATTTTCCTTAGCTTTGTAGTTCAGGTTCATGGCTCACCATTGTCTACAGCAAAAATATATCTACTACAAGGTGCTTCACTGTTTTCTCCCAATACCTTGACATCTGTTTTCTTTTCCTGCCCCCTCATTATTCTCCAGAGGCCTATTCCCCCACATAGCACGACTAGTCTGCTACTGATGGAGGAAGGTGACTGTCCATCACTGCTTTAACTCTCATACTTTCTTTCTTATTAATAGAATCATAACCTTTATGTTTACAGACATATATAATAGGTATTAGGAGACTTACCACATCTTCGGATGCAGGTTGTATTTTTTTCTGTATTTAATTTTTTTGATATTTTAATGTAATTACATTATGTTTCCCATCTCTTCCCTTTCCTCCGTCCAGACTCTCTCATAAACCTTCCCCTTTCAAATTCATGGCCTGTTTTTCATTAGTTTTTGATATATATATATATATATATATATCCCCTAAGTACATAAATAAAACCTGCCCAGTCTGTTGTCTGTTGTATGTATGTTTTCAGGGCTGACCACTTGGTATTGGATAACTGATTAGTGCACTGTTCCCTAGGGTAGGCTGTTTCTCCTGCTCTCTCAGCACTCCTGAATTGCCCATAGTTCTTTGTGTAGGGTTTACCCTCTCCTCAAGGAAATTTCTCTGTGCAACAGATGAAGAGCACTATAGAAGACCACAGCCACTTATAATGCAGAGTTGTGGAGCTCAGTCCCAACAGATACATTTACAAAACAACTGCCACCCCTAAGGTTCAAGAACATTGCAGAAGAGGGGGCTGAAAGATGACAAAGGACCATGGAGTTTGTGTGAAAGTTGTGTCCTAAGAATGTGAAGTATAGTTTGTGCTAGCCTGTGCTGTCTTGGCTGATCTACCATCACATGACTGGTTCCACCTGGGGTACCCCTCAGAAGAAAAGTGGAACTCACTAGGGAGGTTTCTTAGACAAAGATTTCCCTTTTATCTGCTTTTCATCATGGCCACAGAAGGAGGAGATGCAAAAGCAGCCTTGGCAATGCATGGGTCTGACAACTGTGGCATGATTGAGATGATAGGACAGAAAAATTGCAGGACTTTGGGTCCAAAGGAGGCCACTAGCACAGCTTAAACAATCATAGTAGCAATTAATATCAAACTTACATGCCAGGTGCTGTTAAGAGCATCTTATATACATTAATGCACTGAGCTTACAGCTGTCTGATGAGCTGGTCATTCTCACTCCACAATTGGGCTTTCTTAGAGACTGAGGTCACTCTCTCTGTCTATTTGTTTTCTCAGGTTTGGTTATAGAAAATCTAAAGTACAAGCTAAAGTAAAGACTTGTATAATGAATCCCCATGCACCCATCAATCATCTAGCTTAAACAATTAGCAATTCATGGCCAGTCTTGGTTCATTTACACCCCTGTCTACTTACTTTTCCTCCACCCTACATTATTTTGAAGCAAATCCCAGACCTCATATCATTTCATTCTAGAATATTTCATGCATGACAAAAACTAAAAGCTACTTTTATGTGGATCTTCTGTTACAACCCAAACTAGTCACTAAATATTAATAACTTTTTCCTCATAAAATTTGAAAATGTAGAAATGCTGGAGGCGAAAAATATAAAAATCACCTATAATTTGATTTTCTAGAAATAACTGCCTGAATTTAATGTTTATGCCTGGTTGAAGCTTGATTTTCAATGTGTTTGAAGAAGAGACCTTTGGAAAGTGAGTAGGTCATGGAGCACAGCTGAGCACAGCCTTCCTGAGTGGGATTAATGTTTTTACAGAGGGAACCTAAAGAGTTCTTGCCACTTCGGTCGTTGGAAGTGTCTTAGTCAGTGTTCTATTGCTGTGAAGAGCCGTCATGACCATGGCAACTCTTCTAAAAGAAAGCATTTAGCTGGGTTGCTCATGGTTTCACAGGCTTAGTCCATTATCATCATGATGGGAAGCATAGTGGCATGCAGTCAGACGTGGTGCTGGAGAGGTGGCTGACAGTTCTAGATCAACATCCACAGATAGCAGGAAGAAAGAGACACCGCGCTTTTCAAACCTCAAAGCCCAACCCCAATGACACACTTTCTCCAACAAGGCCATGTGCCTTAATCCCTCTCTAGTAGTGCCACTTCCCGATGACCAAGCATTCAAATCTATAAGCCTATGGGGCTATTCTTACTCAAACCGCCACATGAGATTACAATGACGTGAGGGTCTATGAACTAGAAAATCTTCATCAGATAACGAATCTGGCATCTTAATCTTCAATTCCCACTTCCCATGATGCTTTTCTCATTCTCCTGGGAGGGCAGTTCACAGACGCCACCTAGTTGATTAAGAGATAATGGAATTGCAGTTCACGTCTTTTTCTAGGTTTCTTTAAAACTTTCCAAGGCCCTTGAGCAGGCTGAAGTAGGACATGTGGAAAGAGAAAGAGCTCCCAGGCTGACATACATAGTAAGGTTCTCTTTAGATCTGTGAGTGTAGAGGCAGTAGACGGAAGCAGCATTTTAAAGAAGGGACAAGGCCTCAGATGAGAAGGCCAATGGTACTGTGCAAATATGGCTTGGAATAGATATGTGGGCTGGCTCGTGCCTCTGCCCTTGTTCCAAGAACAGAGTAAAACAGCCGTGAGACTTCCTTCATGCCTTGGGGTTATGGAAGACTCTGGATGTTTGTACTAATGTGAAAGTGAGGGCCTCCATAATGAGTGAAGCTAAACTTTTCACCTACCCAATAAAAGTGGATTTGGATTAGAAGTGATGCGTGATGCGCAGAAACAAGAGAAATACAATATTGCTTTGAAGTTTTAGACTGGGATTCATATTCACTACAGGATTTATTGGATTTGACAGAGTCACCCCAAATATTTTTGGAATAAAATTATGTACAAACAGAAGAAAGCTGTGACTGAGGATAAACATGTGGGGTTCAGGGCAGTTGGGTCAATGCTCCCTAGAACTGCTTCTGTCCGATTGGAACAGTCAAAGGTGTGCTTGCCCAGAGATAAAGGCTGTTGCCTTTAGTTAACACTTAGTCAACAAAGTGGTATTTTGGCTACCTTCTACCCTAGTGCTTTGTTGTATTTCTCAGTGGGATCAGAACTTTTGTGTCAGAAGGGATCAGTGTTGTTGAGGCTTCTCAGTTGACCCAAGACTGCATCCATGTGTCTCATCAGAACACCTCTAGGCAATAGAAACAGTAATCTGGGGACAGGGAAGGAGAGGTAATGGAGAAGCAGCTTATATATGTGAGATCTTCCAACTCAGAGAAGGTTTGTGTGTGCCACAAGGTGAGCAAGGACTGATAACAGCACAGACTGAGGGGAAAAAACTCTTGACGGGATTTGATCCCAATCCCACTGCAAAGGGAAGATTTAGACAAAATAATTAAGGAGCACCTGAAGACTTACTGGTGGTAAACGATACCGTAGCAGGAGTTTTATAGGACTTCTGGGGAAGATAGTCTAACACGCAGTAAGTCTGTAGTCTAACACTGTTTAATAAAATGCCAACTTTTCTTCCTTTTGGAAACTACACTTTCCTTAAGGGTTTCCACTGAATATTTTTCCAATTTTACCCTTCTCATTTATTGATCCAGAAACCTCGTGGAAGTTAGGGACAGATTTTTCTAAGAGAACTAAGGAAAGAGATCCTACTGACCCACTCAAACCTTAACAGAGGGCCAAAGGCCCTCCAGGATACTAGGCTTTGAAAGTGTCTACAAATCAGTTTAAAGGGAGAGATGTGTGGGTGTGCCTCACTGTTACTAGTAGATCTTTTCCTGTAGGGGCAGAAAAGTAAGAGTTCAGCACAATTCGTATACTAAATAAGTGTTTCCTAATGATACTTGTACACATTCTTGTTACAGTGCGGTTAACAAGGGCCAGATTGGTTGTGGTTGAGTTATAACTTGCCATTTTGTGGGTTACATATTTGTAAATAGGCCAGCTTGTGGTCTTAATTGGGGTCACTGTGGGAGGGGTTTAGGGTGGTGCAACAAGGTCACTCTGTTTCCCTTCTGTGGTTCTTCATTAGTCATTTTGTGAGGAAGTGCAGCGAGCGTGAAGAGGCCACAGAACGCAGTCTCTCTGGGAGAAGCTGTGGCTTCCAGGGTGTGCAGGGCTGGAGATGATTCCATGTGTCAGAACTGATCTTCCTCAAACTCGAAGGAGTTTTCCTCCCTTCTCAGAAGGAGGGAGCTGGTAAACCAGGAGGAGGGAAGAAATCCAGCTAGCAGCCCCACGTCTGTCTGTCTGCTTATATTACTTTCCTATTTATGTTTTTGTGACTTTTGGATAAGTTCTTGCTAAAATTTAGTACTCCTCCCGCATTACTGTTGGGGACTTAGTCTCTAGAGTAACAGTGTTTACAGTTGCAAACTTTAAAAGATAATGGCGTCATAGGCTCCTCTCGCCATGAATGTAGTAATGCCATTATCTTGGGAATGATTTCTCTCACAAGCTTGGGTTTGGATCCGTCTTTCTTGCTCTCCCACTTTCTACCGTGATGGCACAAGGTGACCTTTGCAAACTGCCTGCACCAACACGTCGAGTGTCAGAAAGCACTGTGCTCAGAATGCTGAGGGATTCACTTCTCTTCTATACAAATCACCTAGCTTGAGGTCTTTCTGTTAGCACAACACAAAAAAAACACCGGACCAAGGCAATTCCTTAACCTTTCTGCTGTCTTGTTTCTCATCTGCAAAATGGGCTAAACGATAGCACATGCGTGAAGAGTGGCCGTGTCCATCAGGCACCTTCAAACGCTAGCAAAGCAATTGTTTCCCTCTGAGCTATACTGCAGGCATCTAGAGTGGTTTGTTAATGGAGGCAGGAGGAAATGGGCCTTCAGAGAAATGCTTTAGTTTTGAAAACGCAACATTAGTCAAGTAGAGGAATAAGGAGGGATTTAGTAGAACAAAAGCAAAAGTCATCTATCTATCTATCTATCATCTATCTATCTATCTACTATCTATCTATCTATCTATCTATCTATCTATCTATCTTTCTATCATCTATCTAGCTATCTCACCTTGGTCTACACACTGTGGGTTTATGGGGCTTCTTCCAATGAGGTACCTGACTCAGCTGGAGATATGAATGCATGTGTGCAAGAAGCTACAGGGATAAGTTAGTAACCGTCATCTGCGTTGAGTTGGTATTCACAAATATTTGGCAGGTAAATTAAGAAAGCATTTCTGAAAAGAACGGTGGACTGTTGTGGATTCAAGGTTTTCATATCATAAAGGCAACTATCTGAAGCTGGGCAGAATCTCTGCCAAAAAAAAAAAAATCTAATTCCTGAAAAATTTGAATGACAATCATTGAAAAACTTTTCCAAAATTTGTGAAGCAAACTGAGATTCACTTAGACACCTCATAATTGAGGGCTGAGAGATGGCTCAGTTGTCAAGAGCCCCGGTTGCTCTTCAGGAGAACGATGCCGGAGTCTCGGCACCTACATGGAGGCTCACAAATCTCTTTAATTCCAGTTCTAGGGCTTCCGGTGCCCTGTCTTTGGCCTTTGTGGGTACCAGGCTCACCTGTAGTATACAGACAGATATGTAGACAAAACACCCATATGCATAAAAAATACAAATTTGAAAATCTTCCTAGTAAGGGCAGAAATGTGCATGACTTCTGACCCAGAATCCAGCCCTGGACTCTCCATGTCATTTCCTGTTATGGAATCTGTTGTCTCGCATGTCAAACGGCCCCTCTCTCCAGCCTCCAGTTTGTAACTACCATTTCACCTGGGATGGGGTAGGTTACCATTTCTTATTTTCCACAGCCCTGCATTACAGAAGTAGAGTTTTAGGCAAAGCTTAGTCAAAATGATAGAGTCTGAATTTTCTAGTCCCACTTGAACTCCTAAGACAAAGCTACTCCAAGAACTGAGAACATTGGGGCCCCAGTGCCCCCTCACTAACTTGCCTTGTGCCAGGAGGGCTGAAGAAAGACCAGTCTTATCCCTAACCTTATCCCTAACTCACCCTAACCCTAACCTGCCCATATGCTGGGAGGCCAAGGAAAGAAGACCAGCTTTACCCCCCACAGCTCTCAGCAGTGAGGAGAGAATACCACTGTGCTAGTGGCAGCTTGCTTACAACCAGCTCTGGTGCCATGGCAAAGACTTTAGCACAGGAGGAAGGAAGGTTTGCAGATATCTTCCCAAATCTTCCCAAGGGGACTTATTTTATTTAGGGTAGAGAACTCCATGTAGGAGCTAAGGTCAACCCAACACAAGGCAACGGAGATAAATGAAAAGAAGCGTGCAGCTCCACAGTGCAAGAAAAATCACAGAGCAGAAGTTTGGTAGAAAGAATCTGTGAAAGAGGCAGCCCAGAAAGGTGTTTTCTGGAATCACAGTCAGTTCCTACATCCTGGAGGATGCACCGTGTTTAGGTGATGATATTGCAAAGATTTCATGGACACTCACTCCTTATCATGCATAGGCTACACTACCTCAGACTTGACATCTGGTCTTCTGGCCCTTCCACTCTTTCTCCTACTTCTGAGGTATTCTCTGACCCTTAGGTATAAGAGGTGTGTTGTATATGTGTCCAGTGGGATAGGTTCCCAACAGTCTATTTTCTCTGCATATTAAGCAGCTGTGGATTTCTGTGATGGTCTCCATCAACTGCTAGAAGATGTGGAAACTATAATTACCTGTATATATAAAGGTAGGCATTTAGAGTGCAGTTCAGAACATTGACTTGGTACATGGCGGTAGTAGGCTCTCCTCTAGGGTTCATGACCCCTTAGCCACAGTCAGCTGGCTGAGTTTACGGTACCAAGCATACATTCCTCCTATTAAGCAGGCCTGTTATACAGCTGTTGGTTACTTCTGAGATATAAGCGCCACTATTCCACACTTTGGTATATCTGGCTATGTTGGTCTTTGTTGAAGACTGTAGGATTTACAGCTGGGTTGGACCCTTAATTACTTTCCTCCTTTTGCAACTTGCATAGCACCTTTAGATGCTATGAGAACTAGTCAGGGAGGAGGCTTCCAGGTCAATTCTAGCTTGATTCTTTAAGTCCGTGGTATATTCAGTGATAGGGTCTTAACTTGAGCTTCTGGGAGGCATCAAGGACAATGGCAATAGTTTATACTGTTTGGGTCTTGAGTTCCACCCGTGTCTTAAAGGGAGGTTTTCCATGCCTGTCACTGGGTTTTTGTTTGATAGCGTCTCTCAGGAGGAGCACTATCCATCCCCAGTGGCATAATTTCATTTAAATTATTCATATATTTATACCAGTATGCTTGTATGTTACATGTATATTTTTAAGAAAGCATATAAGAGTGTGTCTTAGTTTGGGTTTTTATTGCTGTGAAGAGACACCATGACCACACCAACTCTCATAAAGGAAAATATTTAATTGGGGCTGGCTTATGGTTGAGACATTTAGTCCATTGTCATTATGGCAGAAGCATGCCAGTGTGCAGGCAGATATGGTACTAGAGAGGAAGGTGAGAGTTCTACATCTGGATAGAGAGGAGAGAGAGAGAGGAGAGAGGAGAGAGGAGTTATCCCAGCCGTGAAATATGGAACTGATGGAGGACAGCTGAGAAGAACGGGTATCCTACAGCTGTCGGGTGGAGTGGTCCTTACATGTTTTGTAAGGCCATTTCATCTGGTAAAACTGAACTCTGAAGTTTCCTTGTTGACGTTTTGGTCTGAATTATCTACCCATTGATTAAAATAGGGCAGTAAATATTCCCATCATTATTGCGCCTGGACATACCTGAATATACATTTAGCTCTGTTTGTTTTATGACGCTATGAAGTTCTATATAGGATCATGAAAATTTATATGATAAATATATGAAATTCTCTGTATTTTAGAATATACATTCTAAATTTTATGTATTGTTGAGGGATTATTTCCTTTATTAGTGAGTAGAGAACCTTTCTTGGCCTTCTTACTAATTTTGGCTTAGAGTCAGCTTTACCAGATGGGAGTATTGCTGCTTGTGCTTCCCTGGGCTTCCACCTCCTTGGCATCCAGTCCTCCATCCTTCCTCTTTCAGTGTGGTATGTCTTTTCCATTCAGGTGAAGACCGAAAATAGTTGGGTCTTATTTTTACATCTAATCTGATGATCTGTCCCTTTCAATTAGCGAGATAAGATCATTTGCATTTAGGATTATTACTGAGATGGGGTTTGCTTTAATGCTGGAGTCTGTAAAGAGCTGGTTTCTGTCTACAAATGTTTACAATGTTCCTTGGCTATGCTCACTGTGCAGAGAGATGAGACACACATACAGATCATCATTGCCTATAGAAAAGGCATGATTTACACTAAAACGGTGAATCATGGGAAGCAGTGGGACCAAACAGGGGGTACTGTCCAGAGGCAGACCCACTAGTGAGCAAGGAAGGAGGGGACTAGGTTGAGAACTAAGACGTCTCCATTTAGACGCATTAGAAGGCATTTAATATGTGAGACAGGGTTCAAATTAGGTCATTTGATGGAATGATGCTAAGCTAGTTTAAACCTGGGATATCACTCTGTACTCTTCACCAGCAATGAGGGGCCATTCGAGGAACTGAGGTAAGTACGACATGGCCAGACTCTGCTCACTCTGGGAGCTTGGTGCAAGATGGACTAAACCAGAGGCTAGTTCAGGACTGAGGTAGTAATGCATAGGATCAGTGCTGAGATCTTACTTAACCTAGGGGTCAGTATCCGGATCAGAAAGATAGAGGGGGTTTGCTATAACTTCTAAACGAATTTGTAAAGCTGTTGGTGACTGGACTTAGGGGCGGGAGAAAGAAGAATGGGGAATGTTGTGTGAGTTCTAGGTTATAAAAGGAGCTGGGTAGCAGTAGCACAATGTCATCTGGACAGCAGGGGGAAAAAACAAGGTTTGAGGGAAGACAGTGTGTGTGGTGTTCTGCCTGCTCACTTCCAAAGCTCTGTAGGAGAAGATGGAGGCCTTCGTGACTCTGTAGATGTTTCGGACTGGAAAACAGATCTAAAAGTCAGTGACATTCAGAGTTGGTGATGCATGTAGGATGAAACCAAGGATTCTTTTTCTGTTTACTATCTATTCTTAGTGCCTAAAATGATAACCAACACATCAATGTTTGACAACATTTGCCAATTAGGCAAATTTATAATGATCTCTTTGTGTGAGGGACTGCACCTATGAATGTGTTAAAATGGGATTGGTCAAGACAATGACTTCATATGTAGGCAGTAAAAGAAAAGCTTTCAAGGTTCTGACTTTCATTTGCTTTTTGGAAGAGCACACGAATTATTACTATTCCCAAATGAAAGGCTAGAAATCCAGTCAGGAAAGAGGTAAGTAGCCTTCCAGAGTTTCCAGGATAGTAAGCAGCAAAGCTAGGATTTAAACCTCAGGCTTTGTTCTCTCTGCCTTTGCTATTGCTTTCTCAAATTATTTTTGTTTTAAATAAGACCTTTAAAAAGCAATCAATAAAAAGTTTTAATGTATAAATATTATAATTTTTCAGGTTACTTAATTTCCAGGTATTTTGGAAATGTATTGTACCGTTTAACTCCTAGAATGCACAGTCACATTGCAGGCAAGCCTGAATATTAGTGCCTTTATAAAACAATCTTCAGCTATCATCTCTTTTCTCCCAATATTAAGTTTGTCTTTAGTCTCCTGGAGCATCTATTAAATTACATGTAAGTGTGTGTTGAACAGGTTTTTAAATTTGTGAAGTTTTCCTCAGATAGTTAACATTATGCTTGGGATATTGTGTGTGCATGACGAATGTTTGCTAATTGGCTATATGAGAGACCGAAGAACAGACTATATTCCTCACTCTACCAACATCGGGCAAATAAAGCATTAGTGTGGACCATGAACTTCCCTTTTTCTTTGAATTTTCAGTCTAGCAAGGAAACTAAAATAATGTCTTCTCATTGCGTATAGAACCTGGCATGGAGATGTGCTGGCCACAGGTCCTTTACTGGATGCCACTTCTGTGCGACAACAAGAAAGCCTTGTGCCTTGATGTTTTGCATTACCCCAGTATCCAGAAACCTTGCAGAGGGGTTCTGTCTGTTTAAGCCTGGAGAAAGCATTGCACACATCTCCCCCAAAGCTAGAGCACAACACGGACGCTTGCCATGCTCATGCCAAGCTCAGAATCCCCTGGGAATGCCTTAACGACTCTCCAGCCTGACTTCCATTTTTTGATGTAATGGGATCTAGGCCTATTCACAGCATCCTCCTAAGCCCCTGTTTTCTAAAGCCTGATTCCTATTTGTTCTTGCTTTTTATTTATTTAGGAATAAAGTCAACATTAGGAATCATTGTAGCATACGGTTAGAGTTCGCTGTGGGGGGCGGGGTCTCCATTTCTCTGTCATGTGGCAAAAGTGCGGCAGCTGTAGTATCTCGTTACAGAGCTTCACTTTATTTAATAATAAAAAAAAATAGTACGGCTCTGCTTAACAGAATTATCCTCGTCCCCGCACTCTCTCACAAAACCTGATGTGCGGTTTCAGTGTCGTTCCCATAATAGCTCTCGATGGTTCGCATGTGATATTAGTTAGCCTCAGAAACTGCTTTCAATTCTGTCGCTTCAGATTGTATTTTCACTGTGGGCCATTAGTCACCAAATGTTGACAAGCATTTGTAAGGATGCCATCTCTCCCTTTGTTTATATGCAAGTGCTGCAACTAAAATGATTTATTTATGCTTTAATTAAAATTTGTGGATAGACCGGTGATTTTTAGCAGTGACTTTTCTAATTTGTGGGCTCAAGAAAGGAAAAAAAATCAATAAACTGATACCATTTATGTTTTTATAGTTACCCCGGGCATTTATAATGCAGACCTGCCATTCACCTGCAGTCTCACTCTGAGGAGAGCGATCCTCTCCACATAAATCTCGCCCAGAGGCCGAGGGGGGTCTATATTTCAGAGTCCCTTCCCTGCGTCAGCTCTAAGTGAGATGTTGCACGCTCTCTAGCCTCATGGCTTTTGTGGCAAGGCGCAAGGCTAAAATGAATATTGAAAGTAAATTGATGGACTGTAAGTTTTATAATACTTGATCCAATCTGTACCAACTGCTTAGAATTTTAATAATTTAAACGCATTGATTTTTGGTTCCTGCCTATATCACATGTTCCACGTTAAAAATGTACCCCACAGGGTCTTTGGAAAGAACATACCCCAAATGCCAAGCTTTTATGGGAACTTAATATATTCAACATTGCAGGTGCATAAATCTCCATGAAATTGCACCGAGTTAATGCATTTACTGGTGCACACAATTCAGTAACTACTTTGTAAAAGTCTAAATAAAGATAGATAGGACAGGTAGATAGGGAGAAATAATGAGTAAATGTTCCAACGTATATTAACAAGATGAGGTTATCGCCTCCACAGCCTCTCAGTCTAACTGGAAAGGAATGCATTAATTTTGGAACCGTTGGAGATGGTTTTAATTGCCGATTTTCAACGTCTTGGGAAAATGAACTGTTTTTGCAGTGTCTTCCAGACTCAAATTATCAACTCTCAGAGTCAGGCTTGGGGACGTGTGGGTAGAGTGACGACATGGGAGGTGGGAAGAGAAATGCTTGGGTTTTGCTCACCATTTTGGCCCCTGAGATAAGGGTCCGAGTGACAAGGGAAGCTTGTTTGATTCCAGTTTCTCTTACAAAAGCTCCCATTCAAGTTCCGTCAGTGCCCAGCGCCTCTCTTTGGAATGGTATTTTCCAAAGCCCCCGCAAACACTCACACTCATGTGTGCGTCGTCCCCCCTCCCTTCCTGTCTGGCTCCCCCATCTTGCCTTTGGTCTTTGCAGTTCAGCTCTGGGAACGTTCGTGTCAAGTTTTCACTGTGGCATGTTGGAAACACCCGGACACATTTTACGAAGAAGACAGAGTCGGGTGCTTTCTTAGGAGCGGATGGATCCGTGCCTGTGGAGATAATAATTCACTTCCTGGGAACTCTCTAACCACAGCCATCAGTGGGACTTTTCTGATGACATCCGACACCGACTTCCATGTTACAAACACAAACAAGTGTAAAACCCTCCGCTCATTTTTAAATTGAATTGCTTTATTGTCGAATTTTGTAAGATCTTTCTATGTTTTAAATGTATGCTCCTGATCGACTACATGATTGGCAATTTCGTTTTTATGGTTATCTACTTTGAAGCCTGGGAGTTTTATATTATTTTGAGATTTAAACTTTTATTAATTTATATTTCGCTGTTGTTGTTATTGCTTGTACCTTACGTCTTTCTTATATTTAGAAAGTATTACCTAGTTTAAAGTCACAAAGCATTTACTTTCACTTTATTCTAACATGGTTTTACTTTTAGCTTCTACATTTAGGTCTATAAAGAATTTTGTGGTGATTTTTGCACATGGTATGAAATGGGGTAGGGATGGGGATTCACCGTGGCTATCTAGTTGTCCAAGCATTAGTTTTTGAAATAATCATCGCTCTCCCACAGAGTTGTCTTGAGTCCATTTCTGGAAGTTGAGGGATTATAACTGAAGGAATTTATTTCTGGACTTTGATTTCTATTTTATCTCTATACAGTCCTCTTTTCACTGGCACTATGCTGTGCTCATCATGACACTTTCAATGTAAATTTTCAAAAATAAGCTACGAGTTCTGTAACTTTGAACTTGTTTTTCAATATTTATTAAGGTTTCTGCATTTCTACATACGTTTTACAAACATGATTTTCGGGTGAAAATGTATCTGAGATTTTAATAGAAATTGTATTGTTACTGTGGAAGAGTATTGCTATTATAATAATATTAAACTTTCCAACCCTAAACATGGAATGTTTTTCTGTTTATTTGGACTTTCTTTAATTTCTTTTTTTCTTTTTTACATTTTTTATTAGATATATTTCTTTACTTACATTTCAAATGTTATTCCCCTTCCTGGTTTCCTGTCCATAAGCCCCCATTCCCTCCAATCCCTCTCCCCCATATGGGTATTTCCCCCTATACGTCCCCCTTTTCCCCCCACCACATTCCCCTGCACTTTAATTTCTATTGTGTCTTATACTTTTCATAGCATCTCAGTTCTTTTCATGAACTCATCCCACAGCAGATCATTTTAATACACAGTTTCAGTAACCAATAGGTGCCCAGACCAAGAATAAAGTCAGAAAACACATAAAAGGTATAAATGAAATAATTTAAAATTTTAATACAATGACTGTATGTGGAACTTGCTAATCCATAATTACAAAGCACATATATTTTTCAAGTGCGTTTCGAATGCTACCTGTGGGTGTCGCTTTATAGTATGTCCTTAGACTTAATTCGTTAACACTGTTTCCAGCTCGTTTGGTTAGTTATGTGTTTGCCACTTTCCAAATGAATAGATGTAGTAGCTGGGATTGTCTCGGCTCTCTTGGTCATGTTGCGCACTGGTTTGCGAAGAGGTAGGTGATCCTGGACTCATTTGTCCCAGGCAGGAACATATCACACACACCCTTTCCCTCAATTCATTCTTTGATTTCTCTCGACAGTGTTTTGGGGTGTGGTGGCCCTGTTCCTCTTTCCTTGTGTTTCACATAAATATTGTAGATGGGTTTTAGAAATGTGGGTTTTCGCATTGTTGCTGGTGTGTCAGAGGACTATGATTCTTTGCACACAGAATTTGTGTTCAGGGAACCTCAGCTCTAATCTATAATGCTCCACTCAGTTGCCTTTTCCATTTCTGTGCACACAATCAAGTTGTCTGTGAATAGTATTTTTCTTTCTTTATGGTGTTTAGTCTGTCTTCGTCTTATGTTAAACACTAGAACCTCCCAAATGACATTGGGTAAAGTTCTTAATAGCACAGATTTTATTCCCATTTCAGAAATAGTCTTTTAATAGTTTACCAGTAAATAGGATATCAACGTTAAGTTGTTTTGCTTTGTTTTTAAGAAGAATTTTACATGATATTAGGATGATCTTATCCCCAATTTTCTACTTTTCATTCATTTGTTATCACAAGTGGGTGTAGGAGTTTATTAGCATTTCTACTAGAATAAACTCAACTTGGTCTTCTTATATTTCACAAGGGGATTTTGTATTTATGTTCACAGGGAAGACAATCTAAACAAGACTTTAGAAGTTAGAATGCTACAAGCTGATGCCTGGGGAATTGTTTGATATTCTATGAGGACATTCTCTATGCATAAACTCTTTAACTTAGTATGTGAAGGTCAAGGCGGCTTCTCAAAAAAGAAAGAACTTACATTAAAAGGTTAGCAAGAGTGACCCAGCTGATGGTAACAGCAGTCAGCAAGAAAACAGCTTCCGGGCAGAATAAAGAACACAGGCAGGCACTGAAAGATGGGAGGGTGCTTCTGTGCTCCAGGAGTTGAATCCTGAGTGGATGTCTCAAACAGGATGAGTTTCACCCGTGAAGGAGGAACGCTGACATGGATATTTTCTGGGGTAGCCTCTTTACTTCCTGTTTAGTATCAATAGCCAATATTGATAACTGATGTGGCCACCGATGACAATGCAATGCCAGTTTTGCAACTGTCCCCTGTTCCTAGCAGCCCAGCAGCTCTATAGAAAAGCCTTAGACTAGGTCAGCATAGAAGAGGATGGCCCTCTCTGCTATCTCTGTAAGAACCACTCTGGTGGCCCAAAGGCTACAGAACTTCTGTGTGGTGTGATGGACATTCTGGAAATAGACAGCAGTGACAGTTGCACAATGGTATAAGTGCAAACAACACTCTTGAGTTATACATGTCAAATTGATTGAAGTGGCAAATTTTGTTATTTTAATTTTTTACAAAGTTAAGCTAATCCAGCAAATTTCTATCATTTTATACTTGAATAATTTATGTAATTTTTATACTTGAAAAGAGTAAATTATGCAGTATGTGAATTGTACCCCAGAGTGTTGTCAAGAATGGACAAAAGATTTGAATAGATATTTCTGCAAAAATGTACAAATGGCCACAAGTACCTGTAGACATTCTGTAGCACTGGCCTTTAGGGAAATAAAACAAAGGCACAATAAAATACGACTCCACATACAGAGACGGCTACTTTTCTTTGGCTGTGATAAAACACCATGACCTAAAATGATGTAGAGGAAAGGGTCTCCTTGGTTTAGGGCTTTCAGAGGTAGTGTCCATGACTGCCTGGAGGCATGGCAGCAGTGGCTGGAGCAAGCAGGTGAGGTCATATTTTTTTTTTATTAACTTGAGTATTTCTTATTTACATTTCGAATGTTATTCCCCTTCCTGGTTTCTGGGCCAACATCCCCCCTAGCCCTCCCCCTCCCCTTCTATATGGGTGTTCCCCTCCCCATCCTCCCCCCATTACCACCCTCCTCCCAACAATCACGTTCACTAGGTGTTCAGTCTTGGCAGGACTAAGGGCTTCCCCTTCCACTGGTGCTCTTACTAGGCTATTCATTGCTACCTATGAGGTTGGAGCCCAGGGTCAGTCCATGTATAGTCTTTGGGTAGTGGCTTAGTCCCTGGAAGCTCTGGTTGGTTGGCATTGTTGTACATATGGGGTCTCAAGCCCCTTCAAGCTCTTTCAGTCCTTTCTCTGATGAGGTCACATCTTTAATCAAAGGCAGAGAGCACAGAGAGTGAGCTGGACATAGAGTGAGGCTGTAAATGTTTAAAACTCACCTTTGAGTACAATTCCTTAAACTTATGCAACCTCCCTAAACAGTGCACCAACTGGGGGCCAAGCATTCAGATACTCACACCGATGGAGACGGGTTTTCTTCACATCACCACAGATGGCTGTAATTAGAAAGCCCAAAGCGAATGCAAGACAACCGTGTTGACAAGATGGGGCAAAATGGAGACATATTTTTGGGCAAATTTGAAGTCAGGCAACCTGTATAGAAAACAGTCTAGCAGTTCCTAAAATGATACTCAGAGTTCCCATTTGGCCCAACAATTCCACGGCTGGGCACCCCAAATAAATTAAAGCATGTGTTCTTATGGAATTCGCTACACAAACAGCCATGACTGTATACAGCATGTGTTCCTATAGAATCCTCTACACAAATAGCCATGACTGTATACAGCATGTGTTCCTATAGAATCCTCTACACAAACAGTCATGACTGTATACAGCATGTGTTCCTATAGAATCCTCTACACAAACAGCCATGACTGTATACAACATGTGTTCCTATGGAATCCTCTATACAAACAGCCATGACTGTATTAGTCATAAGATCCAAAACTGAAAAAACAACTTCAAATGCTCATACACTGGTAAATGAATAGATAAATATGGGAAATCATAAAACTGAAGGCATCTGCCCATAAAAATGACAAAAGGACTTAGGCTTAGATATTATATAATGGATGAACATTGTTCACACTGTTAGGTGGGAAATGCCTTAGTGCATGGTTCTATCGATATGAAAGGACAAGAGTTGGTAAATTCATAGAGATGCATAGATTAGAGGCTTCCAAATGCATGCTATGGAGAAGGAATGGGTAGCAAAACAAGTGTTGTTTGGAGGGCAGTGATAATATCCTCTAAAATTAGATAGAGGATAAATTAATGGTTATATTGTATACATTAAATCAAATTATGGTGTATGAAGTGTCTTAATGAGTTGCTTATTGACAATTCCCCAATATTAACATGGTTGACAACCTTTAGTTGGGGACCTCTTAGGCCCCATGTGTGAACTTACTGTTATTTTTTGATAGATGGACATAGTATCAAATTGTGCTCTAAATTTCAATCTCTCTCCACACAGATTAGTGTAGCCCTTAGACCTCCTCAGAGAACTTTCTCTGTGCAGATGGCTAGTGCAGAAACTCACAACTTGTATAAGTGCAGATGGTAAAGGTGTGGGGATTGTGTGGTCAGGGATGTTTAGATTACACCTGTCTTAACATAGTCCAAGAATGGAGTTGTGTGAGGAGAATTCTGAGTGCTCATGAGAAAACTCCAAGAATACAAGACAGGGATGTTGTGACCTCACTTTCTTAAAAAACACAGAATTGTTCTTGAATGTGCTTTTTTGTCCCTCCCAGATGAAATGAATAGGAGTGAGATTGCTTCAGATGATTCACTACAACTGGCTATTGTTTGTTTAAGTGACTTTATGGAAACACATGTTTTTATAATGTGTAGCTTATCCACAACATGCAGTTTGCTCCCAACATGTGGCTTATCCTATTGATTGAATCTTTCCTCATGCAACTCTTAACTTTTAGAGTATAAATTGTCTGATGCTCTGAATAAAGTTGGCTATTTTGTAAGACTTTAGTCCACCTCACTTTTAGGTTCCACTCTCCTAGGTTCACACTGTCAATTAGCATGGTAAACACACACACACACACACACACACACACACACACACACACACACACACATACACCCCTACTCCACGAGGCTCAAGAACTTTCTTGGAAGATGGGGAGGAAAAATCCAGAGGTTAGGGAGTACTGGACATCATGGGACTGTCCATTCCTGCCTTGGTTACAGTTTCTACACTTGGTTACAGTGATAAAAACACTTTGGACAAAAGTGACTTGGAGAAGAAAGAGTTTATTTCAGCTTTCAGGTTCACATTACAGTTTGTCATTAAAGGATAATCAGGGCAGGAACTTGAGGCGGGAACCTGGGGGTAGGAACTGATGCAGAGGCCATGGAGGAGTGATGCTACTGGCTTGCTTCTCATCATTTACTTGCCTGCTTTCTTATGGAACCCCGGACTACCAGCCCAGGGACATAATGCCTCCAGGGATCTGACCCCTCCCACATTAATCATCAATCAAGAAATTGTATCATAGACTTGCCTACAGGAAAATCTTATGGAGGCATTTTCTCAATTTAGGGATCCACTTTCTAACCCATTCCCTCTTGTGCCAACTTGATACTAAACTAGCCACTACTGCTGATGAACTCACAGTAGCTCTGATTGCCTTTTCAAGACCTTCACAAGATCAAGCCAGTCAATATTTTGCCATGGAAAGCCCCAACCCCTACTCAAGGAGATGTCAACAGTTGATGGTTTCCGGGAAAGGGGAGTTAGTTTTCTTCATGGGTGTGGTCCCTCATAGGTTAACCATGTTAAGTGAATAGCCCCACATCCATGAGTTTGTGAGCAGGGCTAGTAATTACACTTGGGGGGGTTGGAAACCCACCAAAAATGACATTATGTTGGGAGGGGTGAGGATGTAGAGAGTTAACTGTGTGTATGTATGAACTCCTCAAAGAACTAATAATAGTATACCAAAAATAAAAGTTAAATTAAAAACTAAATTATATCCCCCAAGTAAGGCTGTCTGTTTATCAAACTTCTGGACCAGTTTTGCTTTGCTGACACTGAAAATAGGTTATTAGAATCAAAAGTTGAATCACACTGTCTTCCTGGAAGAATAGTCCTTTTATTATAGGAAACACTCCTCCTGTGTCTTGCCTTGCTGTGTATTGTGTCTGGCACTGGTGCAGCTATGTCCTTGCTGTCCTTTCCTTCTTGAATGTCCCAAAGGCACATTATGAAATATATGGTTCCAAGACTGGTGTTATTAGAGACAGAGGTGGAGACTTGGAGAAGTCCTTGGGTGATCGAGTGCATGCCCTTGTAGGCATGGCACAGTTCTGGACCCTCTTTTGATTTCATGGCCCTGAAGCCAGTAGTTTTGCTCCACATAAGTTCTAACCATGTTATCCTGCCTCACCCAATACCCTGAGGCAATGCGTCTAGCTAATTATGAACTTGGAGTTCAAGAACTATAAGCCAAAAATAACCTTTTTCTCTTCATAAGTTAGTGGTGCCAGGTATTTTATTATAATGATGGAAAGATGTTTAATATCATCCTGTGTCTTTTGATTAAGTTTGTATTGTATTTATTTCCATACTTTGTTCTCAATTCTTCTAGTTCCTTAGTGTAATAGTTTGGATCCATAATGGATACTAAAGACTTATGTGTGAAGGCTTGGTTCCCAGCTGATGATGTTATTGGAGATGGAAGTGATTTGGGGAGGTAGGGTATAGTTAGTAGATACAGACCATTGGAATATGCTTTTGATAGGGATGTGTTTCTCTTTGTCTTTCTGTCTCTGTCTCTTTCCCTATCTCTCTCTCATGTCTATCTCTGTCTCTGTCCCTCCCCTTTTCTCTCCCTCCCTCCCTCCTCCCCTCCCTCCCTCCTTCTTTGGGTCTTGGTTGCTATGGGATGAACAGCTTCATTTTACTATCTGCCCTTTACTATGGTGTCTACATCATTGGAAACCTAAAGTGGCTGGCTGCATAACCATGTACTGAGATCTCTGAAGCTGTGAGCCCAAGGAAACATTCCCTTCCTTCAAACCGTCTTTAACTTATAATGCACTGTTGTTATTTTCACTTTTACTCAATCTTATCTCCTCCTCCCTCCATCAACCTCCTCCCAAATCTCTTTTCCACATTCTTGACTTTTTGTTGTGTTTTGTGACCCAATGAGTTTAACCAGGGCCACGTATGTGACTGTGGGTTTGGAACTATCCACTGGAGCCCGACTGACACTTCAGTGGGTGCACAACTCTCACTCTCCCTAAAGCTATTAGCCGCTGCTTCAGCCATGAGGCTTTCCGCTAAACACCTCATTTCTATGGTGTTCTACGCATGCTTCATGGGGCCAAGCAAGCATGAGCTGAACCCTCCGAATATATAAGCTCAAGTGTACCCTCCTGAAGGTTGTTTCTGTCCAGTATTTTCATCACCATGGTGAGAAAGTACTAATACAACACTGTATTAAAACATTGTTCTAGAAGGAGAGCAGAGAAGTGAGTGTTCCCTTTGCAAGAGTGGGACTGTCCACCTTGTAGACAACAATGGGCATCCTTACCCTCTGCCCTATACATACAAATACCTGTTTGATGAGGCACTACCTATATAGTTTTTCTTTTAGACAGTGCTTCTACCTCTCCTTTCTTCTCTCATTTCTGTGTGAAATCACTTTTTGCGTGTGTGTGCTTGAGAAACATTTTGCATACTTTGTTTGGTGTCTAAAATTGTTTTCATTTTGCCTTCATTTTGAAGTAGTTGATTCTTGAACATCAGAGATAGGATTTAGGACATACTAACCCAAATATGTGACCCAGAAAGAGACAGAAAGAGCACTCTGGCTTTCCTGTTGTTCTTCCATCAAACAAGTCATGGAGTCTCCTTTCAGAGTCCTTCTCTATTCTCCCAGAGGAAGAACCAGGCCCTGTGTGAAAGGGGAGGTTCTGGAGAAGGCTCTGAATGGACAGGCCTGGCTTTCCTCCAGCCTATCCCCAATAGCCCAATACCTGCTTTGTTGATAGTATTTTCTCCATAACAATGTGGGCCTCATCAAACAGCCTAAGAACTTTCATGCCTCACTGTTCCTTCAAGTCTTTATTTTCTTATAAGAGATTCCAATAACTAAATTTGTATGTTCTCCTCTGACTGCTTTTTTTCTTCTTTGGTGCTGGGATCAAACCCATAGCTTTGCACACAGTAGGTAGTCAACAGGATCCATGAGCTGATTCCTCAGTTTCTTTGTTGTGTGATCAGATACTCTGCATTGAAGGCAGGAAAAACAGATCTTTTTCCTTACACCAGTTATAGCTTCTCAAATTTATTTTATTTTCAAAATCTGGGTCTGTTTCATTTATAAGCCACACCCTATATATGAAACAAATTCTTATAATGTATAATATACCACCCAGCATTTTCGAATTGTCCTTCAATGGACCCACTGTGATGAATCCCTAGAAAGCTTGCCAGACACTAGATAGAGCAGACCATTGATATGGGCCTTAGAGTCCTGACCATAGGCTAAGTCTGAGACAAGTATGAGCCCAATAAAGGAAACAGAACTCAGAATGCTCATGTTACAAGTACAAGACTGAGTCAATGTCTCCTGACATGTAAAATTGCTGATCTGTCTTAGTGGTCAGAATTGGAATAGAACTGGCTGGAGTCAATATAGTGGAATGATAAAGTTCCAAAATTCACTTCTACTTTTGGCATTTACCAAATGCTTACTCAGTGACAGGTGGTCAAAATGAGAAGGTGAGGTGTTCATATACTATTTCCCTCCCGTGTGTAATTGAGCATCTCTCCATTTCCTACCTCCAACTCTCTGCTCAGCCAATATCCCACATGACCATGTACATCTTATCCGCTCTGAGATTCTTACTCAGGCTATAGTCAAGAACTGGGGTCTGAAAATTGTTTTTGTTCTTTTATTCAACAACCAGTGGTTTCTGTTCTGCATCAGATACTATTCGTGATGGTCGATGAGTGTTGCATGCAGTTTTATGCTACTGCCTTGCTTTTTGCCCACTGACAGGAAGTGGGGCATATTACCAGCCCTCACCCAGCTTCCCTTGAATCCTTGAACAAAAGACATACACTCACTTTGTTTCTTGGCACAATGGCTGGGTGTTGATATCTCCCACCTGGAAAGTGTGTCCTTACAAATTTATTATCTCCATCTCTCCATCTGCCCTAAACTTCAGTGGCTAGTCCCACGTAAGCCCTGTCAAACATGTCTGGCCACCCACCTATAGTGGCCACAGACCCTAGCTCTGCTCCTGCCCCCAAGACCTCTCATGGTTTCTGGGTTCTTCTCGCTCTATCATAGAAAACCCCTCTCCCCTTCCTTGTGTGGAGCCACAAGTCCTGCCTGTACCTTCCGCCCAGCAATTAGCCCCTGCTTTCTTTACTGACAAATCAATAACCAATTGGAGAACAGGACCTTAGCACCGGAACTGCCCACTTCAAAAAAATGATTATCTAGAGCTGGAATTACCTAGTAGACAGAGCTCTGGGCATGTCTGTGAGAGTTTCTAGATGAAGTCAACTAATGTGACCCCCATGAAGGAAAAGGAATACACAAGCTGAATGAAAGTAGCCACTGTCTTTCTTTGCTGACTGCAGATGCAAGATAAATAGCTATTCCAAGATTCCACATGCCATGATGGGCAATAGCCTCAAACTGAACTATCAGAAACCCTTCCTGCCTTAAGGTACTGTTCTCTGTCATTTTGTCACAGCATGGAGAATGGTCACTGGAAATACTCTTTTCTAGGTTCTGGAGGTAGAGGCCCTGCCACAGAAGGATGCTACAGAAGAGAGTATGCGTCTAATCTCCTGCCAGATGGTGATAAGGCTAAAAAAGAGGGAACCTGGTGTCTGTGTCCTGGCAAGTGTGTGCAGTAAAGTCCTCAAAGATGGGAAGTCTTCAAAGCAAAGAGCTCAGTGCAGTGGACTGGAAAACCCGGACAGAGACGCCTGTGCTTGCAGAGAGCCTCCAATGCGAGCATTCTTGTTTCACTCAAGAAAGATCAGGGCAGGGCTAGGAGAGCATTCAGCTGATGTGGTGCTTGCTGAGCGAGTATGGCTGTCAGGTTTTGGATCCCCAGAGCCCACATAAAAGCCTGACTGGTATGACAGCTGCCTATAATCCCAGCACTTGGGAAGCAGAGACAGGGGATCCCTGGGGCAAACAGACTGGCTAGATTTGCAGAATCTGGGTTCAGTGAGAGACCCTGTCCCCAGTATAAACTGGAGCGTGGTTGGAAAAGACTCAGTATTAACATCTGGCCTGTATGAACATATGCACCACACACATAAGAATGAGGATAAACTTATGCACAACACACATATACTATACACACTCATATACCTACTGCATACACATACATATACTAATATACCTACTGCATACATGATACATACTCATATACCCACCAGGCACATGTCAGGCACACACCCATATACTTCTCATGCACAGAGAGAGAGGGAAAGAGAGAGAGAGAGAGAGAGAGAGAGAGAGAGAGAGAGAGAGAGAAGGCCTGAGGAACTGAAGTATAGCAAGCAAGGAACAAGGTGGGGTGGGATGGCAGGAAATGAGGTCTGTCTGATCATCTGGTGAAGGGGTGCAGTGTAGGGGTCATTTTGACTTCTGTTAGGAGACCTTATTAAGTGGATTGATATTTTAACAATTTTGATCATTTTTTTGACTTTAAAAAAATGTAACTAACATATCCTTTTATTTTGATGGGACTTCATAGTCATTAGTTTTAAGATCTGAACATGGATTTATTTTAAAATATACCCCTAGGAATTGAACAGGGGTTCCCAATCTCCCCACCACTGGCTTTCCCTGCTTTTTGTTGTTGTTGTTATTTTGTTATTGTTTCCTTTACAGTAGCCATTCCACATGCATCAGGGGTCTAATTGGCCTAATGTATGAAGCATCCTATAACATGTAGATACACATTTGTTTTATCTGCTTGCTACGAGGACACAATAACCAAACACACAAAGATGCAGGATTCAGCACCCTGTCTATCACTCACCAGCCACTCAAGTTTTACACATGTGTCACCAGATCATGGGACAGGGGAGAATAGAGATGGCTTCCTCTAAGAGCCCTAGATTGGCCCATGTGAGCATATTGGGTAGCAAGCAAAATGCCTGATGTCTTTTACCCCAACAACAGATTGGGTTTGAACATAGATAATAAGTGTGGGACTACTCTAGGGAGAGTGGGGGCAGAGCTTGGAAGTTTATGGGAGGGGCAGAAGGCAGAAAGTATTCCTGACAGAGCCACTGCAAGATTCCAGAGAGACATGACAAGAGCCTGTCCCCTGCACACATATTTTCCCCATTGCACTCTTTGCCTCTTCACTCTGGACTATTTCCTTGGCTATGCGGATGCTTTCCAGACAGCTTTTATTTGTCTAATTCTACTTGGGCTTTTGGGCTCATATCCAAAGGTCAATACCTGGACTCCTGTCTTCATGGTTGCCCTCTGTTCTCTTCTAATAGTTTTGACCATCTAGCTCTCACATATAAGTCCTTAATCCATTTTGAGATTGCTTTTGGACTCTTCCGTGTGTGGATAGCCAATTATTCCGAAACCCTTTATCAAATAGATTATCTCTTCCCTATGGGTGTTTGGGGCACCTTTGTTGAAAGTCAGTGGACTGTAAATGCCTGGGCCTATTTCGGGCTGACTATAATTTAGTTGGTCCATGTGTCTGTTTTTATGTAATACCATGCTGATAGGGAGAATGAATGTGCAAAATGCGTCTTACGTCAAAGTAAGGCAATAAAGTGAAGGTCCGTCTAAACAGGCTGTGCTCAAAATAAGGCAGAAACTGCAATACTGGCGCAAGAGAAAACTGCTCAAGATCAGGAATCTCCAGATGAATCCTAACAAAAATGCCTGAGAGCTGTCACCCTGCTGCATGTGGAATGGCTACTGTGAAGAAAACAGCAACAACAAAAACCCCACAAAGCAGGGAGAACCAGTGGTGAGGAGACCAGGAACCCCTGTGCACTGTGGGTAGGACAGTAAATTAGCACAGACATTTTACAAAACAGCATGGGGGGGTGTTCCTGAAGGAGCTAAAAACAGAACCACCATATGATCCAGCCATTTTTCAACTGGGCATGTATTCAAGAATTATGAAATAGATATGTCAAAGAGATCGTTATAAATTATCTTTATATATTTTTATATAACAGAGCACGACCCAGCTTTATGAAAGAAAGAAATCTTGTCATTTGCAGCAATGGGGAAGAATGTGGAGGATATAATCCTGGTTAGAAGACACGTGGCCTAGAAGGATAGATAACTGTTGATCTTTCACATGTGGAATCTCAAATCACTGAAGTCATTGAATGGCTGAGTGGTGGTTCCGGAGGACAAGGGTAGGGAGCTGGAGATAAACAGAATGATGGGAGTCTGGCCTTGCTCACTGTGGGAGGAGGGAAGTGGAATATTTTAGGAGATACTGATAGTCCTTGCTAGGAAGAAAGAGAGAGTGTGACCGTGACACTTTGCCCTTTGTAAAATGCTCTTTTTGTGCCTGCTAATCTTGCTTTCATCCTGAGAGTCTTAGATCCACCCTCACCCTGGAGCTGATTTCCCTCATGCTCCCTCAGTCACTCCCTAGCTTTTCTGGACAGATGCTTTTTCTCTTCCAGAAGGACACCAAAGGCTGCAGACCTTTCTTATGCCTGCCTCCTCGGCTATATGCACGCCTCCCCTGCCACTGTGCTCCTCAAACAAATTGGTTAAATCCCCAGGTGCTTCTTCTGTTTTCTCTAGCAACCATTCATTCTTCGCAATTACAAGATCCTGCTGTGAACACCAATCCACATTCCCTTAACATGGGAACAGCATGTGCCGGTTGTAGGAATGCACCCCACTGTCCAGACTTACTGTTTCAGGATTATGGTTTCTAAGAGAGATGGCTCTGGTGTTTGGTAACCTGCCTCGAGGATATTGTGTAGACCTCGCCTTTGAAAACTTGTTATTTATTGATTTTTGATATTTATGGGAGATCTCATCATAAAATGTGCAGAAAACAGAAAAGGCCTGGTTTTAAAATGGGATAGAGAGTGACCCTAATAATTAAGACAACTCCTTCAGGTAGTACATCCGGCCTGTCCACTGGGACTCTGTTGTGTGTAAAATACTATTCTAGGAACCACATCCCTATCAGTCATGCTGCTCCAAGCAGGGGCATATATTCTTTTCAGGATGCTCCATGAGGACAGTAATGCCTGGAGAGGGAGGAGACAGAACCAAACCTGAAGGATGGGAACTGTGAGAGGAAGCAGAGTGCCCTTGCCCTGGCCGGTGCCTCTGTGCCTTTACTTTCGATCTTTAGTGTTGGCTCAAATTCTGACACTCTAGGAGCTAGAGGGTCTAGAAACATCCATCTATCTGCTATGCTGGTATCTGCATGCTGTGTGGTAGACACAGCATGCATGGGCTGCAGGACTAGAAAGTTCCATGTTAACACCATTACAGCTAAGAACACCAGCAGCCACCATCACAAGGGCAAACATGTAGAGCCTGCTGTTTGCCAGGCACTGTTCTAAACACTTTATTCAAGCTAACCCATTTAATTCTCAAAAAGAAAAAAAGAAAAAAAGAAAAAAAACAAAACACAAAACAAAACAAAAAACAAAAGCAAAAACCAAAAAACCAAAACAAACAAAAATCCCTAAGAGCACTTGGAAGGTAGAGGCAAGTGGATCTCTGTGGTTTGAGGTCAGTTGTGTCTGTATAGTGAGCTTCAGGGCAGCCAAGGCTACATAATGAGACCTGTCTTAAAAATAAAATAAAACAAAACAAAACAAAACAAAACAACAACAACAACACAGATAACCCCTACGAGAAAGGTACTATTACCGTCTCCATTTTAAAGAAAAGTTGAGGCCTAGTTTAGCCAGCTGTACATGGTTGAGATAGTGAGCAGTGGAAGCATCAACAGTTCCCTGGAGCAGCTGGACTTTAACGTCATTGTTTAGTCTTCTGCCCAAAAGCCACGCACCTGGGGCAAGTCCTGGAAGGTCCTGGAGTTTGTTACCCCAGCTCTGAAATAGTGATAATGGTACCGGCTTGGCAAGGTGATTTCGAGGGTTCAGGTAGTAAGTATTTAGTAAATCATAGTGGTTTAGAGCAGTGGTTCTCAACCTCCCTAGTACTTCCACCCTTTAATATGGTTCCTCATTTTGTACTGACTCCCAACTATAACATTATTTCTGTAGTTACTTCATAGCTGTAATTTTGCTACTGTTAAGAGTGGTAACGTGAATATCTGTATTTTTTTTTTTTGATGGTCTTAGGTGACTTCTGTGAAAGGGTCATTTGACTCCCAAAGGGGTCACAACCCATAGGTTGAGGACCATTGGTTTAGAGGAAAGATTCCTGAGTGGAAAGGTCTCTGAGCAGGTTTTGATTGTATGCAACAGGTGAAAATGGAGTTCCCTGAATCGATATCGGACATCTGAGATTGCCACAGTTTAGCTTGCAGGACAGTCTCTCAGATGAAGGATTTCCTGCAGGACACACAGCATGGTGGATTAGGAGAAGGAGATGTGAACAGAGCAAGTGTTCTTGGCTGGGGTAAGGTACAGCAAAGGCCTCAGTTGACCTTACAGGAGAGTGTCCTAATAGAGGCCACTGAAGGGAGGAGGTATTACCTGAGAAGGTTGTAGTCTTGAGTGGAGGGCAGCTGTTGTGGGGATATCACAATGTTCCTGGCAGCTCCAGAAATGTACACCATTCTCATGGATATCTAGAGCTATACATCATAGCCTGCCCCTAACTGGAGGTAGTAACCAGGATTGAAGTGGGTAGATAGCCTAGCTGAGAAGAAAATAGCCAGGCTGGACTGGGAGGAAAAGGAGTGGGGAGAAGTCAATTAGAGCAAGGCCTCTCATTCTAAGGGCTAGCTGAAAGCTCAGTGTACCTATATGAGTCTAGCCTGGGTACACAACAGCAGCCTAATGACCAGAGTAAGTGGAACTTGTTGATTCTACAAAGACTAGATCTAATACAGAACTTAAGTGTAATGATCAGAAGGGGAGGAATTGGGAACAAGGGCAAAATACTAAGTATTCATTAAATGTCAAAATTCAAGCACCAGGAGACTCCTGAGCACATCTCTGAACAGAGAGTTTGTGAAAAAACTCCATGAATTTCTGTTCTGATTTCTTTGTGCCTTTGAAATGTGGCTTTAAAAGCTCTTCCCACCAATAGTTTTATTTATTCTAAGTTTTGTTTTGTTTTGTTTTTCTGCAGTTTGGGAGATGAAATTCAGTTTTGTATATGTAAAGCAAATGCCCCACAAGAGTTAGGTTATTTTTCTACTTTTTGGATCTGTGTTGGTCTTATTACTTGCTTTGACTGATGAGAGGCTAAGGCACTGATCCGGTGCCAGTTCTGAACCTAAGCTTAAGAGGCCTTGAAGGGTGTTGATTTCTCATGCCATCCTGCTCCATCTTCCCTGTGACTTGTGGAGAGATCTGCTGACAGATGTGGGCCAGGAACTGGCCATCTTTGCCAGAACATTCAGACTTGGAAGATTCTAGCTGGCCCTCATATATGTAAGAAAGTCCAGACAAGACTAGATGAGCCCACTTAGCTCTGGATATTGTAGAACAATGAGCTATACTGCTAAAAGCCTTAAAATTTGAGGTTAGTTTTTTATTTAACAAAAGCTAACTGATACATACTACTAACATACTCTCTTCCTACACTCTGTGTACAAATGCTTTCTCTAGTTTCCCTACCACATGAATGAAAGATTGTACAGAATAAAATCTTTTCTGAGAAGATAGCTCATGAACAACAAAATGGCTATAAAGCCACCCAGAATTCCAGAAAGTGCCAAGGTTGAGAGCCACCTCATGCAGAAGGTGTCATATAGAGGTCCCAAAATAGGACAGAAATGGGCTTGTGATGATTCAAGAGTGATTCTTATACTCAGTAACTCATAAGCTCAAGACCAGGCTGCAGTCTACAGAAAGAGATCGCATATGCACACACAAATAATAATAATTTAAAACAGAACTATCTTATAATTCAGAAACCCCACTTATTTTTTAAATCTAGATTTATTTATTTTATTGTTTTATGGGTACGAATGCTCACCTCCGTGTATGTATGTATGTACCATGTGAGTGCCTGGTGTTTGAGGAGGCCAGAAGAGGGCATCAGATGCCTTGTGACTGGAATTACAGGCAATTGTGAGCTATCCTGAGGATGCTGGGAAGTTAACTTGGGTCCTCTGCAAGAGCAACAAGTGTTCTTAACTGCTGAGCCATCTCTCCAGCCCCAGCATCCTGCTTTTGAGTCTATTTCATCTTTCCACTCTCAGGTGTGGTACCTTCCTGTTCTGTTCTAGTGATTCCATGACAAAGAGCATATGTGCTTCCTACCTGCAGATTTTTTTTTTTGAGGTATAATTGACAAATGGAGGTGACAATTGTACTTAATTAAAGTTGCACAGTGGGTTAAGAGTAGTATAACCAGTCAACACAGCCATTTCTTTATGCAGTTTCCTTTGTGAGCTCTCTCTCTCTTTCTCTCTCTCTCTCTCTCTCTCTCTCTCTCTCTCTCTCTCTCTCTCTCTGTCTCTCTGTCTCTGTCTCTCTTTCTTTTGCAGTCTGGGTCCTTTATTTCCTTTGTGTCCATTAGGCCATGAATCCGTATGGAGTGGACTCCAGCAGCTCAGGCTCTTTCCCGTTAGTCCTCACAGTGGGCTTCTCTGGGTGGCGCAGGCTGGCGCTTCAGCTGAACCCAGGTGCCCTTCTCTTTGGCTTCCTTTTTCTTCTGATCGTTCTCCTTCACACGCTTCAGGAAGCTGTCTCTGCTCTTCGAGTGCTCGATGTGCTCAATCGGCACATTGATCCTCTTGGCCAGAATCTTGCCTTTAACTTGCTTGTTTACAATGATGCCCACGGCATGCTGGGTGACATTGTAGACTCTTCCGGTTTTGCCGTGGTAACACTTATGGGGCATTCCTTTTTGAACAGTGCCCATTCCCTTGATGTCTACAATATCACCCTTCTTGTAGATTCGCATGTATGTGGCCAAAGGAACGACTCCATGTTTCCTAAAAGGCTTAGAGAACATATACCGAGTACCTCTCCTCTTTCCTTTTGTGTTCGTCATTTTGGCGAGTTACTGGAAGATGGCTGCCCCGGCGGAAAGTGTGAGGTCTCTTCTATTGGTAAATTTTAGGTGTCCAGGAAGTGTTACAAACTTCGCTCTCTTCTGTGTATTAGAATAAGTGAAATTTGTACTCTGCGACCAGCATGCATTTCCTTAACTCCCCAGTCCAGCAGTGATTGCTCTACTGTTTCTAAGCATTCGGCCCTTTTAGATTCTACATCTAAGTGACGTTACTGATGTTTGTCCTATTGCTGACGTATTTCACTTAGCGCAAGACTTTGAAGGTTCCCCCACATTGTGTTAAATCACAGGGCTTTCATTTTTTAATTTTTATTTATTTTTTTATTAAATGACTGAATGAATTCCATTTTGCTTACAGATTTTCTTTACCCAGAAATTCTTTGGTTGACACTTGGTCTGTTTCTACGTCATGGATATTTTAAATAGCTTCAGTAAACATCTGAATGCAAATATCTCTTGACAGTCTTGCAGGACTGCTGGATCATAGAATAGTTCTTTTTTTAACTTTTTAATTTACTGTTATTGTGTGTGTGTGTGTGTGTGTGTGCGTGTGTGTGTGTGTGTGCATATATACATAGTGTACATGTAGAGATCAGGCACCAGTTCTTTACTTCTACCTTTACAATTATTTATTTTTATTTTTAGTGTATGTGTGTTTGCCTGCATGCATGCATGTCTATCATGTGCATGCCTGGTGGGTGTCTGTGGAGGCAAGGGGAAGGTGTCAGATCTCCTGCAACTAGAGGCTTGTGAGCTACCATGTAGAATGAACTGGGGTCTTCTGCAAGAGCAGTAAACAGCTTTAAAAACAAGATTTATTTTGTCGCGCGTGTGTGTGTGTGCACGTGTGTGTGTGTGTGTGTGTGTGTGTGTGTGTGTGTGTGTGTGGTGTGTGACCTACACGTATGTATATGTACTGTTGTGATCCTGGTGCCCATAAGATCAGAAGAGGGCACTGGATCTCCTGGAACTGGGGTTAAGTGAACTACCCAAGTGGCCCCTGGAAACTGCACCTGGGTCCTGTGCAAGAGCAGCAAATACTCTCTCATCCCCTACCTTGATTTTGAGGCATAGTCTCTCCCTTTTCTGCCATGCTGCATACTCAGGGATAGTAGGCCCACAAGCATCTGGCTGGTTCTCCTGGCTCTGCCTCCCATTTCACTGTAGGTGTGCTGGGACTCGTATACACTTCAGCATCTGACTTTTATGTGGGTTCCAGGGATCAAACTCAGATAATCAGGCTTGGGCAGCGGGCACTTTAACCCACTGAGCCATCCTGCCTGACCACTAATTTTAATCTTTTGAGAAACCTACGTATTGTTCCTTACTGGCTGCAACCAATTTACCTTCCCATCAGCAGTGAACCGTCATTCCCTTTGCTCCATCCACACTTCCTGTCTCCTGAGGTTTTGGTCATAGCCACAGCCTAACAGGTGTGAGTGGATATTTCATTGTGGCTTCACTTTCTACTTTCCTGGGGATTGGTGATGCTAAGTATCTTTGCATAGAAAATGTCTACTTAGGTCCTTTGCCCAATTTAAAGTCAGATTATTTGGTTTAATTATTTTTTATATTAATTTTTATGAGTTCTAATCACTCTTGCTCACCAATTCCTTCTCGGATATTTGGTTTGCAAATGTCTCATTTGTTATTTGCATCCTTCACTGTGGAGGAACGCTCCGGAGTAGTTGTATTAATTCACTTCTGAATTAATACTTTTGAGGGCCTCTGTATTCTATGATTGACCTGACCAATGTCAAGAGGCGTTGTGCTGTGTTTTCTTCTAGAAGATTTAGGGTTTCAGGAATTACATTTAAGCTCGTGATCTATCTTAATTTTTGTGAGTAAGTCTAGGGTTTTATGCCATTCTTTTGTGGATGGAAATTTTGTTTTCCCAATGCCTTTGATTGAAGACATCCTTCTCCATCGTGTTTAAGAAAACACAATTTTGTCATCATAGCATCATGTCAAGTATTATTTTACTGTCCATATTTGGACACATTTCTGGGCTCTTGAATCTATCTTTAATCTACTGGCTCTGCATATATTTTATGCTGTGTTCTTCCAAACTAGAGTTTGTTGTTCAAATTAGAACCACTCTTTCTGTCTACATCTGCTTCTCCTTAACTGAATGCAGGGGTCCAGAGTTGGGGTGGCAATTAATTTAGAATTCCCACTACACATCTAAATTGTGAAATTGTCTACGTGTCAAATAAAGCCTGCAGCTCAGTGTGTGTGTGTGTGTGTGGGGGGGGTTCTTTGGTCAGCTAATTAGTTGGCTTTCCCTGGCTTTGTAATGATTTCCTCATTCCTACAGCATTTTTTGAAACTTGTACTATGGGTACTGTATTGTACCAGTGGTTTTATGGATACGATTTTTATAAATGTCTCCATTTTCCAGATAATAAATAAAGATTCAGAGAAGGTGTAGAACTCTCCTAAGGTCACACAGATAGTAAGTGACACAGACAAAGCCATGAACTGGCTTTTGAAATTTCATTTTAGTGTTCTTATTCCTGTGGTCAGTGACAACATAAGCCAGGGACTTCTGCCTGGCTATGTGTTCCTTCAAAAAGAAAGACAGGAATTGAAGTAGACATAAGGGAGGCATTGGATAATTAGATTTCCCTTTTTTATCGATGAACTCTGTTTTTTGACAACCCACACTTGTGTGTAATTCTCATTTTTCCTTCCCCTTAGCAAATCTTATTTCCTCCCACCCTTACCAATCATATCCCCTCCACCAGTCCATTTCCCAGGTTTGTGACTTGATTTCATTTTGTGATCCATCTACCTTTAGTCAAAATTTAAGGTATTCATGTGGTTATGGAACAATACTACTGTATCTCATTCCAATAATGTACACAGTTGAGAGCAATATTTCACATTTTATCAAACACCCCCTTTAACAAATCAGATGAAACAATTGTTGATTGATCTGTTTTTTGAAGCTTGATTTTGAATTCGGGGCTGTTTAACTGACATCAAAATAGTGTGTGCACACACATACACTGTATTTAGACACATATAGACACATGTACACTGCACTGATGAACACGTTGATAAATAAATACACTTTAAGAAAGGGTTAGATTATGGTTTGCCATCTATTTTGAGTTGGTTGCTGTGCATCATGACAGATATAGATCTCATTTCAGTCTTCTTCAGCTGGAGATCCAGTTGCATGTCACCGACAAAGACTTTCCTAAGGGATCTAAAGCAACTCAAGAAATCAAACCGGGAGTTGACAAAAAGCTCTGGATAGCAAGGGAAACAAATAATTGAAGAGATGGCCTATAGAGTGGGTGAAAAAAATCTTTGCTAGCAGGGTATTAATGTCCACGGTATATAAAGAATGTAGTAAACTACCAAAAAGGACAAAGTTTAATTAATTAATCAGTAATGAAATATACTGTTCTCAAATGAAGAATTACAAATGACTGAGAAATAGTAAGAAACATAAGCCCCTCTTGAAAAAAAAAAGATTTCACTGGGAGGACTCTTTAGTCTCTCATGAAATCCACAGAGAAGTTGGCAACTGGGCTTCAGACCTTCAAGGGATGTGGCAGCCTGAGTGGAAGCCTTCTACACTAGCATTCCTGCAAAGGACCTGACTCCAGCCTCTGCTTTTTAGAGAGGTTTTCTACAGACAGAAGCTCTGAAGACCAACCTGGGGTCACCACAGCTTCTACTGTGGGAGTGGATCTGTCATATCATAGACATGTGGCTTCATGCTGTGTGGAGGAAACAGACCAGTCTCAGGGAGTGTGGTATTGTGTGGCTGGCCCACGTTCTCTCAGCTCTGCTTGGCACATCAGCCACTCCTCCATCTCCTTTAAGATGAATGAAGGGGTGGGAAGATACTGGGAGAAGGTCAGAGCCAGATGGGCTCATAGATTCTTGGACCAGTGGAATCTGTGGAACTAGGAAGAGATTTGTGGAGTTCCCAGCTCTGGTTAGAGAAGCTCGCTTTGGTAGTGATTAGTCGTTAACCCACTCATGACCATCAAGGTGCTGAGTACAAAAACTCTAAGTGCCCAGTTGTGAATGGGTCATCAACATCAACCGCAGTCTATCTAAAGCTTGGGGACCTTCACAAAACAGGGTATAGGAGGGTGGGAAGGGTAAGAGCTGTTGGGAGGGGAGGAGAGCCATGAAATGCTGACTTCTGAACACGCATTTTTTTTTGAAATTTCATATCATTTTAATTTTTATTCTTCAGAATTTTCTACTTTATATGGAAACAGTGATTCTTTTTTTAAATTTAAAGTAATTATTATTTTTTTTATTAACTTGAGTATTTCTTATTTACATTTCAAGTGTTATTCCCTTTCCTGGTTTACGGGCCAACATCCCCCTAATGCCTCCCCCTCCCCTTCTTTATGGGTGTTCCCCTCCCCATCCTCCCCCCATTGCCGCCCTCCCCCCAACAATCTAGTTCACTGGGGGTTCAGTCTTAGCAGGACCCAGGGCTTCCCCTTACACTGGTGATCTTACTGGGATATTCAATGCTACCTATGAGGTCAGAGTCCAGGGTCAGTCCATGTATAGTCATTAGGTAGTGGCTTAGTCCCTGGAAGCTCTGGTTGCTTGGCATTGTTGTTCATATGGGGTCTCGAAACCCTTCAAGCTTTCCAGTTCTTTCTCGGATTCCTTCAACGGGGGTCCTGTTCTCAGTTCAGTGGTTTGCTGCTGGCATTCGCCTCTGTATTTGCTGTATTCTGGCTGTGTCTCCCAGGAGAGATCTACATCCGGCTCCTGTCTGCCTGCACTTCTTTGCTTCATCCATCTTGTCTAATTGGGTGGCTGTGTATGTATGGGCCACATGTGGGGCAGGCTCTGAATGGGTGTTCCTTCTGTGTCTGTTTTAATCTTTGCCTCTCTATTCCCTGCCAAGGGTATTCTTGTTCCCCTTTTAAAGAAGGAGTGAAGCATTCACATTTTGATCATCCATCTTGAGTTTCATGTGTTCTAGGCATCTAGGGTAATTCAAGCATTTGGGCTAATAGCCACTTATCAATGAGTGCATACCATGTGTGTTTTTCTGTGATTGGGTTACCTCACTCAGGATGATATTTTCCAGTTCCAACCATTTGCCTACGAATTTCATAAAGTCATTGTTTTTGATAGCTGAGTAATATTCCATTGTGTAGATGTACCACATTTTCTGTATCCATTCCTCTGTTGAAGGGCATCTGGGTTCTTTCCAGCTTCTGACTATTATAAATAAGGCTGCTATGAACATAGTAGAGCACGTGTCTTTTTTATATGTTGGGGCATCTTTTGGGTATATGCCCAAGAGAGGTATAGCTGGATCCTCAGGCAGTTCAATGTCCAATTTTCTGAGGAACCTCCAGACTGATTTCCAGAATGGTTGTACCAGTCTGCAATCCCACCAACAATGGAGGAGTGTTCCTCTTTCTCCACATCCTCGCCAGCATTTGCTGTCACCTGAGTTTTTGATCTTAGCCATTGTCACTGGTATGAGGTGAAATCTCAGGGTTGTTTTGATTTGCATTTCCCTGATGACTAAAGATGTTGAACATTTCTTTAGGTGTTTCTCAGCCATTCGGCATTCCTCAGCTGTGAATTCTTTGTTTAGCTCTGAACCCCATTTTTAATAGGGTTATTTGTCTCCCTGCGGTCTAACTTCTTGAGTTCTTTGTATATTTTGGATATAAGGCCTCTATCTGTTGTAGGATTGGTAAAGATCTTTTCCCAATCTGTTGGTTGCTGTTTTGTCCTAACCACAGTGTCCTTTGCCTTACAGAAGCTTTGCAGTTTTATGAGATCCCATTTGTCGATTCTTGATCTTAGAGCATAAGCCATTGGTGTTTTGTTCAGGAAACTTTTTCCAGTGCCCATGTCTGAACACACATTTTTGTTGTACACATCAGCTTATAGCAGCTGTGGTTATTGGCATACAAAATTCCAGCATGGATGGAGAAGCCAGACCCCTCCTGTAAGGAGGAGTTATTGGCAATTTATGGCTGCTAGGTGTAGGAGAGTCACTTACTTTTGGGGGCTTCATGCTCCAGTAGATGGCCTCACACCTATGAGCATATGGGTGGTGCTAACTGGACTCAGTTATTAATTACAACAATGAGAACAACTGGGCATGCAGTCGGAAGGGATTGGGTTGGGGGGCGTACTAAGGGAAATTGGCAGGAGTTAGTAATGGATGAAGGTGGTCAATAAACATTGTATAAATTATGAAACATTTAGATAAAAATATTAACAACCTCTCAAAAAAACAACCAACAAAAGTCAATGCCTTGTTTTTAAAAATTATTTAGTGCAAAGTATGAGTTTTATCACAAATATAGTTGCTCTTGGCTCATGTTCTTTCTCAGATTACCTTTCCTTGTTCTTCCTCACTGGTCCCTTCCTGTCCCTCAGATAACCCGTCTTCTACGTCATTCATATGCTTCACATTCAAGATAAAGCACAGTTCTATCTTTCTTTCCCCATCATCCATTGTTGTTACATGCTTCCCCTTCTTTAAATGCCTCTGTACCCTCCATGAGTCCCCTTCTACTTTCTTTCTTTCTTTCTTTCTTTCTTTCTTTCTTTCTTTCTTTCTTTCTTTCATTTTTCCAGAGTTGGGGACCGAACCCAGGGCCTTGCGCTCGCTAGGCAAGCGCTCCACCGCTGAGCTAAATCCCCAACCCCCCCTTCTACTTTCATGTACCATATTTATGTGAATCTAGATTCTGTGTACGAGAGAAAGCATGCATTATTTTTCTGAGTCTCAATAGCTTCACTCTTAACTGCTAGATGGCACTGTCTAGACTCACATCTGGACTTCATCCTGGTGTTTAAGAATCATAGTCTACAACCAGCAGGCCCTTTAGAACATGACAAAATGTGTACCACTGCCAGTGTACTGAATAATGCAAGAGGTCAAGAAGAGCATGCCAAAACCAGGGAAACATTAACACCTTGCTCTGGTTTTGGTATTGGTTGGCAACTTGAAGCTGGGATGTTAGTCCCAGGAAGAATTAGCTGAGGAGACAACCCTTCCCCAGAGTGAAGCATTTTCTGGTGGGAGCTCAGATATAAGGAAGTCTGAGGGAAAGAAGGTATTGCTTTTGCCTGCCCATCTTCACTCCTTGCTCATGAGTGCATCTACCTGCTTCCTGCTACTGCTGCTGCCATTCTTCACTGCCATTGGATCCCTTCTTATTTGGTCTCCTGGTGTGGACTGAAGACCATTAGCTCTTCAGGAATCCTCTAGGTCTTCATTATCAGGCTGAGACTACTGAGACATCTAGCCCAGTGGACTGAGCAGCGATCAGATTCTCAACCTTTCTAGTGTGAGACAGCCTCTGTTAGATTACTAACCAAACCATAGTGCGTAAGCCTAGCTAAAACATTGCCCTTCAATATGTGTGCATTTTATCAGCTCTCTCCAGAGAAGCTGGATTAACATGCTTGCCTAATAGCTGTAACTCATAGATTCCTATGACGACACATGGATCGTCTCATTGTAACCTCACGGGAAATGTGAAGGTAGGCGGGACAGCAGCTTGTGACTGCCATCCGATGGGTGAAGAAAGGGGGCTCAGGAAGGTTTTATTCCATGTACAGAACTCCAGCTTTCTCACCTCTTACTCCTCTTTGTACCCTAATGGAATGCTTGTATTTGCTGGTCCATGGACTCTCCAATAGCTCTGGATTGGAAGCACAGCAGAGAGCGTGATTTCTCTGTTCATGCTCCGATGGCATCTTAGGCAGGAAAGCCTGGTGACCCCCTCTATTTCCTCACAGGTGAGAGAACACGGATCAGAGAAGAGTCATTTGTCCCAAGTTGTGTAGCTGGCCTGCACCTGCCTATCTGCTGGAAACATGGCTTTCTTGAAGAGGAATCTAATGGTACAAGGAACAGAAGGATAACGCCACTCTGTGAACTGTGACTAATGACATTGCCTCAGACTGCACAGCACCGAGAGATACTCAGGCTTTGCTCAGCTTCTGCTGTTCTTCTGCTATCCGTTTCTTCACTGTGTGCCTGGTTCAGTCCTCTCTTCTGTGGATCTTTGCCTATTGGACCTTCTTGACAAGATCCAACATTTTTCTTTTTAACCATTGTAACCAAGATCCCTCCTTCTTGATCTCTGGAGCCCTTCCTTCTATTTACCATCTAAATGGGTCTGAATCACTACGGGGCAGCCTTCTTAGAATATAACTTAGGTCTGAGCAGTGCTGGGAAAAGGTGCCTCCACAAAGGAGGCAAGAATAGAAAAGAAGAGTTCCCTTGTGGTCACATTTTATGTTTGAAGTACAGGAAACTAGCTCTGTTGGGAGAGTCCCTTGAGGCCAGAGCATAGGCCATGAAAGCTCGAGATGAGCTCAGGCGTCACCCCAGATCTGACACGCTATATGTGGGCACCTGCTCTACCATGAAGACTGGATGCTCCATTTTATAAAGATTGCAGTTTAAATGATGAATGCTTATTTTTCAGTGTAGGTGAAAGTGCGTGAGGAGCTGGTGCCTACTGAGGCACCTTCTCATGTCTGTCTTAGATGATGATGATGATGATGATGATGATGAGAGAGAGAGAGAGAGAGAGAGAGAGAGAGAGAGAGAGAGAGAGAGGAGTTTGCATGTCTCCCATTCCAAGATTACCAAGCCTGTTACAAGAACTCTGCCCTCACGACACAACAGCCTCTCATTTAAGGACACCATCAACATCCTCACAAAGCGGAGTCAAGTTTCAGCATGAATTTGGGGGGAGCACAGCGGGGAATACAGGGGGATGAATTAGGAAAGAGTGAGGAGCTCAGTTTTAGGTTATAAGTAGGTGGGATATTCACTTGGAAATGGCCAGGTGTAATTGGGTGTTTGGAGCTTGGTGTCCCAAGAGACAGATGGGCTTCTCTACACTTTGTCATTGGAAGGTAGGGAAAGTACCCGAATGATGAGAGTGCTCATAGCTGGGGACATTTTGCCATTTTCTATATCGGGGGACAGTTGACAATGCCTAGAATCTCTTTAGTGTGCCACAAGGAAGTGGGGCTGACTTCCAGGATAGTGGGAAGAAGCCAAGGACATTAACATTCTATAATGCATAAGAGAGTACTCCATGGTGAAGTATTATCTAGCCTAGAGTGTCAGCTGTGCAGAGATTGGGAAACCTGGGTCAGGAAGAGTGGGGGCTCACAGAGGCAACATGGCTTGGCATGAAGAAGAGAGCCAGAGTCTGGGAACCCTGGCCATGCTACTCACGGCTTGAGCTGCAGGAACCTTGACATCTTCATTTAGGAGACAGGGCTGCTAATGACTCACGGCAACAGGAAAGACGCACAGCAATGCCAGCCCTGGGCATGAATCAAGACAACCTTAGTTCATACTAGCGAAACTGTGTGGGTGCAGGGCTCTGTTTGCTGGTACATGCATCCAGAAAGAGCTGTCCACTGTTTACTGTGTGCTGTCCATCATGCTAGGCACAGGGTATTCCATGGTGAGCAAACGGCTGTCCTTGACTTCTTGATTCCTTGTGAAGACTCTCTTCTCTCTCCTCCCTCCCTCCTTCCCTCCTCCCTCAATAGTTTTCTCATGGACGCAGTTAACAAGTTAAATGGCTGATTGCCCAAGAGCAGTTCCTCACCTCTTTATGTCAGCTGGGTCTGTTTTTTCAGAAATGAGCATTGTTGGATGTGGGTCCTACATGTTTCCTCCAGACACGAGAACTTTCCTTCCTGGGCATCACAGTGCAGTTTCCTCTTGTGTTCTGTGCATTCTCCCAGTTTTAGAGAGTTCTATGCGCTTAGACACTGACGTCTGTCCTCTTTCTTTCTGCCCCTACTGGTTTACAGAAATTCACTCAATTTTGAGTCTTTAAGAATCTCTTTCATGGCTAGACCTCAAATCCAGGTCTTCATGCACATTAAACCAGTGCTCCACCATTGAGTTACACATAACCCAACCCAAGTTTTGTCTGTAAAACTCATGGGAGGTAAACAATGCAGACTTCCTGTGGTGGCGTTGACTCCAGAACCCCCTGGTGGCACTTGTCTTTCTAGACATGGCTGCTATGGAACCCACAATACTGAAAAGGACAGGCATCTGTTAAGTTCTAGACGGGGAGGGAGCAGCCAGGAGCCACAGTGCACACATGTGACACCAGCACTTAGGAGATGGAGGCAGGGAGGCTAAGGGGTTCAAGGCTAGTCTGGGCTGCAGGAGACCCATCCCACACAGTAAATAGAACCAGTTTGAATACCTCTGCACTTGGGGTTAACCGTTTCCTCTGTAAGCCTGTGGGTTATTATTACTTCTATCTCTATTATTTTTACCTCCACCTCTAAGCTTGCCCTGGATAGCATTCCCATGCAGGCGTATATATGCACATTTCTACTTATATCCAAGTAGTTCTTACCCTGGTGCACACACCTTTTAAGATAAACCTGTTGAGATTTAGAAGAAGAAACAGAATCAGGAAGATGATAAAAGAGAAGAAAAAATCCAGACTCACCTTCTCTAAGCCTTGCTCTTCCTATTGGAATTCAGTCAGGGCACATTGGGACCCATGGAGGCTAGAAAAGGTAGCGACAGTCATTCATAGCTGGAAAGTCACGTCCCCTGTTTATTTCAGGGGTTCTTCTAGCTCATACCCTCTTCTAAAGGAATAATAGACACGGATTCAGAGTGCCGTCAACGAACACTGCAGAACCCTTGGTGTGAGCTATAATTAATAGAGATGCCAACTGCCAACTAACCAGAAAAACTCCAGCATCATAAATCTGTCCCCTGGCTTTTCACAAGAACTGATGGATGAGGAATTCAGCTTAAATATTTAACAATCAATAATTCAAATATCTATCCAGCCATTTGCAAGTTGGCATGTTTATAAATATGGGGGCTGCACTAAACTTGCATTTCATATGAAACTCACTTAGAGTGGAGTAGAGAGGGATGGATTCTGTATTCTATGAGAGAAGCGATTCCCTGCCGACCTTGGCTCAGTTAAAATTTGTGAGCTTCTGGATTCCACCACAAACTATGGTGCATGCCCTAACATAGCCTGTGGGTGAACCAACCACAGATAGGGCTCTGGAAGGTCCAGTCATGCAGCTGGGATAAAACGTCCCCGCTTGGTCACCTTGTCTCTCTGTAGCTCCAGGGACAGAACCTTTTCCATGCAAACAAGACAGTGAGCTTCTGCCAGGTCTGTGTTACAGGGCGGCCTCCTTCCTTGCCCTTCCCTTCTCAAATGCCAGGAAGGAGGTCCAGCTCTGGGTATTCTGGTCTGGTGGTGAGAGCTTCAGCTGTGTGTCCAGAAGCAGATGGACGTCTTGCCATCTGATTTTGCCCGTTTTCGAAGGAATCAAGTGTACCGTGTGCATCGGCTGCAGTGCTTTATCTGTACTCCACCATTATTGGATTTAATGCTCCCTGCACTTGCTGATTTATTAAACTTCTCTCTCTTCCAAGGCAGAATCAAAGCAGCTCCTTTGGCCTAATGGAGAGACACTTTGGAGGCACTTAGGGAAATCCGTGTTGATAAGACCCACAATGTAAAACAAGGGCTCTGCCCCACGTTGCCCTTGCATGGAAACAGCCTCTGTTATTTGTGCTTCCAGCACAGTTAATAACTCATCCTTTCCAGAGAACGGGGCGGGCACTGGTGAATTCCTAAGACACTGCAAGGTGGAAGTGTCAGGCCTGGGCAACGGTTGCCTGTTACATCTGCCTCTCTCCACCCACGCCTCCCAGGTGAGAGTCTTCCTGGCTGTAAGAGCCCAAGGGTCCCTAGGTTAAAGGGATCTGCATCTCCAGCCACCACCTTCTCTGTTCCCTTTCACCTCCACTGGAAACAACCCTCTCAATCACCCTTCTCACAGTGGGGGTGGAGAAGAGGAAGGGCCACACCACGGTGACAAAAGCAAGCTCCCTGTCTGCTACCAGTCTCCAGGCTGGAGAGGGGTTGAGTTCTTTGTGCCAAGTGTAATTCACAACTCCAAACGGCACATGCTCCGTTAATGAAAAGATTGCCAGGCAGCAGTGTGTCCGGTGTGCAACTTCGGCTCCATTCCGGGAAATCAAAATTCGTTCCTGGCAAAAGAGGACAAAGCAAGGAAAGTGAAGCTGCTCTTGCCGAGGCACGACGGTTGGCCTGCCTTGGATTTAGGTTTCCTGGCTGCAGAGGACTGGACAAGGGCAAGGGCAAGGGGCAAGGAAAGAAGACAAAGAGAAAGCGGAGGTGCTTTATGTCAGTTGTAGGGTGTGGTGTAGGATTTCCGGGAAGAGCTTCCAGGGACTAAGTCACTACCTAAAGACTATACATGGACTGACCCTGGACTCTGACCTCATAGGTAGCAATGAATATCCTAGTAAGAGCACCAGTGGAAGGGGAAGCCCTGGGTCCTGCTAAGACTGAACCCCCAGTGAACTAGACTGTTGGGGGGAGGGCGGCAATGGGGGAGGGTGGGGAGGGGAACACCCATCAGGAAGGGGAGGGGGGAGGGAGATGTTTGCCCAGAAACCGGGAAAGGGAATAACACTCGAAATGTATATAAGAAATACTCAAGTTAATAATAAAAAAAAAATTAAAAAAACACATTATAGGGAATACGTATAGTCAGTCTGGGTTGATTTTAAGGCATGTTTATAATCATTTTTACTGGGCAGCGACACTGATCAGAAAATTTGAAGAGAGACTGCTTTAGGAGGAGAGAAAACACAAAATTCACCGACAAATAAGTAAGTTATTAGTACATTTAAAAGAAAGTGGTCAGTATGCCCAGAGTACAGCGGGCACGAAGGACTTTCTGAGTTCCCACTCACCAGAGGCAGCTCAGAAACATGCCAGTAGCAGGTGCAGGGGGCTGGATGTAAAGTAGACTGTGCAGAAATACCTGTTTCCGGTGGGGGGAGAGCGGAAGGGGAGAGGAGGGGTATGGGGGAGGGGCTTGAGCAGAGGAAGTAATGGCTGCCTTATCTGTTCTCTTATTCTTATTCCTATGCTTACTCTTGCCCAGGAGGTGCACAGTGGCTGTGTAAAACAAGAAAGAACCCACATTTTCCTCAGAAGTTCCTCATTAGTCTGGGAAGGATATGTCGTCTCCATGAGGGCCAGAAGAGCCTGTTTCTCAGATACTCCTATTGCTTCTTGCAGAGCTGCAGTTTTAGTCCACCGGTTTCAATATTTCCACCATTTTTTCTTCCTACAAATAAGTGAATTGAGAGCCAAAGAAAGAGAGAGAGAAAGAGAGAGAGAGAGAGAGAGAGAGAGAGAGAGAGAGAGAGAGAGAGAGAGAGAGAAAGCAGGCCACACAGTTGGACCTAACATTCTTGTCCTTCAGAACTAGAGAATTCTCCCACCAGTTACTCCATGGTGGTTATAAGTATAATCTTAGAGATAGGACCTTATGCTACTAAACAGACTTGTAAAGACGTTTCATTAGGGCTTTATTTCTGTGAAGAGACACAGTGACAGGGCAACCCTTATAAAGGAAAACATTTAATTGTGGCCGACTTACAGTATAGAGCTTTAGTCCATTATCAGCACAGTGGGAAACATGGAGACAGTCAGGCAGATGGGGTGCTGGAGTGGTAGATGAGAGTTGTAGACCTGGATCCAAAGGCATCAGGAAGAGAGAGTGATATTGGGCTTGGCTTGAGTTCTGAAACCTCAAGTTCATGCCCATGCCCAGTGACATACTTCCTTCAATAAGGCCATACCTACTCCAAGAGGACCACCTCTCCTAATAATGCCACTCCCCACAGGCCTATGGGAACCATTTTCTTTTAAACCATCACAGATGTCTAATGAATGCCACCAAGATGACGCAGGGGATAAGGGTGCTTGGCCAAGTCTGGTCACATGACTTCAATCCCTGGGACCCCTTGGTAGGACAGACTGACCCTCTCAAGTTGTCCAGTGACCTCCACATATGCGTCATGGCCAATGATACACATACATACACATATGCACATACATACACATATACACAAACATACACATATACATACACGTATGCACATACATACACATATGCAAATACACATACAAACATACTAAGAAATGGGAAAAAAGACCTTGGCAATATACAAGCTAATTTTTCACACATAACAACTGGTTATAAGGATGGCTAAAAACCATGAGTATCCTCTGAAGACCTGGTCCTCACGTACCAAATCATTTCCTGCAGAAGCACAGTGTTCACTAACCCAGTATCATCATCATCTGGATTTCACAGCTAAAAGATGGTTAAGTCTACAAATTTAGTGATTCAATTGGAAGTCTCAAATTCACTTTCAATTATAGCTCATGGCTGAAGTTTTGCTTGCCCCTCTCAGGGCCAGGAAAAGTCAGTCACATATTTGGAATTCACTTTGAGGCTGGAAGAGGCCAGATTTAGATGGTTCTGTCTCGAAGGACAGAAACTTTGCCTCATTTTGGCAATTATTACTGACTTAAAAACCACCCAGTGAGAAAGTATAATAGTTTTAAACATAATTAGGATTCTATTTTAAGGGGAAATCATAAACTTCCCATTTAATGCTAATGTTTGATCTACTGTGAAACAGGAAAGGGAGAAGCTATTACAAATTTGCTAATACCATCAAAACGTACAAAGTGATGAAATGAGGCTCCATGAAGAGAGCCATTCGTCCCAAGGATTAGCCACAGTAATAGCTGAGAATCTGCACGAGAGAAGAGAATGATTCTGAGAACCAGTGAGCTACATCAGACTGCTTTATCTGCACTCTGTACGGTGGTGACCCTCGGTTGCTCCGGGGTTCTGAGCCAGGCTGACTGAGCTCCAGCCCAGGGGACGCAGCTCGAGGAACCTCCACCACCGTGCGAATATCTACTCTATCTCATCTACTAAAATGGATGACTTTTGTGATTTTGAAAGCACATCTATAATATTTTGATAAAATTCACAAATAGAACTGTAAACATGTGTAGGAAACTTTGGTAGCCAAGTTCCTAGTAGCTGAGCTCAAGCTGAACCAATTCAGTTGTGTTTTGAGGTGATTTTTTTTGCACTACCCATATCCTAACTAGTTGCAGTGGGGAGCTAAGGAACAGACTCGGCACAGTTAGAACGATAGAGACACAAGGTCTTTGGCTTAGACTGATGAGATGGACTCCTGTCAGAGTTGAGGGGGTTGTCGTTGCCAGTGACTGTGCAGACTGCTCATTCTGGCACTCAGGTGGCTGGACCCCTCAGCTCTGACAATAGTTCCTCCTACCTGTTCAAAAGCCAAAGAGCTTGTGTCTCTATCATTCTAACTGTGCTTGGCTCCCTAAGCACATCAGCTCCTGAGTTGGAAGGGGCTTTTGGATTTTGAGGAGAATCAAGTCAACAGAGTCTGTAGAGTTCCTTAGTTTCCCACTGCAAATAGAATAATTTCTAACAATAGTGTATCAAAGTGAAATCCTGGACAAACTTTCCTTTAAGATTTCTTAGGAAGATACTAATTTGGAAGCATCTTCCTTTTAATTGGGTAATTAATTTATCTATATTTATCTGTCTATATATCTATATCTATATCTATCTGTCTGTCTGTCTGTCTGTCTGTCTGTCTATCTATCTACCTATCTATCTCTGTCCTCTTGCTTTCACTATGCTGCTGAGGCTGCTTCTGCACTTGAGATCTTTATGTGTTGGCCTCCTGTGTAGCTGGAATTAAAAAAAAAGCTGGAAAAATTAAGCTGAAAAAAAAAACCCCACCATTTCTTCTTAATTAAGAAATTGAGTTGTACTTGAGAGCCATGTGGTACTAGAAATTTATATTATTAGAAGGTGAAAGGTCACTTACTACCCCAATACTGGTATAGGGGATGGGAGGAGGACCATGCTGAGTACTGGTCTCCTGTCCTCTGCCTCCTCTCGGGTTGTATGTGTTTACTACGTGGTATTTGCAGAAGTCTCTATCTGATAAAACATATAACAAAAACTGGATAGTATTTTTCACATGGGTGAATTTTATGGTCAGCTCACTATATTATAAAACTCATATTTTTAAAACACTGCTGTGAGCAGTCTTTATCTATCAATAACTTTCCAAGAGAGGAAACTAGAATTACTTAGATCCAGGCTGAGAAGGCTCTTCACCACAGTCCCACACTTTGAGGCCCCGTTTTTGTCTGAGTTGTCATGAGCCCCTTATGATACGGTGACAACACTCAGCCAGGTGCCCCCTTCTCTACCTCAGACCACACATTTACTTTTAGGTACTCTGAAGTTCCTGTCCAAATGTCCCTACTTTGCTTCTGTAGCTTGTATGGACTATTTCATGTGCCCATTTCACAATGACAATGACAGACCTCGTCTCTTCTAATGACAAGTAGTCTTTTCACTGGGACAGGGGAGGTGTAGATAAAATGGAAGAGAGAGGTTGTGTCCAAGCAATCAAGACGTCTGAGTGCTGGATTGGTGTAGGGGTCAGGTAAGAAGAGGACTTCTGTTCAACTCTTATTCTTTTATTCTTGTTATAGGTCCCTCGTATCCTGGAATGTGGATGCTATGATTGAACAAAGTCTACCGTTAGAATATATATCAACTTATCCTGGTAGTTTTCTAATGGAGTGCAGTAATTACCTATCACAATCCACATACAGCAATGGCTAACACATATTAAGTGTACCATGCTTTCTTTGATGGATTTAACAAATGCTATGCTATTCAGTCCTTGTACCAAAGTGGGTAGTATTATCCCAATGTTCCTAGTAAATAGTGAAGCTTGGTGTGTTAAGTATATAGTTATGTGAGAGTTTGGCCCCTAGACCATCTGTCAAGATGCCACATAGCCATCCCTCCCTAGGAAGGCTTGGCTCATGGAGAAGGCTTCATAACAAGGAACACATCTTCTCTTGTCTTTGAATAATTCTGAGTATGACACAGTAAGAAAAAGAGGGGTAGGACAACAGAACAGTGGACTAAGTTCCCTTTGTTTGAACAAGGCCAGATAGCATAGACCGTGCATCAGTATTGGAATAGGGATCGTATTTGTAGAGGGCATTTTCATCTTCTGTGCAGCCTGCGGCAACAGGCTGTCAGTTAGTCCTTCTAAGATTAATCTTTCTGCATCAGAGATATGGAGATTAAGGGTTCAGGGCATGAGAACTTATGCACAGATGAATTTGATTTTCTATATGTTACTAAAATTGGGCTCACAAAGCATTCCTTCCATCTAAAATCTCAGGGCTATGGTTACTCAAAACCTACTGATGTGCCTAGGGGCAGTTTTCTTAAGGTTGCAAACAAGACCTTTAAATTTACCAGTCCAAACTGGTTTTATCACAACAGACCTCAATTCCAACATGAATTCAGCACACAGAAAAGTGGTTATAATAAATGAATATTATAAAATCCATTGTTAGTTAGTATGTTGTCTTGTTGGTTATCCTTTCTGTTTAACTGAATAAAAAATGTTGAAGGAAAATAAGTTATGTGTGAGCCTGTCCCCTCACTAGGTGTTATCCTTGGTCTACAAATGACTGAGCTCTGTAAATTGTCCAAAGTGATATGGCTAGAAGTCAAACTGTTCCCCCAATGCTATTTTACCTGTCTGGTTTCCGTCAGCTTATAGGCATAAAGCACTGTTCTGTTCACAGTTTCACACGACTTTTCTCTGTGTTTAGTGAGCTACACTGCTGTAGTTTGAAGGATGCTCTCCTGGCCCATTCTCCACCTCTCTCTTCCAGAAATTGCCCCCAGATATCCATGGAGTCCCTTTGCTTGGTTCAGGTCTTCTTTCTGGAGAGGAAGTCCTTTCCATTATCTCCATGGGAGCCCCTATTGTTTTTCTCTGCTTGTTTGACTGTTTTGGGTGAGCAGGATTTGTCCAGGCTGGCTGTGAGATCTAAGGATCTTACAGATGAGAAGGGGACTCTCATCTGTGCTAATGATCTGTCTTCCTTCTTTTGAGAGTATACTGTGCTGAGGAAAAGACTAGAAATACTGCAATACATTTGTTGCTATGAGCAGAGCCAAAGAAAGGGATGAGGAGGGGAGGGGGCTGACTCTCAGTGTGTGTGTGTGTGTGTGTGTGTGTGTGTGTGTGTGTGTGTGTGTGTGTATCAGGTTTGAGCCTAGCTCCTCATACATGCCCTGTATGTGTGTGTGTGTGTGTGTGTGTGTGTGTGTGTGTGTGTGTATCAGGTTTGAGCCTAGCTCCTCATACATGCCCTGTATGTGTGTGTGTGTGTGTGTGTGTGTGTGTGTGTGTGTGTGAGGTTCGAGCCTAGCTCCTCACACATGCCCTGTGTGTGTTCTGTCACTGAACTTCTTGCTGAGCTCTCTAGTTCTTTGATGCTTTCTCCAAACATGAGTAAGAGCAATGCTTTTCCCCCTTACTCAGGAAAAGTAAACCAACACCAACTCCATTAAAGATTCATCAGCCAAAGTTGGGCAGAAATAGAATAATTCAGCCACTGTAACAGAAAGAGTTGCACTAAAGCCAATAAAATCAATGAAATTGGAAATGACCAGTGTTGGTTAGTCAGAAAAAGACCCATTAAAAACACTCACTAACTTCTTAAAATTCAGGGAGAACATTTTTAAATTTTGTAATTAATGGGGGGCTCAAAATATTTCTAATATTTTGAAATAAATAAAAACAGAAAAATGAACTGTAAACTGGGGTTTTAACCCCAATCTACTTCTCAACAGTGGTGGTGTTATTAAATCTTTAACACATAGCCTTCTGCCTCTGTAGAATACCTCTGCTTATGAAAATATTACTACCTCACAAGGTCATTTTGGTTTTGCTTGTTTGGTTGGTTCCAGCCTTTGGAGGCATGCTCTCAGTATACAGTCCCAGCCACTTGATCTGCCGTTAGGTGGATCTATAGCCCAGGAAGGCCTTGAACTGGCCATCCTCTTGCCTCAGCCTGCCAAGTGTTGAGATCACAGATGTGTACCTCTGCCTGGTTTAATTTTGGGTTTTAAATTACAGTTAACCAGACTTAATTAAAAATCAAAATATACCTAAACAAATGTAGTCATATCATGAAATATAATATATACATATACTTTTTTTACATAAACTTCTCTTAGTGTTTCCTCTTTAATTATGCAAATCTTCTATTCTGACAGATGGCTTGAGATTTCTTTGTTTGTTTGTTTTTCTGCTGGATGAGAGGATGGTCAAGCAGAACGAAGAAGGTCTTTGTGGGCTGATGGGAAAATCCTAGTTGGGGACAGAGGGTAACTATAATAAATGATTTGTCATATTCTCTTAATTGGCACCTTCATAACCCTATGGGAAATGTGAAGGGACGGATTTTACAGGCTCTTGACTAAGGCCAGAGGAACAGACTTAGGGGCTAGGTTGAAGGCATGGCTATGACAGACCCATGCTGTGGCCACCTAAGAGCAGCTGGGAGCAGGCACCACTGTTTGTTCAGTTGCTTGACAGAAACCTGGACTCTGTGGTGCCAACATTAACCAGAGCTGAGACGTCATAAATTCCTTGATATGAAGAAAGGGAAAGAATCCAAAGACTCTGTGAGATAGGAATGCTGGAGCAGATTTATCACGTGTGACTTTCCTTCTCCCTCCTTAACTATGTCTCCTGGGAGAGAGCAAAGGACACTTCTCTGGCCACAGTCTGGAGAAATACCTTCCCAAGGGGAATGCAGCAACTGCTGTCTGCAGCCTTGGGGTCTTGGGGAGAGATAAGGTTGACACAGACTCCCTGGATACAGTGGAATTTGGATGGCCCAGAGTCTCGGGTAGACATGAGAACTCTTCAGCAACAGAAGGGAAGACTGGAGACTAAAGGGGACTTTTCGTTGTTGTTCCTTCCCCGGCAAATATTGCTTTAATCTAGGCAATGAGGTTTTTCCAAGGTGTTTTTTTTTTTTATCAGAACCTTGAGATATGAACCCACCAACTCAACCCTACTCCATTTAACTTTTCATAGCTTTCAAAACTAACTTGCCCTCAAATATCATGACCTCCCAACTTGTAAGCTAGAACCCAACCATGGGGCTCTTGATTTAGCTTCTTAACTGGTCTAAACTTCCCCTCCTGGAGAAATTCCCAGGCGTTATTTACCTAAGGTGTCCATTTAATCCTGCCTGGACAACTCCACACAATCTTCAGGGTTCAGGAGAAACAGCTCTGTCTGGGCCTTTCCTCCTACAGTCTGTCTGTTCCCTTGTAGAGCAGTGTTAGTTTGGATGTTTTCTGTCTGCTTTTACTCCTATAGCGTTTCAAGGGGAAGAGGGGTAGCTTTGCTCTCTGTATCTGCTTGGAAATTGCTATGTATATAGTGCTCTGACTGTGGTCCTTCTCTTCTGTAATGAGAGTGTCTTTACGTCTTAATAAATGTAAGTCTATAAAGACATTTTTAATGATACCATAGTACTCTATGTGACATGTTATGGATTATGACAACAATAATAGCAGTCTTTTGAACATTCCTCCCGGTCGAGCCATCTCATACAGGCTGCATACATATGACCTGCTTAATGGCTTATAGACTTTATATCCTACATTACAAACATAGTGTTGGAAGCATAGAAAATGAAGTCACCCTTTTCAGAGTCTCATGGCCAGCATCCTGTATCATCAGGACCTGGATTCAAGCATTCTGCCCCAAGATCCCACAAGCTGGAAAGCCATGATATTTGAGGGTAAGCTTTCCTACATTCAGCCAGCATTCCTGCTGACGTACATTAGGTTGGGTCTAAATGTGGGCAGCTCTGAACACTGGAATTCACCCCCTTACCTTCATATAATTATCCAATACTATGTGAAAATATCTCATTTTTTTCTGCTAGATTGAACATCTTTCATCAGCAGCATGAAAATGTCCTTGTTCACACCTTTGCATCTTGATATATTCAATTTAATATAAGATGGGCAGACTACACAAAAATACATAATGTTACACTTAATTTGTACTTCAACAAGGATCATTTCTTTTGTGGTGTAAGTGAGGCATTTTTTCTGTACAGGATAAGCTTCATGCAACATTTGCAACTTATGTTAAGAAGGATCATGTTTACCTGCAATGAAAATTTTACTTCTAATTTCAGTTTAACTGAACATACTACGTTCCTCTGGTGATATTTAGGAGAAAGGATTCTTCCATTTAAACTTCAGCTCACATGCTATTAAGATGGCCCTGTTGCCAAGCCTTGGCAAGTAGAGTTCAATTCCTGGGATCCATGTGATAAAAGAAAACTGAATGATCAAAATGAAAGGATGTGACTCCTGCTAGGTATGGTGGAAGACAGGGTTTGTTGTAGATGAAAGGGAGAGCACAGCCAGAGGCAGGGGCATTTGGAAAAGTCCAGACAGAGTATGACCATGAGTCAGGCCTTGTGAGTAGAAGGTGCATGGCAGAGGGAGAGTTAGATCAAGAGGCCAGGAGGGTAAGGGTAGACCAAAACCAAGCTGGTAACCAAAATGACTGGATTTTATAGGCAAGGGCAGCTGAAGGAAAAGCAGCTCAGCCTGGAGGCTGAAGAAGTTTAGGGTAGAGGGCAGGTATGCTGGTCATACTCTGTAACAGGTAGGGACTGGGGGTGCTGGGAAAACCTGGTGGCCAGGTCCACTTCGATATGTTAAGTAGACATCTCATTCCACATTTTGAGAGCTAACAAGAACTGACTTCCAAAAGTCGTCCTTTGACCTTCACACGGATGCCGCTCCCTCTCCCTTCTCTCTTCTTCCTGTAAAGGAGTAGGCATGAGGTTATTCCAGCTTGCCTGCCCATGAACAGTCATTACAAGTAAGTCCTAGACCATAACAGCAAATATGCATCCCCTGATATCAGTTAGTGCACTGTTCAGCTAGGACAATAAGGATACAGTGACATACATATAAGATGACGAAGCAAGGACAATGATGAAGACGGGCATATGGTTGGCTTGAGTGAAGAGCATCCAACATCAGATAGGAGAAGCAGATAAGGCTCCCTAAGAGAACCCTAAGAATGAACAGAATGTAGCTCCCTTAAAGCTATTTGTTTCAAGCCTATGACCAAACACAAGCAGCACAGATCATAGGCGACCTGCAGGGTTGCTGTTGTCGGAGCCTAACGTATTAAGCAGAGAGTGATGCAGAGGCTAGACCTTGGGGATTGTGGTAGAAGCTGAAGCATGAAGGAGGTCATGGTTCTTGCATGCCTGGATATTCAGTAAGACAGAATTTCAAGTGGAAGGGTGTATAGTGATTGCCTCTGAATTGAAACATTCCTTTCAGGGAGGAAGAGGGAATCTCATCAAACTCAGGAGGCAGACGAACTTCACATTTTGGAAAGCTGACACAGCATTCCCAAGGGAACAGAAATAGGATCAACTACTGGGACAGATTCTGCCAAGCTGGGTTGTCGAAGGGAGATTCTCCAAGATATCGGGCCACCAAAAAGCAGTGGCGAGACCTCCAAAGACGCAGCTTTTGTGAATTGCCACTTGTGTTGGGCTTTTTGGTGATCAAGTTACCTTTGAGTTATCCTTGTTCCTATAATCCCCCACCCATAATCTTATAGGCAACCCTGATAATCTATTGGTACCTGACAATCATTTCTTCAGTCTGTCATGAGTTGCCTATTTGGGGTGATTGATGTGTTTGTGTCTTATCTCCCCTGTAAAAGTCTCACATAGCAGATGATGTGGCAACATTTTCTCTCTCCTCCCAATCAGCTAACACTTGCCCTCTCTGTCATGTTAATCTTGGTATTCAGTGCCCCTCAAACCTTCTCATACATACCCTCCTCCCAATAGTCTAGGTGCCCCTGTCCCTCAGAGTCCTGATATTGTCTGAACCCTGACTGTCTTGTGTCAGAAATGTCTGCCCATGGCTCTTCTCCTCTTCAGCACCTTTGTTGCCTCAGCTCCCAATTCTATTGGTTTCCTGGATCCCAAGCATTTGTTCCAGTGACACAACATGTTTTAAGCATAACAGATTGTCAAATTCTATTAGACAGTATTTTGTCTACCTAGAACTCTTGTTGGTCTCTGAGACCCAAACTCTATCATAATGGGTTCTGTGATGCTTGGAGCACTTAGCTCATTTCAAGATCTAGACATGAACCTCCTTGAGTGGATAGTTTTGCTGTATCTCACAGTTCTTGGGCAATGGTTGACTTCTGTTTTAGGACTTGTCTGTCCAATGGGAACATTACTGATGTCCATCACTGAATCTTAACAGTGACAGTAACTGCCTCATCTCAGTGGAACTCTGATGTGACTTGTTCCATGGCTGCCAACATGAGCCATTTTGCTCTTGTCTCCCTCCACTAAGTTTCTGACATTATTTAGACTTTTGTATTTGCCCAAGTTTAAGCTAAGGCTCCATCAGGGGCTGATCTGACTTCTTCCATTCTCAATGTATTGGGAGGTGTTTCCCCACATCCCTACGGATGCCATTGTCATCCTCTCTGAGTGTATCTGACTGCTAACCATACTGTGGTCTTTCCATGGTAATATGGACAACTGGGCTCTGATAGTCATTTTCTCCACCTCCACTAGTCTCCCTGAGTTAGCGCTGTTGGTTGATAGATAAGACTATGACTACAGAAAGGTTAAATGCTTGTGTCAAAATCGCTATTAGGTAGGATACATTGGGGTGTCTGGGATTCACATTCTGGTTCCCATGTCTTCAAAGCCTATATCCTTTTGACCCTGGCTTCCTTGCCAACACAGTGCAGAAACAGGGCAAGCCGTTCCAGGTTTATGAGTTACCACTTCCTACCCTCTAAGTAGGGATAATAACAGGTTAATAAGAGCAACTTCTCAAGATTGGTGTGCAGATTAAACCAAATTATGTAAATTAGGCTCCTAGCCCAGAGCCTAACAGCAACCCTGCAAGAATTACTACCTTCTAGCGAGGCTGTGCACATCAGATTCTATGCTGTTAGCCAAGAGGAATTGGCTTCTAGAAGACAGGGCAATGAGTGCTCTTTCTCCAAACCACCACAGCGTGGCCAAACTGGGTGCACTGTAAACACCTTCCCTAAGAACGGTCTCAGGCCTGCTGTTGGTACCTAGGCATCCAGGTCCTCACTGTCCCAGGGCGTGGCTACTTGGGAGAAAAGCTTTTGTGGAATAAATCTCCCTTTTGGTATTCCTTATCTTCTTCCCCACCCAAGTCTGCCCATAGCCCAGCTCCGAATTACGAGGCCATAAATCTCGATCACGAATTTATTGCCATAATATATCAGCTCCTGTTGCTCAACGGTCAAGTAGTTAATTTTAAAATGAAGTGGGGCTGTTTTCATTAATACCCTTGCATTAACTACCTATCAAAACACTCAAAGACAATTAATACCATGTTGCCAAAGTACTAAACCAATAAATATCGCCAGTCTTGTCTTGTCTCTCGTGGATAAAAGATATCAGATGCATCCCTGTTTTAATGGTTTCCCATTCTCCTCCTGCCATAGAACCAGGGATGCTTCCAGTTAAGAGCAGTATTAAGTGCTGGACCAGCCCATCGCATGAATTTAAAGGCAGTTTCGTGTCGTCTAAGTGAGGCCTTAGGAATACAATGGTAATGACAATACGCCTAAAAGTAGATGGGTGTTGCTGGAGGTCCCACATCATCCTTACCACCAACTTTGGCTTCTCAGAAAGCGAAAGTCCTTCATCTGGCAAAGCCTATAGCCCAGCTTGGTTAGCGGTCTGAGGAGTGGAGTTCATTTCATAGTCATACAGCCTTACTTAAAAGAAAATTTGGTAACTCTGGAGCCACTTGTGAACCTTCTGCCCCACATTAAATTGTTATTCTACCAAGGCATGGCTGACACTTACTGCAGTGGTTTCTCTGGGAAGCCGGTTGATGCTCTCTGGCCGAGTCAGCTTATCTCATCATTTCTTCCTCAGTCTGTGGGCCTACTATGTTCAGTAGAGGTGGAACCTGACCTCTTGGCTGCCTTCCCCTTTATTATCTTCCACTTGTCATTATCACTTACGTGAAAGAAGGAGAGGGAGATCAGATCCAGCTCCTTTAAGGAGAACAGCCCTGGTAAGAAACTCAGGTGATGCTTTTCCCACTTTTTGTTTGAATAATTAAGTTCGATGTGGCAAAAATTCAAGACTGTAGGTATGCAACAAGAGGATACTTGGTTTCCAATTCCAGGGAATTAGTTCCCCATCACCCAGGGCCCACTGTAGTTGACCTTTGCCTCCTGTACTGGTTCACTTTTCTCCTTTACATGGGTCCACTGATTGCTTCAAAGTATAATTGTCCTTTTGTAACTTTTTCTTTCTTTCCTTTGTTCAGATGAGGCTGCATTTCTCAATAGTTCCTCTCAAATGCATTTCCATAACCAATGGCTACATAGACTACTGGGCCTTAACCGACTGCACACAAGACATTTTAGAAACATAAGATACTTGTTAGATCGATTGGGCTCTTATTTTTTCACCATTAGCTTTATTGTAAGCAAACCTGTAAGTTCGTTCATGCTGTTATCCTCATTTCTATGTACAACTGCAACTACTCCCTGTACACAGCCCTCGATGTTCTAGAATGCATACATAGATTCCTGTCAATAGCCCGAATCATCATTCCTGGGATCATTTAATTGAAGTGGAATTTCCCAGTGAGATCATTGCACATCTTAATACATTTTAAAAATTTAGCGTGTGTGTGTGTGTGTGTGTGTGTGTGTGTGTGTGTGTGTGTGTGCCACAGTGCATTTGGAGAGAGCAGGACAAGTTGTGGAAGTATGTTCTTTTCTTCCACCATGTAGATCTGGGATATTGAGCATTAGGTTGGTGGCAAGTGCCTTTACCCACTGAACCATCTTGTCAACCCACATCGCACATCTTAAGGCTGTTGACACATGTGGCCAGACCCCCTTCAAAATGTCCTAGCTCACACTTCCTGACAGCTTTTATCTCTAACACAGACTCTCCAGCTTTGCACATTTGAGAGAGATGGCAGCATCCCTGACCCCCATCCCATCTCTGCATGTCTGCTGCAGAAGCCTCCCCCCCCCCCGCTTAGGGTCCCCTTTCACCCAGCGCTGCTGCCCACTCCTGCCCACTCCTGCCCGTCTCAGGGCCTCCTTGTCCTACATTTTTCTATGGGGCCTTTCCACCAATGCTGAAGTTTAGACATGGCTGGTGTCCCGAGGATTCGCATATTGGAGGCTTGGTCCTCAGTGTGGTCAGGTAAGAGATGGTATGGACCTTTTATAGCTGGGACCTGGTGGCACATTCTTGAATCATGGGGTTCTCACCTTAGAAATGATTTGGTTGTTTTGGTGAGAACTGAAGCAGTTCATAAATGATAAAATGGCTGTAAGAGTTAGAGCCTGGCCTGTGAATGGCTCTCAGATCTCTGTCTGACAGTGTGGTATCTCCTGCTCCCTAGTCTTTGGCCATGATGGCTTGACTCTCTGGTTTTCACCAGAAGCTGGAAAGTGGTTCCACATGATCTAGGACTTACAGCATCCAATTTTCTGAGTTTAATATATCGTGATGATTATCTAGCTTTTGAAATTTTGACACAGTAGCAATAGTTGGACCAATCTAACAGTATTTGAAAATTCAGTTTTTTAAAGATACAGTTTATTAATGAAGCATACAACAGCCTTCAAAACTCCATCTTCCTGCCTTTGTTTTCTGAGTAATGAGATTATAGACATGTGCCACCATTCTTAGCTTTAAATATGTGTTTCTTGCCTCTAAAAGGAAAAAAAAAACATGTCTTGACTTTTGTGATGACCTGAATCATGTTCCCATCCCTAGACTGATATGCTGAAGTCCAGACTGTATTTGTAAATAGATCCTTAAAGAAGGATAAAACAAAGCTGATGCAATCTGAATGGTATCCTCATGAGATGAGAAGATCAGGACACAGACAGGACCAGGGGTGACGCTCATGCACATAGAAGGCAGCTGTCTACAAGCCAAACAGAAGGACCCCTTGGAAACCAAACCCGCTGACACCTTAGTCTTGGACTTTTGCCCTCTTAAACTTCAAAAAAATAAAATTCTGTTGCTTAAGATACTCTGTCTACATGAGTTTGTTTGTTTCTTTGTCCTTTCATGCAGCCCAGGTTTAACTTGTGTGATCCTCTTGCTTTCACACTCCTGTATAGTGAGGTGCCTTCTTGTAACCAACCAGACATTCCAGCGCTCCCAGGGACTAAACCACCAACCAAAGAGTACACGTTGAGTCACCCATGGCTCCAGCTGCAGATGTAGCAGAGGATGGCCTTGTCAGGCATCAATGTGAGGAGACGCCTTGGTCCTGTGAAGGCTCAATTTCCCTGTGTAAGGGAATGCCAGGGTGGGGAGGCAGGAGGGAGTGGGTGGGTTGGTGGGAGAGCACCTAATAGAAGCAGGGGGAGGCGGGATGGGATAGGGTATTTCTGGAGGGGAAACCCGGAAAGGGGATAACATTTGAAATGTAAATAAAGAAAAATATCCAATAAAAAATTTTAAAAAAAGTTCATGATGACCATATACACCAAACTCTTTGAAACTGACCCAAATTATAGCCAAATTGCTTAAAGTAAGCTTTTTTTATTTGTGCACACGGACTGTCTCTCTCTAAGGTGGGGTTCAAGAGATCAGCATTGAACAAGGAGAAGATGAAGGTTTGAACCTCAGGAACTGGGGTTTTCAAGTCGGGGATTTGGCAGGCAAGTAGGCTGGGTTACAGAAGCAGAACATAGCAAGGTGATCATAAGAAGACAGTCGTAACAACAGGTGGCCATAATTACCTTTTGAAACAAAGGCATCGTTGCCGTTTCCCGGAACAGGCAGCACAGGATCATTTGTAGTTAAGGTTACAGGTGGGGCATAGTCCAACCCTTAGGACACAAATTTAATCATAAACAGGAATGAATCTAATTTGTCTTTAGTATAAGATGGCTTTTAAGTCTTAGATGGAGGCAGGCTGGTGTATCAACTGCTCTCACATACGTTTACCTTTTGTTCCACATCCCTCCATATATCCCACCACAGCCTGGCTTTTACTTCTGCTATAGAAAATAGCTTCTATGAGTCCCTTAATATTTCCTAAAGTACCTTTTAGCACATCAGTACAAAGAGTACCCTGACCAGTGTGCTACATATGAGAGTAAGCATCCCAGCACTTTGACAGAATACCTCTTAGAATCAACTTTAAGTGTGAGATTTATTTTGCCTCATGGTTTCCAGGGTGTCCATCCATGGTCAGCTGCCTCCATTGTTTCTGGGCCTGTGGAGAGACATCATGCTCACTCTAGAGCAGCTGGTGAATGGGGAGTGAGCACACATCAGGGAGAAAATGTAGCCTAGGAAGGAAAGCTGGGCGTCCAACGTCTTCCAACCACTCTCAACTTCCTAAAGTTCCCACCATCTCCTGATATTACCACCAAAAGGGACCAAGGCTTCACTATGTGAGCCTTTGTGATCATTTGCAACCCAAACCATAACCATATAGATAAGTGGGTGTTAATGTTGGAATTACTTGAGGAAGACGTTCCAGCTCAGTCTGCCAGTGATGGAATAGTCTAATAAACACATCCACCATGCTTCTTTCTATCATGTTTTTGTCTTTTTTCAAGATTTGGGATGACTGGCACACACACCTTAGGTTTACTTAGAAGCAGGGATCAGTGTGATACTTTAGCCAGTGTCCCCAGGTCTGGATGTCTTCATGTAGAAGCAGTTTGTATGTGGTGGGCTGCAGTGTATGCTCTCTCTAGGTGCTTTTCCCTTTTTAGGAAGCAGAACCACACTGCCTCCAATGCTGTTCAGACTTCTTAGGATCCTGTGCAGCTCACGGATTTTCTTCAACTTCTTCCAGCTGCACAAGGCCCAGTACTGGGAACTGGCTTCTGGTGGTGGAATAGATTCTATGAGCCTCAAGAGCTATTGAGCAATTGACAAAGACGTCTGTGAGCCTGGTGTCTGCCCTGGTCCGGACCTTACCATCTTCATCTCTACCCCTGGTGTCCCCTGGTGTGGCTATGAAGATTCTTGGCATGTGGCAATGATGCTGATACCATTCAGAGAAGATTGAGTAGGGGGATGACTACTAAGGCAAGCACCCGACATGAGCAGGGAATTTGGTTTCAGTGTGTCTGTCAGCAACTGGGATCCCCCTACACCCCCTTTTGGGAAGAAAGGACTTTAAGTGATTTTTCAAAGCCCCAAGGACAGGCGGCTCAATGTATTTAAATGTAGATGTGGAGATTCAAGGTCCAGGGACTATCAATCTACCCAAGTAGAAACGCAGCTCTCCGACAAAAGAAGCAATTTGGATCCTAATTCAGGGTGTGGATTGTTCATATCACACCTCCACAAGTACCCAGGCCAGGTGCAGCAGGTGGGGCAGGTAGGAGGCAAAGGGACTTTCCTAACCAATCCATCAACCACACTCTGTTTTATGAGAGCTATGTGTCAGACCCTGGAGGCAAGAGGCCAGTCTCCACCCAACTGGCACCAAGCTCCTCTCTCCAGATGCCCCAACTTTTCTCGATGCCATGCCTGCCTCTGCAGCTGCCCAGGTGGTTCCTTGGAAACTAGCTCTCCCTTATTCCAGCACCTCTGCTTCCCCAGCCTCACCTGCCTGACAGGTTCCTCCTCAGTATCCTGCTGCTTGGCACAATCGCTAACAGTTAATCATTGCCAGACTTGCTTTTTGTGCATGTGCTTTGAGTCTCACCGAAAAGATTAGGGGTGCTCCTGTTTTAAGCAGGGAGAGAAAGCCAGGCACACAGTGGGAATCCTTGATAGTACCAGGCAGAATGTTGTAGCAGAAGAAAGAATGTAGGCACCAGCCCTACAGACTGCCTTAAACCTTCCCCTTCAGTCAGATTCCCAGGGTCATTCCATAGTGCCCCCGCCCCCTTCTAGGAGCTTTGGACTTCACTGGCTCTTATACACTGTATCTGAAACTGCCCCAAATTTAACCCCTAATTTTCACACTAGCCAGTGTAAACAGATGTGGGCACTAACAGGAGAGCCAATTACTTGCTGTTGGAGCCACATACAGCAGAAGGTTCTACTCTTTCTATTTTTTATATCCTGAACAACTCAAGGATTTTGCTTTCTTTGCAAGCTCAGCCCCACAGTTTTTCAAACTATCTATTATTGCTCAGTAACTTCAGTTATCCACACTTCGGGGTAGACCAGTTTGTCACGCTGTATTCAGTTTCTAAGTATAAACTAGAACAAGCGCGTGCGCCTGCGCAAAGACACATGCATGCGCACGCACGCATACACAGACACACAGACAGACAGACAGACAGACACACACACACACACACACACACACACACACACACATGTGCGCGCGCGAAAGTATCCAGACTAAACCTAAGGACCCATCCAACTTTCTTAACCCTGTAGATATGATGAATTCCTTTGAGTTCTGAATGTTAAATGTTTTGGTGTTGCTTGAATTAAGCCAGCCTGGCTGTCTTTGTGTTTTTAATATAAAATTTGATTTGGTGATTTTTGAATCTGTATGAGTTTCCTTTCCTGTTAGATGAGTTTCAGGTCTTGGTATCCTGGTCACATGTCTAGGGAAGGGCTTCTCTTTTTTTGTTCTCTAAAGAGTCCTGAACTCCCAGCAGCTTCTTCAAGTGTCTGGTGGCAGTGACTACTAAAGATCTTAGGGTCTAAACTTTATGGGAAGGTTTTTTTTCTTGTCTCAAGTTTATTTGTAAAAACAGCATAGGACACTGGCCATCTGCAATAGTGTGTAGGTGGGTGTGTCACAGCCGTCCTTCCCCTGGGAGCAGTTAGGTCACAGTTTAAATAAAAGGCAGACCTTTTCTGCCCCTTCCTCTTTTTTTCTCTCTTTTCTCTCTCCTGTCCCCCTCTTGTCTCCATTGTCCCCCTAAGCCTCTTCCATACCAGACCATTATTGACCTGGTGTGGTCTGTCCAGACAAGAGCCTCAATTCTAACACAACAATGACAGTTCAGACTTTCTGCTTTGCTTGCTCTCAGAACTCATTCGGAACCTTCTCATGGCTCTTTTTATTAATGATTGTCATATCTGTAGTTAAATCTTTACACTCCTGACGTGACTCGTGTCCACTTTATAATCCTTGGTAGGACAATCTCCTCAAGAGGAATTCAACTGTAGCATTTCAAAGTACCAGTTGTAGCTTTGCTAATCCCTCCTCGGTGCTTTTTAAGGTCTTTCCTTTGTTTCCCTTTATTTTCTCTCCCTCTCCACTTTTCTTGAGCATAAGTTAGTGCTTTAAACAACGTTGAGTTGACTCCTACTGTAAAGATCCCGTCCTTAATTACTTGCTGGTCTATATGTTCCAAGCTATATGGTGCTAACTATGGTTTAACTAAACCTCTCACATTTTTTATTTTTAACTTAAATGCAGTTAAATTTATCCTTCTACTTCAATGATGCATTTCCCTAAAATTTTTTTCTCATTTAAAAATTTATATCTGTTCCTTTTATAACTGTCCGACTTAACGGCTCTTACATACATTTTGCATACATGCTTTTTGTCTGACATAGGCATTTATTTTTTTAGTTTATAAGTATCCTTATCTATCTTTTCATAGTGTTTTTATATGTTTTGGGGTTTGTTTGTTTTATTTTTTGGACAGGACAAAGATTTTGTTTTAATAGAGACCAAACGAACTTTTGAAAAATTAATCATAGTTTTACTATTGAATCTAAGAGACTTTTACAGCCTTCGTGGTCACAATTTTTTTCTGTCATGTTCTAGAAACTTTATAATTTTAAGTTTTACATTTAATTCTATAGCCTATTTTGAACAAAGCGTGAAATGTACATGGGGCTTCTTTCTCCTCCCCGTCCCTCTCTTCCAAGCAGGTACACAGTTTCCCAGCACTGGACATTGAAAAGACCACATCTTCTCCATTGAGTTGTCTTTTGTACAATTGTCAGGCATGAGTTGACTGATTTGTGTTAGTCCTGATCTACTAATGTCTATTTCAATTCCTTTGCTGCGATGGTGCTGTCTCGGTTATTAAACTTTGTACTAAGTCTTGAGATTGCATAGTGTGGGACATCCAATTGTGTGTCTGTCTTTCGAAAGTGGTCTATTCCTGTCCGTTTGTCTTTCCTTACAAATGTTGAAATCAGATTGCCGCTATGCATAAGAAAATGGTGCTAGAGTTTCTATTGAGATTGCATTGACTTTTTATAGATCAATTCACAAAGAATTGCCATCTTAGCAACACTGGGGTTGTCAAATCAGGAATATGTCACATCTGCCTTATTGAGGCTTATTTCTTTCTTCAGTCTTTTAGTTTTCAGCAAACATGTACTGGATATATTTTATTACATGGCATGTAAGCACTTGGGGTGCTTTCTTAAATAGTACTTTAAAACTGAATTACAACTGTTGCTACTATCACACAGTAGCTGAATTAATTTTGTGTGCTGAAGGCGTCACTCTATTGGAATGAAAGTGCGTGATATCACTGACATTTAAATTCATACTGTGAAGTCCTGATAGTCAGTGTGATGATATTTGGAGGCAAAATGTTTGGGGGTTAGTGAGAGTTAGATGAGGCCATAAAAATTTGGGCCCTTTATGTTGTACTTGGTGGCTTCACAAAAAAAGAAACCAAAGCACATGTGCTCTCCTGCCCCACGTTTCTCTGGCACACGCCAACAACATGACATATAAACACATAGTGACACCACCTTCAGAAAAGAGCTCTGAGATTGAAAAATTATGCTAATGTAGTGATTTGAATAAGAACGACCCCCTTTGGCTCATATATTTGAATGCTTAATCATCAGGGTGTGTTCGAAAGGATTAGAAGGATTAGGTCTTGTTGGAGGAAGTATGTCACTGGGGGTAGGTTTTTGTAGAATGATGCCATTACACAGGTGAAGGCAGGTATAAGATAAAATGAGGCCTGCCATTGGATGAGAAGGAAGGATGGGTGGGAGAAAAGTCTTAGAGAAAAGGAGGAGACAGGAACCGTAGAGAAGAAGCAGCTGGGAGAACATGGAGACGGATGTTAAGATTCCTCTCAGCGCCTTTACAGTTTATTATGAACATTCTTAAGGGATGGATGTGTACAGGGCTTTGTGTGTCTAGATGAGCAAGTTATATATTATCAACTGGATTAGAGGTTATTGTGTTGTATGTTCTTTCATGTGGCGATTTAAGTTCAAGAGAGTATGTGATGTGGAGACATGTGTATGTCTGCCATGGTGGCAGCCTGCCTTGGGAACTAGATGGGTAGAGAGATTGCTGCCAGGCGCAGAGAAAAGCCATCGGCTGTGTGGTATGGGATAGAGCAAAGTGGGTGAGAGGCTTTGCTGACTGAGATGAAGATGTCTACCAGATACCTTGGGGCACTATGGTGCCAGATCTACAGTGGGATAAAAGACAGCGTAATTTTTTATAATTTTACAGCAACAGGGTTTGAAGTTTCAAAAGCCTATGCTAAAGCCAGACCTCTGTTTGCTGAGGATCAACACATAAAGCTTTCTCCTGCTCCTGTGCCTTCCTGCATGCTGCCATAGATCTTAACCACCAAGTTATCTCTTCAGCCTCATGGTATCAATTTATAGAAATTAAAATGTAAGCTTTGCTCTTATTTGAATAGGAAAAAAACCATAGTTTTTGCTGTCTTTTGCAAGTGGATAGCAGAGCCTCTATGATCTGAGTTGCCTGACCTCAGATAACTTGTTAACAAGTGACTTGTTAACAAGTCTTACATTCTAAGGCAAAGAAATAGCACTTCTCTCTGTGTTGGAAAGTCACTTCAGTTAAATCTATTGATTATGAACTCAGTCATAATATGAAGGGTGAAGTTGGGAATTTGAGGTAAGTGGTAGTTGAGGCCTAAGAGCTGTTTTAAGAGAACCTAGGATAACTGTGCTCTGTACTATAGGCCTCTCATGAAGAACATAGGAAGGAAAGATGGTGTCTGAAGTATAGAGAAACCAGATCAGTGTTTTACCATTGCTAAGTGTTGGTAGAAGAACTGGGACTCAGCTTGTCCTGGAATGACTAGAATCCCTGTCTTTTAAAAGTAACAAGTCGGACCTGGTCAATGCACACAGAATATGGCATCCACCTAAAGCATGTGCACAGAGGGAAAGCTGACTGACATGACCAGATGGCAATCGTCTGTAAGCCAGGGACACATAATTTTGGAGGAACCAAACCTGCCAACCTGGGTTTAGACTTTCAGTTTCACGACTTGTAATAAAATAAATTTCTATTTCAACCTCAGGGCTCTGGTCCTTTGCTAGGACCACAGAGAGATAGAGTAACAGCAAGCGGTACCTTTGTCAATGCCAATAAACCCCAGTAAACGAACAGTCTTCAGAATTCAGGCTCAGAGTAATAGGCAGAGGACAAACGGTCAAGTAGACAAATGCAAAGAGAAGAAGAATTCACCATTATTTCTGTCAGGAAACCAGTCAATCATTTCTTGTGGAGACTTGAGGTTCCATCTCTCCCTCCCTGCTCGTACCAACCTCCAAGTTCATCCTCCTGTTACTTACAGGTCAGCGTTGTGTCAGAGCATCCAGGCTGATGGCTCGAGGTGAGCATGTGCAGATTCTCTGCCTTCATTGATCTGCCCGTCAGAGCCGGGCAGGGGAAGGATGATTTAACGCCCGTTTTCCAAGAATGACGGATTCTTTTTCAGCTCTCACCAAGGATCAGACAAAGGAAACGGGCTTCACCTGTAACAGGAGGGGCTGTGTTAGACAGCAGGGAGATTTATCAGGCAAGGAGGCTGAGTACCCTGGAGTGAGTTATAGTCTTCCCTTACCTGGAGATCTTCAAAGTAAGATATACTTCCTCTGACAGGCACACTCTGGGGCGGTGCTAGGGTGGGATGCCTTGCCGGAGGCAGGGAAATGGACTCCAGCGACCTTTGAAGGTTGAGTCCAGCCGTCTGAGTCCAGGATAAACTAAGATGGGAAAATTTATGGTTTTGACATCCATCATGTGAGTGACTTTGAGCCTCTGTTGTTTCAGAAGAAAGAAGACTCTGGCTTGACTGCTTTATCTGTCAGGGTTCCGGCAGGAAACAGATGGCGTAGTCGATCTAAAATGATTTGAGAGGGATTTAATAAAGACACTATTTACAAAGGTCTGGGCATGATGTAGATTACACAGGACAGAGAAGTACTCTAAGGTTCAGTGGGGCACGGAGAATATCAACTATCTTGAGAAGACCTGTAGCGCTCTATTGAGGAAGGCTGCCAGTTAGAGTGGTTCCAGGGCCACTGCCCTGGAAGGAATAGTCTGAGAAACCTTACTTCCCTCTCAACAATTTCCTCAAGGGTTTCGTTTGAAGATTTCAAATGGAAGTCTGATGTAGAGGAAGCCCATTGGTTTGGACCAAGCCAGCTGACATCCAGAGTAGACAGAAGTTTGGCAAAAGGTGAGAGGAGACTTGGAGAGGTGAATAGATTTCTCCTCTTCTTCAACCATGGATTCCTCTTCTCTGCTGAGCAGACTTTCATTGATGCTTAAATGCAACTGACCCATGTACTCCACTCTGTGAACCTCAGAGTAGCCGTTGAGATCAGACTCAAGGAATTATTAGACGACAAGAAAGTAACTAAACCATCTTAGTGCCTCTGTGTACTTATCAGAAGAATGTGGAGAAGCCTGGGGTTGGGATAGATATGCAAGTTCATGGAAATATTAAGGATAATACGCTGTGTCAAGAGGGCTCACTTGGGCGTGTAAGCTGTTATTACGATCATTATCCTTCTTAGTATGCAAGTCTCTCAGTCACTCTCTTGGGATATTTTTTATCATATCTGAAGACTGGCTATCTCCTTTCTGTAGTTGCCTGTGATGGTTTGAGTATGTCTCCCCGAAGTGGGAAACTAAATCTCCATTCTATGATGTCTGGAGGTGGAGTTTTTGAAAAGCAATTGGGTTTAAATGAGGATGGGGAACCTATACTGGCATCAGTCGGTTTCCACAAAGGACAAGAGACCCAAGCTAGCTTTCTGGTTCAGTTTTGCCATACTAGAAATACTACCTGCTGTGCCCGGATGCATCAAGGAGACATTCACCAGAAGCTAGCACCATGCGGTTAAACTTCCCAACCCCCCAGAACTATGACTAAATATATTTCTACTTTAAAAAATAGTTATCTACGTAGTAGTGACTGTGCTTTATCAGAGCTGTTTTTAATGATGTTGCTCAGAATGTTTTCTTTCCAGATGATGATTGAGAAGCTAATTTAAAAAAAATGGTGCCAGGTACCACAAGAGTAACAGAACTGTGCTGTTTTCTCGGGTTTTGTTTTTTTACTTTTTTTTTTTAATGGAGTGTGCTGGATGTCTCTACAGTTTTGTTCAGATGACTGCAGAATCTGGAAAAGCTGTTGCTGCTGTTGATGCATAACACACTGCTATTATTGGTCTTTTTATATAAATATATATATACAGATATATAATTTGAATTTTTTGAAACTTTACCTGTGCTGTCAACTTTCGAAAAAAGTATCCCCGTTTACTGTGTTGAGTTGGCACTGTACAGAAATTAACAGCCATATTGGTCTAGAAATGTTGAACTTAAGTTTTTTCCATTTGTACAGGGGTAACACACTGTATTAAATATGTAAGGTCTTATATACGTGGGTTTGATTACAAAAACTAATAAAGTATTCTCTAAATTAAAAAAAATAGTTATCTAGCCTTGGGTATTTTCTTATAGCAACAGGGAAAGCAAAAGGACACAATTTCTTTTTTTCTAACACGCTCGTTTCCTGGCACCAGTCATGTGCCTGGTTCTTTTAAGGCCAATGTATAATTATTTGGTTTGCATGTTTGCTTCCTCTGCTAAACTTTGCACTCTGCTGGGATTATATTGGTTTTTATCTCCTTAGAGAGCCTCAAATTCTGGTACCTAGGAGATAATTGATAAAATTTGTTGTGTGACTCAGGCATCTTTAAGGATCCAGCAAGCTACAGCAGCTGAGCAGAGAATTCCTCTCTTGAGTTTTTGAGCAGAATTACTTAATTTTGTTCTCTCTGAAGGTGAAACTGGCTTAAAGAAATTGTCATCAGAAAGGAACAAAGGAAAACAGAGAGCTTGTCATTTACTGGCCTCTTGGCTTCTCTTCCCTCTGTCAGAGAAAAGGCACTCTTTAGGGGTATGGCTGGCAACGAGTGGTTTCTGAAGCACGTTTTCCTTGTGTGCAGTGGTAACCCCCCCTCCCCCACCCATGAGTTTTCAGAGACAGAGTCTAGTGCATATCATAAATAATGCCCAAGAGAGTTTTGGGATTGCATCCTACTGGGTCAATTCCAAAGTCAGGAACGTGCTTCTGGCTTAGTGTTAGAACAAGCTGTCTTGGTTTCTTTCCTAATGCTGTGAAAGAATACCATGAACAAGGCAACTGATAAATGAAAACATTTAGTTTGGGGCTAATGGTTCCAGAGGCTTAGGGTCTGTGATCATCATAGCAGGGAACATGGCAGCAGGCAGGCAGGTGGGCAGGCAGGTGTGGTGCTGGAGAAGTAGCTGAGAGCTTACATGTCATCAGAGAGAGAGCGAGCGGGGGGGGGGGGGGGTGGGGTGGGGTGGGGTGGGGTGGGGGTGGGGAGAGAGAGAGACAACTGGGGAATGTCATGAGCTCTTGAAACCTCAAAGCTCACCCACCCACAGTGAGACTTCTTCCAACGAGGTCACATCCTCAAATTCTTCCCACACAATCCCACCTACTAGAATTCCATCCACAAAAACTCTTCAGTACAAATAAAACAGGTCTTCAGCACATTATCACCAGGAAAATACAAATGCTGAGGGGGCATTGAACCCAAGTTCCTTCATATATGAATCTTAGTAGGTTCTTGACTTTGACAAATCATCAAAAATTAAAGATAAAAAGTTATACATGTAGATGTTTCGCCTGCCTGTGTGTCTGTGTACTATAAACATGCATTCAGCATTCTCAGGGGCCAGAGTAGGCACTGGATCCCTTGAAACTGGAGTCATAGATAGTTGTAATCTGCCATATCGATGCTGGGTATTGAACTTGGATCTCCCCAAGATTAGAAAGTGCTCTTACCTGCTGAACCATTTTGCCAGCCTTCGAATCATTAAAAAGATTTTGAGATATTTGGAAGTATTTTAATACTGATAGCTGATGATTTCAAGAAATTTTGTCAACATTTTGGGTTATAAAAATGGCATCTCTACATTTCCTAAAAGAATGTAGATCTTTTGGAGATGTAGTCACAAATAGAAGTGGAATTACATAATAACCGAGATTTGCTTCAGAATAATTTGAACATGGGTAGAAAGAAGAGAAGGGGCAGTGGCTTCAAACTTGATTGTAAGTTGATAGATGGTAGATAAGTATTAATTTGCTTGCCAATTCTGATTTTATGTACACATGGTATTTTTCTATAATTATATCTGCAATGTGAACAAGACCTGCAATCCAGCTATTCAAAATGCTGATGCAGAAAGACTACAAATTCAAAGTACTCGAGGGCTATAGAGTGTGTTCAAGGTTAGCCTGAGCTAGCCTGGGCTAGCCTAGGCAAATTGGTGAGATCCTGTCTCAAAATAAGAAATGAAAAAAAGGTCTGGAGATAGCTGAGTGGTAGTGCATACGCTTATCATGAATAAGGGGCAAGGTTCAATTTCTAGTAAAACACACACACACACACACACACACACACACACACACCAGTAAGAAAAACAATTACTTTATTTGTATTCCATGAAATAAACATAATTTGAATAGGCCTTGCCCAAAAGGGTAAGGTACTCAACTCTGAATGCTGGTAAGCTTTAAGAGGAGGCAGGAAAGGCATGGTGACCTGGGAGAGCTAGAACATGAACAGAGGCATGGAAAAGAGCAGTAATGAATGTAGTGTTTGTTTGGGAAAGATGGATGGACTTCACTGGAGGAAGAGAAGTGGCTTGATTGGCATAAGGTGGGCACTGATGACACCAGACCAAGCAGCATGTGCATGCAGTGAGCTAGGAGAAGCCAGCATGCCCGCTGTTTTATTAGCAGTGCTGGCTGAACAGGACTGGGATGCATACCGAATGTGCTGGATGCAGAGCAAACATGGCTTGGAGTGGTGCATTTCGGGGATGCTCCTTTCTTCTTTACAGGACACAGGAGACCCTGCTTTCTACCAGTGGCCAGCGGGACCTTTCCGACTTGGCCATACTCATTTACCAAAGAACCGGAACTTGAAGGTTTAACAATGATGACAGACACAACTTCTCTCAGGTTTATTTTCCTGCTGATAAGAATCAGTTGCTCTGTTGGCCAAACCTGTCCAAGAAAATGGAACCTAAGCCAGGGATACCCTGGAGCCGGATTCCTCCCTAGTTTACTCTCATGTTTGATGCTTGTCTTTCCCAGTGCTTTCTCATTTGGGTTTACTGCACTCTTTGGACTTCTGTCTCCAGGAACGGAGACATTACTGTATTCCCTTGGCAGGTGAGGAAACTGAAAATCAAGGTGAGAAATAATTTGTTTAATATCTCATGGCCAATGAAAGAAGGGAGTGGGATTCTCTCCAGTTCTTTGGTTTCTTTGATCTCATTTTTCCTCCTGGTCCTCCCCTTCTTCCTCCTCCTCTTCCTCCTCTTTGTCCTCCTCCCCCTCCTCCCCCTCCTCCCCCTCCTCCCCCTCCTCCCCCTCCTCCCCCTCCTCCCTCTCTTCTTCCTCTTCCTCCTCCTCCTCCTCCTCCTCTTCTGTTCACCCTCTCCCCACAGACCCTCATGAGACAGGATCTATGTAATTTAAATTAACTACAAACTCATAATCCTCCTGTCTCTGTCTCACAAGTACTTGGATTACAGGCTTGTATCTCCTCACCTAGGGGAACTCTGGTTTTAAGCTCAGCTTCTCTCTATAATGTCTCTGTCCTCCAGGGTGTCAGGCTACTTTCTTCCAGGATGAGGCAAATAATCCTAGGTTTTTACGTGACTGGTACTCTGCTGGGTGGTCTACTTGCATCGGTTGTTTTCAACCCTTTTCCTGATCTCTTTAAGGAGGCACCACACTCATTTCCATTTTGTAGATGGGGGAAATTGAGGCCCTTACTAGTGCAGAGTTCAGAAAATAAGAAATCAAGATGCAAACCCTAGACTACATTTCTTGGACTCCTTCTTTCTTCTTAGTTGAGGCAGATTTCAGAATTTGCCCTAATGGAGGGCTGGAAATGAACAAGAAGAGGGCTTCCATTATGAGTGCACTGAAATATTTACAGTGGGGTCTTTTCTTTGGGTATGACATTTCTATAGCATTTACAATATGCTAGGCTAAACACATTTTAATTCATCAGATATCCATAATGGTCCTGTAATAATTATTCTCATCCAACCAATAGGGAAACTGAAGCACCAGCCAATGCCATAGAGCTAATAAAATGCTGAGCTAGGAGTCAACTGGGCCAGTTTGGTACTTGAGTCCATGGTCTTGAATACAATGTTGTCTCGTGTCCAAACTCTGTGCTTGCATACCACCTGACCTAGTTGGTTTGGGCTGACTTGGATTCCAATCTCATGAGAGCAAATTATAAAGACCAATGTGATTGGGGTCTAATTTGATTGAAAGTGAAACTGTAAGGCAAGTATTATAAAGTTGCTCCATTCAACTTGAGTCAGGACCGACCATGCCTCTTCAATAGTTGCAATCAGAGACGATTACTGAATGTAAGGTGATCAATCAATCATCTAAACCACTTGGCAGGTGAGAGTTTAGTGATTAGTGGGTATTGATGTCTTCTTTGGTCTCTACTGTGTTCATTTGAACTCTACAGTGAGCCTGCATTCACTCATATCACCTCTCTGTCTGACTTCAACACTCTTCTCCACTCAGTTCATTCTTTGTCTCCACAACTCAAGACTAGTCTTGTTCTCTAGCCTTCCTGTGACTAGCTTTGACCAACGAAACATGAGCCAAAGTAGTAGGAGTCAATTCCAGATGTTAAAAGACATTATGAACCCTGCCAATACCTCCCGCCATGGGCAAACGCTATCTGTTTTCTGTCTAGCATCCTAGAATGAGGCAATCCTGTGCAAAGGTCTCAGGCTACCCACAAGAGACGTGTAAAGTAAGATTAAAATCTTCATTGCTGTGAGATGTGGGGTTATTTCTTTGACACAAATCTAATGAATAGATGTTTTATAAGATGCTTTGCTTTGAAGGTGAAATGTTCCCCTGCAGGCTCATGTTTTGAATACTTAGTCCCCAGTTCAGGAACTTGATGTTTTGAAGGCCCTAGGGCCTGGCTGGTGGAAGGATATGTGAGGGCTTTGAAGGCTATACCTTCCCTGGTATTGTTCTGTGCTGTTTCCTGGTCCATTATGTATGATTCGAGGGGTCTCTGATACTTGCTCCCACCACCAAGAGTCCCACCCTGCCATCCTTGGGTTTGACGGATGGAAGCCCTGACGAAACCATGAGCCCAGAGAAATCTCTCCTGTGTTTCTGTCACACATTTCAAAGTGATGAGAAAAGTAATGAGTAGGCTTTACGGGGGTGGGGGGAGACCCATTATGTGCTGGAAGCACATGCAGTGTCTTGACTTTAAGGTCAAATTTTTTGTTGCATCAGTTTGCCTGTCCTTTCTTGAGCTTAATAGATCTTACCCTGGAAGGTGTAAACTCCCTTTGAATGGATACAGGTACATTTTACATAGTGTTTCCTCACTGCTCATTATGAAAGAGTCTCGTTGCCTCTTTTGCCTTGGCAGTTAAGTGACACTGGCTCTCAAAACAATGTGAAGATTCATCATGACTGTGGTGCTGGGCTGATTTGAGTGAACTTTTTCTCCTTCTTTCTTTCTTTCTTTCTTTCCTTCCTTCTTTCTTTCTTTCTCTTTCTCTTTTTCTTTCTTTCTCTCTTTCTTTCCTTCTTCCTTCCTTCCTTCCTTTCTTTCTTTCTTTCTTTCTTTCTTTCTTTCTTTCTTTCTTTCTTTCTTTCTTTCTTTCTTTCTTTTTGGGTTCTTTTTTTTCGTAGCTGGGGACCGAACCCAGGGCCTTGCGCTTCCTAGGCAAGCGCTCTACCACTGAGCTAAATCCCCAGCCCCTTTCTTTCTTTCTTCTTTTCTTTCTTTCTTTCTTCCTTTCTTCCTTTCTTTCTTTCTTTTTCTTTTTCTTTTTCTTTCTTTCTTTTTGGCTACTAGACCACATGGCTCAGAAGAACAGGTGCCCAGTTTTTGTTTGGCTACTAGTCTTAGCATTGGCATAGTTTCTGGCACATAGTAGGCACTTTCCCATCAGTATTTGCTGGTAAGCAGTTAAGAGAATGAATATTGTGGTAATTACCAGAAAAAAAATGTCAGCACCTAACTTCTCAGGTTTGAATCCCACGCAGATGATTATTCTTCGTATGCCTTCCAGTTATTAATCTCTGCTCAGGAGCCTCATCTATTTAAGAAGATGAAAACTAGACTCATCTCGCAGTATGGCCTCAAGCTTAAAAACGGATTAAATGCACTCCTCTTTTATGTCCCTGCTTGCTAGCTTACTGGTTCATCTCTGATGCTGAGGGCTGGGACTGATATTTTAGTTCAATTTCCAGACCTTCTAAATGGCTAGCTACTATTAGGTTCAGCCAAGGCGACACACTGGTGGGAGCCAAGAGGAGGAGAGAGAGGAGAGAGCTTCCTGCCCACACTGTGGCAGCAGGTAGAGCTGGGCAGCATTCTCCAGCTTCAGCTAGTCCTTACTCCACAGCCTGGCATCGTCCAGCGTTCTAGCACTAGCCATTCATCTTCGCCCATCAGTCCTAGTACCAGTCATGTAACATTTTCACTCTAATGGTGCTGGTCTTCCCCAAACGATCCAAGTATCAGCCATGTGTGTCCCACCCTTAGGACCTGATCCCTTCCTTCCTTGTATCTCTCCAGATCTGCAGCTGGTAGCTGTGCTCGCCAGTTATACCATCCAGGGCCATTTAGAGCCCCTCCCCTCTTGGAAATCTCCTTTCTGACTCCCCATAGCAATAACAAATCACACAGAGCAAGCACATCAGACACATAGGAAGTTCTGGGTGGGGGATGCAACCTTGCATTGGTCCAGGCAGGTCGAATGTCAGCACTCTCCTAGGAACACTGTGAAAGATCCTACAGGAGTGCAATGCTGTAGTCAGAAAGACCATCCTTTGGGAAAGCACCAGCCCTCAACACAGCTTACCCACCCCAGGCACTGAGTACACAGCAAAAGAGGACAGGACTTCCGTAGCATTAGCAATTTGTTTTATTTTTTCCTTTTCTGTTGCATAGGAAATGCAGTACTTGCTTCCAGTAATTGTATTGTGATGTGAGAAGGTGGTAGCACTAACGGTTGAATACAAGAGTTAAACTAATCCACACCAGCTCAAAAACCCTGTGGAGACTTAGTTGATAAGAATGGACGCCCACAGTGATTCTCAACCAATTACAAGTTTTCACAGAACACAGTAAACGAAAAGGGTAACTATGAGAGTCAGTACAAATATGCTAGAGGCACAGGGGGCCCGGCTCATAAAAACAATTTCAGACCAAGTTATTAACACGGGGCGTTCCATTTCACAAGAGATCTCGTTTTTTCCATCATTTGAAGTTTTTAATCCCCCCCCCCAATTTGAAAAGAGAACAGAGGCACTCTGAGCAGATGTTTGACGTGTGTGATGGGAAAGGTATGTGGGAGAAGCAGAGAAGGAACCACGGACTTGGCCTTGGGAGCCTTCCTAAGGACCTACTGGGACTTGCTGGCACTCCTCTGGCTGGCACCTCGGTAGGGAGGCAGCCTAGTTCAGTGGAGAGACAATGGTCTGAGGGAGAAGAAAGCTGGCGGCTCCCTCACTGCATCCTGACATGGCCAGATGCCTAAGACCTTTAGTGGGGAATAATAGGTTAAAAAAAAAAGCAAATTTACAGACCATTACCAAGAAAAAAATTTAAAAATAAAAACAACCAAGAGCAATACAATTAGCAGTCAAAGCCGAGAGAAGATAGCTTTGGGCTTTTTACAAAGCCGAGCATTGAACAACATGAAAACGGTCTGTGTCTTGGACACCACTTGCCTTGGAAACCACTGGAGAGACGGGAAACTTCACATTTTTAAAGTATGTGATACTTTCTGCCATGAACTTGCTCTAGTTAGATCGGAGGTAGCACTTCTCCTATATACTCTTGTGGTCCAGACACATTTTACAAAGTTAATGTTTCAGCCCAAACAGCACAGTGAGTCTACATGTAGGATGCCTGACACACAGAGGGGGTGCATCCATGTGTTATATCCCTACCCTACAGTTCCCACTTAGCCTTGTCACTGGGATCCAGTCCCCATATAGTATCCCTCCAACTTCCTTAATGCAACCCTTTGGAGAATGAAAGGCAGATGGGTGCTGGTTCGGGGGAAATTAAAGAAAAATATTCAAATTGGGAAGCAAACAGTTTCAAATTTAAATTGAGAGAGAGAGAGAGAGAGAGAGAGAGAGAGAGAGAGAGAGAGAGAGAGAACATATTTTAAAAATCCCGTGTTAATAGCAAACTTCTTTCTTATGAATCGGGCCCGAAGTTTGTACAGAGTTATATTTTTGAAGAAAATATTGCATCTGTGCATGTAACTAAATAGCTACGTGATTTTGTAAATTTTTTTGTTTTTTCCTTTTTACTATGAGGAAGTCTGGAGTGAGGCTGATCAAGCATGGGTACACTGTCCTTCAAGGTTCTTCAGCGTCGTCTAGCTTCTGTCGAGGGCCAGCAAAGTGACTCTCACTTGGAAACATTCTCAGACTGGTTTTTGCAGCAGAGTTCTTGAAATTCAAATGGTAGTTTTGAGACAAAAATCTCACCATATACTGATTTCTGAAATCAAACACCCATGCTTGTCCCTTAGGAGAAACAAAACAAAACAAAGCAAAAAAAAAAAAAAAAAAAACAAAAATGAAAACAAACACAAGTAATACTGAATTTAAGTAAGTGTACACCTCCAAGATCATGAAGACAGCCAGAAGGAAGACCGAGTTCACGTTCTCAGTGAAATACCTCAAACCTAGCTGATAAGAACTGAGGCAGAAAAAAAAGTCTAACAGAACTCTGAGTAATATCATACAGTCACTAAGCATTATGGGATAGCATGCATAATATTGTACGGTTATTTTACATCACCTATACCAGAGGTCCTGACTGACAGACAGCGAAGGCTACCGGTGTAGAAAAATCTTACTTCAGAAGAGCAGTATAATACAGGTTTCACAGGCACTACATTTTAATATATCAGGTATTATGCTGGTTTTCTTATAATTCTTTCTGTCCTAAAGCTGGCATTATAACAATGACCAAAAAGGCAAGGATTGAAGTAAACGGAAAGTAGATACCAAAGTTGATATAGTTTTTTTTTTTCTTCAGATAGATTAGTGCATAGTTCTCATGCAGATAAACACTGCTATGCATTTACACTGTTGGGAAGCAGAGTGAACTGAGCCCGAGTTGTCACATTTGTGTAAATCATTTTGTCAGCCTGTAATAGCACCATGTAATGGATTTGCATTAAACATTAAATTGATTTCAGAACTGGGGACACAGTATTCACTACGGTTAAGTGCTATGGAATAGCTTCAATATTCCTGCTATATATCAAAGCAATTTTCATCCCACTGCTTTTTTTATTGGAAAAAATAAAGGGGAAACATTCATGACACTAATTGGACAAATGCACAGCCTTGGACGTGGAGAAGGCAGAGTAGGTTACTGTCGAACAGCATGAGAGCATGCATTGACTTCAAGACAAAATGGCCTCCAAAGCCCATGTAAATGAAAGCCATGCCCAAGAATGGAGCAGCCTCTGGGAGTGTCTAGGATGGTTTGGCCAGTAGGCTGGGAGGCACCACCAAAACTCTCCTACTGACCACACTTCTTGTGTTTTACAACAGTTCAATGGAGGCCTGCTACCAGAAACCAGAAGGGGAAAAGAAGCAAAGAAGAACCAGAGAGACATACACAGACAGAAAGAAACAGAGAAGGAGACAGGGAGGGAAGGAGGAAGAGACAGGGACTATGGGATCTGATGTAAAAATGTCAAATGACAGTCTTAAAGACCATACCCCATCAAAAACAAAAACAAAACCCAAAGAAAGAAAAACAAACGAAGAAAACCCCTCCAACCCAACAACAATAACAACAACAAAAAGTAAATCATGAGAGAAAATGTTTTCCTTTGCAACTACCTCATGATATTGCTCTACAGAGGTTGAAGCACACGAGGATAAAGATTTGGGAAGGTGAAAGACAATATTTTTGAGATGGAGTTTGCATATTCTTGTGGGCTGACTGAATATAGCACAGCGTGACTAGAAATTTGGATCCTGCACTCTTGGACTGCCGGGAAAGGAGAAGGGAAGCTTGGAGAATTGAGCCCAGAGGGCCAGTGGGAGTCCATGTGGGTGGTGGTGGCCCTGTATGGGGAGTGAGCTTATAGATGTCATGCCAGGCAGTGAAGAGACATAACCTTAGAGGGGAGAGAAGGGCTGGAGGACCAGGACAATGGCACCAGAGAAGACTTCTGCTCAGGACAGTTTAGAAAAAGGAGTTTTGTGGTGGCCAGGAGAGGGGCCAAGGGAGAACATTTATTGGAAAATGCTGAAAGTTAGTCTTTGTGCCTCTGACTTCAGTTCCCAAAGACAAAAATGGGGGGGGGGAAGGAGTCATTTGAGGGACTATCTTTGCTAATTGTGTTGATGCCATTTGATGGGAGAGGGGAAAAAAAATCCAACATGTCTCAGAATCAAGTCTGGGCCTTCAAATGTTGATAGCTCTTGGGACTGTCTGTCTCTACACTCCTGTAGGAAAGTCTTCCTCAAACACCTTGGCTCAGCTCTTAACCTAAAATGCATTGGTCGGTGATCCCTTGTTTCCTGCTCGATGACAACAGAACTCCATACAGTTTTCTGCTGCTGTCTTGACAATGAAGCATGAACAGAACAGAACTCAGTGTATTTTCTACTTAACCCTTGTTTGCTGTTACCCCACGCTGCCTCCACAATGGTCGAGAGCCTTTTGAAACATCTTTTGTTCCTGCAAATCTGTTCAGAGTTCCCTACTTTTAAACCTAATACAACAAAATACCTTCAAAAGTACAGCACACCTGGAACGTCCACTTGCAATGGTTTTTCAGTAGACCTACACTTCTCAAGCATAGGAATATGCGATACCATTGGCAGAAAAAAATAATTGCATTTAAATACTTAAAAAAAAACCAACCCAACACAACCAAATAAAAAGGAAACGGGAAAGTTTTAAACTTAATCCAGTTTCCAAAGGAGGAGGAAAAGAAAGAAGGATCAATGCTATGAACGGTGCCTTGGTAATGGACAATCGGAAATTTCACTAGGCTAATTTGACAGAGATTTTTTTTTCCTCATTTAGACAACATTACAAAAGTCCTGCATTATAAAATAGGGTAGAATAAATCAGTGTAATCAATAAAACTATACAACGATACAAATTACATATCTTCTGAGTGGGCAGCTTATTCTCTCTCTTTGCAGTCAAGACTACAACATGCTCGCTAAAAACAACTAGGACTGCCCAAACTATTGCTTAGTTCGTTTTGTTTAAAAAAAGGGTGCAATTTTATTGTATATACAACCAATTTACTGGTAATACCTTGGCATTTTGCAAGGTTCTGACAAAATGTTTGTCTAGGCTTTTTTTTCCCTTCACCGTGAAGCACTGAAAGCTGCTATGTTTCTCTCTCTCTCTCTCTCTCTCTCTCTCTCTCTCTCTCTCTCTCTCTCTTTTTTAGTGCACATATGTCATAATAAAGTAATGCCCAGCTAAGTGCTATAGGGAAGGCAAAGTCTGCTGCTGGCTATCGGAAGTGACACCGTACACTGATAATCACACCGTACAACAGCGCCAAACGACTATACAACCACTTATCAGACACATATGAAAATCCAAAATGTTTTATTTTATTTTTTTTCCTTAAATAGAGATAACCAGTAAACAATTTTCAGAACTTGGAAGTTTAAAAACGTGCATATAAAAATGGGCATTATGTATTTCTTATTGAATGTGGATTGACTGCCGTCTGCTAAGAAAAGTGGGTGTGGGGGCTGAAGAGAAAGGAAGTTGTCTTTTTTTGTTTTTTGTTTTTTTTTTGTTTTTTGTTTTTTTTTTTTTAAGGCTTGCTTGTGAAAGGAACAGTTGTAAAAACAAAATTGCTTGAAGCAGGGTCAGCTTAGTGCTTCACAGTTTGACTGCTTCTCTAAGAGGAGCCCTTCCTGCACACGTGCATCAGAAACCACAGAAAACACAAAGACAGACACCTAAAACCCACTGCATCATGTGCAGCACTGACTTTGGTCAAATAAAAAAAAAGAAAGAAAGAAAAATTAATACTTGCTAAGCTTTTCTACATGATATAAGCAGGTATTGCATATTTTCATATATCTGGGGGGGGGTGGGGTGGGGGCGGGGACAAAGGAAGACTCCAAAGAAATTGAAAAAAAAAATGCAGCGACATCCAAATACTGACGTTGTAAGCATCTACAGAGCTCAGAATAGCACTGCCACTGACCACACAGGACAACCGAGACTACGCCTGTCTGCGTAACAGCTACCTCTCTATTTAGGTCTAGATGTGGAAACTGACGATGGCTGACATAAAAGTTACATTTACAAAAAGTGTCTCCGAATGCTTGAGTAGGGATTAAACCCCTTCAATTGAGGAGCATGTGCAACAATTCCACAAAAAAATCACTATCCAGGGCAAGGCACATTGATATGGAATTTCTGTTTTCGTGCAAATTAAGGAAAAAAATAAAAACAAAACAACATCGTTTTTTTGGGGGGGGGGTTAGATGAGGAGCAAAGTGTCTTCCCAGGAGTTTCAGTCACTTGATTGTATAGGACAGTAGTTGAGCCCTTCTGAAGGGCTGAGACAGTTTAAAGGCAAGTGCCTAGACTGGGGTTACAATATTGTCTTAATGCACTCTACTTTATCCTACATTAGCTATATAAAAATTAGTTACTAACACTAGAACATGCAGAGACTTCCTCTGGTGGGCAGGGCCTGCCGACCAGAACACATATATACGTATAGTATAGGAAACCGTGAAGTCGCATGGGAAGCAAGGGGGTGCTTCGCTGTCTGGTAGAAAAATCACTTGCATTTTTTTTTGTTTATTTATTTGTTTCTGCTTTTTTTTCTGTTTTGATTTTTTTTTGTCTTTTTTTTTTTGTCTTTTCTTTTTTCCTTAAACATAAGATACAAGACATTTGGGGGTGTGTGTGTGTGTGAACATTTTGTTTTTGTTTGTTTGTTTATTTTCCCTAACAAGTACTTTGATCTGAATGGGCTCACACAGTTATGTCCTTATCAGTCTTAGTATTATTTCCCCGTAGCCCAGTTCAGGGTTTGCGAAGGGTCTTTGAAACTTCTGGACAATGTCTGGTTACGACGAGGCGTTTGAAAACCGATAGATCTGGTGTTGCCATACATGTGTAAAATTTTCCAGAATTGGCATAATTCATTATAGTGATTTCTAGCTTATAAAATTAACAGATACCATGATTTCATTTGAGTTATGTGCTTTGATAACAGAAAATAATTAATTAGCATTTAATGTAGTTAACATATTGTGGTAAAAGCACCATTAGATTTGTATTTTTTTTTTGTTTTTTTTTAAATTTTCCTTCGGTTTTTTTTTTTAAAGGGATACAAGTTTAACAATAAAAAACATAAAAAGCAAAAATAGCTCCCCTTTTTCTTGCAAGGCTGTTTTTTTTTAACCCCAATAATTTAGAGTCCTGGGGTGGGAGGACTTGAAAAACAAAAATAGAATTTTCAACAATCTCTATCTTACAAAGATACTTAGCTATCCAATGAAATTGCACTTCACTCAATTCAAAATTCGATTGTTTTGATTCCTGTCAGTTTCTGTCAAAACAGACCATCTTCCCCATTTCCATGTGAACTTTTGTGTCATTGTTGAAATTGTTGAAAAAATTTTTTTTTAAATGTAAGTGCAGCATTTCAAAACTTAATAAAAAAACAAACAAACAAAAAAAAAAACAAACAACCGAACTGAGAGTAGTAGTAGTAGTCTTTGCTGTCTTTTTGGATTTGCTCTGCAACATGAGTGGGTTCACTGTCCTTGAGGGTTGTGTTATGTATTTAACTGCTGACTGCTGAACCAAACCAAACTAAAAGAAAGATCAACTTAACTGCATTTGCTTTTTCTAATATGTTACAGAAAAAAAAGAAAACCCAAAAAACATTGCCCTTTGAGTGTCCTGTAAGTTACAGATCACAGATCTTAGCTACTACGAAAGATTTCATTCTCCAGGTGTCTCCAAGTGCTCCGGGAGGGTCACACACCTGCGCGGGCAAATTCTTGAAATACTGTGAAAAGGCCAGGCTCACAAGTGTTACAACAGGAAGTTCGTGAGCAAGGCTCATCCCCTACCAGCCGCTTCACCTACTGCTCACACCACCACTGGAACACTTCAAATGTCACACAGCCCAACCATTTCCAGCACCATATGAGAAATTACGACAGTCCCTAAAGTATTAAAAAAAAAAAAAGAATCCCGAAAAGTTATGGCCTTTGCTGTTTGACCACGACGTTCGCTGTTTCCATGTACAAGTTGATTCGAGTTGGTGTCTCTCCCCTTCCACTGACAGTGAAGTTGTAACTGCGCCGGGTTGAGGTTGCGTCCATGTTACAGAGTTGAGAAGGGGTCAGGTGGTCTGTCTGGAGGATGGTGGGACGCTGCAACTTTTATCCCAGGTACCAGGACTGGAAGACAAAAAGAAAAGTCCGGTTAAAATGCAGATGTTGTGGGGTTGGGGATTTAGCTCAGTGGTAGAGTGCTTGCCTAGGAAGCGCAAGGCCCTGGGTTCGGTCCCCAGCTCCGGAAAAAAAAAAACCAAAAAAAAAAAATGCAGATGTTGTGCTCCGTGTAGGGGCTCATGGGTAGCTCTCGGCTGGTATAAGCAAGGCCCACAGTGGTCCTCAGTGAGCAAACACAAACAACGTTCAATTTTGTAAAACTATTTTTGAAAGTTGCTCTTTTAACCATGGGATCAGAATTGACCTTGAGGAGGGGGTGGTTCTTGTGGACAACAAAAGACAGATGATAGTAAATCCCAAGCCAAGGAGATTTATCTTACTCCTCTGACATTAAAATTCACTGCCTTTGTGGGCTTTGCCAATGTTTTGAGTATATCTTACTAAGTGAGGACTTTCTGGCCACATGGCATTCACATTAGGTTTTGTAACCTAGTGGTGAGCAATTATAGGAGGACAAGGAACCTGGCTATCTTATTAGTACCTAGCACCATGCCTGGGAGCGCTCACACTTTTCAATGGGGTGTAGATACTAAGGACAGGTGCCGAGCCTACGAACACAGCATTCTGTAGGTGACCCGTGATAGCAGTTACAGCAGAAAGGTCTGGTGGCAAACACATTGGTGACATGGTGGGTGGGAAGTCGGACTGGAGTATTTATGGTGGCAAATCATCTTCCTTTCAACTGAATATATATACACAAGTATATTCTTAGAAAAGATACGTAATAAATAAGATGGCTCCTTATGAAGTCAAGTTCATGGTGGAAATGAGACCACTGTAGACCTCATTTATGTTTCTGTTCACTCAGAAAAGCCTTCGAGCTTTCTGCCAGCTTGTGGAGCCAGTCTTGTGTCCCTTTCAGAAATGTCCAGGTAACTACCTTTGTGTCTGCTGCATCCTTTGTCAACAAAGAAAGTTCGCTCAACAAAATGAGCTATTACAGAGCAATCTCAAAACTAATGTCTCAAGTGAAGCTAAAAATTGTATGACTTTTTTCCCCAGCTTTCTTCTAAGTATTCTGAAGAATTCAGTACTTTTTGCAAGAGTCAGAAAACCTACCAGCTTCTAGGCAAGGCTAATGGCTGTGAGCTCTGTATTGAAAACATCAGGGGGGTTTACGTCAGTCAGAACTGATTCTGGAGGGCTAAGGCTCACTCTTGTGGGGGTGATTCAATTAGGGGAAAGTCGGGACTCCTTTGATCCCAGGGATAAACGGCTAAATGATAGCTCCGTGGAAGTTGGTGTAAAATTTCCTGGTCACACAAGGCACCTTTGATTTCCAAAGGCGCTTATAAGAAAACAAAACAAAACAAAACAAAAACCTTTAGCTCAAATCACAAAACTCCTCATCCTGTAGACTCGTAGATTTTACTCTCTGACCAATAAAGCTGCTTATATCTGGAAAAGAAATCACCCTGCTAAGGGCACATGGCCTAAATCGAAGTGGACAAAAGAAAAGATCAGTAAGAAAGAAAGGGGACGGAAGCAATCTCCAAACCATGTTTGTTTTAAGTCTCTCCTGATCTCTGACACAGATCCATTTTCCATATCTGCTCTTACACAGAACAGTCTCAAACTGAGTGGCAAGTGCTGTTCTCAATCTGTCTGCATGCTTTCGAAGGCAGTTGTGAAATTCCGGACTTCTTCAGTGTGGCAGTCCTGAAGTAAAGGCCTGGGACCCAGTGAGTCACCAGGGGGAGCAGTTTTCCGTCCCATAGTTTCTGTACCCAGGGCGCTACAAAAATCAGCAGTGCCCCCCCCCCCCCCCCCCGTACTTCTGTTAAAAGGCGAAGCAAAGCTAACCAAAGCAAAGGAAAAAAAAGTTTCTTCACACATCTTGCTATTCAGTGTGTGCCTCACCCACAAGGTTACCCCAGAGCAGCTCTGTAACCCTTCACTGAAATAGGCTTTATTGATTGCTCTGGTCTATTGTTCTCTTTTCAAGTCCCCCAAGTTCAAGTTCATCCTGGTGTTACATCATGTCTGGTTGCTCTTAGCAACCAGACAGACCCAGACGTGACTATCATTAGCAAGAAACCCGCCACTCTCCTCCCACCAACCTTCCAGTGGCTCTGACGTAGCAGGCCCACTGCAAACACACTGAAGTATTTATTCTGCCTAATTTATGACCTACCCAGCAAGCTAGACCCCCACTCCAAAAACCAACACTGTTGTATATTTAATTAATCTGTCTTTCTTTGGCATTCGAGAAAGTTAGACAAAGGACTAATTATTGTGTTTCGCTCTCCACACTTTTCTTTGGGGGGGGGGGTGAATATTTGCCTGGGAAAGAAAGCGATGAGGCCCCGAGTTGGCCCCTCCCCCTTTCCTTTCTGCCCTTTTGACATCTCATGAAATACTTTAGCTGCTTAAGGGAGTTAGGAAAAAAAAAACTGCACTGTGAATGTTACTCCTTCTGAGTTGGTACTCAGTAACACAAATCAACTCACGACATGTTTAAATTTAAATGCTAACCACACGCTCTCAGAGTTACTTTAAAGGTTAGTTTTTAATCGATAGAAGGTGCTGACTCTGGGTTTTTGAGCTGCGCGCTGCAACTCCGGGGCTTTTGTCTAATGGTAAAGCTTGGGAACTTTTTTTTCCTTGAGATGATTTTAGCAATGATTTGCAGATACTGAGACCATTGTGCTCCGACCAGCAACATGTCAATAGAGGAGCTGAGCTGCCCTGTGGTGGGCTGTCAATATGACTCCTAAGGCAGGGGTTGGGGGTCTTTAATAACCCGTGAAAAAACGTTAATTAACCCTTTCAGGCCCAAACCAAAACCTATTCTCCCACTTTTCACTCCTGTAATTTGACCATTAGTACTTATTTCAACATCACACTAATCTTCATGACAATTAACCCAGCTACTTGACCAAGGGCTTCCAGAATGGGAAGTCAGTTAGGGGGAACCACACACGAACTTTTTTTTCTTTTTCCTTTTCTTTTTTCTTTCTTTCTTTCTATTTTTTTGAATGAGGTCTCTTAGTAAATGATCTTTAGAAATGTAGCCGAGAAACAGTTGTAAACAATAAGAAATTAATCCGTTTTGCCAAGGTTTCGATCTGTCCATTCGTAGCTGAAGACACTGGTGGTGACAATGTGACAACCGCCCACACAGAGGTGCCCCTGGCTTTCTTTAGGCTTCCGTGAACTGCCAATCGCATCAGATGGGTAAGGCAAGAGCAGGAAAGACTCTTTTTCTTGTGGCATTTTCCTTTTAATTTCGATTACTTGAAAACGTTGCAAGTGTGAGAACACTCACTAAAGAATGACTCTGCACCTTTCTTCTTGGGGCAGAAAGAAGAGTCGGTGACTGGGAAATTCTTGGGTTGAATCAAGTCATTGGGGGAAATACTGGCACATGAAACAAAATTCATCGGTGCAGAGTCAGAAAATCATCCTCACATCTGACATCTGCTTGGGTTTCATATGGCTTCTGCCTTCATACTTTATAGGCCCTTAATCTGCCCTACTGTATCCAGGCCACTACAAAGGACTCTCTGTCCCTTATCTGCAGAGTGGCAATATTACAGTACTGCATGGGAGGATGTTATCTTGATACATTTACATCGAGGAAGTAAACACTGAGCTTTGATCTATCCCCCCCCCACCCCCACAGGAACATTCAACTACAGTTTGATTTGGTGGCCCATAAATCCACACTCCCACGGAGGCTCTAGTTTCAAGAAATTAGCCACGTTACATTCTCAACGTCCATAGTTTGGGATGTACCAGGGGCGGGAGGGGGGACCTGTCCTCTTTCAGTGTTCAAGGTGAAACATCAAAAGAAATCTGCAGGCCAAGAGCTCAGCTTTCCTCCTAGCCGGTCAGATGGAGAAGTAATCTCATCAGGTTGGAAAGTGCTGACTCAGGATTTAATAAAGTGCCTGCAGATGCGGTGTCTCTAAGGTATTCAACTCATGTAATGCAAAACAGCTCTGCGCTGAACGAACGCGCTTATAAAATTTCATTTAACCATTGCAGCACGGTTCTCTTAGGAGTTTTATCACACTTCTCGCCCCTTAATTTACAGCTCCATGAAAAGTTCCAGCCCCATTCTGTGGGGATTCTGGAATGCTCACAGTAGTCAGGATTTACGAACCATCAACAGCCTTCATCCCACTGCATCCTAAACAAGAGGGCTGAGATGGCAGCAGGCACCGTGACAGTGGCAGGCTGGTCCTTCTCTTGTGCCTTGGTTGTGCACAGTTGCAAAGTGGAGATGGTCCTGAGTCTACTGGAGATGGGCAACCAAGACTCACCCTCCCAGTCCACAGCCAATATTACAACACATGCAACTTCTTTTACTTTCTGCTCAGAGGGCAGGGCATACATTTTTAAAAACAAAAAAGAAATAGATCTGAGATGTTTATATTTCACTTTGAAAGGGCAGAGAGAGAGAGAGAGAGAGAGAGAGAGAGAGAGAGAGAGAGAGAGAGAGCGCAGTGAAGAGCAGGACTGACTCACTGAGGCAAAATCTGTTTTTCAAATTAAAAACTTGAACAAAAGGGCCTCGGGGCAAAGTTTAACACTGCACGGAAGGAGGTTGTTAATGTGGAACCCAGAACTGGGTGTGACGCTTAGCTTTCTTCTCCGGGCAAGGTGGGTTATTTAAGGACATTTACACACATAAACGGAAATACAAAAATACAGGAAGCTCCCCCTCCAACACATCACTCCCCACCAGCCACACAAGGGACACAGCAAGCAGGTCTGCATTGAGCGCAGCTGCCATATCGTCCCTACTGGTGATGTTGCCTCTGCTGGACCACACTAATCCAGTCGGTTAGTCATTTTTGGCTTCCTGTTCTTGTTTGCATGAACTAAGCCTACTATTTAGCACAAATGAGTTGTCCTTGGCAAATCAGCCAAAAGCTGGGGTGTGTGTGTCGGGGGGGGGGGTCCACCCCCCACCCCCACCCCCGGCTCTGACACAGAAGGAGTAGACAGATCTCTGTGTGTATTCCTGGCATCTCCTTTTAGGATCAACCATTTGGGAGCCCTTAGTCACTTGGTCAGTAAGTTCCAAGAGGTTCCAATTTTCTTGGTGACATGTACTTGAGGGTCTGGGAATGTTGGGAGTAAAGAAAATGTGGCATCTGCCTTTAGGGGTTTCAGTGTCTAGCAGGAAGTGGCTTGCTTAGGCTTCCATGACCTTCATGATTTCTCAAAGGATCCTGATAAACTCAGCTGATGAGGTCAAATGTCTAAAGCACCTTACTGAATTCCACTGATGGGCTGTGTCACATTATGCACACAGAGCTCTGTGCTGGGCGACCCTGGAGTGCCAGGCACAGGCATGAGAGAGGATGGCAGTGGTCAGCACTGGTGTCTGGAAAGGGTGACATGCTGTACACAGGTGTTAGTTATGGGTATTGCCAGCCTCAGGCTTTGATGTCCGAAGCCATTTTACTTGTCTGATTTTATTTTGTTAATTAAAGAAAGCCTGTTTTCAATAACTCTAAACCAAGACTTGTTTATTGTGCAGGAAACTATTAAAACATTAATGGGCCATGAGTGGCCCGCTTACCTTTGTAGAGCCTCATCTTCTCACCACTTGTGCTGTGTTAAACTCCTTCCAGATTCCCCAAAGCCAAACGCTTCCTCCCTGCTGGGCCCTGGGCTATGGCTTTCCTTGCTGTGCTAACACTTGCTGGGCTGCAGGGTCCAAGAAGAAATGAACCCCCCCTTTTTTTTAATTTAAATTATGTGTCTGTGTGTGTGTATGTATGTATGTATGTATGTATGTATGTATGTGTGTGTGTGTGTGTGTGTGTGTGTGTGTGTGTGTGTTTGCCCCAGTGGGTTATGGAGGTCAGAGGACACCTTGCAGGAGTTGGTTCTCTTTTGCTATCATGTGGGATCCAGGGATTGAACTCATGTCGTCAGGCTTGGTAGGAAGAACCTTTACCTTCGGTGTCATCTTGCCAGATGTTCTTGTTCTTGTTCTCTCTCTCTCTCTCTCTCTCTCTCTCTCTCTCTCTCTCTCTCCCTCCCTCCCTCCCTCCCTCCCTTCTTCTTTCCTTCCTTCCCTCTTTCCTGAGGAGCCTTTCTTAGGGTCTTTACCCATAAGGGTTCCATCTGTTGCTATGGTGGCGACAGTTACAGTCTGTTTCTTCACAAGAAAGCTACTCATGTTCTCACCTGTGGCATCCCCATGGTCTTGCCCAGTGGTTAAGAGAGGAGGTACTAACAGATTAAGTTGAACAGAGAGTGTTAAGTAAAGGAAAAAAAAAAAAAAAGCAGGATTCTGCCTCCCAGAGCCAGGCACCAGCTATGGTAAAGCGCCGTATGTATCTAGATGGGCATCCATAGCACAGACCACATACATGCTCCCAGCACATGCTTTAGCCTCCAGCAGTGACAGGCACCCTCCCTGCAGAGTCACGATTCTCTAAGGGCTGCCCCAGGCAGCTCCAATGCGAGAGCTGTTGCAATGGGGCCAACTGTGGCCAACTGCGTCAGTAGCATAGCATGTGCAATAGTTTTGTAACATGGCCTTCTGCCTGCTTACTCCATACACAGCACTTGTCCAAACCACTGCTCCCTGGAGAATGACTCTGATACTCCCAGCCAAGACCTCTGCTTTGGTTCAAACCTCAATACGGGAAAACACTAATCTTTTTACCCAATAAACCATCCAGTACCTACAAACTTGGAGAGTGCATGCACGACCCAGTCCTGCGGGCTGTTCCACAGTTGAAATCTCACCACACCCCAGCTTACCCTGGTGTGGCTCTCACCACCAAGTCCAGTTTCCTCTCGGTCTCCCTTTATATTTTCCTCTGATACTCTCACCCCCATGAAACCAAAGACTTTCGTGTTAAAAACAGCCCTCTGTCCCATTTGTGTTTACCCTGAAGACCTACTGGAGGGCTATTTCCCATGGTGCACACTTGGGCTCTGACGTCCAACCTCACAGGATTAGGGGCACCTGCATTCTGTGGACTCGCTAGATGATCTTAGGCAGGTTGTTGGCACCTTTAAGCCTCCCTTTTTGACTCCATGAACTGGAAATATTGATGATGAGGTAATACTGGATTGACTGATTGATGAAGTAATACTTGACTAGGGGAAAGTTTGGGAAACTGAGTTCTGGGTCCTCTAACTGTTAAATATGGCTGGCTCGAGGATCCACAGGAGCCTAAAGAGGACCCATTTCCTAAGAAAGTGGTCCCTCGTTCATGTGTTTGTTCGTATTAAGTGATATAAATTTTTAGTTATGAGTGGCAGCTGTGAGCTCCTTCTCCTAGTTGCAAGGGAAAGTTCTTGAGAAAGTAAAAATCTGTCTTTAATTGTGGTATTAAATTCAGAGCAGCGAAACCTCCAACACAAAGGAATTGGCACAAGCCCTGAAAAGCACCAGGCTAAACTGCAGGCCTTCTAGGCTGGGGATGGGGGGCACAGGGAGGGAGGGAGACAGGGAGTAGTCAGGAAACCAAGTGGGACAGAAACAATCCTATTTTGGTTTTTGTTAGTGAATGGCATACTACATAGATCAGAGACTTTTTATAAAACACAAACCCCCACTGTACACAAAGCACAGGAAAACGTGAGGAAAAGGGGGAAAAGTAAAAGCAGCTTAGGGTGTGTTAACGCTGCTATTCTGTCAGCTTAAAGAGTATTTTATGCTTGATCAACAGCTCTTTTTTATTGTGCTTTTCTTTCATTCATTGAAGACATCAAAGCAGGCCCCACCAGCGTACCTGCCCTTCTGGAGCGCTTGGGAGGAGGCTCTAATGAAGCCGGCCTCTGGGAGCCGGAGACCCCCGTGGACACGGCAGTTCAAAGGGAATATTTCAACAATGATTACATTTTGTAAATCTTTTTATGAAAGAGACAGCTTATTTCCTGCTTTTTCATGAAAAAATAGATTCTATCCATTAAAGTGAGTCCGTGCCACGGAAGCTGCCCGAGATCTGAGGTGCGGCGTAGAGATTAAGGGGACAACACCCCGATGAAATTGTCCTGAGTTCCTATGTCCTGGGCTGGGGTGACAGTACCGGATGTGTGGGGCGGAGCTGAGACGGTGGCACCACAGCTTGGCCTTGGAAAACGTGGCGTGAAAGTGAGGCGGAGAACGCGCCCGTGCGGGTGCGTGTGCATGTGCATGCGTGCGTACGTATGTAGAAGCTTTAGGGTTGAATTTTTCTCCCTGGAACCTGTGATTATGATCTGTTCTCTTTTAAGTTTGTATCCCACGAAGAATATCAGTCCAGGGAGCATCAAGTCATACACACTTCTATCCCGTACAAGCAAAATGAAAGATGATTTTTCTTTCCACTTCATTAAGAGTTGTATTTTAATGCCTAGATATATGAGACAAACCCTTTCCCACAGGGGAAGTTAGTCATAGAAAGGTAGGTTTGTTCTTAAGAGACAAGGGAGGCTTTCTTTATTAGTGGCTACTGTCTGTCTTAAAAGGCAGGGCCTAACTAACCCTTTGTAAGTTTTGTTTTTCACAATCAAGTATTCTTTTCCCCAACATTTTTTTTTTTTACTTGTTTTTCAAGGAGAAAGTTGTGTAGAGTAGGGGCAAGAAAGGAACATGATTTCCTGGGGAGTACAAAATGAAAAAAACGAAACAAAACAAAATGCAAACCTATGTTTTCTACATATTGGATTCCAATTTTTATTAAATGCCTGCTGCCTAACAAGGGCAGACAGTCACACTTGGGGTTGGCTGCATGGTGGCCCGGGGAGGTAACTTTTCTCTTTGAAGGGAGATTAGAGGTCAGTGTTCAGTAGTGGCTCCATTTTAATAATCATTCTATTGGAAATGTTCCTCCCAAATATGGCTGGGGTTTACAGCAAACCCATGAGGGGGACAGAGCCAGGAAAGGGAAAAGGAACATGACAGTCAGAAGCCCAGTGACTTCAGATTTCTCCCACAGGCATCCTGCAGCTGAGTGCCCAGAGATCTAAGCCCCAGTCAGGAACAAACTCCAGGTCTCACCCTTCAGCCCCTGGATTCTTTGTGACTATACACTTTGATACATGGTTATTGTTTTAAGACAGGTTTACATGTAACCCAGACTGACCTTGAAGTCACCACGCAGCCTGGGATAATCCCAAACTTCTTATCCAACTGCCTATATTCCCCAAACACTGGGATAACAGGCTTGCTCCACTATCCCCAGCCACTGTGGGGATTTTCTGCCCAGCTGGTGACCCCTGTCTGGCCTATGCACAGGTCTTTGCTTCTTCCTTTTTCCTTTTGTCCTCTGTCCTCTGCGCACTGTCTCTGTGTTCTTTCCTTTCTGATCTGGTCTCTTACTTCCACTCCCAGCACATCTCTCCCTTTCTTCTGACATGTGGTAAGCCCACAGAAGAATCTCAGATGACCCCGATCTCTCAGAGGCTATCCAAACCAAAGGTACTTCCTACTCCATTCACCACAAGAAGAAAGAGGGAAGGAAGCCACAAGCCCTTTGCCAGGCTGGAACGGAGGCTTCTACAGAGCCCCATAGGCAGGCACAGAGGCAGTCTGAGCAGACCACAGAGGAAGCTTTAGCCTTGCAGGTTTTGAATTCTTGAGAACCGGGCAGTGCACCTGGGTGCAGCTCTGGGGCTCCAGAGCCCTAGACTAAAACCCGGACTCATCACTGGCTGCCATAGAAGCTTCCTCTGTTTACTGTGAAGATCTACATTCCTATACCTGTCCTCTCCTTCCAGAACACCTCCTTTTAGATTCCACTGGTCCAGGAATCATATTCTCCTTGTCTGCAATGTGGCAGCCATTTTTGAGAGGCATTAGAGTATTCGTGCTTCATATTAAGGTTAGAGTAAGCACTGTTTTGAAAACTCCACTCCAGCTCTGCGGGATGCAAGGGGCCCAAGCTAACTTAATAAACTTAAAAAAAAGAAAGAAAAACCCCAAAACCCCACAAAGCAGCTAAATTGGCCTCACGGGTGAGCCATCATTAGGGAGGCCTGGAGCCAGTGTGGATGGGAAGTGGGGATTACCAGTTGGTTCACCTCTGCTGACAATCTCCTCCTCCCGAGACTGTGACAGGATTTAGAGTTTTACAATAAAATTTGCCTTTGTTAGGAAGTGACTGGTAAAACATGACCACATGGGGGAGTTTACAACTTCAGCGACAGTTCCCCCCCCCCCCTTAATGCTGAAACAGCACATGCTTTTTATGGTCAGATCTATTTCCTTCTGAATGTGTAGATTAAATTTATAACTAAACAATACTCATTACTACAAACAATTCAATTTTTTCCCCTAAGGAAAAAAATTCGGGGAGTTGTAAAGAGGCATCTTGTTTATGGAGCTGGAATACAAGGTACAGGCCCCACAGTGTGCCCCGAGTGTCAACGTGAAGGGCCTTAGCAGTGATTTTTGTCATGGTAAACATGATAAGAGAAGTGACCTCGAGAGAAGAAATATCATTTTAGCCCAGAATATTTATTTTTACCTTCTGAGCAAGTTCTCTGAATACTTCATCTCCTAAGAAAGACAGATTCAAAAAGGTATTGTATAGAACCAACCACACAAGCAAGGTTACGCTCACTTGGTTTTGTGGCTAAATTCCAGTTGGTAGTGACCTACTAGTGATGGAAATTTAGGGGCAGGTCAGGCACACACATCTACCATCACTGTGCTATTATGGCCTAATAAAAATAATGCAGACTGCATGGCTATTATGTTTGCCAGGTCTTTAAGGGTCTTTTGCCTCTGTTAAGCTACCATACTAAGAGTAGAGCCTATTGCTTACTTCACAAAAATGGTGGCAGCTTCAAATGATGTATACCTGCTTGCATTCTGACTTGGCAATTACAAACATCCTGCAGATAGGCCAAATTGTGCTCTTCTAGAAGATGCTCCAATTAAAAATAATAATAATTCAGTATTTTTCTGACTGTTAAAAAAAAAACCGAACTGTCTGGGTAAACATTTGACTTCTTGTTCAACCACATCAACCCTTCTGTATTGTTCTGCAGGAACACATTTATGAGTTCAAGTTCAGGCTTAAACTAAATAAACTGCTCATCCGGAGTTTACAGCACAGCCTCATTTACATGTGTTCTCTCTGAACTCTGCCGGCACAGTGTGCTAGTTTCCAAGGCTTGGTGAAGGAATGCTTTAAGGCTGGCATCTGGACTGCTTTCTCAGGCACAGCGGCCCTGTCAGGCCCCTGGCAGCACCACACTATGACTGCTATTAACATCTCTGCTCTTAGAGGCCACGGAGAGAAACGATGCAGAGCCCTCAGGCCAGGGCTTCCCAAGTTTCCCTCTTAGGCATGTGACTTACAATCTTAGCAAGGGTGCATCATGAATTCTAGATGCATATTCTAGAACTCCCTAGCCTTCAAGTTTTCTGCAGCCAGTCTTCAGTCTCTTTGGAATTGGCCAGCACACACTTCATCTTTTCAGAAGTGAAGATGGGAGTTGCCTTATACTAGTTTCTGTCTTGTGAATGAAGTTGAAAGGTATTGTCAGAAAAATGTTTCACCCCCCCCAAAAAAACCTTCATTTCATATTTACAGAAAAAACGAACCCAGACCCAAACCAACAACAAGAATACCCCCCCAACACACACACACACACACACACACACACACACACACACACACACCACACGCACACCAGGAGTTTGAGGTCAACAACATCTTGGGAGTTGAAAGTCAATGAATAAGCATCTAAGAGGGAGAGCTACAGCTGAGATCCTGAGTTGTTTCCTAGGAAGCAAGGTAGAGAGAGCTGGTCCTGTCCAGCCAAGACTGACACTTAGCTATTTGCTAATTAAGGATCCAGAAGGCCAGAGGAGATGGCCATGGTCTTCACAAACTGCCGTGAGAGGAAGAGAATGAGGGAATCTGTTTCTTGTCTTCTCTCTGAATGAGAGAGAGTTTATCAAGCAACACAGGAACTGAAGACAGCACCCAGTAGCACTGATAGTGACTGTCCTCTCATGGTATCTCTTTACACAGAACAGTTCTCCCTCAGCTTTGACCCCACCCAGCCAGACTGTACATTGCTGGTTCCCACGTTCAGCAGGAACCCCCTCCAAGGTGACCCACTACAAACTATACAAATGGCTTAAGAATCATTGCTGGTGTGTGTGTGTGTGTGTGTGTGTGTGTGTGTGTGTGTGTGTGTGTGTGTGCTGTGAGGCTCAGGAAATAGAGCCAGGGTGGATTAGGGCAGAGTCACAGGGACCTCTGTCATTGGTTTTGCACATCAGTCAAGAAGAAGACCTTGCTCGAATGGTGGGTAGGAGGATGAAACGAAACAAGGTATGAGGCATGATTGTCATCTGATTGTCCTCGCAGGCCCAGAAAGACAGAAATCTCCTTTCCACGTGCTGGTCCACGTGCTGGCTGATGGGTTTGGCTTGGATTGGCAGAGCAACGGCATATGCAAAGTGGCTCTATGCTACATTTCACTCTGCCTCAGTTTCCATCCATACTGAAAAATACTCAGTATCTGAAACTGAATATGCTTCAGATCAAACCTTTTGCTGTGAAATATGGAGGTTTATTCTATGTTAATGTGGACACACATGGAGCCGAATCTGTGTTGTGCCGAAACGGGTTTGAGTCTGGTTTTCTCTGGGTACCTATGGTACCTATGGGATGTACCTATGGGATGGCATCAGTGCTCATAGCTCTGAAGAACGTCTTACTCTCTACCCAGGACTGACTCTCAATCCTCCAACTGATGATGACGGGCTTATGTGTGAGATGTTGCCATTCCTTTGTGCGGTTTTGGCTTTTCTTTTTTATTTCTCATAAATGCTAATAATAATTTCTGTCCCTTGTTCATGGCCAATGGGCCATTGCCATTGACGGTTCCTCCACAGAAGACATTAGGCGCACCTTTCCAATCCACCAAATGATCCTTGCAAAATGGTGTGCAGGAGGAATCTGAAGCTCCTAACTGCTTTGAGGACAAAACAGTTTGGTGGTTCACAAGTGCTTTCTGCTTGTTTACAGTGTCTGGGTGGGTTTGCGCCAGAGCTACTCAGCCTGTGCCTCTTCTGTAAACAGCTCTCTAGTCTTGTTTCTTTCCCTGAAAGCAAAGGAAGCCTGGCTAATTCTGAAGGCTTAGGTTTTGAATGGAAGGAAGAGAACGAAGTGAGCAAGCTGCCTCCTGTACAAAAATTGCACACTCGGAGGGAGGACTTCCTCTTACACCGCCTTAGCCTCAGTTATCCGGCACTTGGGAATGCCCTGTCTTGCTAATTCCTTGCCTGATTCCTACACAAGGAACAAGCAGCAAGGAACAGGTGAAGACCAGTCTAGATTTCACAGCCGTGACCCCAGGCCAGAGGAGCTTTAGCGAACTCCATGAGGACTTCTATCCAGCAGCCTACTGTGAGGCAAAGCCCAGGGGAGGAGCGGAACAAACAGGCTTTTGGGAGGATGCTAGGAGTTGGAGAACTGTGATGTCACTAGGGGAGGTGGGAACAGAACCCGGTTCTTCCACACATTTTGACAGGAGAAAATATTGGGGAAGAAGCTATACTGAGATATACAGGATGGCTGTGGCCGGAACGGCACACACAGCGTGAGCCACACAGCAGAGCTGTGACATCACCTCTCATTGGCTTGTCATTACCATATTTCATAATATTTGCCTAGAAAGACACATAAAGCCTATCAGGTCAAATTAATCCTAATGATCAATTTTCATCTTATTCTAATTAAACAATTTCAATTTAATGAATGCAAACATGGAAACTAGTCAAAATTACAAATGTAAATGTTGAACTTTAAATCAAAGGTCCTTCCTATTCCTCAGCTCCAGTAAAAGCACTTTCAAGTGCTTGCCTGTGAGGTGATGGGCAGGTTAACCTCTGTCTGCACCGTGAAGGACACAAAACCCTGCAGAAAAGAAGCTACCCAGGAGAACGGACAGGCCTTTCACACAGACATAAAGACACACACACACACACACACACACACACACACACACACACACACATACACACACACCCTACGTCTATGAAGATAAATTCTCTGAAGGTGAACTGAGGTAAAAGCTTATATTCCTCAAGAATCCAAAGAACTTGGGTCATGCTACTGCAGTGGTTCTCAACCTGTGGATTGAGACTCCTTTTTGGGGGAAGGTCAAATGACCTTTCACAGGGGGGGCTTCCTAAGGCCATCAGAAAACACAAATATTTATGTTATGATTCATGACAGTAGCAAGATGACAGTTATGAGGTAGCAAGGAAATAATGTTATGGTTGGGGTCACCACAGCATGAGGAACTCTAAAGGGTCACAATTCTAAAGGTGACTGCTCAAATGGACAGTGGGCTCTTATAAAATACCTCTCTAAAATATAAAATATAAACTGTGTCACCAAGCCACACACTAAGCCACCAGCCCCCTTCCCCTTCTGCAGTCGGACTCCGGGTCTCTGTCCCAGATGTGGCACATGACCTGTGAACTGTTTCACCTCGAGGGCTTTGGCCGTTTATTTAAAGACGCTGCTTTGCTAAAGTGGAAAAGATTTTGTTGCAACACGCAGTTAAATTTCTATCACGAAACAACGTGTCCTAAGTAAATAATCTTTAAGGGAATTACCAGCTTCCGTGTTATTTCTTTAGCCTCAAAAACTACTGGCAGCTTGAAATGGATTTCAAAATTGTTTGGGTGAATAAATAACCCCAGTGATTTCCACCAAGATATTAGAAAGCCGCCTTTCTGTCAATAATGTGTGTGTGTGTGTGTGTGTGTGTGTGTATAATCTCCATATATACCCATATATATCCAAAATGGATGGATTCAGAGCTCTGAAACAGAAAAAGCAAAGTTCTAGCAAAATGACCCTTATTTATTTATTTATTTATTTATTTATTTATTTCACCCTAAAAAGAGAGTAAGTAGTTATAAAAATCTAAGAGAGAGATGCATGCTTTTTTTTTTTTAATTTAAAAACTTTGTGTTGCTGAATCACAGTTCAAGTGGGGCTACCCCTACACCAGTTTTGGTTTTGGGAGACCGCTCTGGTCGTACTCTTCCTAGGCAGATGGCCGGTCTCTCCTCTCCAAAGGAGGCCTTCACCATGACATGCCTCTCTATCTCTGCTCACTCCCGATTATATACGAGAATTATTTGATAGCATTCAACTGGCTATTACTGTTTGGGGACATTACAGGAGAAGAGCAGAGTGGTTTAGTGATATAGTTAATTGGTATAGTAATCACCATTAGCCTTGGTAATGATGGTAAAATCCCTATACCTTAGTTAATGGTCATGGGTGAGCCATTTTGGACTGCTGAGGGTAGCAACGGTTTTATCTTCTACCCCAGGGAGTGACACTTAGCCCATCACATTCAAGGTTTGACCTTCACTGAGCGCATGATCCTAATCCCTAGATTTCATAATCTTAACTGGGAAACATTAAAATATGGATTCACTCCAGTTGGCAAGAATCTTTATGTTCTTTTCACTGAAAAAGCTATAAATTCAATGGCTGACCTTTTATTTCCAGGTCACAAGTGACACCCACTCACCTCCATCCATTCACATAGGATTTATGCTAGGGTTTGCAGGTTGAAGCCATGAAACTTGAACTTTAATGAAATGTCTTTCAAAGATGTACACTTAGCCAAAAAAATCTCCCAAGAAATTAGTGATAACTCCCCCCCCCCCAAACAGTGATTACACTCCTTGCTCACCGATGGTCTACTGATAGTTTGCCCACAGACTGGCTCTTCTACAGTCATTTTTCTGGGCGTACAAATCGTTCCCATTTGGGAGATAACAGCACCTTAGTTTTGGTTTAGAATCCTAAGCTGAAAGCCTTTTGAGCCATTCTCTTCACGTCACTACAACTCATTCCATCCCCAGCTGAAAATGTTCCTTGTCCTTTTGCGCCAGATCAATGGTATTGATGGGAGGTGGTCGTTCCTGCCGTCAATCAGGGAAATGTGATCTGATGGGGCCCCAGTGCAGTGAGATAAGGAAGGAGCTCCAAACCTGCTCAGGACCACGCCATCTGAATGAGATCAATGCTTTCCACCCGGACCGTCCCCACCGTGCGGCACCCTAACTGTCACCATTAATAATGTAGAAGGAGTTGATTAACTTAAGTAAAGTGCTCTCTGCTGGGTAAGCACACAGAGAGCTGCAAGGGCTGGGCAGAAAAGAACGAAACGTCATTTTTATTTTTCATGTGGACGTGCGCTCACTTTCCACTCTTCTCTTGTAACAATTACTGTACCAGCCACTCTGACGGAGTCAATAAATTGATCGGGGTCTTGACGCAGCAGCAGAGCAGGCTAATCTGATGCACCATTATCTGCCCAGAGAGTATGGGGTGGGGCGCACCCAGGGAACAGAGAGCAAAAGGGGGGTGAGTCAGGAAAGGAGAACCTGCTTGTCCTAGGTGAGTACCTCTCCACAGGACACTTCTGGGACAGTAAGACCCACGTGTGGTGCATGTGTTGGGAAAGGACAGGGGGAAAAAAAAAACCAAAACTTCCCTAGCTTTCAGCTTGGTTAGAAGGATGCAGCCTAAGTAATACCATGTGCACCACTTATTTGGGTCCCTGTGGAGCTTCAGTCACTCACACGATCTGCAATTCAATGAGGATCACCACCCCATTAGGACTAATCATGTCAGCCATACTATCTGACAAAACAAACATCCAGAAACTGCCCCTCCCAGCTTCACAACTTGCTTTTGTACTGATATTTTGTTCTTCCTTCCCTCACCAGGCATAAAGTTTAATTGTTTTTTTTTAACGTGGAATTCTACACGGAGACTCCCCATTGCACCCCTTCCCAGATTTATCCTTAGACTAAGGAACCGGGGGTGTGGACTCAGTTTCAACTTGCTCCTTGGGAAGATGCTAAGCATGTTCTTAATAAACACTACCATTCTAGCGGCCATACACTTCACGGAAAACCCATGTGGAAGGCTGAACTGGTCATCCAGCTCAAGGGGTTTCACCCTGCTAACCCTCGGCCATTTCCTCCCATTCACAGGCCTTTGTCTGAGGAGAATTTAGACTATTGCAGTTTTGCCTCAGAGCCTACCAAACTTCATTTTAATGAGAGTGAGAAGTAGAGACGGGGCTTTCTCACTCTACTTAGACTAAACCTGGATGCCACACCAGTGGAAGGAAGGAGGGAATAAATTCATGACTTTATCAAAATGTGACTTCTGAGGGTCAGGAGGCTGTAATGGAATCACCATGGTCACATGATAAATCAACTCAGATCTGCCTCCTTCCAAAGCCTGTATTTTCTTGACTCTTTCCTCCTGGAAAGGAGAAAACTCAAGACCATATGTCTTCACATGCAATGTCTGCCTGCAAATTCCATGCCCAGCAGGAGATCACACCAAGCAAGGCCAAGCGCTCTTCCTGCTGTGACCCCTCCATGCCTTTCTGCAAGTCTTAATGTTCCACAAAATAAAGGTCAAGAATCTCTCCCCCAGATCCAGGTATATGTTCATTTGTGACTAGGATCTGGTTTAAACTCCAGACTCACAGTCCAGCACTCTCAGTTGCTGACTTTATATGACAGATCACACACTGTTCTCTGCCCACAATCTAACTCCTCCGTGGTACACCTCTCCGGAAGATCTCTGCAACGGGGAGCTCTTCCACCATGGATACTTCTATAAAACTAACTCTGTCAACACCTCTGATGTATACTCCCCGCCCCACATTTTCCCTCCAGAGTTCTTCTTGCTCTGCTGTCCTACTAATAGACCACACATGTTCCCATGATGTCATTCATCAGACTTTATTGGAATTTGTTTACTTGCCCCACCAGAAGTCTTCAAACTTTGCAGTGTGGTGGTTAGATTACATGTACCCAAGACCTTTCTCGTAGCTCAGTATGGTTATGAGGAATACAGTAGGTATAAATAAATAAAACCTGACTTCCCTCATCTCCTTAAGCCTTAAGCCTTAAGTAGGAGAGATAAGCTGGGCAGTCAGGCACCCTGACGCCTGGTCCAATGCTTTCCCCACTTTCCCAGTATGCACAAGACTGACCTATGGTTGGCCTCATCTCGGGACCTCCCTATAGTACAGTGTTCCTATATTCCTTGTACTTCCCTGTATTACTTTTTCCCTATCCATACATGTAAGCATGCATGACCAGGCACCAGCAGATGAGGGGTTAGGCTGAATGGCCAAGGCTGAAGGTCATAAGAACTGGTCATCAGGGGTTGGGGATTTGGCTCAGTGGCAGAGCACTTGCCTAGGAAGCGCAAGGCCCTGGGTTCGGTCCCCAGCTCCGGAAAAAAAAGAACCAAAAAAAAAAAAAAACAAAAAAAACTGGTCATCAGTTCTTCCATTGTTCAAGGCAACAGGAGGCAAGCTGCCCACCTAGCCTGTCTTGAGCACTTCCTGCATCCTGAGTCATCCAAGGCAGGAGCTTGAGGGCCTGAAGTTGCTCTTATTCGGTGTTCGTGCTCAAACTTGGGAGGGGGCAACACACAACAGGCAAGGACCAGTTGTGCTAACCGGGTACTAACACCAGCACAGAGGTGTTGGAGGTCAGGAGCCTCTGGGCCTCAGGAGTGAGTGTGGAAAAAAATATCAGGGCAGCAGTTACTCACTTTGGCTCTGCTGCAAGGATGCACTTGTGAGGCCTTTGAGAAAGTCTTCATGAGGAGGGTAGGGAGAGGCACGAACTGTGTTGCTTCAGTGCAGTGAGAACAGTGCTTTAGTGACTAACCATAAGGTGAGTGTGTGAGGCAATATCCCCAGAAAAGAGGTCACTAATGACTGCATTTTCCCTTCATCTTTAGTACATACTTGGGAGTGTAATGAGGGGCTGAGGAGACAGGAAGTCAGCGGAAGTCAGCAGCTCTTTGGAGACTCATTTTAGACCTAGGGCTCTGGCTTGGAACTGTGTGTCCTTCACACTGCCAAAGTCTTGGACTCATTAGCAGCCCTGTGAAGGCCCTGGCCAGACAAAGTCTGGGTACTCAATCCTTCCCTCATGTGGACAGTCATCACTTAGAGTGTAGGAGACTTTTGTGGAATTGGCTCCTGGTCCTGAGTTTTTCCTTGCAAAGGCTGAATGAACTCTGAGAATCTACTGTGCTGTGGCCTCCTGGAGTTCATGCAGCAGGGAGGGTGCTGGGCTCAGCTTCCTGTTCTCTAAGCTCTGTTGACTCAGGCTGAGCAGAGCCCAGCCTGTTCTTCTGTAGAGGAAGCACCTGGCTCAGACTCTGGAAGCTGGGTGAACCCTGGGGGCACAGGAGGGCACTGTGTACAGAACCCCCATGCGCCCCCACATGCCCTCTGTACTGCTTTCTCTGTCTACAATCACCCAGAGAGATGTGTCTTGTTAGGGAACAGCCCTGTCCACTTCCTGGACCTCAAACAGCAGCTGAAAGAGATGATACTCTGATACTCTGATTCTCTCTCTCTCTCTCTCTCTCTCTCTCTCTCTCTCTCTCTCTCTCTCTCTCTCTGACTCTTTCTCTCTCTGTCTCTCTCTGTCTCTCTCTCTGTCTCTGTCTCTCTGTCTTTGACTCTCTCTCTGACTTTGTTTCTCTCTTACACACACACACACAGACACACAGAGCGCCTCCTTGAGACTCAGAAAGGGAGTGAAGAAAAAAAAAACTATATGAAACTATACCAGTATTAAGAAAGAAATCAGGGAAGTTGAAAAGTACATGAACCTTCTCAGAGAGTGGGAAAATGGTAGATACTGTTAACAGCCTTACCATGACAGACTGCTTCTTCCATGGAGTTAACTTTGTTTAGGCAAAAGAACATGGTCAATATTGGGTAATGGGCTAAGATTTAAGCCAAACAATACAATCGCATGTTATCTTTCCCAACACCTAAATGTTGGACTAAGATGAGACTCAGGTTCAGCTAATGAGAGCTAAATAGAAATTCGGTAGCCAGGCACAAAAGTGGAGTCAGGCACCTTTCTCTGCTATTGCTAGAACAGTGGAGTATGCTATAGGGATGATGCTTGGAGCTGCATGAAATTCTGGAGTTGGGGGGACCAAGCATGAAGACAGAAAGCCGACATTGTGAGGATGACAGAGCAGACTGTTAGAAAGAACATGCATGGGTTGGGTTCCTGCTGGAGTACCACAGCCGCTGAGAATGACAGCCACAACCACTGTCTTGTGTTTTTAGAAAAATAACCTTGATTAGCTTAAGCAATGCTTAACTGGCCTTTCTCCTAGTAAGTAGACACTACTATTGACTTTGTCAAATAGATATGGAAGTCGAATTTCAAAGGAACATAGGCAGGATGTGAAAACAGGTCATTCCCATTCCAAAGCTAATGGCTTTGTGCCTGTTCTACTGTGCTCAGATTAGAGTGTCAAAGACACATATCCCTTATCCCAGAACCTCCACCGATGGAGGCATTCCTCGTCCATGCAAACTGTCATCCAAGTGTCACCAACTCCTGCCTACTGTCTATAGTCCCACTTTTTAAATCTGTGAGTCATGGATACGGAGTTGTGAAGCTGAACATGGCGTTTTAAAAATGTCGGAAACAGTAAATAAGGTGTTTTTAGATATGCAATGACAACAAATTAATTAAAAGTCAAGTGAGTGACGAGCCCGGAGTGTTTGGGCAGCACCGGCCCATGCCGCGCTGCAGGACATCTTTGCAGGCTTGTCCAGGGTGTGATGTGTGCTCTCTGCCCCATGCGCCATCACGCCATGTAGTCATAACTCAAGCTACTCGAAACACCTCAGCTCACAGTGAGATTATTGCCGGTTATGAATTGCAGTGTTTTTATTAATCATGCAAAGTTTTTTGCTCTTGCAGAAACATGATGGTTTCATTACGGGAAATAAAGACTTTAAATATTTTCCTGCCATTGTTCCAACTGTCAGCATGCTAATATCGAATTAGTATATCTCTGGGTTAAGTTCGAACATTTAATTAAAACTTCTTTTGTGTTGTTGACTTGAGTTTCATAGAACATTTGTTAAATGAGTTTTCCTTTGTATACGTATAGAATTTCCAACAACTTCTGAAATTGCCCTAAACCTACCTCCGTCATTTTGTTAATAAGTATTTATGAGAAGCAATATTCCCAGTATTGATAACTTTAAAACCAAAACATCGATCAACTCTGAAAAAGCTGAAGGTAGTCTATATCCTGCAGAACCTGAAATGATCGCATCTATTTCATTAGTATGCAAACCTGCCGAAATATTTAATAAATCATAAATCACATGTATACTGACAATTATTTCATAGTAAATTTCTCTGTGATTTAGTCTAAGTAAATGCTTGGTTTGAACCCCTGCTTTAAACACCTATAACATATATAACTCAGGTGGTGCAGACGAGTGGAAAGCCTTTGAGGAGCACTGCTCGGCGAAGCGCTGCTTCTTGGTGGCACAGCCCCCCTCTTAAGCCTTTCTCTAATTTTCCATTCTCCCACACTTAACAAACATCACATCTTCAATATTCTTCTTCCTCTATGAATTTGTGTGTGTGTGTGTGTGCGTGCGTGTGTGTGTGTGTGTGTGTGTGTGTGTGTGTGTGTGCTGATTTCATGTTAATGCAGGTAGAGAAAAGGCAGCAATATTTGCCACACATTGACCCCATGAGGTCGCATGGTCCACACTACAATTCTTTTTTTTATTAACTTGAGTATTTCTTATATACATTTCGAGTGTTATTCCCTTTCCCGGTTTCCGGGCAAACATCCCCCTCCCCCCTCCCCTTCCTTATGGGTGTTTCCCTCTCCACCCTCCCCCCATTGCCACCCTCCCCCCATTGCCGCCCTCCCCCCAACAATCTAGTTCACTGGGGGTTCAGTCTTAGCAGGACCCATGGCTTCCCCTTCCACTGGTGCTCTTACTAGGATATTCATTGCTACCTATGAGGTCAGAGTCCAGGGTCAGTCCATGTATAGTCTTTAGGTACACACTACAATTCTTAGAATAATCACCGATTTCTATTAGCTAAGATTCTCCTCCATCTTTATATTTTGGACACAGGAGCCATACCATTTCCAGGATTCTGGAATTATAAGCATGTATCAAGCTCTTGATCCCCAAATATTTTGGAGCATGGTTATCCCCCATACAAAATGATAAATAAAACAAAATAAAAAACAGTCAAACATGATAGGAGGGCAGGCACACAAGAACTAAGAAAAGGCAGTAGAACACTTCCTTTGCCTTGCTAGAAAGTGCTACCAGATTAAAACCTGAAAAATGAAGTTTCCATTGGTTGAAAAAATTTTAAAGGGAGTTGCATAGCTTAGCAGGGAGTTAGCAAAAGTACAGGCCGAGTCCCTCTGAGCCCTTGCAGAATTGAAACATAGCTTTGTGTCCTGGCCCAACAACCTTGGTAATGTGCTTTAAGAAAATCACTTTCCCTCTTTAAATTAGTTTTCCATGTTTTTAAACTGTAGGACAAGGGTTAACAACAATAGATAGATCTTTTCTAAGGAATGCTTTTAAGATCAAATGTGTGTGTGTGTGTACATATATATATATATGTGTGTGTATGTCATATATTTATAAATAATATATACTTATCATATATCATATGTATATATAAGAACTTATGTACAAAAATATTTATACTTATAAATATGCTTTATATTTATATATTTTATAAATATATGCATATATTTATATATATAAGTATAATATATACATAATACACATACAAACACACACACACACACACACACACACACACACACACACACACACACACCTGCACACACACACAGCATAACTTCAGGTAAGAGAGCAGGCTATAAAAATGGAATTACTGAGGAAAAAGAGAGAAACTGCCATGGCTACCACCAAAGTCACACACTTGGCTCCTAAGCGATGGAACAAATTCCTAGTCAATTCCTGAGATCAAAACACAAACTTGTAGCCATCCTGGCTGTGGTGTTGGGGTAGAGACTGCCTCTTCTCACAGAAGCCTGCACACGTTACAGGCAGCCTTTTCTCCAAGCAGGATGAGAAGATATACAGACTAGAAGGGGGCTGAGGCAGGTCTGCAGAATTTCCACAAGTATCTTGCTCAGAAGATAGAAGGATGAATGGATAGACAGACAGACAGACAGACAGACAGATGGAAGGATAGATGGATACATAGATAGATGATAGACAGACAGAGATAGATGCTATAGTGATTAGGCTAAGAGGGATCAACAAGTTCAGCATTATTTCCATTGGACCCAGAAGACAGGCCTTACATCAAACCAGCTTAGGAGAAATAGCCTGTAAGGTCCCAGTGTGCATAACTAGGTGATCAGATGGTATATAGACTAGTTAGGAACAAACTGGGTTAAGCCTTGGCTCCCTCAGTACCTTGGTGCCAGTTCTCTCTCTCTCTTTAGCTTGCCAAGTGGTAAATGCCAGCCGCAGATCTGTAAGGAGCATAGGCCTCAAACTCGGTGCTTTGAGTGTTTAATACAGAATACCAACTTAGCCAATAAGTAACTTCTCAAAGTCGGGAGCAGAAGAGATTTTATCTGCTGTTCCTCTTCAGTCAGCTTCAGGAAATGCTTAAATCCACCTGCAGGGTGGGGCAGGATGGGACAGGACTGGGCACTGTGCTACTCTCTAAGAGAAATCTGTGTTCCTTTTGTAACTCTCCAGCTGAGCCTTAGTTTAACGTCTGTGCTGTACTTCTCTTCCGTGGCCAGGAAGTCACGTGGGAGGGAGGGAGGGAGGGAGGGAGGCACTAGGCTTGAGCTCAGGGGAATGAGTCTCACAGAGCCTCAGGCAAAATGAGGACACAGTGTCTGCAGGGGACACTTCTCAGAAGGAGGGGGAGGGGGTTCCTGGCTGGTATATTTTTAGCAGGTAAGGATTCTAATTGTATCTGCTTGGTCTAGGGGAAGCCAGAGTTGCACTGCTTTTTTTTTTTTTTTTTTTTTTTTTTTTTAAGATGCTCAAATTTTATCTATCACCTGATTGGCAAGAATTAAAAGTGTGTGTGTGTGTGTGTGTGTGTGTGTGTGTGTGTGTGTGTGCGCGCGCGCGCGCGCGCGCGTGTGTGTGGTGATTGTGTTTAGGTATACTGTATAAGAAAAATATCATCAGACCAAAGTTAGGTGAGGACAGAAAAACAACCCAGTTTCTCCTGCCTCATCTGGTCTTCAGAATATTCTTCCAGCCATTATGTGACATTGGAGCCTCTTAGCCTAATCACTTTTGCCTTTATTTATTTAATTTTCTTCTGAGAGAGCTATTTTTGTAGCACAGGCCAGTCTAGAATTCTTCATGTAGCCCAAGCAACGCTGAAATTCACAATCCTCCTGCCTCAGCCTCCTAAGTGCTGGCACTATGCCTAGCCACACTGCGCTATTAATGCCACGATCGATGTTAGCACTACTGGTTTTTATGTCTCTTTCTTCTTCCACTGTGCTCTCTAGACCTTCAGGACAGTTGGAATTCTTGTCTTCTTTAGGCATTGAAGAACAGAGTAAGCAATAAAACAAATGTTGAAGTGGCTAAAATCCTCGAGAGTTTTGCAGATCACTTAAACTGTAGTTTCTTAGCCAGACCTCAGGGACACTACTCCAAGACGGAGAGGCAGACTGAGAACCTCTCCAAATCTCTATGTTCCGCTTTCTCTGTGGATACCTCTCCGAGGTGGCAGAGTGGGTGCTGTGGGCAACAGATAGAGTGATGAGAGTCACTGCCTTGGTTTGACCTGTGGAAACCTTTCAGGATGGCTGTGAGGCTCAGTCCTGTGCTGTGAACTTGAGCTGAGGAGGTCACACTGTAGGTGGTGCATAAGGTGAGGCAGCTAAGATTTACTTAGCAGAAGTTACAGCAAATTGAGATCATACAGAGCTGAGCCAGACTCCTAGGGCTTAAATAACATTTCAGATGCCAAAGCTGCGTCCATACCGAATGATGACAGGTCTGGCGGTGAAGAGAGAACGCTTGCTTTTAATAGTATTAGAATTCATTTTTCATTATAAAGAACTTGTCCTCATCAAAGTTCTGCAGGTCAAACATTTTTATCTGAATGTTTGGATTAAACTAGAACCCAAATCAAAATGAGCTCTCTGCTCACTCTTCCTTTGTAAGAATACGCATTCCTATTTATCAACCCAGTTGTGAAGTGTGACCTCTTTTGCTCTAAGAAAATACCTGTTCATAAAGGTTCTTGTTTTAAGAGGTCAGATTATATCAGGGGGATGTCCCCAGCTTTCTATGTGAAGAATGGCAGGGTCTGAATCATTCAGGACTGAATCAACAGTATACAAAGAAAGTACACACTCAAGGACTTTTCCATCAGTTAGCATCAACCATCATGGGGTGCTACTGGGGAAGAGTGCCAGGGTATAGTGGGAGACAGTTTATTAGAACTTGTGGGCTTTCCAGAGCCCATGGGAGCTGGCTACATCTCTTAGTAAGAGCAGCTACAGTGTAGACATGGACAAGCAAGGTGAGGAGGGCCACATGACCGGAGCAGAGGAAGCAGGCAGAAGAGCCAGGCAGAGGAGGGCAGATCACTTGGCAGAGTGTCTAGCCAGAGCCGGAAGCCAGGGTGTGATGTGCCCGGAACTGGAAGGAGTGTGAATGGAAGTGATCTCTTACAAGTGTAAGAGGATTGCATCTATCCCTCAGTGACAGGAGGATCCTCTGGAGAGAACGACAGACTGGCAGCGAAGGGGGGAGAAGAGCAGCTTTCAATTATCTGTGCTATCTTTCCCTACCAATCACTGCCGATGATGAATAGGTGTAATAAAAGCCAATATTCAACGTTTTCAATTTACATGGAAAGAAGGTCGTAATACATTGTTGCACAGAAGAAATGGCAGGTTACTACACAATGGATAGAATCCGACCTTGCTTTTTCCATATACTTGAATGTGTAGAAACCCAGGGTGGGTTTATATAGATAGGGTTAACACTGAGTGAGATTCCTAGTGAATTTTATTATTTTTCTCATCTGTATCTCCCCAAATTAACATGCATCATGACTGAATGAGATAATTCACCACTTCAGCACAGGTTTTCTCTTATTCAACTTAACATACTGTGATTTAGATTCGTCCATACGTGGTATCGGGATACCCTTCGTTTTTAACAATGAAGTCTCTGTGTGTGAACTGTATTTTAAGATAGATGATTTCAAAGCAATTATGCAACTTCAAACTCACCAGAAAAATCTCAGAGTAAGAAGGTATGTGGAAGTAAGCAAGAAAAGGGAGAACAATCCTCCATCGGATGGCATAAGGAATGCTTAGAGATTCCTACCAGGAACTGGGTTCTGGGGAACAAAGGACCTTTCATTCTCAAATCTGTCTATGGACTTCAGTCGGGATTTCTTCTGCTCTGTGGTGAGACCTGGTCTTATCTCCCATTCCGGGCTAGTCTGGAACTTTCAATCTTCCTGCCTCAGATGACAGGCTTGGGATACCATCCAGGCTGTTCTGCATCTACAGAGTCAAACATCTGTTTAGGTAACTCCAACATTTACTCATGCGGAGGCAGACAGCAAATCAATTATCTGTATGGGGGACTCTTAACTTTACTAGAAAAGCGGTAGAGAGCAAATATCTGATAGCTTTAAAAGTTGTCCTAAATTTCAACCAATCCCCATATCATGCCTTACAGCAAAGCTACCTAACAACAAGCACAAGCTTAGGAAGTAAAGAGTGCTAAGGTGTTCAAGTAAAACTTAGACATTCCTGTAAGCCACGCCCAGGGGCTTATCAGTACAACTACTTGGGAGACTGAGACAGGAGGATCATGAGTTCAAGGCCTATTTGAACCACTGAGTGAGTTCAAGGCTAGCCTGGATGATTTAGTGAGATCCCATCTCAAAAGTTTTTGAGAGGTAAAAAGAGGGTTTGGGATCAGTGGTAGAACCTAGCATCTGTGAGTTAACCTCAGTACCACACACATGCATGCATGCACATGTGCACATGCACATACCCAGATGCACACGTCTGTCTGTCTCTGTCTCTCTCTCTCTGTCTCTGTCTCTCACACACACAAACACACACACACACACACACACACACACACACACTCATTTGTAAGAAAATACTTTTTCAACTAAGGACTTTCCACAAGGGAGCAATATTTAAGGTCTACTAATATTTATCATTTATATCTAATATTTTGAACAGTTTATTCTTAAACATGGTAGTACATATCATAAAATAAAAATATTTGGGGGATATAAATTAAAAAGTATAAAACTAGATAGGTTCACAGAGGGCACAGAAAAAAAATCCCATTCTTACGGTTTCTCATGAAATAATCAGGAATGACTTTCTTCAAGCCAAATGCGACAGGTGTCACCGTGGTAAGAAACATTTAAGCTATTGTCCTCACAATGCCAAATATTTGATGGAAAACAAAAAGAATTCAGTTCTAGGTGCCAATACTAGATCTTTATGACATCATTCATCCAGATGCGTGCAAAATCTGGATTGTAAAGAATTGAAGTTTTTGTGGTCAACACCATGAGTACTTAGTCTTTGAGTTAAAGAAGGAACTTATGGGAAAAAAGTAACACTGGAAGAACCACGTTTTCATTATAGACAGATAAACAAAGTAGAAAATGTACAGTTTAGATGAGGAGAATTAGTTTGTATAAAATACCATGCAAAATACAAACAAAAACACTATGCAAAATATAAAGAAGACATTTTAAAGCTGTATTTTTCAGGTGTTCCATGAATCGAGCTGATTAAACTCAAGCTTTGAAAGAAACAAAACAGCCACCCTGTATGGAGGGAAGGGAGCCCCACTGTCTCACTTTTCACTGAGTCTGAACATACATGTCCAAAGCACACAGCAACACCCATCTTCTAGGATGGCTGTTCTCTGGCAATGGTACGACTTCAAACCACCAGGACAGTTTTGGAGTATTTGAAGGTATGGGAAAATAAGCAAATAAGTGTGAGAACTTGAAGGCAGGGAGGTACTGAGTAGGAATTTTAATCTCAGACACCATGTGCAAGCCAGATTTAGAAGAAACAGCAGAAGCTGGAGATTCAAGAGGAGAGCGGTTCCTCTTCTTGGGAACTCCCTTTTCTGCTTAGAGCCGGACTTTCTGGGGTGCTGCTTCAGTGTAAGGGGAGGGGGGATCAGAAGCAGTGCTGTAGGTAAGTACAGTAGAGCAGAGCCGTGTCGGAAGGGAGCAGACTCAGGAAGCTCTCGAGAGGCTGTAGACAGAAGCTAGGTACCTGACATTTACACGCTAAGCTCATGCACAGAACAACCTGAAGGAAACTTCAAACTGTGTCAAGAACCTCAGAGACAAAATCATTTCGTGGTTATCAATGATGAAAGTGTGTGGTCATATTTTGGTTAGGAAATTGAAGAGTAGTTTATTCTACAAACGTGGACCTAATTCTCTTTCACGGTCCTCTACATATATGCCGTGGGGCCCAGAGGTTTGCTACATCTCAGCTCACAGCAGGCACTTTAAACCTGTTTTAGAAGAGCTCTTCTTAGCCTACACAAACCCAAAAGCACCCGTCTCCTGTACTCAGCCAGCTCAGGGTGTTCTGCACCCTACTTTCAATCAACCATTTCAATATGACTTTCTGCTTAGCACCACCCAGTCACAGCAACCCCTCGGTCACCTGCTCCGACACACTAGGGACTTAATAAAGGGCTTAGAAACCTTTTGTCCCGCTCCCGGCCCCATCTTTTATAAAGTTTACCAGTTTCCTGGGGCCATAAAATGAGAGGAGTGTCTGGTCTCCCAGTGGCTGCTTCGATACCATGGAAAACAGGTTCCACGGTGGAGCTTGCCTGTCTGCTTATAGCTGCAGAGCCATGGCTGCCACAAGGAGGGAGTACACACTGCCCTGCCAGCAACCTTAATTTGCCATGGCAAAAGCAGTCTGACCCAGATGTTCTCCTCTCCTACCCCAATACCATAAGCAGATCCCAGGCATGTTGTTTACGGTTCCTAAGAGAGCACCTGGCTACCTGGCTACACTGGGCTACCGGGCTTCGAGGGATGGGGTCAGGAGGAAGAGAACTGGAGAGAGCATGTGTGACCTGGTGTGCCCCAAGACACATCAGACTGCACCTGATGAATAAAACAAGCTGCACCACATACAGAAAAGATGAGAGCGGCCCACCTGTGTCTGTTGAGGGATATTTACAAAGCTTGGATCCCGTGGTCCAACACTGACGAATCGGTTTGCGGGGGAGGTGCTGGGTGTCGAGTAGGCTGTGAAGGGAAGGGACACATGCGTTCAGGAAGCAGCACGAGATTGCACACACAAACAACACCAAAACACACAGTCTCCGAGCCTACGCAGCTGATTAATGCAAACACTGTAGCTAGCAAAAGGATCTGGCTAGCAAAGGGAGGGGCGGGCAGGGATTGGCTCCCAGGGACCGCTGGGGTTAAATGGCATCCAATTGGTGCTTGGAGGAGTTGTTTTCTCCTCAGGTCATTCAGATTAGAACATGCAGGACATTTGCAAAGTGTACTTTGTATGTTAAACATGAGTTCTGGGGGAGAAAGGGGGGAGGGGACGGGGAGGAGGGGGGAGAGAGACCCCAGTCTTAGTGACAGGGAGAAGGAATGGGGTAGGAAGTGGAGGAACAGAGACTTTACAGCCATGCTCTCTCATCCACTATGCTTGGAAGAGTCACAGACCAGTTCTAGGCCTCCACAGGTAGAGAAGTCTTACGGAGAGAATGAAGGGGTTTTCCAGGAAGGGGGTGAAAACCCAGCTAGAGCAAGCAGCCTTTATGGGCCCAGCAGCATCTGTGGAATCTTGAGGATGCCCAGGTGTGCTTGAAACCTTCAGGCTACCACTTGTCCCTTCCCAGGACCCTTCTGCACAAGATAGACTGAGTTGTCACACTGAGACCTTGGCCACCACTTTAGAGTTCACCCTCTTCGCTGGACATGGAAGCTTTGTCATTTTATGTTTATGAGTTTCTTCGCTAGAGAAAAGAAAATCAGGGGCTTTCCGTGAGCTGCGAGCCCAAATACATGATGTTTAGGTAGGTGGTCCCCAAACTCACTTTACCACAAACTCCAAAAATTTAGCTCACATTCTTTCTCTGTCCTAGAATCTCTAGATTGCTATTTAATTATGACTTTCATTTAATTCTCTCTCTCTCTCTCTCTCTCTCTCTCTCTCTCTCTCTCTCTCTCTGTGTGTGTGTGTGTGTGTGTTTGTGCGTGTGTGTGTGTTTGAATATGTACATGTGACTGCATTCACCTAAAGAATTCAGAAGACAGTGTCAGATTTCCCTGGAACTGCCTGACATTCATGCTGTGGATGAAACTGGGATCCTCTGTGAAAGCAGTAGTACCTGTTTTTAACTGATGAGCTAGCCTGAAAAATTCAAAGTATAAAAGACTCTAAAAAACTAACTCTAGATAGACGCTGTCTAAAGAAACGAAAATAGCTCATAATTTCTGGCACGGCAGTTTGGCCGCTATTGACATCACCTGATTCTCTTGGAGTTCTCGTGCATCAGGGGAGCTCATGCTTCTTATTCAAGCCCACATAGGGATATAATCCCTGCCAATTGCCCCAAATCCTGTTGGTTACCCTGATGGTGGTAAGAGATGAGCCATTCAGCCAGTCTGTGGTCCCATGGTACAGCTGTGACCCAGTTAAACTGTTGAGCACAAGATGAACCTCAGGGCCCTTTGAGATCAGGGAAGGACTGTGCTAGGTGCTTTTATCCACTAACGGTTTTGTATAAAAGATGAGGATGCTCTGTGCCATACTGTCTAATGATGGGAATCTGCCCATTTCCTCTGGGCTATCCTCTACGCCAGGAAGTTCCAGTTGAGAGAGAAGTCTACATTCAGCCCTTACACCAGCCAAGTTTGCGCTTCTTTTACCGTTTAGCCTATGGCTTTACTTTAACACATGCTAGGAAATATCAAAGGAGATCGGTGTATTGAAAATGTGGACTACAGTTCCTGCTTCTAGGACACAAGAAGAATGGAGAAGAGTCAGGAGCATGGTAGACTGAAATGACCTATTGGACCCATCAGGCCAGGGGAAAGAATTCTTTTTATTTGTGAATGGGCAGGTGGTTTGTCAAGGCACAGAAGTGAATGGAGAGATGTCTGGGTTCTGCAGCTAAATGACCCATGCTGTGCCACAGCGCGGCCCTTAGTCTGATGGTCCAGGCGGACCAGCGTGCGCTGGACAGCCGCTTATCATAGGCACACAGCAAAATTTCTGAGAATGTTTCTTCTATACCTGTGACATCCCCAACAAGCACACTCATTGACCACAGCTTGCAGGTTACTAGGGTGTGTGTGTGTGTGCTTTGATACACTGCTCACCGTAAAGTGGCTTAGGTTGGGAAGACCTTTTATTAATCCTATTACCTAATTTGCCTTGACTTAAATGGTGACGTTATTACTTCTAACTTGTTTTCTCCTTCCATCATCGAAATTAGAGTGTGTGGGACATTTACAAAGTATACTCTCTGTTGTTACACATGAGCTCCAGGGTAGAAAGACATACCCTGGGCTTAGTGACTCAGAGAAAAGAATGAGGCAGGGCAGTTATCTGGAGGACTTTGGACACCTAAGCTGTAGTCTTGTGCCTAGGAAAGATGATTCTACAGAAAGGTAACTTCTGGGCACATTTACAGACATAGAAAAATCACGGGAAATATGGAAGACGGGAAGGAAGATAGGAAGAAGGAAGGAAAGGAGGTAAGGAGGGAGGGAGGGAAAGAGTATGATGCCTTTTCCACATAATAGCTACAGCAGGCAGAAACTCAACTCTAATAGGATGTTAGTTCCTGAAATGATATGAGAGACTTCCCTCAATGAAACCATGGAGTCAGGGACTTATATTACTGAGTCAAACCTCAGCTGGAGCTTAAAAAAATAAGTATATGTCACAGCAAATTAATTATATACACACAAACAAGAGTTTCTAAAATGAACAAAACACCAGGGCAAGATGGGCAGTGTGGCCCTTAGCTACCGACAACTGGGCCATGCTCCTGCTGTAAAACAATCATAGTTTTCTTGATAGTTTTCAGCCTATTGGAAAGACCAATAGTCAGACACTGTGGGAAGAGCTTTGGGAAACCATGGAATCTGGAAAGTAGATAGCGAGGGATTGCTACAGACATCTTGAGAGTTTTGAAGGAGAGACCCAGAGGTAACTAGAGACCCACACTGCCTTTATGACAACTGCATATTTCATTTTAGCTACAGAATCTTATTTTAAAAGTCCTTGTTTAAAAACATATTATTAATTATTAGGCAGCGTCTGAAATCCGGTGTTTGCTTTTTGTTTTCAGACATTTTACTGACGCCAGCATGGTCTACTTTCCTAAGCTCATGGAAGACGTATTTGAAGCTGTCTCCAGCTCTTTCTGAACCATCTGATGATATTTCCTCCTTCATCAGGTGCTATTTCTTCATATCATCAAGGAATCTTACCATATGGGCCTTTACCATAGTCTTAAATACCAAAATTCAAATCATGGTTGTTCCCCTCCAAAGAGTGACATTCTTCTGGGTTCTTCATATGCACGGCTAATCCCATACTCCTTTACGGGGGACATGTGCCCTCTTGCCATTGTAAGAGCAAACGGGCAAAATGGCTCAAGAATCTCTCTCTCTGTGTCTCTCTCTCTGTCTCTCTCCATCCCTCCCTCCCTCCCTCCCTCTCAATATCAGCAACAGTTTTACAGGGCCTCTGAGACTGTTGGGAACTGTTAAGGGTAGAGAAAGTAGAGAGAACACATCAACACTGCTCTTCCACACCTCTGCAGGCCCCCGGGGGCTTAGCTTCTAACTCCATTGGATGCGGTAAATAAAGTTGCAGTTGGTGTAGGGCCTCCTTTTCTGAAAAGAAGGAACAGGGGAAGCATGCTGAAGTCCTGGCATCTCCAGATGAATTAGTGCTGACTGCAGCAGCCCTGAGCCAGTGACACTTGCTCACGCTAGTAAGAATTTGGTGGCTATAATTTTGAATGGAGGTTATCACGTTCCTGTCTTTGTTTAAAAAAAAAAAAAGAAAAGAAAAAAAAACTAGGACAAAGATGCTGCTGTTAGGATATCTATTGCAAAATCAGGGGGTATTTCACAAGAGTGTAATCTTCCAAACGTGGCAAATTAGCAGACTGAATTTGTGCTGCTGCAGTGGACCTAGGCGGGCAGTTTTAAGGTGTAGTTTAGCAACTGAAATGTGATATGAAAGGCAGGAAGGAAGAAGAGAAAAAAAAACTAGTCTGGGTCTCTTTGTAAAGTGTGACTGCAAAAGGGCCCCTCTTTGGATATTAGGATTGGTCTGTATTCTCATGCTCTCCCAGGAAGCTGAGTGCTGGGTTTGCTCTGGGCTGAGCTGCTGGCTGGGTGGTGCTCTGGTGACTGGGGTCAAATAATGCAAGAGTCCAGGTGAGCATTGAGCCTCTGAATTTACTTCCAGATGCTAGAATCAAGCCTTGCAGGTGGGCCTACTCTCTGCTGGGATGCATGGAGGCAGATTTGTCTCTCCTTTCATCAAAGACACCAACTCCATGAAAGTGGCCAACACTCTTTCTTCAACCTCTGGAGTCCACTGGAGAGTTATTTTAATGGAGTCCTATGTTCTTTCCCCTAAAGATGCTTATCTGCATCCTTGCCACGTGTCAGGCTCTGCTCTGCACACTGTTGCACACAAAGGTGGCAAAGATTCTTGCTATCCTCAGATGTCAGCATCGACGGAGGAAATGCAAGAGTAGAAAATGAATATGAGAGTCTAAAGGTACTATGGGTAATCTGTGGGCTGTTAAAAGACAGACAGTGACACCCTGCCAGTGACACCCTGCCGGTGACACCCTGCCGGGGGAACAGGAAGCAGTTTTAGAGGAGATGGAGCTGGCTTTTGAGATACGTGTGAGGGAGTGGGGTTGACAGGTTCCTGGAGACAGGACACTCCAGAGGAAGCAGCCTGAGCTGCAGAGGGAGGATAAAACCTCAGATGATATGTTGCCCTTTGCAAAGAAAGGCTTATTTTGAAGGATTTGGAACCCCAGTGTTTGAAAAAATGCAGGGAAGAGGTCCATGGAGTCCATTTTGTTTTAAAAGGAAGGAGTCAGTTATAGCATAAACAAAGAGAATGTATTTTGGTTACCAGCACAACAGTCAGGTAGGGCCCCATTGGGATCTTTCCCTTCTCATTCCGCACATCAGGGCTCGCCTCTCACATTTCCTCATTTTCAGAAATCTATTTTGGAGCTTCCCCTCAAAACTTCAGTTTCACTCAAAATACCTTTATGATTTTGTTTCCCACCGGCCCAGAGAATGCGCTAGTTACCGGAACGAGGGTAACCAAAGCAAGCTCGGGAATACAGACTTAGAGCCAAGACTTCAAACAGCTGCAACACTATTAAACGATCCTGTGACATCAGCCCTTGGAGGATGCTGATAAATTGCAAACTGGAGCACTTCATTAAACAATCTCCAAAATCTTCAGCTTTCTGTCTTATTTTGTAGGATGTGGGTGGGGGGGGGTGCTAAGGAAACTTACATCTTAAAAAGAATATAGAAACTATTAGAAAAGAGATTAGCTAATATCTAAAGGAATCCATTACTATTGAATTCATTTATGGATTTGAACAGCAGTTTCCTCCAAGGTCACTAGAGAATATTGGAGCTAGTGGAGCCTTCCTTTTCTTTTCTTTTCAAATAAATCTATTGGCATGAGCAAGTGTGCAGGACATGCACAGAGTTGGGGACAGCATAGGATATTTTAAGTCCTTTGAAAGGCAGAGACTTAGAGATGTTCTTCTATGAGTGAGCGGGTTTTGTCAGTTCTCATTTCGTATTTTTGAAACCTAGAGGATAACCACTCCAAATTCCCTCAGTTTGGATCATCTCTGTGCACTCGGTTATCTCTGCAAATCTTTTGTCTTCACAAACAAGTGAAACACAGCCCTCGGGGCATGAAATCAAAGTCTTATCCTTGGTACGCTACCACAGAACAACATGCCCACAAGCTTCCTGGAAAGCTAGTGAATCCTAATTTTAATATATTAGCATTAGTAGCATATATTATAGCACTGTGCATGATAGGTCTAATGGCCAACTGCTCGCAAAAACAAGGAAGGTGTCAACTCTGCCCCATGGCTTTGCTTCTGAGATTTCAAGTCATACAGAGGTTCCTCAGTGGCTCACAGGAAGCTCGGAGGCACAGAACAGTGAGGATACAGAGAGAGACTTTTACACTGAAGACGCTATGACCTGACCTTACTAAAATCTGTGTGAAAATGTGGCAATTCGTCACAAGCGTTTCCAGTGCCATTCTACTCAAATCGAGCATAACTGACTGTCTGTCTGTCTTTCTTCCTTTCTTCCTTCCTTTCTTTCTTTCTTTCTTTCTTTTTTTCTTTCTTTCTTTCTTTCTTTCTTTATTTCCTTCCTTCCTTCCTTCCTTCCTTCCTTCCTTCCTTTCTTTCTTTCTTTCTTTCTTTCTTTCTTTCTTTCTTTCTCTCTCTCTCTCTCTCTCTCTCTCTCTCTCTCTCTTTCTTTCTTTCTGGCATCATTTAAAAGGAGAGCAGGCTTGGTTTCAGTTCATTTTTGATGGCTAATCTAAATTCTGCAACTGTCACTTATTTTTGTAGCTGCGCTGTGTGTTGTTCCAATTGATAGGACATATTTATTGATCCAAGGCAAGCATGTGTATGAGTAGGCACAGGTGAAAGTTTTATTAAACAGCACAAGGAACAGACCCTGGATTCAGCTGGGGGGGTTGCTAAAAAAAGAAACCTCGATCGATATATTGGCTCATTCTCCCTTGAAAAGCTTCTGCAACCTCTCAGAAGGCTGTGTAACTCTGGAAACCCACTCGTGGGAATTTGTCTTCAGCAGCCAATGGAAGTACTGATAAAGATTTATGCTCCAAGATGGTCATTGCAGTGCTGCCAATAAGAGCGACAAACTGGAACCAACTTACAAGGTAATGCCACATCCCCATAGTGGAGTGTTCTAGAGACGGTCGTGTCCTCAAATGGTAACTAGCGACATCACACTATGCTTACAGTAGGAAATACAATCATGTTACAGAGCTGTAATGTGTTCATGTACATGCCTATGTGCACATTAATATACATATCATGCTCAACTGGGGCAGAGACACGTGAAGAAGATGACTAGAAAGCGAGTTAGAAAGTAATTATTCTAAAGACTGAGGTGATGGATACTTTGAACATTCCATCTAGGAACTTTGCCTTTCTCCTTTTCCTTTAGATAGAGTCTTACTCTCCAGCTGAGGATGGCCCGTAACTTGGGATGGACCTGCCTCAGGGTCTCAAGTCTGGGACTATAGGCATTACCCATTATGATGGTCTACTTCCATTCATTTTTTAATCTTAAGATTACAAATGAAACTTGAAAACCATAATTAACATCTTTTTTTAAAGGGGAGGGAGATAGAGAACATAGAGGTAAGATCCAGAAAATCTGGGTAGAATCTACTTGATTTTTGATTGTTTTGAGATGGAGTCTCCCATGTTGAGCACAGGCTGGCTTCGAACTAGGAATTCTCCTTCAGCCCATTGAGAACTACCATGCTCAGCTTGCCCCTTCTGGTGTCTAATAGAAGTAGGATATGTGTAGCCAGTTTCTCTCTCTAAATGTCTGTCTGTAAAGAGGCTAGGATAGTACACATCATTTACCCTAATCTATTTTCTAACTGGGGCTCCACCCCTGTGACTGTCTAACAGGCTGCCCTTTTGACAGATCAGTCCAAAGTAACGTGGAGAAGAGAGGTAAGGCAGAGAGTCTGGACTCCTTTGTGCTTTGGGAGAAAACATCTGAAGAAAAAAAATGTGCTATCATTTACCTCGGGCTCCTTGATTCTCAGACTTGAAGGAGAGGGGATTTAATATACTCATGATGTTTGTTTCTCAACAATCAAAACCGTACCCAAAACACTTTAGAGGCAGTGTTATAATGAGACATCACAATCTGCAAGGGTAAAAGTGGCATAAATCTTGCAAACATTTGGTAATGTGTTGCAAGGAATCTTCCTACTGCTTGCTTCCTAATCCCACTTTCAGCAGGGCAGCCCATGGAGAGGATTAGCCCTGAGGACCAAAATGTGGGTCCAGGCATCTGCTGGGTCCTACTCCATACGGATGCTGGAAATGATGGGAGGGAGTGGATAGACTGCACGAACACTGCATCTCTTAACTTCCTTATGGTCGAGGTATAGTGTCCCACTTCAGAAAGTAGCACAGAGATCCTTCCCTCATATGTTCAAAACCAGTACATATCGGTCTCCCCATGGAATGTATGCATAAATACACACTCCAGAAGGGTGGGAAGAGAAGGAAGGTGCTCACGGTAGTTCCTTATGGAGAATATAACTTTCTTTTTATATTTGTGTGCTTCTGAAGTTTCCTTAAATGCCACATATTATCTTTAATAAGAAATTCTTAAAATTCACATGTCAACTTAAAAAGTAAAAAGAAAAAGAAAAGAAAAGAAAAAAGACAGGACATACATCCTTGAACTGTTGTGGTTACTCACACGGACCTAGCCTTGCATTCTACTCTCGGCCTGTCCCCTCCTCTTAGTTGACCTCAGAGTCTTGTGAGCATCAGGCAAGTACTCTCTGGTGCTGAGCTGCCCAACCCATGCAATTCTAGTCGTAGCGTCTCTTCCCCAGCTCTGGGTCCTGCTGTGTTTTTCATCTAATTCAGTGTTATGACTCTTAAAATAATGAAAACATGTTTTTATGAGGTGTTTTAGAATGTTCAAAGGAAAATCGCAGCATCACACCTGTCAACATATTATATGTTCTGGCAGAGTAGAAGGCACTGGGCTTTGGTGCTCAAGAGTCTTGAGTTTGAATGTTAGCTTCGATTTCACTTTCTTTAGAAGAGGTTTCACAATTCTACCTTAAAGCTATAATAACTGTACCTAATGCATTTGGGAAATAACCTACCCGGTGCCTGGACTTTAAGAACATTCTTTTCTTTTCCTTTGCAATTAACATCTTTTCAAATTACGTCTCTTGTGTGTGTGTATGTACTTGCATGCCTCAGCACATGTGTACAATTCAGAGAACAACTTATAGGAGCTGTTCTCTCCTTTTGTCACATGGGTACCAAGGATTAAACTTAGATTATCAGGCTTTAGGGCAAACATCTCTACCCACTGAGTGATCATTCTGACTGCTTTTTTGCAAATGTAAACATTAAAAAATAGACTGTAAACAAAACAAAGTGCTCCGAAGAAAGATAAATTACTATTGAAGATAGTGTGTATCCATTTGCATGCTGGGGGTCCCTAAACCATACCTGCTGTGAATGAAATGCAGGCCTTACACTGACGTCTCTCAGGAGGGGAAATAGTATTCTCTATGAAAGGCAGCACATTCTGCTGTTATGCTCAGGCTTCAAAGGATTTGGTCAGCATGACTGTTGGAGGATCAGTGGGCAAGGGCTTTCAAACATAAAGAAATAATTATATCTTAGAAAAGAGCAAATCGAAATTTAGTATCATCTGTTTCTATGAGAGGGGGCACTGCCAATACCCCTGCCCCCTTTTCTCCAGTCAACTCAGTTCCTGAGTCCTATCCATTCCCTCGGCAGCATGCAGTGCAGGCCACACCCCTCCGGGTCCTCCTTACCACACATGTGGATCTCAAAGGCTATTCCATGTGTCTAAATAAGTTTGACTATATTTAAAGAGTCCCTGTGCCGAGCAGTTACACTGGCACATATCTGTGTTAGCAGCCTCCTATTATAACTGATGTTTTCATGAATACTTTAGACACTGTTTTGTGCATATGTCCAAATATACATGTATGGCTTATATTTAAGAGATATGCATATGTGTATGATTTTATACAGAAATGTTTAATACTCATGGTGTAAATGTATGTAACTTTATACACACACACACACACACACACACACATTCATAGAGGCCTTCCTCTTTCAAATATTATAAACGAAACTGTACCATGGTTTTTAACTATGTACAGGTCAGCCATTTTAACTTTTTTGTTTGCTTGTTTTGGTCCCAGATGAAATTTATTTTTGTGGAAGAAATACTTTTCCAGATGGCTACTTGGTTGTCCCAGTATACTCTACCGAATACTGGCTTTTTCTCTCTGGATACCACTCTATTCATAGACTAAATACTACACGTAGTCAGGCCTTGTGTAGGCTTAAATAAGAATGGTTCGTATATATTTCAAAGCTTGGTCCACAGTTAGCAGAACTGGTTGGGAAGGATTAGGAGGATGGCTCCGATGGAGGAGGTGTGTCTCTTGGGATGGGCCTTAAGGTTTCAAAAGCCCATATCATTCCTAGTTAATTGGAATTCTCTCTCATTCTCTATCTTTCCTATACACATGTTGGCAAAAGCTGTCTAGTTAAAGTGGTTAAAATCCATCTGGAATAAGGACAAAATACACTTTGCTCCACATGAGACCCCGACTGGAGAGGAAGGAAGAGTGGGAAGGGAGTTCTACGGGATTGTTCTGTCTCTCGCCTATGGTGACAGTTTCAAGAATCTGTGGTATTATGGAAGTTCACAGACCTCTGTGCCAAAGAGAATCTTATTAAGTAAATATTTTGAAATTTAGACATCAATTAATACTGTCTAGACATCAGCTGTGAAAAGAGTGCTGTGTGACAGGAAGCCACTAACTTGTCTTTCAATTTCCTATACTACCATTTCTCTGAAAGACGGACCATAATCACGACGCCTTCCCCAAACCTTCACGTTCTCTTCTCTGCTAATACGTCACATTCATACTGAAGTACCAACAACTACGAGTACCTTTTCTATTTCTCCACAGAGTCTTTACTATCTTAACAAAGGTAGTTTTGGGTTATTGCACAGAGTTCTATGCCACAAAAAAACCCCACAGGAACTCCAGGTTCCAGGTGGCTGGGTGTGAGTCGTGTTCTTGTAACACTTGGCTAAGTGGCCTCCTTCAGAAAGTTACCTTATCAATCCGTTTTGTCTTCTCCATCTCAATCATTTTAACAAGGGGCTTTCCTTCATAGAGTTAATGTGAAGAGAAAATGAGGCACTGCACATAAAAGAATTCTTAAAGTGCTCTGGTAAGCTCGGTTCTTCTTTTTGTTAGCACCTCTTCCTAAGCTCTGCCAGCTTGGCCTGAGGCTGAGTCTATGGGCATTTCTTTGATTAATTATCAATATAGGAGGGCTCAGCCCATTATGGGTGGAACCATTTTTTGGGTAGATGGTTCAATGCTGCCTCAGAAAGCAGGCTGAGCAAGCCATCAGGAGCAAGCCAATAAGCAGCGTTCTTCCATGGTCCCTGCTTCAGTCCACACCTCTAGGTTCCTGTCTCCAGTTCCTGCCCTGACTTCCTTTGATGATGGACTGTGGTGTGGAACGGTGGGCTGAAATAAGCCCTTTCTTCCTCAAGTTGCTTTTGTTCATGGTGCTCTGTTGCAGCCATAGAAACCCTAACTGAGACAGCTACCCAGTTACGGTCTTAGGTAGTGGGAAGTCTAGCACCATACCAGCATTGGGATGTTGTACTGGACAAGGTAACCTTGAATTTCTCATCTCACTTGCCCTTTCTATGAAAGGCTGACCTCAAGGGAGTGGAAGGAAGATAATACACATAGGTATGGAGCGCTGCTCACCAAGAGCCATTGAACATATGTTAATTGTTAGACTTTAACACTTTGCTTGTGGTGTTAGATCATTGTTATGTTCTTGGTTATAGGTACATATTCATTTACAGAATGAAACGCATACAAGATTCATTTGAGACATAAAAATAAACAATAAATGTAACTTGCTATTACATGGTTCTATTTTAATAGAATTTTAGTTCAAAGAAATCAAGAGTTCATAACTAAGAAGGAATGGAGGAGAAAAATGTTTATGAGCTTTTTATGCACCTCAAATTGATTTTTAATTAATTAACAAAGGAGAATATGCATATTTTATCTCCTACCATAATTCAAAAGTGTTTTCTCCTTTGCATTATAATTCCATGTTATGATGCCAATCTTCTCTTCAGAAAAAAAGAATATGGGGAATTCCATTTTTGTGGAATGTGCTAGTCCCAACCCTTGACATGAGGAGCTATAGTCTTTTGGACCCAGAAAACTCTCTCTCTTTTTAAGGGGGGTTGTGTGTTTTGCTATGTGGTTCTGGGTGCCTAGGCTAGCCTTGAACTCACAAGATCCAGTTGCCTCTGCCACTCAAGTGCTGGGGTTAAAGTCATGTACAACCACGTGCAGCCTTTTTAAAAGCTTTTATACTATACTGTATGTTTTAAAAGAAGTTCTTTATTAAGAAGATGCTCCCTAAAAAGCTCTGTAATCTGCCATTGGCAGCACGTTTTGCTTAGCCTGACCACTGGGAGGTCTAGTGGACTCAACCTTCCAGTGCTCATCCCTCACCCAGAGTGGCTCCTCCCAGAACCTTCTCATCTTCCTCCTTTCAGGAGCTCAGGGTCAAAAACCCTGCAGGTCATTACTGATGTCTCTCCTTATTCTCTACCCAGATCAGACGCACCTGCAAATCTTATATAAATTCTTGGAGTCTGAGAGCTTTGTACAGCTCTACTGAGCATGTCCCAAGTCAGTGCTCAGGCAGCTCACCTGGGTGATTGCTGTGGCACCTCTGCCATCCTCTGCCCAATTCTGCTTTCCCGATTTTATCTACTGGTCCCTAGCTTCCTCACTCACTTATGACTGGTTGTTTAGGTTTCCTGCCCCACCAGGATGGAAGTTCTTATCTTTTGCATTTGCCTTGGTACTTCTCGGTCTCTGACGGGGGCCGATGTACACAAGATACCCATTGCATCCATCATGCTCTGTTTCTTTGTCCCCCATACTCCGTCCTCGGAACCTATTTCAACAAAGCCCTCCATGATCTTCTGCTAACATCCAGACTTCAGGAAGTATTCCTCTGCTCAGAGTCTCACTTGCAGGAAATGCCCAAGCCCCGACACAGGCCTACAAGCTTCATACTCCTGAGGGATTAATTAACTCCATCCTCAGCACCTGCCCAACCTAGCCTTCGATCTTCTTTCTCTCTCTCATGGTCCTTGCCTCCCTCACTCCCACCAGGCTGCTTTGGCTGATTCTTCTGCCTACTAGACATCCAGTCCCACCCCATCAGGGCCTTTGCCCAATGTCAAGGGGCTGGTAGGTCTTGCTCCCCGCTTGCATGCTCTCCTACCCTCACTGCTCCATGGATTCACACACACAGGGATCACTGTCTGGCACTGTCTGCCTCTCACAACTTACTGTGCTGTTTGTTCTTGCTCTTCCCCTTTGGAACAAGGTCTTTATAAGATCATGATTTTTACATCACCCTTATCCCCTCTTCAAGGTGCCGAGAAGGGCCTTTGGCACAGAGCTGATGCTCAACAACAAGAAAGTAAAAGAGGTTTTCCTTAGTGGGGATAGAAACCCACAGCGGCAGCTCATCAGTGAGATGGAGCACACTGTGCAAACTGCTCTCCCAGGTCAAGCATCGTATCTATCACATTCTAACAGTCCTGCACGGTATAGTCAATGGTTATGTACACGTATCAAAACAAACGTTCTCCTTAGGAAAGGGCACAAATTTCCCCCATTCCCACTTTCCTGATTTTTAAGGGAAGGGGAACAGATTTTTCCCATTAAGATACATTTATTTTATGGATAATTTTTTCCAGATCTGTCTTACCCATAGTTTTTTCTTTTCCCATGCTGAAAAGTTTAGTATTAGTGCCAGAGGCAACACATATTCTGCTTTAGGCTGGCGTCTATTGGCAGTTCGTTATCAGAAGATATTACCCATGATGCCTTGGCCTCTTGTCTGTCGCAGAGCCTGCGTATTATCCAACTCCCTTCTGATCACCTGCTGTGAGAATGGGCAGAGAAGCTAATGCTACTCCCATTCAGATTGAGCTTCGGGCCTTGCGAAAGTTGGTAATAGAGGAGCCCTTTGGCTTGATTTCCTGCTTTATTTTTTTTAAACTGAAAAATATTTTATTGCTAGCAATCCCAAACCCCTAGACAGAAAAGTGTGAGCTGCTGTTCTGTGGGACAAGCTTCTGGTTTGGACACACTGTTGGGGTGCTGAACATCTATCTGTACCTGCTTCCTGCTGCAGTTGAGATCTTATAAACTGCTAAGGAGACACAGACCAATCCATCCTGCAATTCTAGTTTCTAAGAAAGCACATGATTCCTTTTTAAAGTATAATGTTGCCTTAAATTTTTACCCAGTACTAACACTAGTTTTCAAGCCATTTCCCAGCTTGCTTCTGAGAAGCACTAACAGCCCAGTCAGGTACCTCCCTTCCCATGTCAGTGGACATGATTTTTTTCCTTGGCTTCCCGGTGTTGGACTGAACCACCTCTTACCAAATAGGTCTGTCTCCCCAAATTGCCTCTGGATTCTAGTCTTTTTTGCTGTGGAATTTATATACAATGTCATCCACTTTTCCAAAGACATAAATACCAGATGATGTTTACTCTCTGATCTGTGTCCAAGAGGGATGCAAGTCGCTTTAGATTCCTTGTCTCCAGAAGTGATTCCAGTGTCTATGATCTGAGCAGAGGACTGTGGTCCCTCTTCAGCCCTTTCTCTCCTGTATCCAATACCATTAATTATAATGTTGAATATAAGAAAGCCAAAAGGCCTCTTATTTAAATGCTCGTTTATATTTACAAAAATAATCCTCCCTGTTCCTTTCTGTTCAACTGCTCTCAGTGTTCTTGAAGTTCCTGACCTAAATGCTTCTTTCCCGCACAGTTCATCCATCTTTTCCCATTCCTACTTCCTTTAGCGCATCCCTGTCCCCGCTGCCCCAGGCTTTTCCTAGGTAGGCCACTGCCCCCATTTCTACACTGTCATCCTCTCTAAAGTACTGGGAAAGGGCCCATCACACCTCTCTCAAGGCTACCAGGTGGCCTGGAAACTCCAGCCATCACTCTCTCTGCCATTCTTGCAGGCACGAATAGGGGCCATAGTGTGCTCATGCCATTTATGGCCCTGCTCTCTCCACACTACAAAGAGATATTTGGGGGATTGCTCACTATTGAATCATTCCCACCATAGAGATCTCTGAATCCCCTATTTTCTGATCAAGTATTCTCAGACTGCTGAGAGAAGAGCCAAAAGGTTCTCTTCCTCCATTCGGTCCTATTCTCCTCTATTTCCTTCCCTTCCTAAGCCTTCTCATGCAGCCCCCATGGCCTCTAGCTCTGATCTGTTACGGGGCCCTTCTTACTATATCTCTGAGAGGTCACTTTTATCTAGATACTTTTCCTATCTTACGTACAAGGCCTATACTTTTTTTTTAAATCTCTCATCAAGTTTCTAGGGAAACTGAAATATTTTGCTATTAAGAATAGACCTAAGCTTTTAGAACATCATGGGAATAGCCTTCTATGCAAACCACTCCAGCAATACACAAAATTTAAAAGTCCAGTCCTCAGCATGTCAATACACCACTTTAATTTACCACCTACACCCAAGTGTTTCCATATCTGGTATAGTTTGACCATGCATAGGAGTAGCTTGGATATGGGCTCTTGGATATGGGCTTCAGCCTATGCTACAGACATAACAGGGCAGCAGGGATGGGGTGTGGGGATCTGGGCCTATTGCTGGAGCCTGCACAGTCAGGGACAAGGCTTAGGTGTGAACTCAAGTGCATGGGGCATGGTAAGTAACCGGCGCCTTGTCTCAGCCATACTCACTCGGTGAGGTGGGGGAGGCTGCACCGCCTTCTGTTGATGTGGTTGGAGGCTTGGTGTCTGGCATGGGCAGAGGCACAGGCCTGGCCATCGGTGGTGGCGGTGGCGGCGGCAACATTGGGGTGGGGAGGAATGGGTTGTGCACCTTGCCTTGACTGCTTCCATTGGGCTGCAAAGGTTCAGAGAAAACACACACAAGAAAAAGAGTAAACGGATGTCAGCCATCAGCTGTTTCCGAAAGGGAGAGTTTCATTAGGTAACTTTCATGCAAACCACTAATATTCAGGCCATGGGAAACATGGCGGTTGTTTGTTCCCCAGGGTGTCATGTTCAGAACATTCTGGTCTTGTGTCTACCTGAGCAGCTGACTCTTGCTCAGTGCTTTATCAGCTGCTGCCACCAGTGTCCTCACGATTCCTAGAGGCTTGTTTAGTATCTCCATGCATAGACACTGAGGTATTATTTCATCATGTCTGTTTATATAGGCAAAATGTTGATCCCCACGTACGTATATAAAATATATACCTATGATATTTTTCATTTCCTAAAGTCGATTTTATAATACAGTTAATGAATGTATTCAGTGAACACAGACATTTTCTTGCGCATATCATTTAGCATTAGGTACAGAAACTTTGATATTTAACCAAATAGCAGCTTTCCCTCAGAAGAGAACATGCCACATTTATTTTCAAGGTCTTCAAAACAGCCTTATGAAGAGACTTGTCTAAAACCCTGTAAAACTTTGAGCAAGATGTAAAACAGAGTGTTTGTTTGACAGTTCTATGAGATGATGTCATGACTACTAAAAAAAAAAAAAAAGAAAGAAAAAAAAAACCACATTGGATATTCAGAAGTCAAACTTGGTGTTTGTGATCAATTCAGGTTTTCGGGGTTCCCTGAGTGGCTTTTCATACTGAGGTACAACTAGTAATAGCCTATATGTAATACAACTAGTAATAGCCCAACCCAAAATTCAGTCGAAGGAGATCTCATTGTCCTGGGCTTTTAAGAATAAACTTCATAATTCTGCAGAGGCAGTTCCATGCCTCCATTAGCATTTGTGGTTTGTTTAGTATTTTTCCTCAGCTGCTGTCTGGCGATCAGAAGGCTACGTCCTCTCATAGCATCCTTGCCCGTGTATTATTTCTGAGTGGACTGAGAGTCCATAAGTGAATATTTCAGAATAAGCCAAGAAAATGAATATACAAGCAAAATGGGGGAAAAAAAGGCACCATATTGATTTGTTGTCTAGACAGAAGTGTATCTGTGAACATATCACCAGACATTAGTCAAAGCTGCCTACTCTGGCTCAGATCTGCAGAATCAGGTCTTTCTGCAGGGGAGAAAAGCCAGTGACAGAGGACTGCCACCTAACATCCTACACCAGGCCATGATAGTCTTGGCTAATCTGTGGTTTCATGCTAGATATTATGAGGAAAGGAAATCAAATATGGCTTTCTGCTGGTCTTAATTTATTAGTACTATTGCCATTGGCCTTGGGGTTCAGTCGTTCATTGTAAACTATAGCTTTTTATATTTGTAATAAAATTTGCGATTTTATAAAATAACTTTTACTATTGGAATGCTATTTCAAATTGTGATGATTTGGTTTGTTTGAGAAAAATGAAAACATTCATTTATAGTTATCGAACGTGGCTTAGTTTTATCTGTAGATAAGTGGGGAAGATAACTACTCGCAGAAATAACAAACTGTAGTAAACTTTGCTTCTAGCATATTGAGTTCAAGTACTGGTCAACTTGATCTAAAGTGTTAGAAGCCTGTATTTCTCTCTCTCTCTCTCTCTCTCTCTCTCTCTCTCTCTCTCTCTCTCTCTCTCTCTCTCTCTCTTTTTAAAACATCAGCTTGGTTGATCTGAAACATCTGTCTCCCTCTGCTCTCCACCTCTCTTTACCACCCCGAACCATTATTTAAAATTATTTGGTCTTTCTATTTTGTTAACTGTATGATCCTGGGGTTAGAATGCAGGAGGTGGAATGGGGAAGGTTACATGGTTCACGCTCTAGACAGTTTATATCCATAAGCTTGACAGTTGCAAACCTAACACAAACACTGTTTTTAAACCCCAGCCAATGCCTCTTACTGCAAGTTAACTTTCCCATAATCTAGAATAAATATGACGTTTGCCTGCAGTCAGTCAGCATGACATGACAACACAAAGTCACATGGTCATAAAGGGTCTTCTGGTTATTTTTACACTTGCTTAGTGTTTCTAAAGAAATAGGAAGATACAAAAAAAATGATTTCCTTACATTGAGGAACCCCACCTGTCCAGCTTGCTGACCAGCATCGGGGCAGACAAGTTGGACAAACTCCTTCAGCGTCTCCTGAGGGTGGTAACGGATGGCTGGGTGTGAGAAATAAGGCCCAGGCTGCTGGATGATAGGTGACGTTGGAAAGTGGAGAGTCGATGGCGTCGCATGTGGGCTTGCTGCAAGAAACAAAGCAAGACAGGAACAGTCAGGGTTTGGGAGAAAAAGACCTGCTTGGCTGAGGCTGAACCCCTCAGCCTCCTCTGTTCATTTCTTCTCTTGGCCCGGTTCGTGGTGTCATTCACGTGACCGGATGCAGCCCACCGGGCAGCTCTGATGGATCTTCTCCTTTAAGGCTCTAAGACAAACAAGGAGGTTAGAGGAGGGTAGAGTTTCAAGTTGCCTCTCCATGTTCAGTGGACGTGAGTTATAAAGGCATTAATAATCCTTGTTGAAGATGAAGATTATTCATTACCTTAAGAGCCTTTTTAATGAAGCAAGCAATAAAAAATGTATTTGGTAGATTAGACCTGATTTAACCGACATTACATTTGACAAATTCTACCGTGCACATATGGATCCCCTTTCCTGCTGAGCTCTCCATAGATAATAATTCATTGTTAAAGCTCTTAGGCTCCTTTCAAGGAAATTCCTAGGGACTAATTCAGGACTAGAGGTTTTTTTCTGAAGTCTGTAGTAAATGATCACTTAATGAACCCAGGCAATTTGGATGCCGTACTTTACAATGGAAGGTTTATGTTGCATTTTTCCCCCCTCTGTTGCCCTTTCAAAGCCAAGGCAGCTCCAGGCTGAGTCGGCAGGAACTTTGTGAAAGGCTGCTCCTCCCCCATAAATCTGATAACGGAGTCAGACAACGACGACGACTCCTTTATATTTGAACCCTGATAATTATCATTTGTACAAGATTACATTAGATAAAGAAAGCTTATGTGAGATGCTTAATAATTTTTTTCCAGGAATGCTTTTGTTCTTGAATTGGAAGGACATTGGCCAAGAGCTGCCAGAGGCTAAAGGCTGTGTGTGAAGGACTGACAACACTTAGCCCAAGTCAAGTCAGGCCAGAGAAGACTCCAGACAGGGATGCATATGGTTCTCCTTTCCCCCCTTTTGTAATTTAAATCTTTAAACTGAAGGGTCTCTGACAGAGAGAAACATAGAAGCACCCACAGTTTTGGGGAATATATCTTCCTGAATACCAAGATGCACAACGTTGAAGAGAATCCAAAGTTCAGTGTGCTCTGCCTTTCTCTCACCGTCCCCTTGGAATGACTGAGAATTTGTGCTAACCGATACTGGGGCCTCCTTAGGATTAGAGTATTTTTTTAACCAATAACTTAAGGGGCTATGGTTTTGTGGGTCAGAGCGACACCCTGTAGATCCTAGAGTAAAAATGGAGGCTGGAATAGAAGCAGGACTCCAACCCAGGCCTTGCAGATAGGCCATTGCTTTCAAGCCACTCAAATTCATTTACTAAAAATCCACAGGCTCCTACTATGGGTCCAAGAGACAAAGTTGAGCTAATCTAGGTAAAGTCTTACCCTTAGTCATTCAACTGAGGACATCACAAACATAATTGATTGAAATGAGAATTTTCTAGACTCTTTACTTCCTCTTCTACTCGCTCTCATGTTGGTAGACCAGTTTCCTATCCACTTAGTCATCCACTGTGACAGACTCAGAACTGAGCCTGGCACTTGATATATATTTGGTAATTGCACAATGAATGGCTCAATAAGGAGTTTAAAAATTAAGAAAAATCAAGCATAAATTTTGCCAAGGACAGAATATGTTTATGCCCTCTGAGGAAGAGACAGAGAACATGGACATATGTTAAGACTGCATACAACGAGATATAAGTTTTGGAATCCATTCTGGTCTCTGAGTGAAAACTCAGAAGCTAAAGAGTTAAAAGCTCCCGGTTTGCTCTTCCCTGCAAACTGTGCAGCTGGATTTAAAGAATGAAAGGAATCTTTTTTCTTTCTTCCAGCACAGATGTAGTTGTCTTCACTGGTAGCAAGAAACGCTGACCAGAGACCTGTTTCTGACAGAATCATTTCTAGTTAGCATCGTAGGTGTCATTTCTCAAACGAGAATAGGAATGTACCGAGCTGAACAGAATTATAGACTCGACAGTTGCAGCACCTCAAACACTCCACTGTCAAGAGCCCCGTGAGGCTGACCTTGAGGATAAAGTGGCTTTGCCTCATGGTCTCCCAGAAAGTGATGAGTGGCTTTTAGATAAGAAATGGTGGTAGCCACCAAAGGTATGCTGCCCAAGGAAAAACACAGGCTTGAGCAAAGATCAAGCGGATAAAAGTTAAAGAAACATGACGGAAGAGATAATTCACCACTACCATGCGCTCTCTCCATTAATTGTTAATAAACACCACCGAACTTATTTTATTAAAGAAGTAAAAGAAAATGATTAGTGGTGTAAATTTAGACTTTCATTTCTTTATTGCGTTTTCGCAACAGCAATTTATTCTTCTCCTCCTTATGGTGCAGAACCCAGTGCAGACCGAAGAATATATGGTGCTTTATAGAATTAATTCTATAATGACTGATTGATTAGGATCAATTAATTCTTAGTTAATTCCAGGAAGTCATCTAGCCTGAGATTCTAAATCAGACATCTGCTGAGTCTGCATTTGCAGGGCTGTTCGCTTCGAGCCTCCTTTCTCCTTACTTGGGACAGAAAGTCACCAGTTCACTGTAGAGACAGAAGCAGATGATTCGAGACCATGACCTTTAATTTCCTCAGAGAGAACTCTGTTGGTTCCCATTGCATCCCTGGTGTTTCTCTGGATAACCTTCCTCTTCTACTGGACACTGAGGCCCATTAAAAACCCAGAGCTAAGATCAAATCAATGTCTTTTTCTCCTCTTTTCTCTACTTCTTTTTTCCCCCTTTCCTTTGGGTTTGGTGTTCTTAGTGTACCTAAACTCTTATCTAAGTTGTCTCAAACCATTTTAGAAGGAGTCATTGGGGCGAAATCAACCAAACGATTAATTAGATGTTCTTTGAGATGGCTGGGGCAAGCTGTGTTGAAGAGAGACTACCATTATGAAGCTGGCATGATGTTAATGGAATACACAGAGTGTTATGAGTCCAAATTTTTGATGAGGAGAAACATCTCTGATGGCTGTGTGTGTGAACAGTTGACACAATAAAAATTATAGTACATTATGTAAATGCATATTTAGATCCTTTAAAATGTGCATTGTTTACTTGAGAGTCAATATAGCCTTTTCTCCAGTGGTTACGGTTTATTGCAAAGCATCCATCTAGATCCGTGTTAATGTTAATACAATACTGTGAATTAAAAGACCCTACCAAACTGGCTGCTTCTGGGGTCTAGTGCTCTCAGTACCCCAGGCCTGGAGCAACACGGCGTCTGTTGGGAACACTCCAATCTGAATGACTCTCACCACTAGTTTCACTGTTAGCTAGCAGCCAACCTGGTTTACAACAATAACTTGGGCTTTTCATGGGAACACAAATAGGATGGAGAGGAAGGAAGTGGATCTGTGATTGCCCAAACCGAGTCACCACAAACACATTTAGAGACAGGATTTCCTAAGGGTCCAGTAATCACTTATGGTCAGGCAGATTGGCTTGGCCTGCCTCCTCCCTAGACTCCAGAACTTTCTAATTGTATAAAATTATCTCTTTTAGTTTGAAGAAGGAGAAGGCTAAAGTCCGATACAACTGAATATATGTTTAAGTAGAAAAGGCTTCCTCCCTTTAAATCAGAGTTGACTAAGACTAGGGAGGAGAAGCCAAGGTCATTGATATGATAGCGATGTTTGGTGTCACAGCCCAGTGTCAGGGGGAGACCTTTTAGACGCACACTTCAGTAGAGTGCATGTGACCATAAACCACAGGGGGAGGGGTGGGTGGCTAGACCTGGCATCTTTATGCATTTTAAAAAAATCTTAGGAAGGAAGCCATTTCTTCTCACTATTTCCAAGATCAGCCTTCCAAATTCTAAGAACCCTGCACTGAGCTGTGTTGTCCTATGCAGCCCTGCTGCTGTTCTGCCTGATTTATTCCTCGTCTGTGTACCACTGTTGCTTCTCGCAGCTTCCATAGAGACATTAGCTCTTGCTTTTTGGTACCAGCCATCAGATCCTAGCCTGTTCTAAGAGAGCATTCACAGAAAAACTGTCCAAAGGTAACACAGCCATAAAATCTACTCCTCCTTTAAGTGGTTCAAGATAGAGGCTTTTTCCCTGGCAAGAATGAAGGGCATACCCAAGCCCAGAATCTGCCAAGTGTCATCTTCTTCACATTAATCATTAGGGGCAACAGGTGGGGTTCCAAGTTGTTTCTTCTGCTGGGCTGTCAGGAGGAACAGCCTCCCATCTGTCTGCAGGATCTAGATGAGCTCTTTGCAGAGACAGAGTGGCTTTGAGAACTCCTGACTACTCTTGCTTAAAACATTTTTTCTTTCTTTCTTTTTTCTCTTTCTCTCTTTCTTTCTTTTCTTTCCTTTTTCTTTTTTCTTTTTTCTTTTTTTTTTTTTGTGCTAAGGCAAAGCTCCAAAAGGAGAAGAAATTATAAGGAAAAAAATATCCTACTTAAAACCAAAAAGCCCTCAACAAGGGCAAGCGGAAGTTGTATTGTTTGGGTTGTCAACTGCTGAGCTTCTTTAGGAATTCTAAACCAACCCTGTACAACCCCACCGAAGCCTACCTGAAGCGGAGAGATCTATCTTAATGGCCCACAGCTATAATTGATAAATCATGCATGAATCAGGCCTGCCATTTACGAAAGCTGAGAAGTTTGGAGCTCTGTGATTTATGTTAACAGACACAGGGAGGGAGGCATTGGAACTGCTACTCGGGCACTTAGGAGGCTGAGCCTTTTCTAAGTAACAAAGCGTGTGACTCAAAGCGAGCTAAGGCTCTTCAGAGTCTTCCAAGACTCTCAGTCCAGACCTTGAATGTCATCGGGAAGCACGTGAAAGGCGCAGGGGAAAGCCTCACGCTTTGTGATGCTCTGTGAAATGGTAGCATTACTGTGTGACTGCTTCAGATGCCTTAGTAGTAAGCTACTACGTCGTTCTGAGATGGGGATGTTAAGTGAGTCTACTTGAATTAAAGCTGTCTTTCTGACCACAATACTTGAAGATCAGAGTGTCTCTTGGAAAAACACATCTCCTCTCCTCCAATCAAGGGAGGCCAAAGTTGATTTACATTCTTGTCTTTATCAATTTTAACTATACAAAACTCCGTGTTTCTCTGGACTCCACAAAGTTGACCTCTGACCTTTACAGGCAGGCTGTGGCTCCCATGTGACCTCCTCCCCCGCCATATCACACACAAAACCAACCAACCAAACAAACAAACAAGCAAGCGGTACATCACAGCTTCTGGAGAAAAATGTCCTGTGTTTTTCAAAAGCTCTGGGCTTTGGTCTACAGCATGAATGGAGGCTCCCTCTCTGGAGACCAGTGGTTCCCAACCTTCCTACTGCTGTGGCCCTTCAGTACAGTTCCTCGAATTGTGGTGAATCCCAACCACAAAGTTATTTTTGTTGCAACTTCATAACTGTAATTTTGTGACTGTTATAAAATTATAATGTAAATATTTGTCATGCAGGATATTTGATATGCGACCCTTGTGAAAGGGTCACTCAATCCCCAAAGTAGTTGAGACTCACAGGTTGAGAAATCCTGGTGGAATGGACATTTTGAAGGTCTGTGGCAATATTCTACTCTGTGCTGCATGAGTGGCTATAGACCTACCATTAGCAAAAGGGTGAAACTATGTTCAATAAAATCTTATTTCAAAATATAGGCCAGGCCTGGATTTGATCTGGTATAGACTCACGTAGTTCTATTCCTTTTCATACCCTCCCAACTCTGCAGGGAACCTGCCAGTCACTGTTCTCTTTGTCCCTTGTTTACAAGCCACTGTGAGGCCCTGGTCTTCTGATGCTCCCAAGGCTATCAGAATGGTTTCCATGAGTCCATGAACCTCCCCTTCACCTTCCATGCCTCTTCTTCACTATTATTTAGCACGCCTTGTCCTGAGCTAGTTACTCCCATCTATGTCATCCCAAACATGTACGTCAGAATACTCATGCAGCATAGGATGAGACCCATGGGGTCTTAGAATAACAGACTTGCATGTTTGAGGCCCATGCAGCTTGCTTCCCCGCACCCCGAGGAAAGACAGTAAGAGAATAAAGAGCGGACAGACACAGACATACATACAGGAAATCTGGGATCAGGTGGGGTCTATTACTGTCACAACCCAGAACTGTGGCATGTTTATCAGGTACAGCACAGGGGGAAGGGTTAGCTAATCTCAGGAAGAGGTCTCTGTATGCCAGGAGTCTCTGGCTGTAAACATCTGGAGGAGGAAGCTGAGGTTGCTAGTCTCTGCATACACTGACCAGTTCTCCATAAACACAGACTCCAGAGTCAAGCTTCACCGTTTCACACAGTGATCCACAAACAGCGCCTTGCAATTTTGCTACTGCTATATTATATTACGGGAGAGGATACTGGCAGGCGAGGATGAAACTGGAATTCATTTTCGTGTCCTCAGATCAGTGCTGACTATACACAGACTGTACCATACACAGAGGGCAGGGGGTGGAGTAAAAAGTGCCGTTCTCCGCCTGTCTCCACAGGAGTATGTGGATATTAAAAGAGTGGCATCAGCAAGGGCATGGGTATGCCATGAAGGTCTCAGAACTAACTTTGTAAACAACCAAATACAAATACAATATTAGCAGTGGCAAAGTCTTTGATCGTAGAGTTAAATAGCTATATTCAGAAACCTGAAGAGTGTCTTTTCTGAACAAAAGTCTTCTCTACCTTTGCCTAAAACTCAGGCTGTGGGACAACATAGTTTAGAACTATGTGGCCATCTTTCTGTGGACACTTTTCTACTTAGAACTTAGAGCTTGGGTGTTAATTCTGACTGTTCTCACTGGCCTCTTCTTTTGCCATGTAGACACATCTGTCATGCCTTCTGCCTTCTGATCTATCCAGATTCTGAGCTTGCTTCCTAACACGGGCACATGGGAACCTTCATCACGCCTGTGAAGGGCCCTGAGGTGTGGCTAGTTAGACAGTTAACACGGGCTTACTACAAAAGAAGGCTTTTCTATGGCCAAGGGCATATTTTGGGAGATCTTTCTATTCAGATGCCTGGGTGTTTAGTTTCTGCAGCTATATGACTTACAAAGATGCACAAAGTCCTTCTCCCCTGGTTCTCTCATTTTGAAACAGAACTTGAACAAAATACTCACTGGGGCCCATCTGCTTTAAATTTAAGTGGGTATATGGAATTCAGTATCAATAATTATGTTTACAAATGGCTTAGTACAACTGATTCATAGTAATAAAATTAAAACCTAGAAGACTGGAAAACAAAAGAGTACAAGCCATTTAAAAGAACACATTTTTAAACTAAGCTACAAGGAACATCTGGACTGTTGGCTAGCATATCCAGAGTTTTATAGGCATGGAGTATTCTGGGTTAAGGTCTGACAGAGAGCCCCAGCCTTTATCCTGACAGGGTTTCTGAACTGACCATATTCCCACACTAATTGCATAAGCTACCATGGTGGCTGATGTGAAATGTGTTCAAGCAGCACCCAACAGCTGTGGCTATGGCAGATATGAGGGGTGATAATTTCATAGGCAAAGTTGACAGGAATCCAGCTCTATGGAGGGAACTTAGACTTCCTTTTTTTTTTCTTTTTTTCGGAGCTGGGGACCGAACCCAGGGCCTTGCGTTTGCTAGGCAAGCGCTCTACCACTGAGCTAAATCCCCAACCTGGAACTTAGACTTCTATGCAATATGCAAGTGAGACTACGAGATGAGAGATGAAGAATGACAAACGCATCAAAACAACGTAAGTGAAAAAATAAACCCCTCCCGCCTCAGAAGGGATGGCATGCGGTTAGGAGGAGCAGGTGGGATTCTTGTGAGGGGCTGCCAGACCTCTGGAGTGGTAGGCAGAGTGTTTCAAGAAAGTTTTAGCAACCCTATCTCAGCAGAAGCTACGGCTGCAGGGATGACAGGTGCTGGGACTTACGATGTTTGCAAGTCTTTCTCTCCATTACATATAAAGCAAGTTAAGTCATGTCAATGACAAGCAAGCAAAATCCTTGTGCTGGTTGGCGTTTTTTTTTGTCAATTGGCCACAAGCTACAGTCATCTGGGAAGAAAGAACCTCAATTGAGAAGATGTCTCACTGTACTGGCCTGTAGGTAACACCGTGGGGCATCTTCTTAATTAATGATTGCTATGGGAAGGTCCAGCCCACTGTGCATTGTCCCCTCTATGAGCAGAGGTGTAAGAATGTGGGCTGAGGTAGGCAGGGGAGCAAGCCAGTAAACCGAACTCCTCCATGGTCTCTGCTTTAGTTCCTGACTCCGGGTTCCTGCTCCGACTTCACAGGAAGTGGATCATCAGCTCTGAGGTGAAATAAACCCTTTCCTCTCCAGGTTGCTTTTGGTTAAGGAGTTTTATCACAGCAACAGGAGGAAAGTAAGCAGACCTGCAACTGTAAAGCCAAAGGACAATTTTCAGCACTTCTCTTCGCCAACCACCAGGCTGACGACATTTCAAGATTGTGCGGCTGGATGTGACGGTTAAGCGTTACTTCCCAGTGCCCTCCTGAATTTGCAGTCTCTTTAGTCATCCTGCAGAATTAGAGTATTTCTTCCTGATGTTAGTGCATTTTCCTCAAGAGGAGGAAGTGTTAGTCCAGCATGAAAAGTCTGGTACCATCTGGCTTTAGTATCCACTGTGCTGGGCCAGTCTTTCCTGGTCCTCCTCTCCTTTAGCTGATACGCTCGGTTCTGTGTGGGCCATAGAAAGCGACTGCTATGGACTAAAACTGCACAGGGTTTCGGAGAATCTGCACAGGGCTACAAAGCTTTCGAAGCTGGCACACCTCTATTTATAAGTGTGTAAGAGCACTCATAAAAGACCGTTCCGAGGACGAGAACGAACATATAGAGGTCCTTAGTCAGCCCACATATTCAACAAACATCCTGAGTGTCTACTACAGGCTGAACAGTGACCTAGCTAGACTTGGGCTATCTATCATCCTTCAGGTATTTGTGGGGAGGAGAGATGTAAAACGTAATCCAGGATATACAGTGGCATTAGGAAACTGAGACTCAAGGGTTGAATTGTTTACAGGTGAAGCTGCATGCACACCACGGTTTGAATGAGAAACATCCTCCACAGGGTTGGTGGCACTGCCTGAGAAGGTTATGGAACCATAGGAGGCATAGGCTTGCTGGAAAGTACTTCACTGGGGGAAGACTTTGAGGGTTTATAGCCTTACATCACTCTGTTTTCTGTGTGTATGAAAATGTCACCAGCTAGCGTCTCGCTCCTGCCATGCCTTCCCCTCCATGATGGACTCTACCCGTCTGGAGCAAGAATAAACCCTTGCTTACTTGAGTTGCTTTTGCTTGTGGTTATTTTTCTCAGCAGCAGAGAAGGTTAACTAACCAGGTTCACAGCATGAACTGATGACAGCTTTCTCAGCTTATGTTTCCCCTGTGCTCTTCAAGTGCTTAAGTGCAGAACCAAGTCCCAGGCTGGTGAGGATTGCTGCCCGCTGCCCAGCTCCTGTCTCTCCCTCCTGTAATACCCAGGATGGACTTTTGCCCACCCTGCTGTCCTTATCCTTTCTCCTGTAAGTGGAGTTCTAACATTTCTTTGGAGAGCTCTTCTCCCTCGGCCTCAGGTCATGTGATTAGCGGCCCTGACACCTGGTTCTGATGGTGGTTATAGAGGCCAGGGTATACAATGGGACATCCTGTTGTCTTTCAGGTATAAAGTTTGTCTAAAAGATGAGCAAAGGATCCTGATTAGGCCAGTCAGAGCCACAGGCATCTATCTGGTGGTAGGTGCTATTCTATGTGTTATAGAAAAGCCATTCTTTTCCCTTTTGGATTGTTAAGGTTGTGGAAATAAGTGTGGAGTTGTTCACACATTGTGCACTATCAACGAGATAGAGCCTGTGAATAGGGCTCACCATGAGAGGACTAGAGGAGGAAAGTTATGATCCGTGCACTTGATGTGTGTCCACTCGAAGCCACACTCTCCTAGATTTTTCAGTTGCTTAACCTAACCCATTACCTGTTTTTGGCTAGTTGATGGAAGGGTGGTTAAGTGGTTAAGCATTTTTTTTTTTAGAATTCGCAAAAGGAGTCTTTATTAGCACAGTTCACTGTCTAGTACTTAACTACCATCGGCTTTTATTACAGTGCTCAGGAATCTGGGGGTTTAGGAAGATCTGGTGACATTCCCTAAGAATGACAAGGTTTTATAACTATGTCAACAGAAGGTGCCCAAGGAACCTGGTAATCACAGCCTAAAATCTCCATTAAACACTCAAACAGTACTGGTGCTGTCCTCTGGTTATTTATTACCTCCTCACTAATGATGTCTGCTCTACTAGGTAGACTGGTAGGGATGGCCTTTTGAGCTTGACCATTTGGGCCTCTATTGTTTGTGGCAGATGAAGGCTCAACTAATTAACAAAGATACTTCCCCCTTTAGTGAGAGCCATAGATAAAGAGGGCTCCTCTAAGTGAGGTCTCTGACATCAAGGGGCCTGCTCACCGTGGACTCCACTCTTCTTCCACACAGGAGTATGTGTGTGTGTATGGGGAGGCATGGGGAACGTGGGTCTGCTCACTTCCCCAAGACCATTTTTCATTTCCAGCTTGTTCTAGGTTACCTCTAGATCACCAAGAGTAGGTAGAAAGTCAGGAGTGAGAGGGCGTGAGATCATTCCAAGGGAAAAAAACAAAACACAAAGAGAGCAAAGGAGGCTCTCAGGGCAAGGAGGAGTCTGGGAGAAAACTGTCACTTACTGGACACACACTGCATTCCAAGTCCCTCCTTACACAGGACAGGGCAATTCACTCTCCTCACACCAATGCTTTCCAATTATGTAAAAGCGGGAAAACAAAGGCCCACTGAGGACAGATGACTTCCACAGGCTTAAATAGAGCCCACATGGCTGGGAAGAACTTGAATTCTATTGTGGCCGGCTCCGCTGCTAGGCACAGCTTCTTACTAGTCCCTCCCTGCCTCTGGTTAAATTACTTTTTCAGAGGTCAAATGGCTTATTTCCTTTCAGATCTTCTGTTCCAGGCCTCTTATTACTGAAGGAGAACCAGGCAGCTCTGATGGTCTCACATGTGCTTTTCACGTAAGAAAACAGAAGTTTTGGGGAGATGTGGAGAAACCACTGACATTTAATATAAAGAAATAGCAAATGACAATGTAAATTTTCTGTGGGACTACAACTTTAGAAAGCATGTGAGTGTGTGTGGGTGATTAAATGCACCAGAGCTCCCAACACAGAGGATGCAGCCCGGAAGAGTGACTCTCAGTGTTCTGCAGCCATTTGGACAGGACAGTCCTCAGAGTGTGTTCCCTTGCTCCATGTGTGACAGGCTGGAGCACTTACACACCGCTGAAGCTCAGCTCCAGGCAATGCAGTGCACTTAACTTGACCATGATTTATGATTCTGTCAATAGGGGAGCCTCGAACCCACACTGATGCCTAAATGTGAGCTTTATATTCAGAATAGCAGTTGGGGGAAGGCAGAGAAAGGGAAGGAGTGAGGGAGGGAGAGAACAGGGAGAGACAATTTCACATAAAGAGAAGATACAAGTTCAATTGCCAATTTTTGTTTTTGTGCTAAAAAAGGAAACCCTAGTAATGATACTTAAGCATGGAATTAGAATAAGATTAAGCTAAGTGAGGAAGAAGGAATTGCTCAGGGACCTGTTTGATTATAAAGCCAATCTGTCTCAGTGTATCTGGTCTCAGTGAGGGGGCTTGGCCACGGCTACCACTTCTATGTGGATGTGGCTCTGCGAATCCCTTTCTGCTCCTTCAGTCACACGGCGCTGCCACAGGCATGTGTGGAGGCAGCTTCCTTTGTGGGGATGAGTGTGGATGTGGGGTTCACTAAGCTAATCACCCCATTCTCCTTAGCATCCCCTCCAGGGGCCTTGTGCCTCTTGAAAGATTAAGGAGCCAAGTGGTCCCCTACTCTAACCTGTCCTCCCCGGACAGCACATTAACATGATCTCTCTACATAGGAGCTCTCTTTAAAGTTTCCTGCAGGATGACAGATTAACCCAGCAGGGTGTCCCACACATCTATCTACATACAGATTATTAGTGTAATAGAGCTTTGAGTTATGCATTTATCTGGTAATTATTGAACAGTTACAGAAACCCGAAGCTGAGTTGCCCTGGCCCTTTATGGGGTTCTCTCGGTGGGTGGCCTTACAGTTAATTTAGGACTGTTCTCCACTCTGCAGCTCCCTTGCAGACAAATTAGCTAAACAGCCTTCTCCTTTAAATATTTTCCATGTCACAGGGAAACTCTTTATAATACGATAAAGGTACAGTTTTAATTACACGCTTCCTGACTTTTGTTTAGTTGTAGTTTTAAAACATTTGCTGGCTCTGGTTTTTCCTTTGGCTGGGCAGTAATAGCTGGTTGTAAGTATCTGGCTAATGAATTTAATAATTTCCTGAACTGATACTTAAGGAGCCTTTGCTAGAATGCTGCATTTCCTCTCTGCCGTCCACTAACTCCCAGGCCCCTGGATGAGTTTCCCCGTGAAGCTGGGCACTGCACTTCTGCTCGCTTTGTGTTACCCACAGCTTTCCTGTCTTGCCCATGCCCCAGAGTGGAGCTTGTTAGGTCTGTGACGCCTGGATCTGCAAAGCCACAGGAGAAATTCCTCCCGGAGAAGGGCGATGTCATGTTTTCCCAGATGACAAACTCCAATAATAAATAAACACCGTGCGTCTGTCTGCTGGCAGGGGATGTCGGCACCCTGTTTGCCACAGGTACTTAATTACTTCTCATTGTCTTGAGATGATTCAATTGCACTAACCCAGGAGAAACAAATTAGATCCAGTTGAGCATCAGCTAACTGGTTCACAGCTAAGGTCACCAAGTTTGCAGATGACAGGGGAACACCTGAGAAACTACCCCTTGGGGACCCCTGCCAACAGTGTAGGGTCATGGATACAGTGAAGGGACCCTAGGGTATGTCTCTCCTTCGAGCCTGTCAGTGGATGGAAACAATACAGGCAAATGTGTGTCATTTTTAAAGGAACCCGAAATTTTGAGCTAATCTTTCCTAATACATAGTAAGGTGGAAACTTCTTTTAAAAAAAATTTGCAGTGGTGTTTTGCTCGAATGTATTCTGTGTGAGGGTGTCGGATCTCATGGTACTGGAGTTACAGAGAGTTGTGATCTGCCATGTGGGTGCTGAGAATTGATCCAGGGACCTCTGGAAGAGCAACCACACTCTTAACCTCTGAGCCATCTTCCCAGTTCCAAGGTATAAATTCTAAACTGAAACCAAATAGCTACAAATATTGAATACATGCACATTCTAGGAAATCCTATAAATGCTTCAAAATACATGTTCTTGAACATTAATAATAAAGTATTACCATCATCATCATCACCATCATCACCATCACATGGGGCTCCCATACTTTGTTTCACTCACATGTATGCATACATTCTTTTATTTGAGGACTATTTATTGAGTGCTCCTGGGCAAGTCATAAGGTGGAGGGATTCAGGGCAGAAAAAGACATGGTAACTGCCATTTAGAAACTGCTGCCTTCATATTAACCTCTCCTTCCCTGTTGTCTTCTTACCATCTGTGCATGTTACAAGCCCATACTCCTCCAACCATTCATGGCGACCTTGATTTCTAGGAAGACGGTCTTCGTGCTCATAGTTCTCTGCAGTGTATTTTTCTTGGTCAAAACTGGGAGATCCAGTTGACTTTAGCTACTCCGTGTTTCATCACAAAGAGCAGGAGGATCATGGACTTAGAAAGCGTTTAGAGCATGTAAAGTTTTGATGACTTCTCCAAACAGAGACTAGCTTGACTCTTTGAAAGCTGCACAACAAATTTTTGGTTTATGGGACTGTCGTTTTGGTATATGTTATGAATATTTTCAGAATCGTTTGGCGCCTAAACAATATTCTCCCTCCTCCACCCTTCTCTCTCTCTCTCTCTCTCTCTCTCCCTCTCTCTTACACACACACACACACGCACACACACATACACATATACACACATACACACACATATACACACACACTCACACACATATACACACACATACACATACATACACTCACACACTCACACACACTCACATACACACACACATATATACACACACTCTCATACACACACACACACACACACACACACACACACACACACACAGATGTAGCGGTTTAGCTTCACCTGCAATCGCTTCATTTTAATTTCACAGCACCTCGTTGTCTTACAAAATTATTTGTTTTCAGCGCACTCTATTTTGCATACTGATAAACAGATGGCAAAAGGCTTGAGATGGGGTTAAGCATCATGCTTGTGTGTACTCTGACAATGCCAAATGCCATGGTATTTCCCCATGAGGGTGCCCTTCTTTGTCTTGCTTGGCATCTGGTGCCTCTCCTAGCCCAGTGTAGGTCAAGCCCGTTTTCTGAAATGCTTGGTACTGTATATTTCTGAGTTTGGATTTTATTTTAGATTTAAGAATATCTGTATAGACTTACCAATGAAACAACCCTACCCTGAGAGTGTGAAATTCAAAATTTACCAAATACTGAGCACCAATGTGACTCCCAGGCTGTGCTCATCTCATCGGTGCTCACAGGCCCACACTGTGCGCGTTTTTGATTTCAGACTTTCGGATTGGGGTTGATCAGACCACCATACAACTGCTGGCTCTTCTCCTCAGCTGCTAAGTGGTAAGCACTCTGGGGATCAGAGTCAAGCCTCACTGGCTCCCTCTATGCAGCAGCTCTAAGAGTACCGTGTTGGTTGTGAGCACTTGGTGAACATCTGTGGGAATTAATGGGTCAGCAGGTGGTCACGCGTGTGGTCAAGTTAACTTTAACATCTAGACAAGCCAGAACGGCTTACAACATGTTTGAAGTGACTTTTGCCTCACAGAAACCATGTCCTTTGTTAAAAGCAAGGGACCAGAGGCTGAGGCTGACGGAGAAAGAAGATGTATGGGTTGTTAAGGAGAGCTATATAAAACAACCCAGTGTGATAACGTAGGCTCCGTCATGATTGTCAAAACAGCTAAATGGGCACATCATGTCTTGGACTAGTCAGGTGTGGGACAAACTAAAGGTTTAAATGGAGGTGGCTTTCCCCCAACCCTCAGTGGCAAAGTAAAGGTTAGAAACTACTGAACAGGAACTGAGGAAGATGAATTCTGCTCTTGGCTCAGATTGCTACCTGTAAGTCATATCAAGTTCATGAGAAACTGCTTGCTAATATATCACTCCATTTTCTATTAATTTACATAACCCAAATTTTATACATATTCATTACATTCAGCTAGAACCCAACATCTATACCATGGACCCGCCCTTGTTGCTAGAACTAGTCATACAGGATAGTTCTGAGCATGTGAACCTACAAAAGGTTGGCTGATGAGATGTTTCAGTGGGCAAAGGTGCTTGCTGCCAAGCTGGAAGAGCCTAATTTAATTTTTGAGACCCACGTGTTAGAGGGAGAAACTTCTACAGTGTGTCTTATAACCTCTATACATGCAGAATACCGTAATATGCCCACATACACACAATAAATAAGTGTGAAAAGAAAAGAATTATAAATGGTTATGAGCTGGTACCTCATAATCTCTGTTTTTTTAGCTGAAAATGTTGATGGAAGTCAGGAAGGTGCGTAGTGGTCATACTGAGAAGAGGCACCCTCTGACTCCTGGCTTTGCTTGTCTGTTCTGAGTTACTATAACAAAATATCTAAGGTAGGTGCTTATAGACTATGTGCCTGTAGACTCTGGTGACCCGTGACTGCCATGCTGGTCATAATGTGACAGAGAAGCCGAGAGAGAAATGGTCAGAATTGTCACATGTATAAGCAAGAACATAGGAGACCAGCGAGCAATCGAGGTTTTCAACAACCCCCCATCAGGAATGAATCTATTCTTACCAATCAGACTTCGACCTTCCTTAGGAGACAGCATTAGTTTCCTAAGAAAGAAGTCTCTGACATAGTTACCTTGCTCTAGACTCCCTCTCTTAAATGTACCAGGACACACACATAGCAACACTGGGGACCAAAGTTCTCCTCCATGAAACTTTGGGAAACCAACCATATTCAAATCATAAAGAAGTCTTTTCACTACTTGGTATCATTTGGTGGCATAATAGCACAGAATTATACTAGGTTAGGTTTTTATTTTAACCAGGGATTCAACCTGGGCCATCATTTCCTGCTCATGGGAGACTTGCACCCTACTATTGGGGTATAGCCACAACCAATTTTTAATTTACTTTTAAATCTTACAATACAATCTCACTAAGTTACGCAGGCTGGCCTTAAAGTCATTCTGTATTCTAATGAGCTTTGAAGATTTTCCTCCCTCTGCCTCTTGCTGCATAGCAGGCCTGTATCACAAAGTCTGGCTTATAATTTTCTGAAGTCATTACTTAGGGTGTTTTTCTGATATCCGTAGACACGTTGTTAGGTCACACTGGGACACATTAGGCTGGATGATTCCTAGAGCCCAGATCTTTGCCTTTGGCCTCCCAGTCTGTGATTGAAGCTACTCTTTCTGAATCTCTAAAGCACAGTCGTTTTCCTTAGTGGGAAGTATTAAAGTGTCATTTCTCATTAATTTTAAAAACACAAGACTTCAGGCAGAAAGATAAGCTTCAAGAACTCTCATATTTTTAAGAAACTTTAAAATATCACTGATGATCACTCCAAATAATTCTTAAATGGAGTCAGACAAAGGTTGGAACAATGGCTCAGCTGGTAAAGGCTCTTGCTGTCCAGCCTGATGACCTGGGCTTATTGCCTGGATCCCATATTGGGCAAAGAATCCCTGGAAGTCACCCTCTGACATATACACCCATAGCTATACACACAAACACACACAGACACATACACTTGCACACACACACATACACACACATGCACTAAATAAATGAATGAGTGAATAAATAAATAAATACATACATAAATAAATATAAAGAGAGACAAAAGCTTGAGGGCTTAGTTTCTAAAACTGTGTATTGTATCCTCAGGTGAAGTCATATGACTAAATGTGGGGGTTGTCCAAAAATTGGCAGGACTAAAAGGTCTGCATACCTAAAACATAAGTCAAAATCAAACAGGCAGCGAACCCAAGGTGGGTCAGTCACGTGACTACTGCAGCCTTGGTTCTGAGTGCATATGTACTTTCCACTCCACATGGCATCCACACCACATGACACCCGTGAATGCCACCTGTGACACCTCAGCTCAGAGCTGAGACTCCTGAATGCCATGAATCGAAATGATTTCACATACAGTCTTCTGCTCTTACAGCAGCAAAGTGCTTTGACTTTGGGAGACAAAGAGTGTTTTTCTACCATCGTTTCTCAGTATGTAGGCACTGTATTAATATTTAGATTATATTGGAATATTTGGCTTTAAAAGTTGCTGTTTGAGTTTCTGACTTGAGCTATATAAAAAGTAATTTAATGATTTCTGACTTTGGACAAATTTCCTAACAATTTGTGGAATGACACTAAATATCTGTGTATTATGTATACATATATGTGTATATACGTGTGTGTGTGTGTGTGTGTGTGTGTGTGTGTGGTGTGGTGACATTCTCTGCACTAATTAAAGTAATGATTCACTCTAAAAATAATGAAGATGCTTTATACCTTGCAGAGTCAAATACTCTACCAAAATTTAAATATATGTGGAAAATTAATAAACATATTCATCTCATTTATGACAAATTTGCTTTGGTCTCAAGAATGGCTTCATTGAAGTTTAACAACTTTCCTGTTCTAGGTTATTCCAAGACAGTTTGACCCCTTTGCTTGATTCTAACTATACAGAGAAATAGGTGTTGAAGTATTATTCCCAGGGTGTGGATAGTGCAACTGAGTCCACAAGGCTAAGAGATATATCAAAGGCACAAAGAAAGCCATGTCAGAGAGATTAGTCTAAGGAATCCACATGCCTCCACCATTACAGTGCACACAGAGAAGTGGTCCGAAGAGCAGAAACTAAAACAGACCCCAGCATCCAGAACCAAAGACTTCCTTAGATCATCACAGGCGGTTCTCTGTAGCTGAAGGCTGCGGTTCCTCACCAGCTTAGGAAGTAGCATGTGAAGGATTTTGCATATGCGGCTGCTTTCCTTCTGGAGCACTGGGATGTTTTCAGGGTGTGTGTGAGATGGGGTGGGGGCTGAACTTCTTTTGAGTGTGTAATTACACAAACTTTAACTACTTCTAATTTATGCATTATGTTAAAGCCCAGCAGGTGAGGAAAAAGATGTAAAATATGTGAGCGATGCTGGTCTTGGAATATCTTATTTCAGGTGGAGACGGACTTGAACATTAACTGAGAGTGGAAGACAAAGCTAGAGAGGATGTGCTGGTACGCAAAGCAGCGGGAGGCTGAGGAGCGGGACGAGATGCAGGGCGGGTGCAGCTGAGGCAGCTTCCTGTCCGAAGAAGCACAAGTTGAGTACCCATAATCTAAAAGCAGCAAGGCTGGAATGCGCAAACCATAGACTTTTGAACACTGACAGGACACGAGTTCATCACATTACACCTGGATGCATGTGGTAAGCTCAAGTGTGCCAAAATACTATATAAATTGCACTGTGGGCAGGTTGTGTGTATAAGATACATACATACACACACACACACACACACACACACACACACACACACACACACACACACATATACACATCCCCTCTGACAGTACAGTTCTTTCTAGGTGGAGAATTTCAGAAAAGTAAACCAAAGCACCAGGACTACACAATTGGCATACATAGAACAGATTCAAACCCTGGCATATTTGACCCTCTAGTTTTGGTGCTTACCTGCTTCTATAGACAGAAGGCCTTTGTCCCCTAAAATGCATATGTTGATATCTTTTTTTTTCTTTTTTCTTTTTTTCAGAGCTGGGGACTGAACCCAGGGCCTTGCGCTTGCTAGGCAAGTGCTCTACCACTGAGCTAAATCCCCAACCCGCATATGTTGATATCTTAATTCCAATGAGATAGTATTGGAGGTGGGACGTTCAGAAAAAGGCAAAAGGTTTCGTTTCTATGATCTGAAGAGAAACTTCAGTAGAAGATGGGACCTTTAGGAGTCAATTAGATCAAGAAGGTGCAACCCTCACAGATGGGTACCTAGATGCCTTACAATGGGAGTCAGAGAGAGTTGCGTAGCCCCTCTACAGTAAGAAGCCAGTATCCATAAACAGTGTGTGAACCTTTGCCAGACACCAAGTTGGCCATCAACTTGACTTTGGACTCCCAGTCTCCGGCGATATAAAGAATCACGTTTGTGCTGTATATAGGGTACTCAGTCTCTGGTATTACATTGTAGCAGTCAACACACCTCCAGAGAACCATTATGATACCGTGTCTCCCTGTCAAGGTCCAACTTTTCTGCCTTCACTCTGCAGTCTTTACCCAGAAAGGTTTTCCTTGTAAATGAGACTCACCACATCCCCAAACACAGTTCAGTGTTGCAGTTGAAAATAGAGCCGTCTTTTTATTGGGCAAAGTGACCTTGCTTCACTGTAGCGTTGTTAAGAGATCGGGCTTCTGGCCTGAGACTGAGATACCTCACACAGTTGCTGCTCACTGGTTGCTACTTGTCGTGGGGAGTTTTAGGGAAGGCAGCACAAATCTTGCAGAATGGCGTCAATATAGCAGCCTGGTCAGTATACCATGTGACTCTGGCAGGAAGTCATATGCCAGGAGCCTCACTCTTCTCCTCTCTGAACCTGACAGAGGACACACATTGGCTGGAGTTTACTGTGTCTGGCAGTGGTAACTTTGCAGACGCACAGGTGTCTGAGGATGCCCTCGCATGCACATTCTGTTCCCTGTTAGTCACTGCCTGCTTCCGGAGGCCTTTCACGCCTCAAACTTGGCTTCATCTTACAATACTAGTCTTTGTCTCAGATGTTGTAGGCATGAGCTTTCCAAATGGTTCAGAGGACAATGGAAGGGAACACAGAGCCCACAGGGACTGTTTCAGCCACCTTAAGTGACAAAAATCTCAACTTAAAAATATCTTAACCAACAAATGCCCTAGTTTGCCCGTCTTAACTCTTAGCGGAGGGATTCTTAGCACAGAGAAGCAACTGAAGGGTATCATCACCCTACACCAAGGCCTGTGACAGACCACTAAGGGGTATGAGGGGGTTAGTGAGGATGGGTACATGAGCAAACTTCCCAGAAAGGATAAGGATGCTGGGACTTGTCTTGAATTCTGGTGAAAAACAAGGAATCTTTGGTATTCCACAATTCTTAAACTAGGCTTCTATTTTCTCATACATTTTTATGACTACCAATGTGAGCGGGATGTCAAAGATCCATGTGTTGTGTGCTAAGGAAGTCTTCTCTGGCCCAATGCAGTGTGATTAGTTATCATGCACTTGGGGGTAAGTACTAGGTAGCCATAGCATTTCACAGAAACACAGCCCGAAGCCAGGTCACACAGTAGGTCCCCTTGGTATTTTTTGAATAAAGAATAACACATGTATATTGTTTATGCCCTTCAGAGTTTCCAAAAATACTGCTTTCCAGTAATTTTCACATAAGAATGTGAGTTTGAGAGGAAAGGTTCCTTCTCTGATGGGACCCTCGCCTTGGTGAGGACAATGTAATACCAGAAGGTATACAGGAGTGCGAAGGCTGCCTCCCCAGTGATCCTGGAAGCTGTTCTTCTCCAGCCCCACTGCCCTGTTGCACTGTTTGTTTAGAATAGCTGCCATGACTATGGTTCTGTTAGATTTGACTTCAATGCTATCCATTTGTTCAAGTCTCTTCATTTTATACAAAGGGACAGTAGCCTGCTACACACCAGTGTTTCCTAATGCTCACTTCCTTTCTTCTGTTCTACGAGGGCAGGAAACACTGGCCCCAGTGTCTACACAGAGGCTTGTACTCAGTAAATCTTTAATGAACAAATGAAGGAAATTCTGCATCCCCATCCTCTGACATTCAGTTAACATTTGAATATGTTAAACTGACAATAAAAATGATATATAAAATACATATCTTCCTCGGACCATAAATATTCTGACTCAAAATGGTTTCACACCTCCCATTTCCTGCTATAAGTTTAGATGCTCGACACATATTAGTGGTAAGGGGATGTACTACTAACTAATTTAATGACTTGTTCAAATACTCAGATGTAAATTCTCATTTCTCTATATGATGTATAATATGTATATACAATATATATGTATATGCACATATGTGTGTATGAATATATGGTAAGCATCCGTGGTTATACCATAGGTACACATATGGAACAGTCAGAGATCCTGATGAGAACATTGTATCTCTAAGGATGAAGTTTCTTGACATAGAATTTGCTTCCCGTGCACCCCCCCCCATTTTATGTTAGTGAGAGTTTTCACATGTGCTTTGTGTATCCCTCTCAACTACAATATTTCCTTTCTTGGGGTTATTACAGTATGCATAAATGGATTCAGATTCATAAATGAATTCAGTGGGCCTAACAGAGTCAGTTTTCCCAGGTATATGTCAAAGTAGACAAAAGACTGTAACTTTCCAGGGTGCTTTGTCATGTCAGCTGGTACATAAGTGACCTAAAGGACAATCTGGTGGAGGGGTGCAGATGTGGTCACAGTTAGTCATATTCCTACTGTGGGAGCTTTGTAAATAAACTAATAAATATTTTCATCTTGCAATAGGATCAAGTTAAGTGACTTGCTGACATCCTTTGGGGGTTTAAGGCTTGTCTTCAATGTGAAATACAAATCGTATTTCTTGTGGACACATTTTAATAATAAACTTAAAAGGACACCAGACTGAAGTAAGGAAAACATTGACATTGCAATGAAAACCAGACAAACTATCTACCACTTCAAAAGGAGGGGATGAAGACGACTCGTCAGCACCCTGACGCAAACCTCAACACAGAATGCCACATAACTGTAGCGATTCAGTAAGGATGGGAGGCCGAAAAACATTTGTCACTTGAAAGATATGTAACTGACCATGTGGAAAAGCACTCACCAAACACCTCACATAAGGCATGCGCACGTACAGCGCGGGGGCACATTGGATTTTGGTCCCTCAAACGGAAAAGGCTTGTGTCTGTTAACTTTAGAGCAATAGATTGGATGTCAGATCTCGTTGGTCCCTAAAGTTGTCAGATTATCCTCTAGTATAAGAACTGGACCACTCCCTGCCTCGCAGTAGTGTACAGGGGAGTCCTCGCTGTCTCCCCACTTTGATACTTGGATCTCAAGGTTATGCTATAGATCCTGTGGGACTCTGGGGAACAACTCACCTCTCGGTCCTGTTATGACAGGTCGGTGATGCTGTGTGAATGCTGTTCCGAGGGAGGAGGTCTGCGAAGGGGAGGGGCTGCTGAAACCAGACTTCTCAGACTTCTTCAGAGTGGTTGGAGATGGCATGCCTGGCAAGAAGGGGTGATCGTTGAGGCAACTTTAATCTACAGAGCAACAGTTTGTGTGACCAAGAAGACAACACTTAGAGAGTGGGGGGAGGGGGATAAAATGGAATCATCTGTAAATGGAAATGTATACTAAATTGCTTTGAATTTGTCACAGGAAAGAAAAGATCAGTAACAGAATGCTCCCCACCTTCAGGCAGTTCTGGAAGTGGTTTTAATCTATTGTTTTAACTTATAGTCCATTTGGGAGACTGTTGACCTCCTCTGTATGGGGGTTTCTGTATCTTGGGTCTTCAGAGTCCTCTGCAAAAGGCCTGCATTTTAAGACCTTCCTATCCCAAGTAGCTCTACCAGGTAGAGGAGGAGCCTTTAAGAGGCGGGTCAAGGAAGAGACTACTGAGTGGGATCCCAGGATCTGATCCATTCATCTTGCTCTCTTGCTTCCTGGCTAAAGGGAAGCAGTTTTATTTACTGTATTCTCCACACCTTGCTGCCAAGCACCAGTGAGTCTGGGAGGTCTACCTGATCATGAACTAGATCCTCTAAGAGCATTAGAATTCTCTTCAAAAGCTCCATCCCCCCCCCCCCGTACTTCTTATAGTAACAGAAATCTGACTTACACAGGCTTCAACTTTTCCAGTGAATTTGTCACGTGCCTGTGACCTTTGGGACCCTTACAAAGGAGGCTGCCTAAGCACACAAAGGCAGCCACACATGCAATCATTTTGTCTTGTCAGTTACCTTATTTCAGCGCCAAAGCATTTTTCTACACTTTAAATAATTTAGCTTTTTTAACATAAAAATGCCCTTGATAATAGCGGCTCAGATGTTCTTTCAGTGAATTATTTATAGAACAGGAAAAGAAAAGATAAAAGTAAAAAAAAAAAACCTTAAAATACAAGCAATTGGGACTGGTTCAGTAAATATGGTCTAACCAATGAAAAGAATACTGTAAAAGAATAACAACACGGGAGATATTTATACTGTAACGCTGACTGAAAAGCCAATTACAACACGGGATGTTGCAGTGCATCAATCACAGAACGCACGACATAATTTGCGTGGTTTTTTTTTTCTATGCAGAGAAAGAACTGGGAGTTGTGCGTGCTCTGTGACCGCGGCTCCCTCAGTGAGTTACATTTCTGTGGTTTCCCTTGCTTCCTTTTGCTTCCTTGCCCTTTCTATGATGAACGTATATCACCTCTGGGCTAAGGAAATAAAAGAAAACCTTGTCTTACAAAATAGCATTTTTCTACAGTGTCTAGGATTTTTCACAACATTTCAAACTTGGGAAATGTGCTGGAAAGAAAAGTACTGGGGGGAATAATGAGATAAGAGCTCGTCGTGATTACTAGATTTGGGTGTTCTCAGCAACTGTGCTAACAGACACAACTGGAGGCCCCTGTGCATTTGGGGGAGTGCCAGGTGAGACGACAGAGGTTTAGGTATTTAAAAAAGGAAATGACGTCAAATCTTCATATCACAGGGCAAATCTGGAATCTCAAGTCTCCAGCATAAATTGATCTGCACTGCATCAGAAAAAGAAAGGAAAATCATTTAAACATGTCTACTTATGATTTTTTTCCCCTTTGATCTGAGAATTACTTGGGAAAAATAGAAAAAAATAAGTAATTGGTCTGTTGACATTAGTAACTGTCACTGAGTAAGTGCTAGTACCATGAACGATGGTGAGTATTTTTATAGAGAGAGACTATACCTAGACATGTCTGTTGTTTTATTTTAAATTGGAGATTAATGCTATTCTATAGCATGATATCCAAATGCATCTGGGTATGAAGTGTATCTAGGCCTTTTCTAGGTTAAATATGTTGATCAAAGATTCTAAAATGTACCAAAGTATCCCAAAAGATAATCTCTCTCTCTGTCTCTCTGTCTCTCCCTCTCTGTCAGTCTGTCTGTCTCTTCTGTGTGTGTGACCGTTACACTCCACGTACAGACTGCACTTTTACCTGTGACTTCACACATAGATGGCTTTGAAATGACAAAACTCAGGCTTTCATCTCAAGAGGAAAACAAACTAGTCAGTGCACTCCTAACAAGTCAGATGCAAGTACATGTTGGGTGGCTGTGCGATTTCATGCTATTCACACTCCTAAATCAAACTCATCTAGGCCAATCCCTATTCGATTGGAATTAAAAACAAAATTTTCAGTCCTAGTGGCACTGATTATATTTGTTGAAAAGACTACAGATCACACCATACCAGTGTGCCAACAGCTAGGGCACCCTGAGGTTGTGGGTGAGCAGTCCCTGCCAGTAACCTAAGCAAAGCATTGCAATTCGACAACACTGCAGGAACGCCTTCAGATAAAAAAAGTAACAACAAAAGTGTCAACAAATCTCCCAAGCCATTCAAATCTCTTCTGCACAGTGGAAGTCTTGGGCTACCTCCTATTCTACTACTTTAAATTCAGGCAAATACCGGAATTACATGTTAGGAAAGACACAGAAATAGAATAGCAGTGGAAAATGTCAAAACTTTGAAGACGGAGGATTTTATTTCATTTTTTTAACAATGGAAGCATTGATGGAATCGTGATACTGAACCAACAATATTGAAGGGAGCAAGTGACTGACTCAAGAAAGCTGTGGTTTCTTCAGAATGCTCACCGTTCCCCTCAATGCTTGCTGGGCAAAAATGGAACTTTGAGCATAACTTGGACAATAACAGGTGGAGAATGATCAAGTTGCTGAGTAGTTTTTAAGAAATTGCAAAATACGGGCTTTGGGAAAGGCCAGTGGTCCAAGTACTATCATCGAAGCATAAGGACCTGCATCCAAAACCCCAGGACCTACATAAAGCCAAGTAAAGCCAAGCATGGTTAGTCCCTGCACTCCTATGACGGGGTAAAGCCAAGCATGCTTTGTCCTACGCAAGCATATGCAAGTATATGCAGCCCGTGTGGCAGGGTCTTGCCAGCTGGCTAGCCTGCGTCACACAGTACAGCAGCACAAACAGTGAGAGACCCTGCCTAAAAACAAGGTGGGAGGTCTAAGCTCTGAGCGCGCGCGCACACACACACACACACACACACACACACACACCTCCTTGAAAGAGTTAAAGAGGGAAGAAGCATAGTCAGCATGTAAGAACAACATGCCAGACTATGTCTAATCTTCTAAATTTATCACAGTCAAGTAATATGAACCCTAAGGCTGTCATGAAGCTCAAAATTACTTTGCGTTTTCAATTTTTAAAGACTTATATTGAGCCCATTTTCTTGTTATATACTCTAATATTTTTCTACATGCATAATGTATGTTTTGGTTAATTTGTTTTGTATACTTAATTGACCAGATGAAATTTCAAAACACGAGTAAAATACTCCGTGTTAAAAGCTGCAGAATGTCCATCTCGGCTTCTGCTTTTGAAATAGTTTGGCTTTTTAAGTTACTTTGACCTTAACTCCTTGTTAAAGCTTCTCTCACCAATTCCCTCTGCATTGGAGTTATAGAATTATGGTACAAATGATAACTTTAGGGATTTCTGTTACAAACCAAATCTTTAACCTTGGTGCGCTTCCTAGAGTAATGAAGCTTTAACCAAATCTTTAACTTTGGTGCACTTTCTAGAGTAATGAAACTTTAAGAAAGCCAAAACCTTGGTCCTAAAGCTAGAACACTGAATGCTGCCAATGACCATCAAGACTTGAAGGAGGACCCTAAGCTCCAGAGAGGGCTACAGAGGGAACAAGACCATGCTGGCACCCTTGAGAGAGACCTGAGCTCCTGGTACTGAGACTGCTAACCCTGGAAATGGGACATACAAAATCTGTGTTGCTTTCAGTTGCTAAGTATGTGCCAACCTGTCATCTGAAATAAGAACCAACAGGATTTTCGAATTATGTATAGCAACACCTGCTATTCACACTCTCTAGATTTCAAGAAGTCTCCATTATTTTTACCTACCTAATCCTAAATTGTAAGGTTTTCCTCTAGGACACACTTAATTCAGAGAAAACGACACCACCTCATACAAAAGGGAATAGGGTATAATTTTCTTGGGGTGAGGGGAAGAGAGATATAATTAGTGGTTATTTTTTCTTTTAAAAAGATTAAACATGTCTGAAAATAGTTATTTTCCCCTGATTCTTATAAGAAGTAGCTTTTAACAAGTAAGATTAGTTAATATTTAATTCATTAATTCTTAGGTTCTCCTAGAGAAATTAAGATTTACCTTAAGTCCTGAAAAAGGAAAATAGAATCATAATTTTAACTACTCTACCCCCAGATTATAGGCTTTACCAGAGACTTTGATCAAGAACTCCACAGTAGAAGCTGAGAAGGAATTGCTACAGGCACTACAAGGTTGTCACTACTTAAAAGGCCTCCAAGGGCTACTTTCAGGGATTATAGGAGCAATGGTGGCAAGGGAGGGCAAACCATAAATTTAAATTTCCAATGAGAGTGAAAAATTAATTTAATGAATTAATTTATTTTATGTATATGAATGTTTTGCCTGAGAGCATGTATGTATACCACACGTATATACCATAGCCTGGTGTTGTGGAAGTCAGAAGAGGCCTTTGGAATCCCTGGAACTGGATTTATAGATGGTTGTGAACCACTGTATGGGTGCAGGTCAAGTTAAGGGCAACAAGCGCTCTTAACCAATGAGCCGTCCCTACCATCTCTGGACAGAGATTTTAAAAGGACACTAAGGCGAGGGAGTGCCACTGCTAGCTTCATCAAAAAGCTAGTACAGATGTCATTTTTCTCAGGCAGTTGTCCAAGTACAGTCTATAGGTAACCTTGTCTCATATGTCCATTGCTGGGGTTTGGGGCATGAAATTCAAATTCCTTTCTTCAAAGTGTCATAACTAACATAGGAAGCTGAGTTTCAAGGACTGTCCAAGTGTTACAGTCACGGAGTGTTTGAGAGAAAATAGAACAAGCCACTTTGCCCTTCAGGTTTAAGGTTCAGTATGAATCGGGTTAGAAGAGCTCCCCAAATGCTGTGAGGCTGGTCTCTATCAGTGGTTCTCAACCTTCCTAATGCTGTGACCGTTTTCCACAGTTCCTCATATTGTAGTGACTCCCTCAACCATAAAACTGTTTTCACTGCCACTTCATAATTGTAATTTTGCTACTGTTATGAATTGTAATGTAAATATCTGTGTTTTCTGATGGTCTTGGGAGAGCCCTGTGAAAGGCTTGTTAACCCCCAAGGGGGTCATGACCCACAGGTTGAAAACCACTGGTCTGTATATGGTATTTGGCATAGCCTGGCTTTTCTCTTCTTTATTGTCAGTTTCTAATCCCCAGTGACCATCTGTATGATGTACCTCACTCCAGGTCAGGATTACTCCAAGCCTAAAGGTTTCCAGACACCTTCATTTCCTGACTCAGCAGAGACCCAGTGATATCAAATTCCTGTATATTAATCATTTCCAAAAAATCAACAGAAAACAATAAAACTATAAATTAGGGAGTACCTACTATGTGCTGTGTACTTACAAATATCTTAATTTCTTAGATTTTAATTTCAGATATGGGTATTATCTTTGCCTACCTACAATCTACCAGTGCAGGTGTTACAGATTAAGGGATGTTAAGAAATTTACTCAAAATCAGGACTACCTTTTAACACCCTGTCCTTGGCAACTTGCTGGACAGTCAGGCTAGACAGAATTTGATTGTAGCCTCATTAGACAGACTAAAGATCTGCTAAGGTAATGTTACATGCAGACTCAAAGCACCTTAAGTTAAGCAACCATGATTTCTGCTTCTTGAAAATCAAGATGAATATTAACATTCTGGAGCACAGAGGATCATGGGTAATTGAACTTGCAAAAAGCACAAACAGTAGGCTAGGTCTGCCACACATAAGGACAGGAAGGAGGTATGAAGAACTTTCTGTAGGTAGGAGCAAGTCAGGAATGCTTGGGAATAGTCCAGTAGATGCAAGGTTGGCTCACAGAGAGGAGGACTATGGGAGTAAAGATGGAGAAGGTGAGGGGTTGCAGCTAAGTAAGTGCAGAAGCCTGGATTTGAACCCACACACCCAAAACTCTTTCTCCTTTCCATGCAACACTCTTCTAAGAATTGAGCATAACCTTTCTTTGCCTTTCCTTCTCTATCCTCTCCCTCGGTTTCCTTTCTATATAGCTGGTCTAAATTCCTGATCCTGCTGCCTGAGTTCCCTGAGTGCTGAACTACCTACCTACCTCAGGGTAAGGGTATGTACTGAAAGGAAGGAACTCTTTACTTCTCTGAGTGCTATCTCCATGCCAGGAGCTGGGTTACATCCAGGTTATGAGTGGCAGTGAAGAACTTTTCTTTGTGTAAATGCTGTTAACCACTCTTATGATTGGCCTCTTACAGGCAGGCACTTAGATTACACCTTTCAGGTGGCACTGTGGGGAACAGGAAGTTACTCCAGTGTCAATTTCACTGACATTTCTCAAGCTCAGGATGAAATCCTGGACTCATCTCCCCAACTGTAGGACTGTGAGACATTCTACGCCCTACCCCTGGCAAGAACAGGGCCTTTCTAGAACTATCGCAACTATTCCACATGATTCCACCAGATTTAGCAGCCGTGATGCTAAACGAAGATGCTGAGCGGGCAGACTCATGACCACTCGAGGAAACTCTGCTCTAGTAGTTGTAAACATACAGTATGCGACATGAGGATGTAGCTGAAGATAGAGTGAGTACCTTCCTTAAATTTCTGTAGTAGTGATAAAAAGCATTAGGGTTCACTGTAACACAAACTTACTGTAATTAGCACACTGGGTAATTGAGAGGTAAAACACTTGGCTGTTAGCTCTTTTCAGTGAACAAAAATATCTGGACATCATTTTATAATGGGGAGAATACACTGAAACTAAAAAAGCTTCTAAACGCTATCCTTTCTATGCCATACTCAACCATTTAAAGAAAACTACAAGGAAATCTCTGGAAGAATTAACACCTTATAAAGATGTCCAGGTGGTTTAAAAGGCTTGGGGACACAGTGACTTCTTCAGGGTTTTGTTGTTGCTTATGGTTTTTCCTGAAAAAGGAGCATGGAGGACATCACTATACAGATCATTCTAGGGGAAAGAAGTAGTGATTCTCTGATGTACTCCGAATGTTCTCTCCTGAGGGAAGAGCCAGGTACAGCTATGGAAAATCAACCTAGACGTAAAGAAAATGCACCTGAGAACCTGGTTTCTTGGGCAAACTGATGTCACTTCCTTTTTTCTTAAAACAAGAATAACAACAAAGCAAACAAAACAAAACAACAGCAAAACCCCCACAAACCCACACAAACACAGCCCAGCAATAGGACAAGAACAAAGTGTGTGCCTTGCTTCCCATGTGTCTAGGAGACAGTGTGTTCTCTATCTATCCCATTGCCCCCGGCCTTTCTTCCTACCCCATGTTATGGGATGGCCCAGCCTTGGCTCAACACAGCAATCTCACATTCACAGGACTGTGAGTAAAGAGAAAAAATTATGAGACAAATGATTTTTTTCCTGCAAAAACAATTATCTGTGTAACACGGTAAAGCATTTGTTCATTCTGTTTAGATACACAGCTGCGAAAGCCAATACTCACGCCTGTTTGGCTTGCATCTGCCTTGTCCAGTATGGTGGATGCTAGCCACACGAAGCTACTCCAGTACACATGCATTAGTTTACAGATTCCATCACCCAGCGTCACCACACTTTGGGTGTTTAGTCATGCGCGGCCGATGGTCACAGTGCCTCACAGAGCAGGTGCTTGTGCTGGCACTGAGGTAAATGTTCTATGTGGCAGCTCTTGTGTGTGCAGGGGTAACTAACGTCCTGCTTTCTCACCCTCTGGGGCAACGGTGGCGACTTTACTTCTCTGGATGTTATTGTGAAAGACAGGCGTGTGAAGGTCATGTAAACTCTCTAAAAGCCAAGCCTGTGAACAATCTGGAAGAATAGGGAACCGAAAGGCTTTTCTTCTCACCTCCTAGAAGCCACGGCAATACAATGCTTGCACTTCATCAAAATCCTTACTCATGCTCTTCTGAGCAAATAACACTAGCCCCAGTGATACCAACTTAAGCATCTATTAAAATATGTCCCTGCCTGCTACTTAAACCATAATCAAATACTTGGGATTTGAGGGTTCCACTGGCAAGATTTAATCAGAAAACTATGTGGAGTAATGGCGGCAGGAGGGCTCTATTTACCTTAACAGCTCTTGGACACATGGAAAGCACCTATCACTTTATTTGAAGTGAAAAATTTGAAGCTGATTGAAACATTTCATAAGGGAAAGAGAATATAATTTTAGGCCTCTTCAAATCGCTTGAACTGTGAAATCAAGTAATAAACACAAGAAAAGGTTCTGTCAGCGAGAATCTCAGCTTGGTACAGTCAGCGTTTTCTTGCTAAACCTTATTATGGCAAAGCATTTGATGCTTCGCCTCTGTTCGTGCTCATCCCCACAAATAAACTCCACTGACCTCCACCTGTTACTTAGTGAAATCTGCCTGCTATCCTTCATCAACCCTCTTCTGTATCCTGGAAGGCCTTTGAGTTACTGAGAGAGTGGGAAGATACACTTGTGCGGTAAATTGTACTGATATCTCTTTATAACAATTCAGCAATTCACAGTTCAAAGATGAAGCTACATGGTAAAAGAAAATGGATTTTTTTTTTTAAAGTCAGTGCTTATGAATGTTGGAAAGGGGCAATGCATTTCATCATTTGGACACAGTTTTTCACAGAAAGTCTTAGGCTACAATTTAATGCAGACAACTTCAAGCCCATCCTTTTCAGGAAAATCTGACTATAAATGATGCCATCATTTCAGATGAGCCCAAAGACCATTTCAAAGTTTAAAAATATTTTGAGTTCAAGAATACTTATCGCACTGATATTTTGCAAACAAAACAAAGCACCACATCTCAAATACATCGTCATGCGTGCAAAAGTGCCACAGAATTATTAGCAGTGTTCAAACATTCAAAAATCAAGAGAAATTCTGATACCAATCATACAAATCCATGAGTCACTACAGCCCGGCGGCTCGCCGGATGGCTGTTCCTTTAGAACAACAGCGACAGATCAAACAGAGTGAGTTGCATTTCTAATGATTAATGCTGCATTCGACAGAGGAAGGGTGTCTGTCTAATTACATTACACACTTATCTGTGAGGGATCAGCAGCGTGTTTCTGCTCTCTGTCATTCTTTGTGACAACATAATGATAGATCCGTTTACTTACGAGTGCAGTTATTAAAAACCGTGCTGTTTTCTTAACTGTCTTCACGTCTTGGAAATATTTTATTAAAAATTACTTATCTGACACTAAGGGTAAATGCTTGGCAGAGCTTTGCATATCAATTAAGAAAATGAGTCAGTTCCATTCAATCAATGTCTCCGTTGAGTGTCTCATTCGAGTTCAGTGAAACTTGCTTCTCCAAGAAGCTTTGATTTGGGAGCTAGTGACTCACCCTCTCCCCCAACTTGTCTTATTTATCCAAATTTTAAAGTTTGGTTTTTGCTTAGACTAAAAACTGCTCATGGCCGACATTTTCTCTGGAGTCATGATTTAACACTTGTTTTTCACATTCACACCTTTTTTGGAAACTCAACACAAGGATCCAATTTTAAGCAGACAACTCCCCACAGGCCAATCAGAACGGGTTGCTAGCAGTGCACCATCGTTCACAGCTTTTTCTACTCATGGGATGAACTTTATCCAGCACTTGTGAGGAAAAGGTCTTCATACGGGCTCAGAAAACAACAAAGCAAATGACACTGGGCACTACAAGTGGCTATCCCCCAACGCAGTGACTACTACACATGTCGAAGAGGACACGCCAGTCTCCTTCATTATGCCTTCCACTCAGAGTCACATGACAATGGCTTCTAACTTGCCCCTGATGGGGAAAACCAGCTAAATATGAGTGTTGTGTTTAAGTAGTTCCTGCTCTGTTCAGATTTTATCTCCAGCTCTGGTGTTAGTCAACTCAAGACAACCGTCATGTAACCCAAATAGTAGTGACCTGTAACAAACCATTTTTCTGCAAACTCTCCTAATGCGTGGCCAGGACAAAAATTGATATAAACTAAATTCAATGGATCTGTGTTATGAAAGTTTTTCCCCTTTTTAACTAAAGGCATCTTGAGCCTTCAGTGCTGAGAGACAAACTTACAGACATAAGCACACCAAAGGAGAAAAATTATTACTTAAGTCTTTTGGGGATAAAATTTCTAGAAAAAAAAAAACACCCACTGATGGAAAGAACTTTTCAAATTAGAAGCAGGTATCACCACCTCAAAATGACAAATATCAAATAATAACTGGACCTGAGGCACGGTCAACTTTCCTTTCTCCTTTTAATCCTATATGTGAATTGGACATTAGAATAGAGACCACCTCCAGTAGATAGGCATGGCCCCCAGTAGAGGGATGAGGCCACTTATTCTCTCAAAATTTTTAATCCAGAAATGTTCCTGTCCAAAGGAAAGATAGGGACAAAAAGCATAGAACAGAGACTGAAGGAAAGGCCATCCAGAGACTGCCCCACCTAGAGATCCATGCCATCTGTAGACACCAAACTCCCACACTATTGCTGATGCCAAGAAGCGCTTGGTGACAGGAGTCTGATATGACTGTTCCCTGAGAGGCTCTACCAGTACCTGACCAACACAGATGCAGATATTTACAGACAACCATTAGACTGAGCCCAGGGAAGAGCTAGGGGAAGGACTGAAGAAGCTGACGGGGACTGCAACCCCATAAGAAGAACAATATCAGCTAACTGGACCAGCCAGAGCTCCCAGGGACTAAACACAGAGGAAGCCAGGACTCCAGATACATAAGTAGCAGAGGATGGCCTTATCTGACATCAGTGGAAGGGGAGGGAGCCTTGATGCCCCAGTGTAGGGGATGCTAGAGGGTTGAGGTGGGAGTGGGTGAGTGGGTGGAAGAGCACCCTCACAGAGGCAAAGGGGAGTGGGGAGAGAAGTAATGGGATGGAAGGTTGGTAGAAGGGTGATAGGGAAGGGGGATATCCTCTGAAATGTAAACAAATAAAATGCTTAATAAAAATTATAAAAATATGCCAAAATAAAGACAATGTATGTTAAAACATAAAGAACAGGCAGTGTGGCTTCTGTAAGGGCCTCAGGAGTGCTGGGAGGCAGGCAAGGATGCAGAGCCATGCCCACAAATGCTCTCTTCTCGCTGTGCACTACACGGCTGAAGAACAGGCGATGTGTTCTGACTGGCATCAAGGCCAAGTAACTCTGGTATTTGGAAGTCACTAGAGCTAGAAGCTGGCGGTAGCTGAGCAACTCCCAGGGTAGGCTTTCTAACGGGACAGAAGCAGGGGGCACTACATAGGACCCTCAGATAAGGAACAATGCTCTTACAAGTTCTGATGTGCTCAATGCATTTCTGTCTATGCCAGTGGGAACTTTAATCCCTCACTCCATGTACAGTGGGACATGCCAAGAAATTGGAATTATTTAAAATAAAGCACAGGGACACACAAGGCCCACATCCCAACATGGCCGCTCAGGAGCCTGGTTTGAGTGAGCTCTGGACATAATCAGTGCCTAGTGGCACCCTCTCTCCACAGTGATGCAAGGCACTGGGCCAAAAGCAGGCCCTAACATCAAAGAAATAAGAGAACCAAGAATCATAGTAGCCCTAGATTTAAGACTCCAAAAGCTCAGATAGGCTTTTAGTTGATAAAAAAAAAAAAGGTGGGGAGGGGATCAGTAATCCTTGGTTCTGAGAAGTCGCAGCAACGAACTGCTTTTAACATGCAACGCCATTTCAATTTCGGGTTAATTTTTCACCTCTAAGAGATGTTGTAATATGAGGGGACTTTTGTATGCTTGAGTCCCCCTCTCATCTGAGGGACAGACACTGTGATCAGGCTGGAGGGAACCCTCTCCGTTGGAGCACGTGGAGTGCTGTTCAGACACTACCAGGACTTGTCTCTGATTTACTATGTGCATGTGAGCACTTCCCAGAATCTCCTCGGACGCACTTCACCCATCATCTCCAAATGGGTGCCACGTCTTTGATTAATTGATGAGTTTATGATGTAACTGAAGCCTGTGGATGGATGGAGTTAGATGAATTATTGTAATCGTCTACAGGAAAACAGGGGTCAAGCACACAGGCCCACCAGAAGCTGACACCCTGAACAGAGAGACAGGGATGTATGGGTCCAAAGATTTCCTTCTTCCTCTCTTCCCATTCCTCACAGAGAAGACTCTTGCTCGGGAGTATTAAAGAACTACCTTATTAAAAAGCAGCGGTTGTCTATTTCAACACATACTACAGCATAAAATCATTTAATATTTAAGTAGATTCCTTAGTATGGTAGAGAACCAGAAGGTAAATGAGAGAGAAATCGGCCTGTAAATACTACCATAAGTGATATGGGATCTGATCTTTTTTTAAATAAATTAAATGGGTATATGTGAAATAAACACATGTATGTTTAGCTCACATGTATGCATGTATGATATATGTATGTATGCGTATATATAGTTGAGAATAAAGTGTGTTGCCATTGGCTACCACTGTTACTTATAAAACACTTATATATTTAAAATTCCAGCAGCGTTCTGATGACAAAAATATTAGCCAATATATCTTCTTTATTAATCAAATTATGGCCTGGCTCATATCTGCATTATGTTTATAAGTCTAGAAGATAAGATCGTTACTTAAGGAGATTCTTCTTTTTATATGAAAAATTTAAACTACCTTTTCTAGTTTTTATATGAAAGATTTAAACTACCTTGCAGAAGTTCAAGAAACTTTTAGCAATATCTAACAGATAATGCAAAATATGGGATCTGCAATAATTGTGGTCTATCATGTACCTCTATCTGTCTGTCCTTTCTACATCCTTAAGTCAAAACTCTGTAGTTTATTAAGACAGGGAGATTTTGGTCCATATGAGGTGTGATGCATTTTATTAGCTCAGGGTGGACCCAGCTCATGTACTTCCTGTGGAATTTCTAAGGTGCCTGCGATGTGCATGCTTTTTCGGGTGTTCTCGAAACACTTGGCTGTTGGGAAGAGAAAGACACAGGGACCAGGCTTCACTGCTGCCCAGTAGTCATGGGAGGGCTGGTATAAAAGCCCTTCTCAACAAGTGCACTGGGAGACTGTGGCCCAGGCCAATCAGTGAACTCCCAAACTGTGATGCTGTCTGCCCTCCACACCTCATGAGTCTCCTGACGGACTTAGCTATTCAAGCCCTTTGCCCCTAGTGAGTCATAGTCTCTTAGAAGCCAGTGTCTCCCTTTTCTATTTTCTATTCCACCCTCCACTTTGCACAGGGCTTTGCACATTATGCTTCCAGAGGTGTAGTGTGCATGCCATCAAATTCGATAGTATCACACCTCTTATAATACTTCAAAGTTTTTCCAGTATTCACCAGCAGACAGACGCACTATTTCACCCAAGTTCTATTAAGTATGCTCTGTGTATATTGAAGGGACCCCATGGGTAATGGGAGATACAGTACTTTGCACGTAGTGAGAAGCCAATACACGGTAGCTTTTGTCTTCTTCCTATCATTGTGTGATTTCTCCCAGGAAGCGAGACTCCCGAGCCGCTTACAGAGAGAGGATTTCACAGTGAGCCTCGCCAGTCGGCACTGGCTCTGTCTTTATTCCACCCTAGAATATTTACACAACCCCACTTTAAACATGAAATAAAAGGATTCGGTGACTTGGGTAATCTATTATTTACACAAGACCAGCTAAAAAACACAGCGTTAGTTTTCTTGGGAGCTTCTGTATTTACGAAATTATGCCTCTGGGTTCTCCAAAGTCAAAGAAACTCCTCTTCTTCCTTCATCAGAGGTGCTCAGTACTCTGATGTCGAAGTGATTGATTGGATTCAAAGGACAAGATAGGATACACGTGGTCACCAACTTCATATTTATTACTCAGCAAATATTGATTGAATGTCATATTACCAGGTATTGTAGGCTGCTTTGGGGGAAAAAAAAACCAACCAAGTAAATGGTAATTTTGTTGGCCACGCTTTGTCATATATGCATGAGGCATACAACACAGCATGTATGTGCATGTGCAAAGACATCTTTCTCCTAGTATACAGCCTTTTAGAGTCTTATAGAAAGGGTTGGCTTCAAGCATTTTCTGACATTAAGAAAGCAGCCTTGATAAAAACGTAGGGACATTTTTGAAGGGTGATGAGAGCACTCATTTGGTAACGGGGCTTTCCTGTCATAACCCTTTATTTAGGTGACATTTCTCTGGTAAGGCTCATTAAGAACAGATCCTTGTTACTCTACTGGTGCTCTATGGCACATCATTCTCTAATGAGCAGGTGCCAATACTAAGGAGATAATGGTGGGAGAACACTGTCACAAATGATGCTTTCCCACTGCTCCATAAATGTAGAAGAAAAGCCAAGACATTGATCCCACGGCAGTGTTCTGTAACGGTGACTATTCCCATTACTGCAGGGGATTGTGGGAGATTTAATCATTCCCCCTAATTTATGCTAGTGCCGCAGAGTGCCTGTGATCAATGGACTATTGTCACCAGTCTGAAGCATTTCTACCAGCCCCTATAATGGGCCTCTTACATGCTTCAGCTACAAGTACGTATTGGTAAACGTCTTCTACTCTGGAAACCGAAGAGGGGCTACTGGCAGTCAAATCAGGATCGGCAGGTGTGGGAAAGCAACCAAGCACAATGGGAGATTTTTGTTTTGATTTTGGTATGGTTTCATTAGGTAGCCCAGACTGGCCTAGCACTTTTAAGCATCCTGCCTTGGCTTCCCAGATGTTGAAATTACTGATGTGCGCCATCATCCCTAACTTCTAATACATGATTTACAGAGCTGCAGTGAGTCAATGCTACTTTCAAAATTCACCCGTGCTTATAGTTATCAAGGCCTAGAGCCCTAGTTCTGCCAACCTGGGGTCACCAGTTAACTGTTAAGAGTCTTCTTTAGATGCTTTTAAAACATCTAAAATGTATTTATCTACTTAATAACTTTTTATAAGAACAGAGGACATACTTTGACCTTTAAAAATAAAGTTCACTTAATCTGGAAATAAGTTTATTCCTGGAAGTTTATCTTTGATAGCATAGTTTTAAAAATTGCAATTAATTAATTGTATTACTTATTCCATTTTGACTCCAAGTCTTACACTGAACTGTTTGGGATTTATATCATTGTGACTGGCACAATTGCCTATTAATAGTTTTGTTGTCTCAATGTAATTATAGTTATCATGAATATATATGTATATATAATTTAATGCATTAGAGTTTTAAATGGTTTTCTATAGAAGAACATTTGAACAGTTCACATTAGATTGTGTGTTTTCTGATAGAATTTCATTTAGCACATATTCATCTTGAGCTCACTAAGTAACCAAGGATGATGATTCTCATCCTTCTGCTTCTACCTCTCGAGTGCAGGAATCACATAGGCCACTACATGTAGTTTTAAGTAGCTTTTTAAAACTTACATTTAAATAAAGCACTGAGTTCTATGGACAAGTGGTGTAGTTTCTTATTAGATTTCTTTCAGATCTGCTGGTGTTGAGCGACACACTCGTGCAGGGACAGCCTCAAACCTTGAGGTTGCACAAGCAGAGAGCCTGCAGAGTCCTCTCTTTTCAGGACACAGAGAACCTAAGGGAGGGAGGTTCACAGGACGGCCACAGAACTGCCCACACTGAGAAGAAACGTGGGTGAAGGCATTCTCAATTTACTTGTGCTGATGGTTGGAAGGCTAGACTCTTTCAAGTTAGGGAATGGTTCTCAGCTGGACTCCAACCTGAACCCTGTTTACTGCCTACTTTTAAAGAAACTGACCCTAACTCACCACTGAGATTCGCAGTTCCCTTTTAACTACTATCGGCTGGGTAAGGTCTGTCCCCTCAATGTTCCCAGTGACAACAGTTCACATGATCAGAGATTAATTTTGCAAAGAACTTGGCTTCTATCAGCTCAGCTGATAGCCCTGATTTGAGAGCGAGGGATGGACCGAGATATCACAGGTAGAGTAGCTACCCTCTGAGAGCGTCCTTAGACACAGGTCCTCAGCGTAGTTATTTCTACCTTAGAGTACTTTACACAGATGGCTCTTGATAAAAGCTCATGACTCGATCTGACTTAGAGTGGTAAGATAAGCAGAGACATTTAAATGGGGGAAAGGAGGGAGAGAGGGAACAGGGGGTGATTTTCTTTACTGTTCTGAGGGTCAGGAGCTGCCCAGTATGTAGCCTTCTCTGATCCATGTGAAAATGGGTGGGTTTCTATCCGTTTGGGATAATTTTTAAGGCACTGCTGCTAAACCCAGGGAGAAGGGCTTGAGGGCATAACATTTAAAGTCCAGTGACTCTACCACAGCTGTGCGTCTGAGATCTGGGCGGTCTCAGATGCACTGCCGAGATACTTCCTGTGGTACCGGTTGTGGGTCCTCAGGTGACAGTGGCTTGGTGCTTACAAATGATTGCAAAGAGAAAAGAGGAGATGGAAGAGTGGAAATTTCCAACACTAGTGAAGCAGAGAGATCATTTAAAGTATATAAAACACCCTGTAAAAAAGATCGTCTAAACTATATATAAAACACCCTGTAAAAACGAGATCGCCGTTGAGATTCTTGATACATGCGTCATACATCGTGAATTGTCTTTTGTAATTTTCTTTTAAGCAATATAGACTTTTATTGATGAATAATCGTGCATATTTCTGGAGGTAGGGTGTGGCGTTCTGATGCGTGGACACATTGCTTAATGACTAAGTCAGGAAGTTAGCACGTCTATTCCCTTCAAATAACATTTCTTTGTCATAGGAACTTGCAAACTCCTTGCATTTGGTATTTTTGGGTATACATATAATTAAATGCATCATTATCATCTTGTTTCATGTGTCATATCCATTAAGGGGAAGGGTAGTTGGAATGCAGTTCGGTGTCCTACTACTGATCAAAGAGACGCTTGGCTGAGCCCTAGCAATTATTCTTCCCACGATTTGCTATTAATTAGATTTAACTGGAAGCCTGCAGGTTAAAAACATAGGAAATACCAATTTTTAGAAGATTGTTGGCAGCGAATGCTGCCTCTGAGTATATAAGAAAGTTCCAATCTCTCTGCTTCATTCACTCGTTCAGTCAATATTTATTGAACGCCTATTATGTTCTACACACTGTTGAGGGTTTTAGGGATACAGCAATGTAAAAGATGGGCTAAGTCACAGTCTCATGGACTGCATATTCTAGGGGAGGACGATAGATGGGGCCTGGACAAGGCAAGAGGGTCTGTGAGGGAGGAGATGGTAGATACACAGCCAGCCGCTACTTAGGTCACTGTGGGTCTCTCTGACATAGCATTTAAACAAGTCTTAAATGCTGCAGATTACTTGAATTTATAGATGATATGGCAAATATTTCTCTGGTCATAGTTAATACTCTGCTTATATGTTCTCTTCTATGTGTATGTCACAGGCCATATCTTTTTTTCCCTGATATAGGCTATATGACAAGAGTTCGAGATAAGGAAAATGGAGACTTTTCAGGTCTTCCTAATAAGTGATTTACTATCTTTATTGTGACTTTTAACTTAAATATGAGTCTAGAACACAAGGCCTTAAAAAAAAGAGTTTACACATTTTAAAGCATTCATTGAAAAACAACCTTGGTGCACAGTAGGCACTCGGGTGCGACCAGAACTTTGCCTCAGCCGATGGAGCCCTGCCCGAAGCTTCCCTTCCTGATCATTTGCATCCTTGGCTCACTGGCAACTTTTCACGTGTGCAGCTGGACAGCCATTGGTAGTGTGTGATTTTTTTTGATTGATGGAGTTTCACATGTCCCAGTGCATGACTAGATACAGACCTAACCCAACCAGGTTTGGAGACAGCTGAGAAATGGAGCCAAGTGAGGGAACAAGCAGAGCATCAGGAGAAGCAGGAGCCAGCCTGAGACTGCCTCGTTGTCTTAAGTTGTCTTAAGCATTGTTTCCTGTGAGCCGCTACACAGATGGGCAGCCCCCTGCACCGAAAGTGCAGAGACAAACTAATGCGAACAGGACACTATGAAATACATTTGACGTATGCAGTCACTTTCCAACATCTTCCTGTTGTTCAAGGAAGTCTTGCCTGGCTACCTTCCTGACTATCTACAGGTCTCTGTAGTTAGGCAGTCCCAGAAACCCAGTGAGGGCAGACTCCCAGATGCGAGGCTCTCTGAGAGGGGTATGAGTACAGTCGTACTTTCTGTGTCACATCAGAAGCATAAACCCAGTGCCCTTCATACTTGTTTGAGAGAATTATCCCAAGTGCAGGCTGTCCATGCATTTGGGATATACATAATTCCCAACATATTTCTGAAGGCAATTTACATGAGTGAACCACTAAAAGCCTCCCACTTAATTAACTGTACCCCTGGGGAAAAACTATGTAGGCCCGGATAAGTGTGGGAACAACATAAAGGTGTTCTCTGTGCCAAAAGGGGGATTGGGCTTGATGGAAAATCCCCAAAAAGGACCATCTGGCAGCATAAATTATCCATTTAAAGTGGCTGGTGTGAGCTAATGACACCAAAGTCGCCATGAACATGTGCAACATCCTTTGGTTGTGTTTTAATGTCCCCTCAGGCCCTGTTTCAATTATGACTTTCTAGGCTGACTATGGCCAAATATAAATTTATCCACTGTGCTCTCCAGCCCTCACAAATATATGCCATGAGGTTGCAGTTTCCTTTAATGGAAGACAGTGGGCAATCCTCTCAGGAACACAATTTCTTTCAGAAGAAGGAAAGGAAAAAGAAATCTCTCCATGCGAGAAGGATTTAACCACTAAACTCAGTAAACTGAAGACTGCACAGGGCACAGTTACAGATGCTGGAATTTATAATGATTTGAGTCATAATGTGTAGGTATGAAACCGCTTTGAAGGAAAGAGTTACTAGGCTAGAGCATTCTGTTCAAGCAGCCCTTACAGCTCCCCAAATATGCCAGAGAAGAGGGAGAGGAGGCTGGGAGGGCTGGGTCACTGCGAGGGGCTTTGTGTCTGTCACCATCACAAGCTAGCTTTAGTACACATGGAGCATGTGAGTTCGGCACTCCAGCAAAAATGTACCACCCCTATCTACTTGATTCTCATTCACCGAAGCAGAGAACTTGGTTAGGACTAATTAGTCCTTTAAAGGGGGCCCAAAACGTTTTCCATCCTTTAATTATTTTATTTTAATACAAATGAACCTTCTATCGGCGTTACACAGAGGGCACGGTTTACTGGCAATGGAAGTCAGCACTGGAGTTCTCGCCTGGCTTGGCTATACATCTCGGGCACTTTAGGCGAGCAGATGTAAATGTGGGACAAAGGTGACATACAGCCTCCAGAGAAGGGCCACATCTGCAGTGCTGCGTGGGTGATATGATAAAGACACCAGAGGCCCTCATCGTCCTGGCGCTCCCCACAACACTGTGCTGCTGATCCCACAGCTGCTCTAAACCCCTCGGAAGCAGGAGCCACGGCGCCCTCATCTACCTGTGAGCTCTCGAAGAAAGTTCCACTGCAGACTGCTGAGTGGTGAACAGATGAGGGCACTGGGCAGAAGGGAACCACACAGGACCCAGCCAGTAGGGCACGGGGCTTCATTGTTACGTGTTTTTAATTAGGACCGAATGTGACAAGTGTAGGGAGGAGGCACATGCTTCTGTGAATCTCAGACATTATATCAATTATGGTAGCTCCCATAGTCAGGATCCAGATGGGTCCATCACCCTAAAATCTCCCTCCTGCTGCTCCTTTATAGTCATATAAAGCCATCTATAGCCATAGAGTTTGTATACTGAGAAAGTGTGGAGGACGAGAGGGAGGTGTTGGAGTTGAAGATGAGGGGCTAGTTCCAAGATTTTCTTGATGCCCGTCTGTTCTTGCAGGCAGTTACTCTGAGACAGTAGTGGGGGAGGGGTGGTCAGAGAATTTGTTCTTTTTTCCCCCCATATCACTCTGTGCTAGATATAATTCTTAAGTGGACAGCACAGACCATGGTACTCGATCCCCAAGAGGATCGAAACAGCTATTACTACCATCAGATTGTTTTACAGGAACGTCATGGAGTCTGGACTGTAACCACATAGCCCTGCCATTGACTTGAGGACTGGGCTTCAGATGATTCTCAAGCCCCTCTGACTTCTTACTCATCTGAGTTGTATTGACAAAGGCATTGGAGCCCATTCCCCCAAGCCACATGGAGGTCAGACATTAAAGTTTGACTTTTATTGATGAAGGCATTGGAGCCCATTCTCCTAAGCCATCGGAGTCAGACAATTAAGGTCTCCAGAAAGTGCTACTAGCAGAATCACTCTCCAGATTCTACAGCTGCCACATGACGGCCCCAAGGTTAGACCAACGGGCATGTATTCAGTTTGGTGCAGATAGACATAAAATTGGTAGCCTTTATGATGATAGCCAATAACAAGATAAGAAGGGGAGATACCTAAAAGTTATTGTGTTATAAATGTCCACTTATAATATGCTGCACAGGGGAGTTTTTCTGCTTTTTCACTGTTATCCACAAAGTGGGGAAAGCTAATAATTTTTCTTATGAATACTAGAGTATACTAAGAAAAACAAAAACAAACCAAAACCCAAAAGGTGTGTGTATATATAAAAGCAAAAGAAAACCATCATCCCAGCTACTCAAGAAGCTGAGACAGGAGGAACACTTGAACTTTGAGCTTGAGGCCACAGTGGGTAACATAGGTAACACAGGTAACACAGTGGGTAACCTCAGCTCAACAAACAACTAGAGCGGAGTGAAATGCACATGGGTTCAAGGTGGCAGTGACAGCCCCTGGGTGAGCGGACACACATTCTGTCATGCACTTTGGTTGTGTCTGCTGTTCCCCACCACTCTGCCAGGACAGCACAATCACGTGCACACGCTGTTTCCTTCCCCTTTATGACTCCTCTGCTCACCTGGCTCTACTTCATGCCATCCGCTGGACTGGCTGCCACTCCCTGGGGAGCGCCCTTGGCCTGTGTAAAATGGTTCTTCACCAGGACTGTCCATTTCGTCCTCCACAGACTTGAGGCGCTTGGTAGAGCTGAAAAAATAAAAATAATAAAAAGAAAGGAATGCATATTTAAAAGCACGCTAAGCCACCTTTCTGCTGGATGCTTCACTGGAAAAACGTGCAGTTCTAGGACCCTGTGCAGGCTCTTGTGGAGTGGGCCAAGTCCTGGAAGTGGTACCCAGTCTTGGCCTATGCACTCAAGTCCTGGTTTCGTCTTTTCTGATCAAGTTGCTGGCACCGCCTCCATTTGGTGCCTTTTTTTTTGCTTCATGGAGCTGATGGTCGGTTCCTGCTTTGGCTTCCACTTCGGAAGTCCCGATCTCCACAGGTGTGGCTCACAGGCGGTAATTAGAAGCAGGCCTAGAAACCTATTCCAACCCACACAGACATCCCCACAGGGTTAAAGGCAAGTAACTAAAAAGCAGGGTCCCAGAACCTTCAGGAATGCTTTGACACTTCCCATCTTCCACTTGGATTTGTTTATTATAAAAACGATACTTACTATACATTCATGTAGCCCAGATACTCCTCTAGGCACTAGAGATAAAATACCAAACAGAGTAGCTAAAAATAACAGGAAGGAGTGCGTTCCCCTGAGACCAGCAAGAGCATAGACACACAGCGGTCTGGGGGACTTTTATGTCCTTCTACACAGAGATGAGCGAAATGGCATTTTATTTCGTTTGTGTGAATGGAAACTTGTTTTCTGCAGAGGTGTGACCAAGGAATTCCCACAATGCATCTCTTTTCATTCCAGCTGAAGAACTGCATTTTTCCTCTCACAGTGAAGCTTGCCGGTTAGAAGGCGGGAAAACATCACCTGCTGCTTCTCCCTGCTCTAGCAGATCAAATATGGAGTGTCAGCAGCACAGCCCTGCACTGGCAGATCTGCCTTGGGCAGGGACTGCTGGGAAACCTGCTCATGTGTTAGATGCAGAACTTTCCCAGGGGTTCATTCATCAGACACTGGCTGTGTAGCCCCTCCATGCCAGAGGCAGGACTCAAAGTGTGCAATAGTGCGGTGAGTCAGATGTGGACCCCAGGGATGGAGAGGCTCGAGAGAAACAGAGGGGTTGAGAAGAAACCATGCACTGGTTAAGGACGGAGGAACATTGGTGTGCGTGGGCTTGAGAAGGACTTCTCTGAGCAGAGGGCGCCTGAACTGTGACCAGTCTGCAAGTGTTGGTGACATGGCACTAAGGACAGGCAATGGCTAGCAGAGGTTGGCACTCCACCAACACACAACTGTGACATTATAATGGTTTTAAAATATTAAAACTCTTTGTAGTTTTTGGCAAACTGCTACTGTCTCAAGCTTCATAAGCTTCCCCCTCTAACCTTGGCAGATTTTTTTCTTTTGCCCCATGACCCTCTCATACCTCATGACCTAAAAGGTCAATGTCTGCTCCTTTGGGGTTGCTACCAAACCTTGAATGAGAAGGCAACATACTCCCTTACTGTGAGATCATGATACACAGCTCAGCAGACACTGTGTAGCATTCTGGGAGCTGGGTCAGAAGTGGCATAAGTCAGGTATGATGTGCAGAGAATTGCATCTGAGATGCTGAAACCAATGGAGGGGCCCTGAAGAAATAGAGTATGGAGGTCAGAGAAGATATTATGCATCTGGACTTCATCCTACAAGAAAAGAGACCTCAGAAGCCCTGTGTGGGTATGTCATGGGAGTTACTTTGTGAAAAGTGGGGATGAGGGAAGAAAACGGACTTGGGAAGGCAGCAGGAAAAGCGGGGGTCGCAACCCAGATAAGGAAAGACAGACAATGTTACTGTCAGAACCTGAACTTTAGGATACATAGGATGCAATTTAGGTAAGAAATTCGAATACTTCACGTGGGTGGTCCAGTGTTCTTAGGCTTGAGGTTCTATTCTCATTAAAACCAGATTTCAGGGAAGCAACCTTATGGGACTATGCTAATTTAGAACTCAAGGACAAGTCTTGGACTGCCTCTTGAATGTCCTTCCTTTCTCTTGAAGCTTGATGAAAGATAATCACCTGAACTTTTATGTTTTACGTAAACTGTAGAGAATGCATGTCTTTTACTTGACATACATAATACACACGGAAAAACTAATTCCAATACATAAACCCCAGAAAAACCTAGCGTCTCTAAATGCATTTCTATTGCTTCTTTTGTGGAAAGCAGAGATGATCTAATCCATTGGTTCCCCTTCTTGTCAGGAAGCTCGGGGCCCAATTTAAAGTGTTACCTCTTGGTCAGGGATACTGATCTCATAAGGAGCGCCCTATTTTCTGTATGAATTCGGGTGTCTTCCTTCACACTTAGCATTACTTTTATACAAAACTGTCAGGCCCTTGTAACTTAGAGGACTGTGAGTTGGGTGAAATGCCCTGGTGTCCCTCAGACTTGCCTGTTCTGGCTGTAAGACCTGCAGGGATGTGATTATGCTTTCCCCCCCAGGGGAACTGTCCTGCTTTGATTTTTCCAGATTCTTATATAAAGATATTGAGACTTAAAATCTGGATGACCAAGAGGAGTAATTTGAATTTCTTCCCTAATTTGGATCCTACACAACTGACTACATGTTTTACAGTGCTTATGATATCCAAATATAGAACTGAGGAGCATACCAAGATGCAAGAGGTTGTGTTCAGGGTGCATGGGTGCAAGCCGACAGTGCTCTGGGAGCTGCCTATCAACTTCCCAGGATATTTCTGCTTCTCCCGTCGTCCCTAGGCTCCTTTCCTTGCCTTATGTGTGTAGCCAGACACGCCCATTTACATGGGCCAGGATTCAGCCCCAACAGTGACACTATTAGAGAAATTGACTGGCAGAACTCTGCGGTCTTGGGAACCAGAAGTACGGGTGGCATCACCGAAAGTTCTCATCCTCGTTGACAACCGGATAATTCTCCACTTTTTTTAAAAATTAGGACTGGTTTTCGATCTTTAGTGCCTACTCCAGGCTCAGATTGTTTTAAGTGCTCAAACACTGCTGTGTGCACGGGGCAAGGGAGCATCCAAGCATCTACACTCAATGAGATCCGACCTCAGAGGCCAATTCCACTGTGTGTTGCTCCCCCGTTGTTAATATTTTTCTGAGTTCTAAAGATTTGATTTCCTTGGAGTGCTCTAATAGAAATCAGGTATAAGCTGCACTAGGTGGGACACTGTACGGCTAACGTTGACGCCTGAGCTTGCATACGAGGACATTCAGGATGGATCCAGGCTCAGCACCTGAATGATGGGAGTATGGATAGAGGGAGACCAGGATGCAGGAGGGAGGAAGTAGGCACTGCTAGAAACATAGGCCAGGGCCTCCTGAGGCAGCTTACTGACTCTATGAACTGCACATGGGCAGCGCTCTTGACAAAGTTCTTTAGACTAAAACCCCTATCCTTATTTTTACCCAGCTGCTTAATGATCTTAGAGATGCTCATCCTGGAAAAATAGAAACCATAGAGAAAACGCAGATATTTTGCTCACTTTCTTTACTTATTTCTTAAAACCGGTCCTTAATTCTATTTCTTCTATTGCTTGCATCCTACTATGTGAGACCCCTGGGTCTTGCTTGGTACCCACAAGACAATGCAACTCCCCTCACTGAGTGCTCACATAAACCAAGCTGAACATTTCCACTTGTCACTGTGCAGAGCTCCTCTGATTTTTTTCTTTGTGTCCACAGTGCCAAGTAAAACTACTTGGTGCTTACTATCTGCTTCTCATCTGGGAAAGTTAAGACATTGTCAAGGGACATAGAGCCAGATGGGAGGTGAGATAGGCTCATACTGACAATACAGAAACAGTATTCAGACAGTGGCCACTACAGGCCAGCCTGAGGTGGAAATTTGAGACACTGCTTTTCTGGGATCCTGCACTCTGTAGTTCCTGAGTACTAGGGTTTGTAAATTTCAAAGATCTGAATTTGAATTGTGTGTCAGTCTTTACCAGACCTGTCACCCTGGGCAAGTGGCTTGATTACTCTGTGCTCTATTGGGTCCACTGAAGCAAGGGCAGAACAGTTTGTTGGTGACAACTAAGACTCAAGCTAAAAGGACAACTAAAAACATAGAGACAGATTAATGCTAACAGAGCATCATCAAAGTGGCCAGTTGGCAATGGTTTCTGTGTGTGTATCTGGGGTATTCTTCTAGGCATATTTTCTAACTTGTAACAGATAATTCTGTTTAATCTATATATTCCAGGACTCGTTTAAAATCAGTGTAGGGAGGGTAGTGAGATGCCTTGGCAGGTAATATGCTTGCTGAGTAAGCTTGATAACCCAAGTTATCATGGAAGCCCATGTAAACATCAAAGAAGAGAATAAGTTCCCAAAAGTTGTCCTTTGATCTCCAATAGACATCTTTGCAAGTGAATACCTTGTATACCTTCATGTATTCTCTCTTTCCTCTCTCTTCTCTCTCTCTTTCTCTCTCTTTCTCTTTCTCTCTCTCTCCTTCCCTCCCTCTCTGTTTCTTTTGTCTCTCTGTCTGTGTCTGTGCCTCTGTATCTGTGTCTGTGTCTGTGTGTCTGTGTCTGTGTCTGTGTCTCTGTCTCTGTCTCTCTCTCTCTCTCTCTCTCTCTCACACACACACACACACACACACACACACACACACACACACACACACACACCCCTAAATAAAAACATCACAGGAAGAGGATAACAAGAGAAAAATAAACATTACTGAGTTATTAACTACTGATATTTGTAATTAACTGCTTATCAGGACTAGTTATTCACTCAATAGGAGAATGACATTAGCCTCTTTTTTTTTTTTTGGTTCTTTTTTTTTTTCCGGAGCTGGGGACCGAACCCAGGGCCTTGTGCTTCCTAGGTAAGCGCTCTACCACTGAGCTAAATCCCCAGCCCTGACATTAGCCTCTTAAATGACAATAATCAGCCCTTCAGCCACATGTCACAACATAAGATCAGAAGCCAGAGCTTGGAGGACATGGAAAGAGAGGTGGTAAGAGACACTGCTCGACAGATGCACGGAATAGTGGTCACATGCAAAAAACAAGCCGCCCGTGAACTTTTAAATGAAGCACTGCCCACAAATATTTACAAAGCTTTTATTGTTGACCAAGTATACTGTCTTTTCTATCAGTAAACATTCAAAATCCTCCAAGTGTATTAACACCCAAATGTATTCATAACCCCCCTTTTCTGTGATAAGCGCATTTGGGATTCAAGACCTTTATGTGTGTGTGTGTGTGTGTGTGTGTGTGTGTGTGTGTGTGTGTGTGTGTGTGTGTGTAGGCGATACTGTAATGCAGTGGGGATGGGAGGCATTGAAACAGTGCTGAAGGTGAAGGTGTAACAGTGTTGGAAATGATAGCTCTATTCGTCTTCAAGCTGACGTCTAAGACACTGTCCATGAGCGTAAGGTAGACGCCCACCAAGGCAAATGTCCACACTCTGGGCGCTATTTTCAATCTCTAATGTTTGCACTTGCTGTGACAGAAGTCACGTGATACGTGTTTTCCTGCAAAGTCCACACGCATGACTGGCGGTCCTCTTCTCCTGCTTTCTTTGTTGTCACGGTCCTGTGCTAAAGCCAATAAGAAAAGGGAAACCACGACTCTGATGGGTGCCTCATCCCTCACCCCTGGTCCAGGTTATCTAGAGAAAGCAGGGTCTTGCAAAGTCCTCTCCAGATGTTGGCTCTGATAACTAAGGGGATCAGGAAGCTTGGTGCTCACGGCAGGTTGTGTTTTCCAGCCCCAGTGTTAGCTTTTAGAGGCCTCCTGGACCACTTAGATCCAAACGATGGCCTCATCCCACCATCTGCCCTGCATGTTTTTATAACTTCATGCGTGGATATAAAATCAATTATATCTTTGGAACTTCTGCAGACTGGATTGGAGAATTTACAGGGCCCAGCCGGCTAAGAAGGTTGTGGGCGGGGTTCTTACTCTGGTGTCAGCAGTGCCTACCTTATGCCAATCAAGCCAGAGCACTCATCTCTTCTATCCCAGAAGTCATCCATTTTTCCCCAAGAATATACTACATTCATTACTGCTCTTATCCATGTCTTTGCTCATCTCTCTCCCAGACCACCATGCCTTTCCTGCCTCCCCTTAAAGCCCTCAGAGTCGAGAGCACCTTACCCTTTAGGACAAGGCCTATTCAAATTATACTTATTTCATGGGATATGATTGAAGTACTTGCTTTTTAAATGTGTATGTGTGTGAGTGTGTGTGTGTGTGTGTGTGTGTGTGTGTGTGTGTAATTTGTCTCATGTATGTCTGGCCTCCTAATGAGACAGTTTATTGAGGCTGTCTTTTTACCCTCTATTGCTATAGACACATTGCTAAATGTCCAACAGGTACAGTGCTAAACATTAAGGTGTGTCTCCCTCTGTGTTTTAGCCCCCTTCGAGGGTACCAATCCAATTACCTGGTAGAGGATGTGCTGGGTAGAGACCTCCTCATTGCTCCTGGACTCATGCTGTAGTATGAGGAACTTTCCAAATCAGAGAGAGAAAAATTGGGGCCAGTTCCTGCAGCTATTGGTGCTAGAGAGAAAAACAAAATAAACGATGAATTAAGTCTCTGCAAATTCAAGGTGATCAAAAAGCGATGTTAGTGCAGTGTGGAACTCATTTCCTGCTGTATTTATCTGCAATGATTATCCAGAATAGTCACTAATAAACCGCCTTTGAAGGCTTATTGACAACAAAAATGGTCTCTACCAAAAAGGCATATTCTTTCCAATGTGTCTTTTACCTTTTTACTTTACTTTAAAAAAAATAGTCACTAAGCTTACAGCATTTAAATGAAAATACCTCTCATATTTCACTGTTAATTTTTTCAAACGACTTCTCCAAATGTTCCCCAGGTCTTCTCACTTTGATCCCAACAGCTTATCTTCAACTGTAATCTGGAATTCTGTTCTGAGTTTTCATGAGTCCCACAAATTCATCCATCTAGGTGCTCATTTCCCATTTCCTGTGATGTAAGCGTTCTCTTACTCTCTTTACTTGGTGGCACACAAACTCTTTCACACATCTGCGCCTGGAGGTCTGTTTTATTTTGTTGTGGTGGTGGTGTGTGTATGTGTGTGTTATTATTATTATTATTTTTTTTGCAAAGAAAGATTCACTGCATACACCTTCATTCCATACTGTCAGTGACAGCAAGAACTATGGCTACAATGGGACCCCTTGGCCCCTTATGTCAAAGTATTTGCTACTCACCCGTATAGAAGATTCTGCCAACTTCTGATTCCATTTCACTAACCTATTATTTTCATAACGTATTCTTTCTGAGCTGTAGCTATCTGTATTTTTATGTCTTCCAGCCTCTGGATGCCTTGTTTACAGTAGCTTAATTATTTTTAAATAAGTTAATAATAATCTACTAATCTTTCAAAACTACAAATTATATGATGAGACTATCAGTTAAGGTAGTATTTTGAAATGTTATGTGAAAGCAGGACAGTAGTTGTATTCACTAGTGTGGGCCCACTATTAAGCCCATTAACATAAGTAAGTGTATTCAATACACTAATAGCTATCAGGAGAAAAGATAATGAGGGACAAACACTATGAGTCCAGATTTTACTCGTGGAATGATTTGGAAGCACTGCTATTACCAAGAAGAAGGGCTGTAGATCAGAGATACGGCCATCAGCTATGAACATATCACAGGGGAACCTGGTAGACTAAGGTACAGATAGCCAAGAAGCCCGTAGAAATTGGTCTGAGAAGAAGAGGCTCAGGGGAGTAAAAGGGCCTGGGAAAAGGTACCCGTGGAGGATGCTGAAAGGACAGGCAACTGGGAAGAGAGGAGGAATCCTGGGTAGAGTGAATAACCTGGAGATAAGAAAACAGAAACCGTTGACTGGGTTTCTGACAGCTTTGTGTCATAAGACACAGAGTGAAGAAGATATGGCTAACGTAGAGTCATGATGGGTGGCTAACGTTGGGTCATGAAGGATCTGGTATTTCTCTGTAGAAGTACAGATCTGAATCTGAAACATGACAAGTTTGTGAGCCACCGAGGTACTCACATCCCCAGGAGTAGAAGCCACTGCAGTTAGCTTGCCAGTCTCTAAGCATCGTCCCTGCCAGCAGGAGGCGACCAATAAGCACTGGCCGTAAGTTCGGTGGTTGTGGTGAGACAAAGAAGGGCCTGCAGCCCATGGCAACACTACCCTCAATTTTGCATTTATACTCTAGAGAAACCTCTCACTCATGAGAACAGGCTTGGGAGAGAAAGGATGGTTGAAGGATTGCACTAGAAATGTCACTTAAGCAAGAAGATGAAGTAAGATGGCTTCAAAGGATGGCTGGGAGAAGCCATTGTTGATAATGTGTCACCAGTTCACTGAGACAGGAAGGAGAGCTTCCAGGTTGTTGCCTGGGGGACAGGATGAGTTGTGTAGTTCTGTGAGTAACTCTGGAGTCAGAAGACATGAGAGAATAGAACAATTTCTAAGAGAATACAACGAGTTGGCTACTAGCAACGACTAAATCTCAAGTGTCACTGTCATATAAAGACAATCTCTCCTAAGACATGGAGAACTGAAGCTCAAACATGCGTCTCACTGCTGGGCTTTAAAAGGGAGGGGGCGCTTTGGCTCATCTTGACACAGTGTATCAGGTTCCTGCTCAATAATGCTGCTAGTCATTCTATCATCTGCTTTGGTATTCAATTTATTTGCATAATTTCATCTTTTATTCCACAATACTTTATGTATGGACTGGGCCATTATGCAAGACGGCCCACGTCACTCGTCATTATCGTAGCTACCTGACACATAACATGACGGGTGCTCTTAAGGCCTTGTGCCTCGCGGAGCCTACCATTAGGTGTCCTTGATAATGAGAGAGCATGAAAAGGCCTGTCCATGTCAAATGTGCGAATTTAGATCTCCTTCACAAATTTCAGAGTGGTGTTGAGGCCTCTGCTTGGTGGGAAAGCTTGGTCACCCCGGAGCATAGTGAGGAAGGTGAGATCCCCTGAGGCTGGCTGCTATGAGGAAGGTAAGCAGGAGTGGGAAGGCCTGGGCCGGGCTGAGGGAGGGAATGCTGAGGCATCTGCCACAGTTATGGACATTGGCACTTCCACTAAACACGTCTGGGTTATCTACCCTAGGAAAATGTCCTTTCTTTTGTTATCTTTGTACAATATCAAGGGAGCCAAAATACATGAAGAAAGCTTATGTAAATAGTGTTCTACCTCTATATGGATTTTAAAAATTAACTCAGCCCCCCACACACATTCCTTAACCTGCCCCGTATTGACCTCCAATGATCATGTCATTTGCAGTAATGTGAATTCGGCAAAGGCACCAGATGGCCTGGTCCAGAGTGCTCAATGAACTCAGGGTGAGTGGTTTTAGAGGTTGGCAAACATGTGCATCTCAAATTTTAAAACATCCTTGAGTCAGAAATGAGAATGAGCTTCTGAACCTGGGTTCAATAATCCTAGCGATGTAGAGACCCAAACTGTGTCTTTCTTATGAGGTCCTTGCATCCACACAAGCCCATCACTGTCATTGTGTGCAGCCCGTGCCATGTGTAGGGTCAGGTTAGTAGCATGGTATACTGTGACCAGGAGGAGAGGGCCCACACTTAAGTCCAGGTTTCCTGTCACAATGTCCCTATAAAAGGCACAGTGTGCTCAGGGCCTCCCACCTGGAGAACAGATAGAGTCTTTGGTGAGCAATGAAGACAGACTACCAGAAGGAAACAGTGGGTACCATGTACCGCAGAAGTACTATAGCTGTACATCATAACGACTATGATAAGCATGCAGAACTGGCTCCCAGGACTACGTCGTCATCAGTACGCACCCTTGTGCATTTTCCCATGGGCCAGCTGCCATGCCATGATAAACCCACCATTCCATTTAATACTCACAGTGCCAGCAGGAAGGGACGAAATCAGACTGCCTGACCTTATAGTCATCCAGATCCAAGAACGACTTCTGTATTCCTAAACAGCTCCCTACCCTTTTCGTAGACAGTTGAAGATCAATAATAAGCTTTGACTCAAGGAATTTGTTATCATCCCCACTTACCTCCCTTACATCGGAGTCAAAATGCAACTGTCTTTCTATCCATAAGCATAGAGGAAAAGAGCCCTATTTCTTAAGCAATACTGCAGTTACTGTAGCCTAAGTATCTTCCTCACCAAGGAGGGTTTCTCAAAAGGTTAACTTTGGAAATTGTGCCTTCAGATGTTATTTCTAAGTCATGCATCTTCCCTTCCCCCTCTTTCCTGTCATGAGTAGAATGTACTCTGTGTCATTTCTTAATAAATGGTTTGCTATTAAGACATCATTATAGTAATGTGGGCTATTGGAAGAAAGGGGTTACTTCAGTAGCCAACCCTCTTGATGACCTGCGCTTCTATACACATTAGCAGTTGGATAGGGCTGTGGTTATTGAACTTCTGCCATCCACCAGAGACAATCTGCTCAGGGCTGCATTGCTGGAAAGAGAGAACTATGGGAAAAAATTATCCAAATTTTCAGGCTCCTCTGCCTGGGAGATGGTGGCGCTGGGTTTATGGCTTGTGCGATAAGGGTTGGCAGGGAGTATTATCACAATGTCTACCCATGTGTCCAGCCTACTGCCTGAAGGCACACAGAGGCTGCATTTCATGGGACGCAATGCATGTTTGCAGAGCCCTTTAGTGCCTTAGGCATTGCTCTATATGCTTACAAACAGGAGACAGGATGTAAAACTTCTGCCTTTGAGGGTCTTACATTCTAGGGATCAGTTGTCCCACCCCTACCTCAGGTCTGCATGTCCCCTCCCCAACATACACAAAGGGAAAACAGGGAATAGGAGCCATAAATCCCTTCCAAAGGCCATCAGCACTCAATTTGTAGCTCATAAAATAACTATGAAAAATTAAGACATCTTTTTCTTCCAGTCGTATGACCTACCAAAAATGCTCCCTGCGCATTTGCAGCCTACACCTTATAACTGGGCGCTGGGGGCTCCGACAATAGCACCCGTTCCTTGCCAGAACAATTTCATGTTGTTTTGAATTCCATTGGCAAAGGTCCTATAAGAACGTCCATGTCGCTGCCACAAAAGGGGGGAACATGGGAAAATACTTGTTCTTTCTTCCATCAAAGGCTCGGCTGTAAGACACACAATGCTATGAAAACTGGCGAATCTGGAACCATCGTTAAAGGAAATTAACTTGGAAAGTAATTTATGGCATGAAAATCCAACTCCTTTGTTATCTCCCTTTTACTGTAATATGTTTCCTGAACACTGCCTAAAAGAGAGGGCTTTTAGAAAGGAAGGGGAGAAAAAAAAAGTATAGTAAAATTAACTCATTTTATCAATTTGCGTTCTCTTCCAGAGTTTCCTGACTGTGGCTATGAAGGGCTGTAAAACTGATGAATTTGCATGGAAAAAGAAACCAGTGTAAGTAATTTGTGTAAGAGGTAACATGGACATAGACGGCTATAATTCAGACGCCCTGCAGATAGCAGACCGCTGCAGTGTGCGCAGTTACGGGCAAGAAAAATGACCACGCTGCAGTCAGTCTGACTTGAATGGAAATCAATCATAAAGGTTCTTTCTGTGCGGCTTGTACACCACAGTCTTCAGCGACTCCTTTGGCAAGCAGACTTCTGGTCTGTGAACCCTTTGCTGATCTCCTCTTCCTACCCCTGTTTTTAAAGGAGTGGCCAAGTGCAGGCCGGGAGTGGGGTTTTTCAGACAGGAACATAAAAGGAAGGCACTGAACTAAAACATGGATTTCCCTCGATGCGAAATGAGCTTGCCTGCTATTAAAAGATTTAAGCAATGCTTTTTCTGAAATGTAGCGCTAGGCGCCAAAAGCCAGCAGAATGCTTTTAACCCCACAAAAGGCAGTTGCTAGCATGCACAGACCACCTCCCTCACGCAGCCGTGACTTATGAATACGAGTTAAGGAACCTGTGTGTTTGAGTGTGTTAGTATGCCAGTGTTGGGGGTGTGTGCCCGAGGATAAGAGGAATAGTAAGTGTAGAAATTTTTATTTATGAAAGATGTTTCAGGTTTTATTAAAATAGGCTGAATCCACTGATACTGTGTTATACTCCACTCTGAATGATGAAGGTTTCTGTTTACCAGATAACTACTATAAGTTTAATTTCTAAGCTGGTCCTACTCAGTCACTTTTGTGTATAGAAAAAGTCTTAAAGCTTGAGAAACCCAGGCATAGTCTCTATGGAGAAGAGCCGTCTCCTACTTGCAGATTACATGTGTAACAAATGTTTACCGAATTGAACTAAAAGCATATGAGCATGCTAAGGAAAACAGCAAAGGATTTCTTTCTGCCGATTTTTATTATATACCAGATAGGGTACATAAAATACAGAATTTTATCCTAGGGTATTCCTATGGCATATAGCAACATTATTCTCATTGCCAAGTGAGGAAATGAAGGCTGATGTTTAGCAAAATGTCCAGGAATAGCATAGGGATTTGATGTCAGGTGTCTCTACATATCAGCTAAAGAGACAGGGGAGCCACATTCCTGCTCCTGTCTTTGCTGTCTCATAATTATGGGGGAGATGGGTCTCACGAGATAAATTGTCACCATAGGTAGCAAGACTGCCGTGCCCCCACCCCTGTTCTCCAGATCTTTAGCATAAGGGAGTTGTAGCTACTGCTCTTCTGGATGCAGGGCCTCACATTTGGTCCAGGAGAGTGGCCATGGGGCAGCAAATGATGCTGACTGATGTCTTGCATTAGTGGCTTCTGCCTTTGGGACTGAAATTGATTTTCTGTATTTCAGAGCATCATCTTGTCTTGGCTTTTGGTTGAAGTCAGATGCAGTACCCGTTTAGTATAAGATACAACCTTAGCCATGGGATTCAGTCTTCTTGACAGAGGATAGATTTGAAGGCATAAAAGGTCTTTTTACCACAATGATCTATAACCCACTGAAGGGCTTCTACATATAAGCTCCTTCCCCAAGAGTACACTGGTACTATCTGACCATTAGCTGTATCAAGAGGGAGCCTTCTTAATAACACATTAATTAGTTATATAAACAACAACAACAGCAGCAGCAGCAACAACAACAACAACAAGAACTGCCTAATTTTCCTCCTCCACTTACTGAGAAATCCCAGTGTTAATTATGTACTCCTATTAATCACATTCTGGATGGCACAGCATCCGATGTGTGGTGTGGCTTTGCTGAGTGTTCAGTTAGTCATCCCAGACACGCCTACAGGGCGCCACCAACAGCCTTTCCAATCCATGAAGGCAAACTACAATCGCATATTCCAGACCAAATTCCAATACCTGTGCATCCTTATTGTGGGGCAAAAAGGAGTTCTATAAGGCATTTGGAAATCACAAGAAGGCCTCTTAGCTCCTCCCTAATGTTGCTCACTGGATATTAATATTTGTTCTTAAAGGTGAGCCTTAGGAGCAAATAAAGATTTAGCAAAGAATATATTATCGGTAGTGATCTCTTGAATTTCTGCTCATAAATAGAAACATATTTTTAAAACTTGTAGAATTATGTATCATTTAAAATGCTGGTATGGTTAACCTATTCATAGCTGACCACTTTAAAGTTGGAACATGTCAATGTCAAAACAGGATCTTTGAAAGTCCCACTGTTCATTAAATTCCCATTAGCTGCCCAGGATGCTAGTAGAAATGTGGGGCTTGGCTAAAATCATGAGAAATGGGAATTTTCTAGATTGATGAGTAAGAATAGTACAAGTGTGCTTTATTCTGTCATGGCTGTTACCTGAAGGGACCACCACAATGGCTGTGATAAACCAAGTTCTGGAGCATAATGCTAAAGTTGGTCATTGGTAATTATATACATGAGAATGTTGGCTGACAGTGGTAGGCTTCAGGCTCAGCTCAAGAACACACGGTAGATGATCAAGGGCAAAGGCTTAATCCAGTAACGATCCTGGGAATTACCATTATTGAGCTCTCGCTAATCCAACACGAGGCATCCTATTATTTCACCTCTATGTTCTTGCGAGGTCTCCCCCCGCTTACCACTCAGATTTATGCCCAGCTTATAGCCAGGACTTACTTTAAATATCTTGTATTAAATAAATAATTATAACCCATGAAGGAAACACAGGCAAGAGGCATTATAAATATTGACCGAAGTCCTATAGCTATTATATTTCAAACTTTCGTCCCTATTATAAACCCTGAACCATTTCGTAGCATCCTATAGGCATGTCTGTGTTTGACGGTCTGTGTTAAACACACACTATGTAAGCAGAAATAACTCAGAAAAGACTAGCAGTGGATGGAACTAGAAACAGAGACCATGACGAGTTCGTATGTACATCAAGATGATGTGTGCGTCTTGCAAGGTCTAGTGTCCATCATAAGAGCACTCAGAATCTGGTGAACTTAGCGGACACTTTAGTTGAGGATAGAGATAAAGGGCCCGAACCCAGCGATGAGCAGCTCTAACCAGGACTGGCAGGAGTACGTACTTAACAAAGAGCACAGGGCAGTCATGCACAGTGCTACCTGTTGTCAAAAGCACATTCCCTCTCTCCTTCTAGGTATGACCTGCATAGTCACTCACATACACTGGTCAGGACACATATTCAACACAGGGCACACACATGTGTCATGGTAGGGGGACCAGCTGTGGATAAAGTAGCCTCCGGGTGGGCTCTCCTCTTAGTAGCCCATCCTCTTTTGGTTGGTGAGGAAGGGATGGAACTCAAGGTTAGCCACCCATACACAAATGGTATTCCAGAGAAACAGCAGAAAATCTTAGCACAGTGGGTCCATTCCATTTGCATCCCGCTTTACTATCCCAACTCTCACCGAAAACGAGTCAGGGAAATAAAACCATACGACAAAGAATATTTTTGGAAATAATTCAACTTTAACATTTATTTTAAAATTGTATTGAGTCGTACTGGGAGGAAATCTGTTCCTTAAGCCAGATAGGCTGATAGTTTTTTTTCCTTCCTAAGAGTGTGGCAACATTTATTATTTCCTCTCTGTGTGGGGGCTTGATTAGAACTAGAAAATGAGACATTTCCCATGGTGTAATACATTTAGAATGAAACGGCTTAGATGTGGGAAAAAAAATTTAAGGGGTTGATTAGAATTTTCTATTATATAGCTTATTTAACAGATTTTCTTTTAAAGCTGCATTTTGGACATAGAGATGATTTTTTTTAAAGGCCACCCAACCTATTGTCTACTATACACCAGACCTTCCTTCCAGAGGGGTTGGTGCTGGCTTCTCCACATAAGATGTGTGATGTTCATTTTAAAATAACTAGTAGAGCCTGCTATTGACCATCTAATTATGCCGAGTTCCATTTATAAACATAGCTAACCACTAAGTTTATGGAGACTTTTTGTGCTGCTTTAATAGGATATTGATCGAGAGCATAGTTTGAGTGGCCTGCCATTGAATTGTGTAATGCCAAACAAAGGCAAGGTCACAGTGACGGTCCGTGCTGGGGCTGCAGCATGCGTTTTATCGTCGTCTTTTTGTTTCTTCCTCTAACGTCGAAGCCCAAAGGGCTTCTTGCTTAAAAATATAAATTGTATAAAAAATTAATTTCTGTACCACGGTCATTGTTACTGTGTGCGTTAGCTGAGGAGAGAGCTAGTAGTCTGCCGGCTCGGAGTAGGATGGTTTAAAGTTGTCCTCCTCCAAGGAAGGGAGAAAGAACTGCCACGATTTAAGGGCTAATCCTCAAAAGAGGGGGCACCAGGGACTTCTCACCTGAGACCCACTTCCTCATTAGTCTTTCCAGGTAAGGACAATTTGTATTTTCATGTTTTAGCTTCTCCCTACCAGTGTCTCATTTTTCTCATTGTGCCTTTTAGCTGAGTTAATTCCATCTCACAACTCCCATACATCAGGTTAGATTCGATTCATTGGTTCTTAGGAAACCGCTGGCCTGACAAACCTACGTGCGTGGGCATTGGAAGCCCTACCAAGGACTTGAAAAAGAAGTTTAAAACAAACGGTTTTCGGAACTCCCATGATGATTCCTGTGTGAGAATATCAGCAGTGCACGTTCCCAAGGCAGGAAACAGCCACTAGGGTGCCACCTCATGCCAAGCTGAGGCACAGGCCCTGTTCCATTCACGGCCACTCTCCATTGACAAACAACTCAGGAACCCCCGAAGTCCACCGGGTAGTCAGGCTTTGTGGCAGAGCCAGAGCAATTCATCTGCTGGACTTTAATAGATTCTGCAGCCACGGAGCAGGAACCAGAGCACAGGCCGAGTAGCTGAGAATGGTTTTCACACCCAGAGACTCTAAGGCCGGCCACAGTGTACTGAGAATCCTGGCTTTGCAGAATTCCAGGGCCGTGAAGTCATCTTGAGCCACGAAGTTTACTTAACCCTTGCAGCCAGTTTGGGTGTACAAACCACACTGGCAATCGGAATGGCCAGACCGGAGGCACAATGGCCTGTGTGTGTATCTGTGGTTTTTTACTCTTTCCCACTGAGGCCTTTAAGGTTTCAGAATCTCTCCAGCAACTTCAAGGAAAACAGTCAGCACTTTAGAAGGAAATGAGCAGGAGTGGAGTTTGGGGCAGAACTTTTTCGAGTTCACACCAGGAGGGACATTTGGCAGCCTCAGAGCACATACTCTGAGGAAACGCCTGGCACAAAATAAACAAGAGTGGGCTTGACAGAGAGCCCTTGAAGCAGCGACATTCAGCAGCCAGCAGAATGGGCTCTCCTTGGCAGCTCCTGGGAGGGGCCAATGTGGAAATGCCTGTAGAGGGCTTTGTGTAATAAAGCACCATCTCAACAGATGGCTCCTGTCTCCTCCTTCACGGGATTATGCTAAAACAACCTCACTGATTTGGAACCATAGTCGCTCCTGGGAGCCTCTCCCCTGTACTGAATTCTTCTTTTTCTCTGGCCCAGCGTGCAGTGGTCTGTGTTTTCTCCCTCTTGTGGAACAAGGTAATAAATAACTAGAAGTGTTTTCAGATGGCCCTGCCACGTGTGGAGACGGACAACAGAACAAATCCATACTCTCAGCTCCAGCGTTTCCGTTACTACAGCTCCCAAACGTTAGATGATAACAGTGAAAACTTTAAGGGTGTTAGCAGGAGACAAGGGTGAAGGAATTCATGGCTTCCCACAGCTCTCCTGGGTCAGTTGGAGTCCTGAGTCCAGCAGTTCCTTGCATCTGATCCAAGCATTTATTGTCCAGCAGCCTGACTGTCTAGTCTGACTCTCACCTAGGAATTTGTGAGGCTGAGTTTCATTGCCACCTTGGAGGTGGCACTATCCTAGACAACAACATCAGCATAGCTATTTCAGTGACTCTTCATCTGCAGATACTGAAATAGCACTCACTACTCTAGCACGGTTAGAACCTCGCTGGAATCCTGGGGGAAGTAAATATTTTCACTATCACATGTAGAAGGCCAACACTATGTATCTGGAAAGAGAAACAGTTTAAGACAAGGGTATCGTTTCTGAGTAATATGAAGTCTCCACACTGTATGAGGCCACAACCTGCTGTAATTGTGATGAGGTCGAAGAATAGGCTGGGACGCCAAGGAACAAATTCAGAGGGATTAAGGAAGTCTGATATTAGGGCCAGTAAAATATCCACACGAGGGACAAAACAACAGACAGATCCAAGAGGGGTGTGTGTGTGTGTAGTTTGAAAAGGCAAAGCACAGTGCTTTCATGGCAATGAGATGACCCTGCTTAATACATAATAGTAGACATGTGCCCTTACACATTTGTGGAGACACTTAGAATAAGTAACAGCAACAAAAGCACAAGAGTAAACCCTAATGCAAATTATGGGGTTTAATTAATAATTGTGTGCCAATACTGGCTCACCAACAGTAAGAATTCCAGCATACTACCCACAGTTGTTAATAACCAGGGTCTGGTTAGAGTTGGTGCATAAGAGACCCTGTGTTTTGCTATCTGAAAATCATAAACCCAAAGAACTGCTTTAATACATGGCTTTTTCCAGGACTGGTGATGTAGCTAATTGGTATGGGATTTTTCTATCATGTTGAGACCTGGGTTCGATATATAGCACCACCAGAATTAACAATATCAAGTCTACTATTTGAAAACAAAACCACACTGACAATGAATCTAGGGAAAATATAATTGTGTACTTTACTTGTTCCATTTTGCATTTTAGCAATCCTTCAAAAACGTATGCCAGATGTAAAATCATCACCCCCAACAAGAAATGCACAACCAATCAAAGCCCAGAAACCAATGGTCTACCTTACTCTATGATAGAGTTAGAGAAGTAATCACAACAAAGGCCTGCAGGAGAGATGCTCTTTGTCTTTGAGTTCCACAGCATCCTTTATCTCTGTAAAGGGACGCTGGCCCAGCCACAGGAGTGCCAAGTGAAGCAGTGCCTACATGTCTAGCACCAAGTACAAGATGTGCACTTGGTAAATTCTCACTCACAGAATCTTTAATATTCAAATTTAACACGCAGGGCCTTAATAATCCATTGCCACTTAGCTTATTTCTATTTCAAGGATGCAGAATGTTCCTCATCCCTATTTATCTGCAATAAATACCCATACGGTCCTAAAACAGACCTTACAGGAAGAGGAGGAGCAACGCGGTTCTGGGAGGAATGGACCTAGACTCAACTTTGTGCAGTTTGGGTGGTATGCTTTGCTGGGTACTTTTTGTTGGCCTAACATAAATTATGAAACTGGAAGCCATGAAGCTGAAGAGTTGCCTCCAGGAGATTGGCCCGAGGACCTGTCATAGGGCATTTTATTGATAATGACTGATGTGGGTGGGACACACCCACCATGAGAGGGATCAATCACTTCTGGGCAAGTATTCCTGGATTATCTAAGAAAGCAGGCTGAGCAAGTCCGTAAGCAGCACTCCTCTGTGGTCTCTGCCTCAGTTCCTGACTATAGAGTGTGACCAGTAAGCTAATGAACGCTTTCCTCTCTTATGTTGCTTTTGGCCAGTGTTTCATCATAGGAACAGAAGTCTAACTAGGGCATATGCCTCTGAGAAAGGCTTTTGGGCAGAGGGGAAGAGCTTGGCAATCCCTATTGCAGGAGCCAAGGCAGTCTATAAAATAAACCTTGACAAACTTAGATTAAAGATCTACAAGGAAGAGAGGGTCTCTGGCATGTAGTTGACTGGTTTGGCCTGAAGTCATGGTTTAGCTGATGCAGCCCGGTCCTGCTCTTACCAAACAGTGGCAGTCAGCACAAGGCCATGTGTGAGTGAGTTCTGGAGTGATTGCACAGCAGTGTGCAGAATGGGAGAGCACTGAGAAGCTGACGGACACTTACGATGCCAGGCCTTTGCTAACCAGCCCCCACAGGCACAGGAAACAATCAGACACTCTGCAACCTTAGCCCCCAGGGTAGGCATCCCTTCTGGCAGTCCTGAAGGAACATGTAGGATTCACTTGGCAATCATGCTGCCTTAGACTGAGTGGAGGTCTAATCCATCTTAAACATAAGACCTGAAAGGGAAATGAGCGAAGGGAGGAAGGGCAAGAGGCCGGGGCTGGTTCTGAGCTGTCTGGCCTCTTACAACCCCCAGACCTTGGAAGTCTGCTGGTAATGAAGACTAATGCAAGCTTCTGAGTGGCATAGGCAGAACAAAACAGGGTAGAGCTCTCATCTTAGAGTAAAATGGATTTTTTTAAAAAATCAAGACTCTGCTTGGATCTCAATAAAGCCTCAATAAATATACTTCTCTCTAATGCCTCTATGACTGGACATACTGTGATAAGACATATTCTTTATTATTAGTAAGATTATAAGAAAAATATAGACTACTGACCACCTTCTGTACATATGCACTGTTATCTGTCTATGGCCAGTAACTGGCTAATCAACCATGCACTAACCAGGAAGGCATACACCTAGTCATCTAGTTCCCCCTCAGTGAGTACTTTGGGACACCCTTCATAATACAGCCAAATTATTCCCACTGCAGGCCATCACCAGCTACTCCTATTGCTTCTCCATGAGGACTCTGCCACAGCTACCCAGGAGTACTTCACCATCAATGGCAGCTTCCCTGACTGTCAGAACTCTAGCGTGCACAGTTGCCTTCCCATCACTTAATTCCCCTGAGTTAGCCTCCGAGTATAGACTGTGCAACTTAGAGTACAGCTAAGACACGTAGCCAAGTACAGTAGTTGAACCACTTACTGTTTGACTTCGGACAAATGACTTCAGCTAAGGAAAAAGGATCCTAAGGTTAGCTCACCTGTAACCTTAGAGTTTGTTGCAAGGATCAACCAATGATGCTCCTCCCTCCAAGGACTAGCACAGTGCTTAGCCAATAGAAAATGTTCAAGAACACCTGGATTTTCCTCTAGTCCCATATTGTATCCTATTCTTTTGGACACTAAAGATTCTTCCAGACTGTGATGACTGAAACAAGACCGGAAAGAATCCCGGCTTGGAAGAACAGGCTGGCTTGACTTTTGTGGCATCTCTCACAGCCCATTGGTTTACTTGGGCATCCTCGAAAGCCTAGAACACATAAAATATGGGCTACAAATTCCATTTCGTTCTGTAAAGAACTTGATGCTGCCTAAAGATCATGTTTAACAATATAAATTTACCGACCTTTAAGCAGATAAGAGTAAAATTTTAATATCTGGTGTTTAATTTCACTTTTAAATTGAGACTAAGAGCAGGTGGTCACTGTAGGGATGCTTTCAAAACAGAGACGTTCTGGAAGAAGGGCAACTGTGTGTGTGAGGTGACTGGGCTGTCGGGGAGAAGAGACAGAGGCGTAGACAGCCGGACTCCCATGCTTCTTGCACTATTTGGGCTGTGCCATAACAAACACACAATCAATGGGCCTTTGATCAACAGAACTGGGCCGTGGCATGAACTCTTCCATCACCACTGTAGTTGCTATCGACAAGCTGGTAATGACCATGCTGTAATGCGCCACTCATACTGAGAGCATTAGCATTGCTTAAAGGTCAGAAGCAAAGTCTCTTCAGGGCAGAATTCCTCAGAAACCAGAGGGAAGACTCGAGATCTTCCAAAGCCAAGTTCACACTATGTACCCAGGACTACGTGAGACATTCAGCATTGGCCATTACCATAATGCCTCACATTACAATTCTTAATTATTCCTAGCTCAGAGATACTGGCTTTTAAACAAACCAGTTGGTATAGCTCTTCTAAGGAGAACAAAAGGGGTGTTGCAAAAGTGTTAAATTCCTATGAGAAGAAACAGCGACTGAAGGCAAATTTGGATCAAATCAGAGTAAAACGATACTTACTTTGTGACACTCTTACTAGCTCAGTCACACTGAAAACACCTGATGTGACGAAGCTGTCCTGGAAGCCCAAATGTCCTGTGGAAACAAAAACAGAAGAAAGCCAACTGTCATAAAGAGAAAACACAAAATGACACAGGTATAAATAGTCATCAAGCTGTGATGGAGCATGTGAGGCCTAAGAGCTATGATGGAGCACATGAGGCCTAACACACACCTGGTTCCCTCTGTGCTCCCATGGGGGCGGGGGCAGTCATTTGGTAACAGACATAGCCTTTGGGTTGGGTCTGGAGACTGTGGATTTTTTTTTGAGATGCTTAAAAAAATTGAGCAGGAAGTCTGAAACAAAAGATAAAAAAAAATACAGAAAGGGGCTGGAGAGATGGCTCAGTGGTTAAAAGCACTGACTGCTCTTCCAGAGGTCCTTAGTTCAAATCCCCAGCAACCACATGGTGGCTCACAACCATCTGTAATGAGATCTGATGCGCTCTTCTGCTGTATCTGAAGATAGCAGCAGTGTACTCATATAAATACAATAAATAAATCTAAAAAAATACTGAAAGAGGAGAGGAGAGGAGAGGAGAGGAGAGGAGAGGAGAGGAGAGGAGAGGACACAGTGTAGACCCAGAATCCCTGGGAATCAACCAGGATAGCCAAGCTCCGATGATGCTTCGAGACACTCACCACAGAAGTGTCTGGTCAGGTTTAGTTGCCTGTTCATTTAAATCTAATGAGGGGTGAAGATACTCCCTGCTTTTCTAGTGATTCTACAGAGGGGACTTTGGAAAAGCCGAACAGGAAATAAAAATTCAGTTTTCAAAATATAGGAACAAATTGGTTTGTACACAAACACAAAATTGTATTTGTTTAGAGAAAAGTAGCTTTTGTGTTAGTCAAATGCATAAATGGTTCAAAGTTGTTTCATTCTTGAATTTTATGTTTGCTCAATTTTAGCTGAATATAGTGACTTTTTTCTCTAGAACATCTGACTCTGTATCTATGTAGAGACCTTGTACAACTTCGTGGCGTATTCAGAACGGTTTACTGCGAATGGCCAGGGGTGCACAGTCTAAGGTGCTTTCTATTCCTGTGCCTACAGCTTTGACTCTGTGTATCCTACAAGGCACATTCCACTGGGTGGATTTGTCTGTGAAGCCAATTTAATCTTTACCTGCTTTAAAGTGAGATGCACGGGAGAAAGTGTTAACTGAAGAGATTAAAAAAAAAAGAAACAAAAACAAACAAACAACCCCCCCCACAAACTACTGTTCTTTGCAATAAGACACATACCTTAAGCCATTTGACATGAGAAAAGGGAAATCTGAATGCACAGATACCATAAGTAAGATGTCCTTGCTTCATAAAGTCTATATTTCATTCGTTGTTGAGGGGCAGAAGACTGCCGTGCGTCAGAGCATGCGTACCAGAAAGCTTACTAGATGCCACATACAGAGTGTACAGAAGCAGCTATGTGTCAGAGGGTCATTAGTGTCTGTGAGCTCTTTCCTTTCACTATAAAACAGTTTTGAATAAAGAAGTTTTCTTCCTGAGTTTTAAATTTTCCAGTTAACTCTGATATAGCACACAATATCTATGGTACTAAAAGTAGTTCTAAATATTAGGATATACAGCAACCATAACCTGGTGTTTAAAATGAAACAGCAAAGGTTCACCTTAGAAGTTCTTAAGGACTTTTACTTATCAAAGCAACCAACAATTGGGTATCTATCTGGGGACTCTTGTTCGGTAAGAGGTACTGTCTCTTGGATTAAGAGAACCAAGAAGCAAAAACTTAAACAAATAAATAAAAAACTCCCTTAAAGAGGTCTTGTCAAAACAGATCATAACATTTCTATTTTACTGGGCGCCATTAAGATCGCATTTATCCCACAGACCATAACAAAGGAAACCCGGCCTCAGTGCACGGGAGTGCGGGCTCAGTGCACACAACAGCCAGAAAATCGAAGTGGAATGGGAAACACAGTTTTCGAGCATCTCTCTTTGTCCCACAAGTTACGGGCTGACGCTTGCTTGAATGTCAAACCCTGAAAGCCTATATTTTAAGAAAAGACGCATTTCTGAACTGAGTAAATATAAACACAGACCACCCCAAATTCTGCCACCCCAAAGTGAGTCTGTCTTGATGAAGACTGGTTTGGGGGAGAGGGACCTTAGGTGTCACTTTCTGAGTAAATGAATTGTGGAAACTATATTTATATTTAATTTGCTCACTACCGGAATCTCTATACCTCAAAGTAGCAAGTGAATATCTGTGAATAAACAGATAAGTGGACCTTTTAACTGAGGATGCTCAAATTGTTTCCTTCTGCTAAGGTCTCTTCTGGGTTCCAAATATTTAAATTAAGCACCTACTGGACATTCTCTCCAGACATCTCATAGGTAGCCTTAGATCCAATACACCCAAAGTACTCATCTTTCTGTGTTTTGGTGGCATCCTTACTCTGGCTTTATACAATTACCTAATCCCATGTGTCCACACATTGATTCAGCTTCTGGTCTACATTCTTCCACCATGCATGGTTCCACATTCTCGTGATCGAGGTGAGGGCATCCCTGGTTCTAACCACCATGACAGAGAGTCTTCAAATAATTTCTTGTCTACTATCCATTGATTCATTTTGGTACCCTCAAGAATCCATTCTCTAATCTGAAGTAAGAACCTTCTCAATGGCAGGAAGATCTGACCAGTCGCTCTCTTAAGACATTTACTGAGTGGCTAACACAGGCCAGGTGCTGTGCTAGACCTGGGTCCCTAATTTCAGAGTCTACAGTTTAACCACAGAGACAGCTAAAACAGTTTAACATAGATTAGTGGGGGGGGGGATCACAAACAGTCTAAGTGACAGGAAGAGAACTCACAGCAAGAGCATTAGGAAGGACCGTGAGGGAAAATCTTTCCTAAGAGGCTGTCTGAAGCGTTTTGAGAAGACAACTGCGACAGAAAGCAGATGACATCTTTGGCAGATGAGCAAAGGCTTTGAGGTAGAGAGGGCGGCAGGTGCAGAGCGCGCCGAGATACATCCGATGCACTCAGAGCACACTGGCCTATTAGAAACCTTGCACGAGTCCCACATGGGTAGCGTCAACTCCTCTTGTGGGTTCATCATCCCTCACTTGTCCCTCAGGACCAAGCTCTCCTGATACCTCTGCCAACAGTCTGCCCTAACAGACCTCACTTATGGAAGAACTCCGTTCTCTGTTTTCAGCACTGACCCATGTGCTGGGCATGGCTCTAATACAGTAGCTGGCACACAAGATGGCCAGTCCCCTTTGCTCATGTTGAGTGTGCCCCCTTTTGAGCTGGCAGAGTCTGTTCTGTCATTGTTGCTCCAGCTCGAGGGAAGGTACTTGTCAAGCATGAAGTACTCTAGAGAGACTCTGAATGAGCAAAACTCAAACTGGCCTCTTTTTTTTTTTTTTGAATAAAAACAGTTACAGAATGTGTTTGTTTCTCAAATGTTTGGTAATAAGGTTAAAATAAACCAAACCCTAGAAACTAAATCATACAAAGAAAGCCAAGCCGTTCACATTTATCCCTTCCAAGAGGACCAGCACAGGAAAAAAATTCCATGTGGCTTCTGCTGGAGAGGGTACCATTGACATCTCTGCTAAGAAATGCCTGAGTATGCATTATGGTTTTCATTCTGGTCCACTGTCTAGGAGAGCAAACACAAAGTAGAGGCAAAGAGCAGAATTGTTCAATGGACATTGACTCCTGCCCCCAAGAAGTCCAGTCTCAGACTTAAACTAGGATCATGATGGCTGAGAATATCACTGCAAAGATCATTTGCCCTTCTCTCAGAAGCCTGTGTCTCTGGGCGAAGCAGGTGAGAGTGTGAAGGAAGGTTTGAGAGTCAAACCATGAAAACAAAGGACGTGTGTATTTCACATGCTCTCGTGGTAGCACAACTCTCTTCCCAGCATAACTGAATTATCAGATGGATTGTATTTATAATTTGTCCCTGACAGACATAAGGGTTGGGAAAACACTGGTAGATGACAGGAAGCCTCAGAAGTGACAGAAGGAGTGAGGTGTGGGCATAGTTACAGGCAACCTGAGAAGCTTAAGCTCTCGGTCACTCTCACAACTGAGTCATGGCGATGGCTTGTGAGGAAACGACGCTGATCAGGCCGCTCAACTTGATTGCAAGATGAAGAAGAAGAAGTAGAAACAGAAACCAAAGTTTAAGTGGTTTGAAATTCCGATGTGATGAACATTAAGGATCTCTGTAAACTCTGGAACCGAGTGAGTTCAGTAAATTCCAGAAAGGTTTCGAGGTCTCTATTTTGAACAGGGGCCCTTAGAAATTACTAGAAAACCCAGACCCTGTCAAGTATGCCTGAGATGCATGCAGACTGCTCAATGATCTGCCTCAAAGTTCTAAACTGAGTTCAGAACCGAATAGGAGATTCGAATAGGAGCGGGTCTCTTTTCTTTTTTACATAAGATAGCTACTGTACATTTGTTCAGTGAATTCCCAAGTACAGCATAGGTTTCATAGAGCTCAGAGTCAGCCATTCTCAGTGTGAGAGGAGGAGCCTTTCTGGAGAGACTGTATGTAAAGAGGAACTCTTTCATGACTTCTTAGAAGCAGTGGTTCTTTTACCTCAATAACGTTAGCAATTATTTCAGAAAACCCCATTCTCTGGAAACCAAACCTCATTTTATGAGAGGACTGAATATCCATCTACCTTTGAATGTTAAGGCAGGGCAGGAAAAGCTAGATTTGGTGAGATGTGGCAAACCTGCTGAACTGCCTAGATGTTGAGGAAGAGAGCCAAGGACATGTCATTTTTTAGGGCTAGCCATCAGAGAAAGCTGACTGTCTCCACACAGGGAAGTCTGTATCCGAGGAGGACACAGTGAGACTGTATACAAGACTAGGTGTTTCTCAAATTCAGAGAGCAAGGCGCTCCCTGTCCTGAGTTATTAGATCTCATTCGGTTATGGATGTAAGTTGACTGCAGTGCACCGACAAATTCATATGATGATTTCCATTTTTTCCTCTTCTTAGTAATTGAGTCTCCACCATTAGTAAATCACAGGCTGAGAAAGGAGCCTTTCTGGGACCTGTTTCTCAGCCTCTGAGAAGGAAGAGGGTCCCTTATTTCCACCTTATCCTTATTCCAGCAGAAGTCTGGGTGTCTTGGAACATGCAGCCACTGTACTAGTTTTTCAGAGGCCACTAGTTGTGTAAAGAAACCTCCTCCCTGGGGTTCACTTCCTTCTTCTGATCGCATAACAAGCCTACAAGTGCTTGTGGGATACACCTGTATGTATTTCATATGTGTTCAATAAATAAGGCTGAGTTAAACCTGACTTTGGCCAAAAGGCCAGAAATTAATAAGGTGAAGTTATGAAGGATTTCTATTCCACGTGACTTAGGCCACTCGCCCCCCACTTCATTGACATCATCTCTGACCTCTGTCAATAAACCAAAAGGTCATTGTTGTAGCTTACAAACTTAGATCGTCAGAGGGCTCAGCACCACCCCCCTTTATCGGTGCCCTATTTGTTCAATGACTTAGATAGCCTTACTTCGTGGGTTCCAACTGCAGCATGGTAATTACCATGTTATTATTGACATAGCAATATCTACTTCTGTCCTCAATTAGGGTATCTCAGAAAACAGGGCTTTAAGGAGCTAAACAGAGGTGTTTATTTCTATGAGTTCAAATAAGGATGAATTCTAACTTTAGCATAATTTATATTATGACTTATATTTTATATGATAAGTTGCATCATAACTAATTTCTTTGCCATTCACTGGAGAAGTCTGTGATATTTCTGGGCTCTGGAAAAATCCCTTGTATTAAAAATATAAAGAATTCATATATTTATTTGTAAAGACACAAAATTATACAACATATTATTTTCTGTTGAAAGTAATGTATTTGAAACAAACCAAGGCGTATTATATTTGCTGTAGTAACTTCGCATGTACACAGGCCATAACTAACTGACTTTTCCCTTCTGAATCTGAAGTGTCAAAAATTGGGGCTCGCTGACCAGTTCCAGTCTGCAAACATCTGCTCTACCAGCATGCTCTGGCTTTTGTCGTATTTGAAATGGGGCAACTGTACTTGGACATGAACTTTTGGGTTTACCACACTCCCTGGACTTTTCTATCATACACATCTGCTCAGGCAGACAGACTGTAAGGCCTTGTAGGCATATGTACTTGTGATGCCTGGTATCAGCTTCCTAGCTCATTACTAGCCTAGTAGAGGAAGGACAGCGTATGACCGGTAGGTTCCATCTAAAAGCCACTGCTATTTCATGACTCGAACACTTAGAGTCCTTAGCCACATGGTTAAAGCCTCTCAGAGAATCCCCTTTAGGCTTTAGTTTCCAATATGACCCAAATGTACACTCTCTTTGCTGTGAGCAAAAGTGGCTTGCTTGCTACTCTTTGATACATTCTTCTCCACACTGGGAGCCCCTATCAGTGTTCATCAGAGTGTGTTATGGAGAACAGCCCCCTGGAATGCTCTAGCAGAAATAGAAACAATGGCAAAATATCTATAAACCAAAAGACTCCCAGGAAACTGAAGGTGGAGAACACTATTAAATCCACAAGGAACATTTACAACCCAAAGTCTCTATTTCTTGAATAAACTTCCTTCCTAAGCTTGGGCTTACTATTTTGCAGTCAAATGGCAGGGGTAGGATTTATTTGGGGCTGATGTTTGTCTATAAGGACATGGTGAACACCACCCCTCCCCATCTCTCCCTCACAGGAGTCATGCGCTAAGGGGAACCTGGAACCTGACCGAACGTTGTCACTTCAGGACTGAGGGACGCTTCGCACTTTGCAATCACCTTGCTGTGTCTACATTAGGGAAAATGGACTCAGCAAGCCATGGGTATCACAAAGCATGGGTCCTTTCTGTAGAACATTTCTGTAGTCCCTCTGTGGGTAGTACTCAATTTCATCAAAAGTATAATCTGTCTAGTATCTGTTGTGTTCGGTACTGTGTTGGAGACTATTTTTAAGATATCTAAACCATATTGCAACCGTATGGCTGGTAATGTTATGATTTTATAGAAGTGAAAGCTGAAAACTTGAGATATTCAGAGATTTGCCTAAGATCGTTCAGACGGCGAGAGTCGGATAAGAATGTGCATTGTTAATTTTCTCTACATAACATTTTATCTCCAATCTATCACAGGCAACACGTCTACTAACTTCTGTATTAAATATCAGTAGCATTTAATAAACAACATTTGATTGGCTGACAATTTCAAATAGAATTTATTGCATGAAGTAAAGGATGTTTATTAGCCAAGCATCTAAAATCCAGAGTAATTTTTTAACTTATTGGTATGTTTGTGAATGTTTGACGCATGACATCATGGACAAACCTAGAAATAGAAGGAAACACCAAGGCCAAGTGGTGTGACCAATACTATGTTTTGACAAAGATATTTAGATTAATAAAAGTCAAGTGTTTTTCAACAATCCATTAAATATGTGCTTCTTCCCCTTAAATTTCCAAACACCTCAATTTTGCCGGGTCCTAAAGGCAGAAAAAACTCTCTCTTCCATCGTCCCACTCTGGGCTGAACGCACGTCCATTCAATGTGTTTTGTTTTTGTTTGTTTGTTTGTTTTATGAGAGTAAATTAACTTCACTGTTTTCCCTAAACCTTCAGAACACACCGTAAATGAATGTTTTCCAAGTGAAGACTTGTTTAAGAACAGAGAAATTAACTTTTGAGATTATGTTTTCGAGTATGCCATTGAAATATAAACAAACGGAGAGCAATTTACATCAGCCAAGATAAGCCACTATCATTAGCACAGAGCGAACGATAGTTTGTCCTTTTGATTTCTTTAAAAATTAATTTTGATGGTTTTTCAGTTTGTTTTGAAATTAACCTAGTTTTTTTTTTAAGTAAAGGGGGGGATTTGGACCAAACTTATTGCTTTTGTGTTCTAAATCAAAATTGTCTACACACACGGACAGTAACAACTGGTAATTGACAAATGGCTGGAACTATTTGTAATAACTTCAGCCTCTACTACGAACCCTTGCATATATTAGGGAAAAAATAAGGAAATTTATTCCCTGAATACATCTGAAACTGATTATCTTAAGTGAAACAGACATGGAACTGGATCACCCGAGGGCTACCCTGGTTCATGAGTATAAAACAGCAGAGAACCTTCATGGCCCATCACCCTGCCTTTCCTTTTTGGGTCTAATTCGTGTGGTTGTGAAACCATTAATGGAGCTCAGCTTGCTAAACCAGCGGAAGACATGGGCAATGTCAGGGAGAACCAGTGACCAGCAGCTACGGGCCAATTTTAAGACACTCAAAACTGATTTTGGTTCACTAAGCATGGATAGAAAATCATTGATGAGCTGAAGCAATGCATTGTTAAAAAATGCTCTTGGTTATGCTTCCAAGGCTACACAGAAAAATAACCTAAAGAGACATCTGAAACCTAGTTCTCCAAATATCGTAACATCAGCTGATACTCTAGATCACAAAGAGCTTCCACTGCCTGTGCACTCTGCTTTGTACAATTCTTGTGACAGTTACACTACCACTAATGCCATCATTTGTCGTGTTTATTCAATGATAGAGTCTGTATTACACATTTCTGCAGGAACAACTGCAGGTTACAAATCACGCAGGCCCAGATACTTTGAATTTGCTGGCCTAGCACAAACACAAAGTATTTTAGAGGTACTAGATAACTCCTTGTGAAATATAACGGATTGAATTAGACTGTTCAGGCCACACCGGGTAAGTACAATGAAGGGACACTTTTTAAGACTTTAAAGTCATGTAATACAATTCTAGGCTGGATTCTTCTTGTTAAAGAGAAGTAGAATGGGAGTGATTGGAAGAGAAAAGGGCCAATATTTGACAACAGAAATCAGCATAACCTTTTAACTGCAGCAGCCATGGGTGACTGCCCTTCGACCTTGGAAGATTATGTGGGATTTCAATGACAACAGCTGGAAGTGAGCATGTGTGAATAGAGTACAGATCTGAGGCCTGCGACAAAAGGCCAGCACAATCTGGGCCCAGATCTCAGTGCTGATTAGAAATTGTTTTCTGGTCCTGGCTTAATAGAGTGTGCGATCAAGAAGGTTGGGAAGGTTTTTTTTTTTTTTTTTTTGGTTTTCCTAATTTTTTTTTCCTAAGCAAAGAATCATGGATGGATTTCTTCATCCCCCATTTTCTTACCCAGCCATTCAATTCAGATTCTCATAGGAAACAGGCCCACAGAGCATATTGCTTTGCAAAGACAACAAAACTTTAATAATTCTCTGCTTAAATGTTTAAAGAATCTCTACTGTGGGCATTTCATAACCATCACAGAGAGTTGTACACGAACCCATTTACACACACACACACACACACATACACACACACACACACAGTGGCAGGGTTGTGGATGGAATGGGGTAGAAATCAGAAATTATAACTCTCTCAACTTTCGCTATCACTTGAACAGTGTAGCAAATCCCACACATCCTAACTCTGTGTATGTGCATGAATTTCTTGCCATGTAAATTCCTGATACTGCATAAGTATTTCATGATTTCACCCTTTTCTTTACCGTTCTTCATGAGTCTGTTAAGTCTGTGGGACGTGTTCGCCCATCATAGACATATGAAAAGAAGAATTCCAAAGAGGTTAAGCTAATCTGGCTGATGTAGGGATGGTGGCTCAGAGACACGGTCACTTAAGTTCATGGAACCCTCAGGCCTCGTTCTGAAGCACACACATGCTGACACAGGTGCACTCTCACTCCTCGGTACTCTGACACCAAAATGATGTCGCACGATGGCTGAAATCGCAGGGCGCTCTGACTTATTTATGCTGTTTTGGTTTGACAATGCACCCCATCTTAACCTTCCGCCGCTCTGGCTTCTGCTGATTACTCTTGTTGCAATATCAAATTAGCAACTACTTAGCTTCAGCAGAGGTGCCCTTGCAGCTATGCAAACAAATCACCTGTGTCTGGTGATTTGGTGTGAACGAACAGGAGCTGACGGCTTGGTCTTCCAAGTCAGACTTGGGGCATCTGCCCACACCCTTCTATAGCAACTGTACATGTTCTTCCAAAGGAGCCATGGGACAGAGTGTTTTTCAGAACAGACCGAATCCATTTACTGTTTCAAATTTCTATAAACAGAGTATTGAGGAATTCAATCCCCAGAGCAACTATATGGGTGTTGGCCTAAGTTTCATGGGAGTGTCTGCCAAACTCACATATTTGTAGAACGATTGGTTTATATTGTCCTTTGCAGCTCTCAGAGAAGGAAGGACCACTGCGTGTGATCTTAGTTCACTTTAGGACTGGGTCTGGCTGGTGACAGGTACACATGATAAATGTTCCAGAAGGCTGACCTAATTTCCGTTGAAGTGAGTGTTTTGCTAAGAACATTCCCTCAAAGTGTCAGCTTGCAGCAGAGCCCCAAACCTGCCAGCGTCTGCTACTATTGCTTGTGAAACTTTAAAGTGAAGTTAATTTTGCTACATTAAGCGAGCTTCTCCAGTGTTAACTTTTCATGTATATGTGTTTTAAGTCTAATTTCAGATGTGCAGTCATCGAACTTGCTACTCCTGATAGTTTTTAGTTATTTGTATTTTTTCTTGTATAGAGAGGCATCCATAGGCTAAAATGTTCACTTAATTCGCCATTCAAAAATTATGCTTGCAAGGTATTATTTATACATAGCAAGGACAGCGTTGAACCATGGATGTGAGAATCCTGGATTACACTTTTAAGCTCTAATTTCTTCCTCTGTAAAGTGACACTAATGGTTCTATCTACCAAAGAAGGTTTGTTGATAAGAATAATGATCTAGTAAATTTTAATGTTTAGCAAAGAAACTTGCACATAGAATACTGAATCTAGAACAGAGTAGCTCACATCATGAATCGTACCAATATTATAATAGAAAAGAATCTAGTTCCCTCTGCCCTTTTGACAGGGAACATTAAACATTCACATATGCGCATAAATGGAAACATTGACAGTCTAACTTATTTGAGTAAATTTTCGGGCAAAAAAAATATTCCAAAGTAAGTAACACAAAATTTGTTGAAAGCAAACCTCCTGATATATTTTACTGACTTGTTCCAAAATAAAGGGATTCTAAATTACTTTAAATAGGTACAATTATAATTCCCTAATATAACCTTCTTTATTCAGAAGTATTTATTCGTAACATTCAGTACAATTTATTTTTTTAAGTGGACATAGAGTGCGTTTTTCTGACAGAAGACTAACTTTTTTCATGAGGAAAGAAAAACAACTTTCCGTTCCCTGGTTTCATTTTTTTTTTTTTTAAGGATCTGATTTCTTGAATTCTCCTGTTGATATCTGAATGTGTCCATGCTGTTTGCAATAGAAAATGGGTATTTAGGAACTAATCTTTAAAATATTTTTCAAATGAAATCTGTTTACATTTTTTTTTAAATTAGAAATGCTTCTGATGGTTTAAAATGGGCAGCAGGATACAAGCGATTATTATCATATTGAGGGAAAAACTCACTTTTGTTAGGCCCTCCACACTCCACTTCCATACCTCAACATAAACAGGGAGCTGTCGGAAAGCCTCGCTACAGATGGGGGTCTTGGTTCCTTGCAGCTCAAAATCAATGCTAAAAGAGTTTGGCTTTGAGGCAGGAGGATGATCGACATGCTTCACTTCACTGACTTTGATCACTGAAGCACTCTGGGATGCAGGCGGTCTCCTTGATTTTAGGGAGCAGAACCTTTGTTCTCACAAAATAGACCGAGTCTCTCTCAGACTCAGCTGGAAGACAGCAAGCTCGCACTCTCATCAGGGCCCTCAGCATTTTGAAGGGCCTGGCTTCCAGAGTGTAAAAGGATGCTGTTCACTGCAGGACATAGCGCCCTGCCCCCACGCCCACCCCACACAGTGGTCTTCACCACTGACCGCTGGCATTTCCCTAGGAAAACCAAAAAGGACCTCACATTTTGACACGCTTCCTCAGCTCTAGTGGAGAAAAGCCGCCTTCAGACCTCATCATGTATTTAATGCTGAATAACCTTACATGGAACTATCTGACACATTGAGTCCAATGCTCCAATGTAACCCCTCAGAAGCCAGTCATTAAAACTTTACAGCTGCTACAGAGATCTAAATAGTATGTAAACACGGGAAGGAGATGTGCACTCTGATCTCTACTCACCACACAAAGACACAGTTGAAATAAGACTTGACGTAGGGCCCAAATGACCCCACGTCTCCAGTGCTAACGACAGAGGAGACTGCCAACATGGGAATGGAGCAATCCAGGCTAAACAACCAACAAGACCAATGACGGCCCAAGCTATCTGTCGGTGTCGAACTAGGGTAACTTCTCCGGCTCTCTCTCGATGTTTGCTGTCTCTAATCATGCTGAGGTTCTATGGAATACCCGTCATTTTCCCAACAGTAAGAAGGGAGGGCAGAGGCTCAGTGCCAAGCTGTGTGAAGACCTCCTGCCATATAATTACAGTGGGCTACCCCTGTTGGTAATTGAACACCATTGTTCGCTTTCTGTCCCTAACCCAAGGAAACCCATACATCACTGCGAGGTTGCAGAACCGTCTCAGATGAGGCAGGACGCCGTGTACAGACGCACACATGCATGTGTGAGTGCACGTGTTTAACTTCATCTACATCCTAAAATACCATCATGGAGAAAGCATGTTCCAATCAGATGCAAACTGTCAAGGATGCTTGAAATGCCATTCTCTAAGCAGCAGTGCCAGGGAGGACCCGGACTATGGCTAAGTTGAAGGTAGAACCCTTCCAGCCACATCTGGTAAAGCCAACATTACCCTGCAACTCATTGGTACACTGGCTAATACGGTCCAGGACTAATTTCTGGGGTTCCAACTACCATCAAAAGTGTTAGAAGCCAAACATGGTTTGTTTTTTCAGGTACTTTAAATATTTCCCTAAATTCTTTTTTGACAGCCTAATTTGTTCATTCAATAGACACCGATGCTAACCTATGAACTATACAGAGGTGATAAACTGAGAAAATAACCCAATAAACTGTGTCCTCCTTGGTCTAGGGAAAACACCTTTTAAGGCCAATGCAGTGATGGCCTTCTGATACTGTGTCTACACGTGGGGTATTTCAACTAGTTCAGAGGCACTGTTTGTTTGAGAGACAATCAGTCTCAAATCATAATTCCATGCGCTGATTACTAGGGGGGTATTTTTAATTTTATAGCTTGTTATTTCTTTTATATAGGTATGGGTCTCACTCAGTTACCATCTTTGTGAACTGATATAAGTGGACTGCATTTTCATTAATGTAGTCAGACCATTTGTTAGCTCCCCTTTTGCTCTGGGTACTGGGTATGAGGCTGTGCATGCTGGACCTTCAGGGACCTGCAGTCCAGGAGAGGGGGCATCTGGGAGTGGGTACAGGGAAAGGTGCAGGGCTCTTCGGGAAGATGCAGGTTCTGAGAGGACCGGGAAGGAAAGGCTCACTGGAGGCTCAGTGATGGCCTATACAGTGGACAAAGCCCTGTATAGCCATGCTGAGGTGGGACAGGGTGACTCATGTCTTGATGTGGACACAGATGAAAAGAGATAGGTAAGGGCTTACACCTTCTGAGTCCTCTGAGCCTGATGCTTATCTCTGCTTTGTCCTGTGTTATCTCCTCCTCCCTATAGCAGTCTTGATTTTCAGATAAAGCAACGGAGTACAGTCTTACAGTCTTCAGGCAACTAACTCAAGGTCACATAGAACTGAGTACCAAGCAGGAATCCACTCTCAGCCAGGGCACCATTCCCAAACTGTGTGGTATGATACCAACTCCAGAGGCCCAGACCTTGGAAATGAATCAGAAGATGAAGCTACAGGCAGGACAACAATGCTCTCACCCCTGTGCGTGTGTGTATACATGCCTGGTCTGGCCTACAGATTGTAGCTTGCTTTCCCATACCAGGTGATTTTACTGCAACAGATACTTCAGCCTTTTAGTCCAAGACAATTTTATCCCTCATCATACATAGCCTATAGAAAGCTACTTCCTCCTCCTTAAGGGTAGGAAACCTATAGTCCCCCACCATAGCCACTATTCCCTAACGTCACTTCCCCTTCCCAGTATAACTGTCTCACTATATACAGCTTTATCTATCCTCACCCACTGCTTAATTTACTGTTTTTCTTCTCAATGCACAAGATAAAAGCTTTGCTATCTTAGTAGCAAACACTGAGAAAGAACCATAGAAAGTGGGGAAGAATTTTAAAAAATGTTTTATTTGTTGGTTTGTCTATATTTGCTGTTTAGCATCAAAATGAGATTTTGAAGAAAATAAGTCTTCTCATTAAAAAAAATTCCATGTGAACTTTCTTTCCAGGGCAAAGTACTTACTGGGGAGGTATTTAGCAATGGATTACAGAAGGCTGCTAAGAACTGTGTCCTGGAAAGATGGCTCAGTCAGTACGTGCTGTGCAAGCAGAGGAGTCTGGAACCCCAGAATCATGTAAAAAGTCAGAGTAGGGACAGGAGGATCCCTGGAACTTGAGCATTGGCTGGTCTTGCCAAATTGGTGATCTCTAGGTTCAGTGAGAGAGCTGGTCTCAGAAAATAAACTGGACAACCACAGAGGAAGACATTGAAAGTCAACTTCTGGCCTCCACATGCCTGGACACCCAGTACTATATGTGTAGACACATGTCCACATATACTGCAATCACATATGCATGGGAGCACACACACAGACACACAGAGAGAGAGGGAGGGAGAGTGGGAGGGAGAGAGAGAGAGAGAACGAGAGAGCACAACAAAAATTTAGAAACTCATTTGGGCTTTGGAATTAAATTGGGAAATAGAGAAACTCAATTAGGGCCTGGAGCCATATTGAATGACCATTTTGATCTGAGGTCTCTTGAGGGATGTAACTTTTGCAATGGCCTCCTGTGTACGAAAGATGAGGGAATATGCAAATCTCTCGTGTCCAGGGCTTACCTCCTTGAACTTTCCTTCTCATCATCCAAAGAACACACCTTTATGCTGTGTGCCCCCACATAGCCAGGTGTATCACTACCAGATATAAGAACTGTGAAGAAGGCAGATCACCACACAGAATGTGAAACAGACGGGTGCTCACATCTTGGTGCCAATCCACCTCTAAACAGAACCCTGAACCTATCTTCTCCATTAGACAGAAAGACTCCCATGAGAGAGAGGTGGGCAGCCCAGGATGGTGTGAAGGTCAAGCACTGGGCACATCTTCACAGCTCATTTTCACTGATATCTGAGGCCCTTGGATCAAGTAATGCAATAATTTTGGGCCTCGATCTCCTACTCTAAATACAGAGCGAAGATTGCCTGAATTAACGCACAGATTCCAGCACTGCCTGGCAAAGGCTCCACTTTCAAGCTTGGCTGATGCTACTTCTGAGCACCTCCTACTTAGTCAGTGACTCCAAAGGGCTCTCATAGGCGAAGAGATGCTTTACTTTATAATACTGTACTTTGTCCACTAAAGTAGCTCACAGAACAGTCAAGCACCAACAGTTCAGTGTATACAGTTTGCTAATTTGAAAAGAACTTCATGCCTGCTTATGAAAACCATTAGCAAACCACTGATGTCACAATGTATACACACACATGTACACATATAAGTACACACACATATACATATCACACGCACAGCTTCTTTAAAGTATCCTGGTGTGCTTTTTTCATGTAGGTGACATTTGGTAAGATCTGAAAACAGTTTTTGATTGTCACAACTGTGTGGGTATCAGGGGAAGGCTTCCTGACATTTAGTCTTTAGGGGTTAGGGAAACTGCTAAATACTGGACAGTGACACAGAATAAGAACTCCTCACAAAACATGATAGTTCTCAGAAACCCTGATTTTTCAACTCATCTCCAGCACTGTATATACTTATTAATTCATCCAGCTAAACTTAGCCAGGGCCTATAATTTAGCTGCGTCCTGTGAGAGCCAGAGCTGTAGAGTGAAGATCGGATAGCTGCCTGCTGTAGTTTGCATAGGTGTGAGAGTAGGCTACTCCCCAGGAGGGGTCTCCTGTGTAGCAAGGGCTATGTAGAACAGAGGAGGAAGCCACAGAGAACACCAGAGATGAGAACCTCAAGCTGATTCTTCAAAAGTGTATAGGAAATTCAGAGGTGCACAGAAAGGAGGGAAGAGAAGGAAGAGAAGTGGGGAGGAGAGGGGGAAAGAAGAAGAAGAGGAGGGAGAGGAGAAGGAGGAGGGAAGGAAGGAAAGAATGGGAAGGAAACCGAAGGAAAGCAGGTAGCATTTTAGCTGGTAATGACCAGAGAGGGAACTTTGGGAAACACTAAGGAAGTTGAAGAGTCTGGTGCTCTCTCTGAACAGGAACACTATTGACGTGTGTGTGTGTGTGTGTGTGTGTGTGTGTGTGTGTGTGTGTACGTACTGCATAAGAGTGTGCTGAGCATAAGGCTTTGACAGCTCTCACCTACCTCCTCTCTCTCCCCCATGTTGAATGGGAGGAGGGTGCCTCCTCTCCAGGCACTCTCACCAGGGGAAAGGCTTCCAGAGCATTGCTTCTCGGTTTGAGCTTGGCTAAAGTATTAATGAGTTTCTGACAAGCATCACGTTTGCAGTAACATTTGCAGGCTCAGCCCATTCTTAACCCGTGGTGTATTCTCACCGCAACATCTCAGGCTTTCCCCAATAGACTTTAGCGTGGTACCACTTCTATAGTAGTAAGAATGTGGCCGCCAGCCCAACACACCGAAGAGAGTTCCCAAATACAGAACAATACTGAATTGCCATTTCACCCAAGATACCCTCTTAACTGAGAAAGTCCAATAGGGTTTGGTTTGCAAGCAGTCTCTGTGATAGATAGTAAAACTACCTAGGCATTCGTAAGTGTTCGAAGCCAATGTCTTTAAAACCACTTTTAGGTTCGTGAATTGGGGCAAGACAGCTCAACAGGTAAAGGCGCTTGCAGCCAAGCCCAAGGGCCTGAGTTCAAATCCTGGAACTCACATAGTGGAGATAACTTAATCTCACAAGTTGTCCTTGGGTATTACACATGGTCCCACCTCCACATACTCTAAATAAAGTGGTAAATTTGAAGGATGGATCACTACAGAAGGAGATCAAGATCAACAATCCATAGGCCTTAAACTCAGTGCTTTAAACCAGCAAACTCCCCTCAGCCCACTATCGCATGGCCCCTCCGCTCGGATGGTTTCATGCTAAGCTGTATATTATTTAAAGATGTGCCATCTTATGGGTCAGATAAACATAGCAAAGGCTTGGTCAGTAAAATCTGTCAGGAAACTCAGCAAGGGGTGTGTGTGTGTGTGTGTGTGTGTGTGTGTGTGTGTGTGTGTGTGTGTTTGTTTGCTCATGAAAGAAGAAGATAGAGAAAATCTAAAGGGTATTCCCAGAGCTGGTAAACAGTTGGCCTCTGTCCTTTACAGTCAAGCAAATGGAAATGGTTTCAAGCTTGTGCCTGCAGGGCAGGCTGCTAAACGGTAGGGTGGATTTCTTCAGTCCTGTTTAGAACTGAAACAAGGAACTTACCCCAGCACTGATCCTCAGTTACTGTCTACCTGGGTCTGGGTCCATTTGGAAGGCAGTACAGAAAGAAGCACGTACCCAGGACTCCAGCATGAACACAGGAACACAGCAATGGCAATCAGGGCCAGCAGTGGGGACAGCTGACTGAAGACTCACTATGTGCTTACGTCGGATCTGTGAACCAGTCTCAGAGTCAATTACTGACTTCTTGGCTTCCTAAGACATTGGAAGCAGAAAAGCTGGAGTGATCTGCCTGAGTTCCTATGATTAATAAAAGAGGGCAGGCCAGGATGGTCCTAGGCCATCTCGACCTCCAACAGCACCAGAGACTGCTCCTTAGGCCCTCTTGGCTTCCTCAAAAGGCAAACTTTCATAGTTGTTGCTATTATGAAACCACACTATGTCATAGTTGGTCTTTATGTAAAAACACAATATCCTAGCTGTAAGAACTCATGCTGACCAAATGGTTCCCTTTAACGTACGGCTTCTGGACCTGGGATTACACACCCATCTCACTGACTGAAAAAATAAATCTTTGTTATTTCCTGCAGTGTCACAAATAATGAGCTCTCAGTGTCTTCCATTTTCAGTGACAATGATGATGGGCTCCTAAGGGATTTCCCCCTCTTGTTTAATCTTTGGGCTCAGCCACTAAAATGCTAAACCACGCAAGAGCCTTGATCCATCATGCTGTTAAAAGATCCTCACTACCACCGTCTTCCCACCACCCGTTTCTGGTATTCAAAGGAAGGAACCTGGCTGGCACTATGTTTTTCCCAGCTTAAAAATCGAAAGCCAATAAACTCCAGGTGCTACCACTAGGTTTCCGGGAGACGTGTCCCTCATCAAGGTGGGCTACAGAAGGGGTTGCGATCTGTGGTGAGGGTGAATTCATTACCAGGAGACAATATCATCACACGTCTGCTGCCTGTATTCCTTGCCAGGCGGGCTCTCTCTGCATCACCACATCTCAGTTCCACCGGGAGCACTTGGCTTCTCACATAATAATAACAACAACAGCAACTTACACTTATAGGAAAACAAGACGGCCTATATTTCTTAACTCTTGACAAAGAATGACTCCCAGATCTACTTCAGGTACCATTGGTTCTCATTACAAAAGGCCCAAGAAGTCAGGAGTCTTCAGAGAGGCCTGTAAATGGATCTACTAAAGGTTCATGCAAGTTTAGCCTGATCACAAATGTGGTCCCATCACCAGCCTGGTCATTCTGGAGAAATACTCCACAGCATCTCTGGGTCCGACTTCCTCTCTCATTGCTAGTACAGGTGACTGACAGTCTTGATGGCTTAGAATTGCATCACACCTTGGCTTGCAGTGTTGTCTTAATCCATTTAGGCTGACTCAGCAGAACTTCATAAACTGAGTGGGTTCTAAACAACAAAATTTGTTTGATGTACTTTTGGCAGCTGGGATCCTGAGAACAGAATATCGACAGGCTGGATATTACCTGTCAGCAAACACACTTCCTTAGAGATGGTACCTTCCAGATGCATCCTCACAAGACACTAAGGTACCTAAGCCCTCTGGGGTCTGTTTTAGGTGTTCTCTCCTAATGACTTCACCACACTCACTTTCTAATAACGTGTCATAGGATCAGGATTTGAACACATGGACTTAGGGAGGGACGCAGACATTTGGGACCTAGCAGAAATGGCTAAAGAATGCATAGATCCTTACATGTCTATAATGTCCCACCATGGCTTTTGTTTGTTTTGTTACTGCTTTTATTCTGTTCTCTACTGAGCAGTTCAGTTCATTCTGGACTCCTGCAGTTTGGACAGTGTTAGCTTAGTGATGGCAGAGGAAGGCAAACTGAATTAGAAAAGGATTTCCCTGGAGTCTAAGACACAGCAGAACAGAGTAACTCAAACTTGGGCCTATGGAACATTCTTCCTACAGGAGCCTGAGTTTTCCATCACCTGACATGACAGGGCAGTGCTTGTCTGGGCATGGATGTGCTGATCCCACAGAAACTACTCTAGCACTCCAGGCCAGCATGCCAGCAGCATAAGTTTAAGAAGCAAGTGATTCTGGGAAGAACCTTCAAAAGCTAGGAGATACAGAGGCAACCCCATTTTTTGGTACCTAGTTATAAACAGTGGCAGGTCCTAAATTAGAAGTGGGTGAGTGAATGGAAGTCTTCCAGAAACAAAAATGGAGGAAAAGTACAATTCTACACAGAGCCCTGAGTTTTAACACAAGGACTTTTAGTGTGTTAGATGAAAATGTTTAAAGGTAGGCAGGCAGAGACCCTGAGAACTGAGAGAGGCAAGGGGCTGAGTGTGTCTCTGAAAACAGTCAGGGGAAAGACACTAGCTTGTTTAGGGAATGGAATCCTTGCGCCAAGCCTTGGGTTTGAATTCCAGCCTCACCCCTTTACAACCAACAAGGTCTCAGAATAGGAGGGCAGGCTCTGAGGACATAACAGCTTTTCCATTTGACTCCACCCTCAGAGGGCCAGTTCACACAGGGTTAGGCGTTGGGACATACGGGAGCAGTTCACATACACAAAAGGAAGCCTCATCCTCGAAGTTTACCGCAGGAGTTTGTGCAAATTGTCTGGCCTCCCAGATTATGTGCCTAGAGGTTGGCATAGACACCGAATCTTATAGTTCATCTGTCGGACACCAGGGCCATGCACTTGGAGTTTTAATCCCAAGTCTCCATGCTCCCTGCTCCTCAACCATGCGGAGATCTATTGCATGAAGTCCATGGCCACCCAGGGTGAGGTACTCCTAGCCTTGGAGAGCAGGATAGTACAGTCTTTCATGCTTACCTCTGACCTAATAGATGCTGCAAACCTTGCATTGTTCCATATCTGCCATCTTTCTCTTCTGGTGCCTCCCCTCACCCCTTCCAATGCTTCCCCTCCCCCTTTTCTTGCCTTGGGTCATTATTTACAACCTCTCTTATTCTCTGCCGTATCATCATTTTCTTGCTATTTTAAGCTTTGTTTTTGACCAACACAAACTGTACATGGTACCTAGTATTTCCATATGTGCACATGTGACGATCAAATCAGGGCCATCATCATAGGCATCGCCTTAAAGACTTAAGGGATTCCTTTGTGAGGAAAATTAAATTTAAAGATTTGTTTTTATCCATCTATTGTGAAATAATAAAATTTTATGACATATAATCACCATGTTGGGCAATAAAATGATGATCACAATTTTATTCAACTATAGCATATCTTCGTTTCCTAGGGGTCTTCCTTCTCCTTGTGTCCAGCATGCATTTCAACAATCACAACATTCACCTCTAAGTTGCTCCGTGATATAGACTTCTGCATGCAGTGAATATACTGGTGAGGACTAGAAACTTGAAAAGCTAATTGAATATATTTTATTGTGATAATAATACTAATCACATCCAACACTAGATAAAGCCCTTCTTGGGTGACGCCTGACACAAGCCTTGTTGTTAAGCATGCACCCCAAGTTACTTTCATATTCTGTTGAATTTTGGAGACTGGGCAAAGCTGGCCAGCTACTAACTGGATGTCAAACTTCTCTCTTCTTCACAACTTCCCCTGTTCTGTGTATCGGAAGGAAGGCAGGAGATGCATTTTAGCTCTCTCATCATTTCTTCCTAAGAGACTGGGCTGCTCAGGGAGCATCTGTATATGCTACAAAAGCAACTTCCTGGCATCATTTACCTTTCCAGACCTCAGGATCAGAGAGTGGATCAACAGCCAAGAATCTGAAAGAGAATTGGTGATCTCTTCCCACGCGGCTAACCTTGCCTCTCTCGAGCTGCTTCCCTCTTACCCTCTGCCTTTTTGGGAATATGCCACAAGGTCCTTAGGTAGATCCTTATAGTTCCATTAGCTGTTAGCAAAGAAAATATCCCAACTCTGAACTCCATCTGTTTTCCTTATTTTCCTCAAACTAGAATCTCTTTAAAAAGGAAAGAGTTAACTACTGGAATTTTAGATTAACACAGCTAATTCTTAGTATCTCTCTCTCTTTCTCTCTCTCTCTCCCTCTCCCTCTCCCCCTCCCCCCCCCCTCTCTCTCTCTCTGTGTGTGTGTGTGTGTGTGTGTGTGTGTGTGTGTGTGCTTGGTGGGAATTGAACTCAGGACCTTGCATATGCTACACACTTTCTCTACAGTCCCTATACTTTTTCAAATGAACACAGCATAAAGATAAAGTTGAGAGTTGATGCTCTGTCTCTATAGTACATTTCCAGCAGCAGGAGAGCCTATTTCTTCTAGGTTCCAACCCTGAAAAGGGCATCTGTGCCAGAGAGTACAAGCTGGTCTCATATCAGTTTCTATAGTATGAAATGTGATTCTGCTATAGGATTTCACAAATCTTCTAAGCCTTTGGATCCTGCTTTGGTCTAAACTGACCCACTGAGTTCTCATTCCTGAGATACTCCTTTCCTCCTCCTCCTCCTCCTCCTCCTCCTCCTCCTCCTCCTCTTCCTCCTCTTCCTCCTCTTTCTCCTCTTCCTCCTCCTCTTCCTCCTCCTCTTCCTCCTCTTCCTCCTCCTCTTCCTCCTCTCCCTCCTCCTCTTCCTCCTCTTCCTCCTCCTCTTCCTCCTCCTCCTCTTCCTCCTCCTCCTCCTCTTTCTCCATTGCTACTTTTAGTCCTGCACTAGTCTCCCCTCAGACATCAGCCAGTCCCACTCCATCACTGCCTTCAGGCCTTTGTTAAATATCAACTTCTGAGAGAGACACTGATACCCGATTCTTTTAAACAAAAACTCCAGACAAACGGTAGTTCTTTCTTTTGTAATTTTTGTCTACAGCATTGATCACTGCTTGCTCTTTGTATTTGTAATTTAATCTTCTGTATCAAGCAACTAGAATGTCTGTTCTACAAAGGGCAGAATTGAAGAACACCCTGTAACACTAGAAAGCCGTGTACACAAAGTAGGCGCTTAGGAAGTGTCTGCTCAAAGTTGAAGGGAGAAGCTATTATTTTCTACCCCTTAGAAGCCATTGGGCCTGTGTGAGGTGTTTAATCTTTCTGGGCCTCGGTTTCTTCATCAATAAAAGAAACAATTACGAAAGATAAAAGTCAGACCCAGTTCATTTAGCTATTCAGTTAATAGTGTAAAATGTAACCATCAGAATAGGGAAAAATAATTTCAAAATCATTAAAAACGGATGAAGCGTGAAGATTCGAACCTTTAAAGGCACCGTGTAGCTTAGAATGCCGTGGAAGGGGTGTGAAAGGCTTCTTTTGAAGAACAGGCTGTTGGAACAAGAGGATATCCCCTATGCTGAAATCATTTTCCCAAAAGGCAGTACTTTGATGAATTAAGAACAAAGAAATTATAAACATATTGCTTAGTTATACTTCCCAAATAAAATACATATTGAATAGGAACCGCATTGGAAAGTTAAGTGTGTTGATGTGCCCCACTCCCAATACACAATAAACTGTTTGGGAACAGCTAATCAAACTAATCTGTAGCTGGGTTTCCCTGCGCCAAACCGACTAGCACTGATTACAAGATAGGTCACAAGGTCATCAGGCTTTATTTTTGATGCATCCATTATAATTGTTACTAGGGGTGAAGACTAAACAAAAAACTCAAACATCCTGCTAGGGGCCGCCTTTACCCAAAGCTCACCACATGTTTTCTTTTCTGTCCTTAGTCAGAGAGGGGCTTTCCATAAAAACAGGATTCTTAGAAGCAACACTTTCACTCAGCGTTGCTCCAGTTTCCCACTTAGTCACTGTCCTGGAGCCTCCCCACTGCTCTCTCTGATGAAATAAATCTGACGCTGTACACTGAAATAATGGCTGTAGCTATAAATTAAGCATCCGGAGAACACAATGCTGGGCTTCACAGTGCAACATAAGCAACAGCTCACCAATTTGTCGACCTCATTAGGTTCCATATGGCCCTTGCTAGGAGTAAAGTTTTTTATCGAGAGCACATGGGACATGGGCAAGATTCAGGTGCAGGCTCGTACTATCTGTGATGAGGGCAAACGAGTGCCTCTACTCATTGCATGGGGATACTGCAATGGTCAACACACACACTTCCCCACCTCGATGCCCTTTCTCCTACGTCAGAACCATTTTAGCTTTAAGTAGCTGCAGGGCATCCAAGTTATGCCGTGTGTGAGAGAAGTCCATTCTCAGAGGAAGGCTAATCATGAGACTCAAAGGAAAGAAAGGTCCCCAGGTCAACAGGGGCTGAGAGCCAGCCAGCACCTTCCCAAGCACATTACTACCTTTGGCAAGACCTGGTGAGGATAACGCCTAGTCTTCTCCTCTCCTTCAAGAACACATAGTTCAGCTGAGCATCCGTAGACATGCCTCTACCTCTGTGAGTTCGAGGTCAGCCGGGTCTACAGAGTGAGTTCCAGGACAGCCAGAGACATGGTGGGACTTTGTCTCAAAACAGCCGCAGCAGCAGCAGCAGCAGCAGCAGCAGCAGCAGCAGCAGCAGCAACAACAACAACAATAACAAAAACAACAAACTAAAATCTGACTGTAGATGAAATTCTGATGTCACTTATTTTGGGGTGGGGGATTAAAACAGCATTTTTCCCTCTCTCTCATTTGAAGGACCCTCCTTCTAAATCTCATCCTGTGAACAGTAGGCATCCTCCTCTGGTCGAGGGGTCCTCAAACAACTGGAAGCTACCAGAGGGGATTCTGTAATAGGCTTCAGGTAGGTACAGAACACAGACCTGTCCGACCTAGGTAAGAGTCTTTACAGCTTTGATGAGGCCAGAGTGGATTCAGTTCCTAGGAAGTAGGACTTTTTAAAAGAAGCAGGTGCTGACTTTAAGATCTAGCTATAAGAAATATTTAGAATCTCTGAAGACTATGGCCCCAGGAGGCTTACATATCTTTGCAAAATTTGCAAATTTCTTGATGGATTAGAAGCAAGATACTTTCTTGACTCACCCAGGATTATGGGTAGTGCATCGATATCATTGGTCTCTCAGTGCCCAGTTTGTGGACCCTAAGAGAAGCACCCTCCCCTAGGATCCTGCATCTACTTCAGAAGCATGGGCTGCTCCTGTAGTCCTCCGTGTCCTTGTGCCAGAGTCCCATGAGAAATTCGTATTGGAATGGAGTGCCAATGAAAGCTTCCGTCCCTGATGCACTGGTGTTTATTTTCTCACGGGTAATAAGAAGCACATAATTAATCATGTATGTTTCTCTTTTTCCTTTGGCTGCCAGGAAATTCAGAACCAAACTTATAGCTTAATGTAATTAATCATGTATTACATAGCAGAGTTTTTTGTTCAAATGTTTTCTCTGATTTTACTGTCTACTTAAATTAGTTTGTCAATTTTAATCTACATATGTTTGCAAGCCACTGATCTTTGTAAAATTAAATATCGAAGCATATACATATATTTAGAATATGCATGATATATAATAGCACAATATATATACAAATAGTGCATGTGTTTTCTCTTGTGTGTGTGTATGTGTGTAACATTGATGATTAGAAAAGTTACAATTTTAGAAATGCATCTTCATGAGAAAGCCCTGGATTAGTCTTTATTCAAAACTATTTTAATAGGTTCAATGTTTCTCTGACGGTATACATTCAGAAATGGTCATGTTTAATGGCACTTTCTATTAGTTTTATTAATCAATGAGTATTTTTGGAATCTGATTTGTAAATGACCATATTTTTAAAACTTTCAGACTTGTGTCAATTTAAAATAATTGCATATGATTAATCCTTACACATAACTAAAGTAGTATGTTTGATTATCAACTTATTATACTCAGAAGAACTTCTGTCAGATACCCATGGGAAACCCAAAAATACAATATAAATTGTATCTGTTATCACTACTGTTCACAGTACATAAAATATGGTCTTGAGGATGAATTTTATCTCATCAGTGAGTGGGAAATAAAGGTAGGTGTGTGTGTGTGTGTGTGTGTGTGTGTGTGTGTGTGCGTGCGCGCGCGCGCGCACGCACGCATGCTCACGCTTTGCTTAAGATGGAACTCAAGAACAAAAACATTTAAGTACGACCTCTTCCATGGGGCTACATCTCCAGATTCCCTGCGATTTATGAACTCCCATTCTTGGTTCGTTTGCTTCTTGCTTCTTCAGTGTATTCATGGACCAGGGGGTTCTGCAGCCTCAGAGACGCTGACCAGTACTCTGCACAGGAAGGAGCTACATGGGAATCCTAGGATGTTTGAAAGCTTTGATCTAAGTGGATGGGATTCAGTATCTCCTTTAAGACCAGACTTCCTATGCGACAAGAGTTAAAGCCTAAGGGGTAGGAGGGATTCTTTGGGGAGGCTCTCGCCTTTCTGGGTTCAATAGAACTACGCCATTCTCTAATGATCCAGGAAGCATAAATGAAGGCATTAAGCAGCCTGTGTTCCTAACTAGGAGGAGGTTAAAAACACAGCTCCTGAGAACAGCATGTGTATCTACTGTTCTGCCATCTAAACTTCGAGTCGCTGTACAAACAAGTCTATCTTGAGGAAACAGGCTGAGTAATTTTCCATTTGGACTGTCTGAGATTTCACCAGGCACTTCAGACTTGCATAAGCCTGTGTTGCCAGATATTTTCCTTAAATTCATTATCTACAGTTTTCCCCATTAAGATTTCCCATGAACAAGAATGCTTTTCTGAAAGGTTGGACTTTAAGTGAAAGCTTTTCTTTTAGAGGCACCAAGATTAAATTAAGAAAAAATTTAAAGAGGTAGTGACTATTTTTTTTTTTTTGGCAAACATTGGTTAACATTCTTGTCTTATATTTGAAGATAGACTAAGCTTTTAGACATGTGAGTTTTCACAAATGTCCAAAGAAAGTTCAAAAGATGAGGAAGGGGAGGTAAAAATATGAACCAGTGTGAAGATCAAGACCACTGTGGCTGCCACTACATTGACTCAAGGAAACATTAGACTCTCTCTAGCTTTTATAGCCAGCAACATAGAGAAGCTCCAGCAGCTGCACAGATTCAGAAAGAACGGCCTCCTGTGAGCTTCTGCAAACTTACTGGATGCCATGGAGCGAATGCCGGGCAGTGCACAGTGCTCTGACATCCTAACAACAGGACGGGTAATAATCGCACCTTATTATTGCATTTATTTACACTGCCAAAGAGAGTGCAACATACATGATACAGTGCACTTGTGGAGGTCAGAGGACAACTTTGGGGAACTGGTTCTTTCCTTCCATCTTGTGGGGCTCAGGGATTAAAACTCTCATTGTCAAGGAATTGCTGAAAGAACCTTTATGTCAATAATTAAAATAAGAGAAATGTATTTAAGATGGCACTTAGGTATCAAGATATGTCGCCTGTTGCTTTTAAACTTGTGTGTATGTGCATGTGTATGGGTGTGGTATATGTATGCATGCAGGCTCACACGTGTGACCATTCACCTTTTTTTTTTTTGAGACACATTCTCTCACCATACTTGGAGCTCACTAATTTGGTTAGACCAGCTGACCAACAAGCTTCCAGAGACCCACTTGCCTCTGCCACAAGAGCACTGGAGTTACAGTCAGACAGCATTAAACCTGTCTCTCTTTTTTTGACATTTTTTTCTTTTGTTGGATTTTTTTTATTTACATTTCAAATGTTATCCTCTTTCCTGGTTTTCCCTCCAGAAATCCGCTATCTCCCCCTTCTTCTATAAGGGTGATCCCTCACCCACCCACTCACACTTTCCCACCTCCCTGCTCTGACATTCCCCTACACTGGGGCATCGAGCCTTGACAGGACGAAGGGCCTCTTCTCCCAATGATGCCCGGCAATGCCATCCTCTGCTACATATGCAGCTGGAGCTATAGGTTATCCCTGTGTACTCTTGGGACAGAGGTTTAGTCACCAGGAGCTCTGGGGGGCTCTGGTTGTAAAGCTGTCTTTTAGGTAGGAGCTTGGGATGCAAACTAGTTCCTCATGCTTATGTGGAAGCCTGTTATGGAGCAAGCCATCTCCACAGTCCCTGCCCTTTCTTCTTTTTGTTTTGTATTTATCTATTTTTTAAGCACTAGCTATATGCTAGAAACTCTTTTGGTGTTATTCAATTTAAAATGTTTGACAGCTGTGTGGTTGGTACATTTCTCTGTCTACAATGGTGGCTGACCCAGGCATGCAGGCCAGTTTTCAGATTTCTGATCCAAGGCCCTTTCTACCAATATTCTGACTGATTGACAAGAAGAGGCTAAAACTGAGGCACAAATGGCTTCGGGTCCATCCACCTGACACTGGCTGTGCTGTAGCAGACACTCAAGAGACAAGACAAAAGCATGAGCCACGTCCTGTGGACACCACGCCTTCCTAGAATGGGCTTGTCCTCTGCACAGGTCACAATGATGGTTTTCAAGATCACCATGAACTATTTCATTAATAAGAAACGTGTTTCTCCTAGCTCCATCTCCTTCTAGGTCATTGAAATCTCTCTCTCTGCTCTCTGCCTCTGAAGTCTGAATCGAAGCATTCTACCTTCCACATCCTCAGATCATCCTGTCTCTCTCCCCGGAATTAGCGTATTTCCCCTGCATTATTAGTAGGTCTATATCTGTCCACTGCCTGTGGGAAAAGGATGGCTCTTAAAGACTCAACCTACATCCCAAACAGCTCAGCGGCAGGCACCCACGTACGTGTCTTTAATAAAAGATTTATGTAGAGTTAAAAGAAGAAACCCAGGTACTACTGCGGCAGCATTTGTATCCAAGAAAGGGCTGTTCCCAGGGGAGCCCACGAGCTCTGTGATCGGTCTTCGTTTTGAAAGGATTTTCCAGTCAGCCCATCTCCATCCCATGTAGGTAATGGAGCTATTTTTCTGTTTAGGAATCAGTGGTTTAAGTAATGCAAGCTATGGATCAGTGGTTTGCAATGATGGGGCTGATCGAAAGGCGATCACACTCCCACACTCCGCACTGCTAAGGTTAATGGCATTGCCTCTGATAGAGGAAATATAAAAGTGGGAGACAGGGAAGAACCCAGTAAAAACATTTACACACATCTTTAATGGTATGCAGAGTAGAACCCATTTAAATGAATACCAACTAATGAAAACGTCTTGAAAAGAGAGTGATTTTTAGAGAAACCTTTTATCTATGGGCCCTATATTTAGAGAGCAAGCCTTTTAAATGAATATGGGGTTTAAAAAAAAGAATTAAATTGATAATTGTTGTGGTTCATTGTGGTTCACAGAGTTCTCATCAGGCCAGTGAAATAAATGAGCCATTTAACCAAGGAAGGCTGCTCTACCGACTTATGTCTTCCTGTAAGATGGCTAGGGAGTGTCCACAGAAGCTATCACGGAGCAAGAACACTGCCTTGGCAATGGCTTGGCACACCTACTCTTGTGAGCCTCTATGTGAGCACACTTGAAGACGCTTATGAGAAGGTGAGGTGAGAGAACTTGGTATAGTCAGCAGAATGTAGTAAAAGACAAGTATGATTCATGTATACAATAAGAGGAGAGAGAGAGAGAGAGAGAGAGAGAGAGAGAGAGAGAGAGAGAGAGAGAGAGAGAGAACAGGAACTTGTCAAGGATCTAAATTCTATACTTGGAAGACTTGGAAGAAGGTTGATACTGATGGCTACTTTTAATGCCAGCAAATACAGGTGAGGTTTGCTGGGAGTAACTATGTTTTTAGGATTCCCAACCTCTACTCTAATGTGGCCACACAAACACCAAGGATACATTACTCAAGCCTGTTTCTTCTCTGAGCTGCTCATCCCCCCACAAAGAAAAGTCAAATAAAAACTGTTTGGAAGTAGATCCAAGCACTCCTGATGTGAATATACTCATCCAAATAAGACGTTTAAAAGCCTCAGAGTTCTAAGGAGTTTGAGGGTAAAACTCAAAGCCCGAAGCCACATACTGATATACAAATATATCCTAAACTTTCCTAAATGAATTCTGGGTAAATCGAAATAGCGTTAGACGTTAAGGTTTTATTTGTGCATTTCTCTTGGCTATTTGAGGTGATTTGGTGTGTCTGCATTTCAAAAGTTATCTTCAAAATGTTAAAATAACAGATCAGAACCAGGGGGTAGAGTGGGGCTATGGTGAACGTGGAGGTGACTTTTTGTTGGTTTGTTTGGACTCTGAAGGCCTGGAGGAGAAATCATGTACCAGATGATCCAGTGCCTTCCCCATAAGAGAGGGGCATTCACTTCCCATGGAAGACCTCTGTAACTCTGCTCAACCTAAAAACTAGTATTGTTGTGCTGGAACAAAAACCATAAACAGTATCTGCACACTCCTAATATTTTTGGAAAGGACATGAAAATGAAAGAATTCCTGGTTTCTAAGGAATTATTTTAGTAGCTAGCTTTACACGTGGCTTGACTGCCTTATGCATTATCGGGTATTTTATATATTATATTCTTGCCAAGTCCTTCAGAGCAAGGAAGAGGAAGACCTATCAGTAAATCAGTAAACAATGTTTCAGGTGGGAACACTGGGCTCAGAGAGGTCCAGTGCCTTTCCCCAGGTCAGTTGGAGGAAGGAGTAAGGTAATTCACAGCCTGGACATCCTAGCCTCTCCTACCACATATCTGGCAAATCTCACATTGGCGGCTGATTTAACTCCTCCCACAAATAATCTCCTCCAATAGGAAACCCATCAGACTCACCACATCTTCAAACTCCCAATGTCCTGTATCTCAGAAAGTCGTTGGGAAGAGTAACAGAGAGGCACCATTCCTATAAGTATGTTGACATGATATGAGATGGATGTGGTCTGCCTTGTCAGTCATTCAACTGCACCTCAGTGCTGCCTGCTGTTTAAGGCTTTGCTGAATACTCTGAGAACAAGGATCCTTCGGGGTCAGTCATCTTTGACTTGATGTCTTCTCCTATACTTGAACTAGTGCTACACAGCTCAGCCTCATAGACATTTTTACTTCTGTCAGGACACTGCTCTGAGGAAAGCTACTGGTTGTGGACAGACGAAGAGCGTGTAGACAATGAGGACTCTCAAGTAAGAAGCCTGAAGCCTCGCCAGGCCAGGCCAAGGCAACCCTTCCTCCTTGACTGGCAGCCAACACTGCTGCAGGCCTTCAGACGCATCCCTGCCACAGTGCAGCAAACAAAAACATATGCTGTTTGGCCAGCCATCTAAGTACTGGATACGGGGTTGCCCAGAGGAGATGGGCTGGGAACCACATGCTCACAATGGAAGCCCACTGAATGTGGGCATCGTGCATATGCTTTTAATCTTTATTGTTTCTTTTCCGTTTGCTTGACAAGGCCTCAGTATGTGGCTGAGGATTCAGAGCAGCCTAAAATGTCTTCTCTTGCCTCAGCCTCCAGAGTCACTGGTTTCCAGGTATACACATGTTTCCTGGGCATCGGCCGTAGCCTCACCCACAGCAGACCTTTAGGGACTGTTGGTGCCCCAGGCTACAAGGACATGGCAGCCTTGCTTAGTTATGTATTCATAGTAGAAATTTATTGAGCCTATATTCTGTGGTCCTACACTCGGGAAAATGGAGATAAAAGAGATGAAGTCTTTGCCCTCATGGGGTTTATCAGCCACGAATGTCTCCCTTTGCAGTTATTCCAAAAATCACTGAACAAACACAACGTTAAAACCGCCAAAAGTGACTCAAATTTCTCAACAAATTATTTCCAAGTCAACTATTTAGAGAAGAAAGAGAATGGTCTCAGTAGTATTTCAAGTAACTTCCTTATGTCCATTCGCTCTTCCTGGAGAAGCTGTTAAGTCTAAGAAAAACAAAGAATTGGTGTGGCAGAAAGGATGCTGGGAAAGGCTGAACACCATGAAGGGTCTCCGTTCTGCTGTTGATCTGTGCCATTCAAGGCCTATCCACCGTCAGCTTCCACAGCGCTGTGACTAAGGCCTGGAATGGTATCTGGAAGGCAGCAGATGTTTAATAAATAAATATTGGCTGGATGAGAATGTGATATGTGAAGACTTAGTGTGAAGATTTTTATAGTTCTCTGTAAACAGCAAGAAACTGGAGACGAGAACCATCAAGTAACAAGGGTGCATGTAGCGAGCTTCACTCTAAAGGAAACCCCACCAATGAGCAATGCCAAAGTGACAGAGGCCAGGAGGATATGGGGGATTTGATGCTGTTAGTATTTTCCCATTACATCGCTCAGGCTTGAATTTTACTGTAACAGACTCAACAATTGTCCTTTTCTGAGCCCAGCTCAGCAGGCTAGTGAACTCACTGGGAAGCTTGCGGCCTTCTCTTCAGACTTTACAGAGTGAACGGCCATTTTATGTGAGCTTTGAGGACATTAGACTTTGAAGGCTTGGAAATGTCATTCTCAAAGCAAGGACTTTCCACACGAAGAGAAACCTGTCTCTAACTATCCTACAAATGCAAATATCCTTGACCAGAAAACCTTGAGCATGCTGTTCTAAGAACGTTAGCAAGATTACATGGAGTTCTTTTTAACTGTATTAGTTTCCTTCCAACATCCACTAAATTGAATTAGAGTAAAGTGGGGAAGGCCTAGGTTCGAAAGGTGGATGCCAAAGAAGTCACATTTTAATTTCATCTCTGTCTCTCATTCCTAGATGCTTTCTGGCTGTCAGCAAGGCAGTCAGCATGCTTCACTCCAGGGAAACAGGCGGGTGGCTGGCCCTCCAGGCACTAGATACCTCCATGCCTGTGCTACAGGCTTTGCACTCAGGGCCTCTCATCAGCATGCTCTGTTTGCTTAAGGAGAACCTTGGGTGTTCCCTCTTCCACATCCAGAGGATAGCGCTCTTGCTTATTATCTATCTTATCAAGGATGCCAGGTCCACCAATTCGGAAAATACCTTGATGGTGCATTTTTACCATAATTAAAAAGGGAGATTGCCAAGAATCTTAACTGAAAAATTCAGCAAAGTGCAAGGCTGAACTCCCTTGCATTTGTAACAGGACAGGAAGCAGGAGAAGCTCTGCGAGGACAGGAAGAGAGGAGAGCCGGTAGAAGACATGGCACAGGCCAGTGCTCTGAAGGACAGAATTGCTTATGAAGTTGCCCGTGCCTTCTGAAGCATTAGCCACATGCTCCCTCACCACCAAAGTCTCCCTATGCCCACCAAAGTCAGCTGCGTATGTCATTTCCACAGGTACAGAGATGGAAAAGGGACTCCAGCATCTAGGATTCAGAGCATGGAAGAGAGGATATATGACAGGAGAGATCTATAAGATGGACTGCCTCGGCAGGAGCAGCCAACCAAGAGCCAGAAGAGCATGTTTGCTTTCAGGACTCCCATACAGAAATCTAGGTCGGCCAGATTTCCTCCCTGGATAGCAGGGAGATTTAGGGGTAATTTAATGAGTAAGAAAGCACAAAATAACATCAGACAAATGTTGCCCATTTCAGAATTGAGACCGAAGATCTCGCCTATTCTGTATATACGTGTGCTTCACCACTGCTGCCTCCCGAATAACTTCAAACACATGTCCCAGCCTTCACCATACACACCAAACGCTACCCAACACCCCCAGGAGAGCACAATTGCAGTTTACGTAAATATCTGCCCAACACACTCTCTCTGTTTTGCTCACATATTTACTTGATTGGGTCTGAGTTTCATTTCTACTTAATCTGCCTGGCACCCAGATTAGCACATAAATTAATAAGCAGATGTGGTTAAAATCAGTTGGAAGAAGGATGGATTCCTCATTTTGATATTACTCTCATTGCTAAGTGCGAGCCTTTCAAAAGCTTGCAGAGTACCTTACTAGCTACTATCTTAGCCTCAAAACTCTCCCAAGAAGTCATAGCAACAAAGCCTGGCCTCTCACTGGCTACTGACCATGGATATGCCTCGGCCTTTGTTTTCCTCCATGTCTATCTCTACAACTGTTATGGCTACATACAGCATACTGAAATCAAGTTATAGTGTTTACTGCCTAGCATTGCCTGACTGTGGTCAATACCCTTGCTCGCCCAGGAGATGTGCAGAAGAATCCCACATGGAAAGAACTGAGTTCTTATTTGGAGCACCTGGTGATGCTCGGGTTGCAAGCTTTGCTTTTACTGTAGAGTTAAATGTTCAGATGCTCTGCACTGAGAAGTGCTCCCTGGCTCGTACATGGTCCTCCTGCAAGTCTCCTTGAACGGAACTGAACCCAAGACATATTTGGAAAAGATGAGCGGCAGGCACAGTGCAGAGGATGGGCAGTCTATACACATCCCTCTTCCCTGGCTTTTCCAGGCACCCGCTGAAGGCTGTGCTGGACTGTCTGTCTCTCACGATCAGGGACCTCTGTGCTAATTTCTCTCATGGACTATTTCTAAAAACAGTTTTACCAGCTCTCTTAGCTGAAAACCCATCTCTCCTCTAGTCTTTTGAGTCAATCCAAACTATTACTTCCGAGTTGGCCAGGATAGACTCACAAGCAAAGAGCTACACTCTATGCCACTCTTCCTGGGCATATACATGTTTGTCTATTGTTTCTTGATTATTTTTCCCCTTGCCTCACTTCAAGGGCCACTTAGTTGTTAACTCTTGGTCAGACTAATGTTTGCTGGGTTAGTCCCACAATCTCACTCTGCAAATCCTGCAAGGGAATGGCCATGCATGCTCCTCTGTGCAGCTGCTTCAGTTGGGTGGTGTACCAAGGCTCCTTTCTGTTTTAGGACCTTACTGAGGGTTCAAGGCTCTAACAAGGCATTCAGCTGAAAAGCTTTCAGTTTTGACAGCATTTGCAACTTTCAAAGAAGACAAACCTCTCCATGGAGTTAACATGATCTGCGAATGTGGGAATTGCCAGGAATCAGATCTCCCAATGAACTTTGTCTTGGTCACTGGAAATGGAGAATAAACCAATTCTTTTAAATAATTTACAAACCTGGAATTAAAGAGGTCAGGTGAAAATTCGTATTGCCTTGCTCAAAGAATTGGGGTGGGACATAAACATTTTTTTGTTTTTAATAAAACTATATTCTTACCACCTTCTGCAACTGAGGCAGTTTAAGATTTACTGGCAACTCTAGCTGTTTTGTCCCCCCAACAAGCATAAGAACACCTGGCATAATATTTGAAACAAATCTCATTTGATGCTCTCCACCTCTGGCAGGAAAACAAAAAGGTAGTTTACTGCTTTAAAATGTCCACTAGAGCAACACATACTCAGAACTTTTTACTTCCTCAAAAAAAAAAAAACATGAAGAATGTTTCTAGGAAGTAAAAATACATTTTTCATAAAATATTATTTCCCAAAAATGAAATCAAAATGTCAACTAAGAGATGTTTTATGTTCATGAGGCAATAAGAGAGCAAGGGGACTTTACTCCACTGATTATCTTTTCGGAATAATTGTGTGTGTGTGTGTGTGTGTGTGTGTGTGTGTGTGTGTGTGTAAATATATAAACAAATTTTATAATTTTATATATACATATTTACACACACTATATATATACATATATACTCACAAATGTTTGCATAAGCACTGCTCACAGAACTGACTTATCTGCTTACATATACAATGTGGCTCCTGTGGCTTCCCGAATAAAACTGAGGCAGATCCCCAGGAAGATGATGAAGTGAGTGCACTGAGAGAGGATAATCCATCCCAAGAAACAAACAGGAAGCAAAAGGCACTAACACTGTTAGAACCAAAACCAGCAACAAAATACATTTCTCAGGGGACGTTCTGACATAGAAAACCAAATGCCTAAGAGTTTAAATTACTTGCCCCACATTACAAATCAATACATTCTGAGGCCAAATTTGAAATCCATTCTTTCCACAAGAGCATGTATAATGGCCAAGCATTTGGACTGCAGCTGGAGTGAGTTGGAATGACTTTTGAATACTTGGCTGTGGGCAAATAATTCAAATCCTGTGTCCTCATCTGTAAGAGGAACACGCTAACAGCACCCACTTTCAGAAATAGGATTAAATATACTCATACCTGTGGAACTCTTAGCACTTTGACTGAAAGGAGCCAATCAGAGCATTGCTACAAAGATCATTGCCTGACAACCAAGCTGCCCCTCTTCAGGACAGGAGTACATCTGGAGGCTGCACTTCCTCCAGGCTGCTCCCAGCCAGTTACTGGGAGGGAAGACATTGAGGCAGGCCCATTCCCGCACCAGGGACACAGTTGTTAAATAGGTGGCTTTGGCTCTGGGACTCTTACTGTTCTCGACAAAATTCTCTTAGAAAGTCCCTGCCATCCCAGGCTCTTCCTATGTAAATCCCTAGACCACACTCAGTATCCCAGGCATTGGTGCTATATTGCAGTCTGAATGTGCTCCCTTCCCCTCCACAATGTCATTCACACCGAATTCCATCACGATCTATTGTACTTAGAGAACTTGAACTCCCCGGTATACAGAATGCCCTCAAGGAATGTGAGCTATGGTCATAAAAACAAAAATGACTATTTTTGCATTATTTACCCCTAAACTCTGAAAGAATTTAATCCTATTTCCAAACACTGCTTCCCTTAAATCTGTGACATTATTCATTTTTAGTGTTAAAGGGGCCGATTCTATGTTCTAACAGCTTCAGACAAGCTTACTTTTCAATCTAAGCAAAGTAGTTCTGAGAAACTAACTCTCTAAACAAATCCCTCAGATTCACCTTTTCTTCTAGTGTAAGCATGGGAGTCCTCTGCCTTCCAGCTTACCTGAAAGGTTTGTTTTGATTCCACCTCTAAAAGTGGAATTTTCCAGTGCACTGGTATTCGAAAATTTTTCTATATTCACTGTCTTTCATGAGGCAAACAGTCTGCCACTAGCAAGATGCTGTGAAAAAATGCACTTCGCTTTTCTTTCAACAGCGACTCACATAAGGCCCCAGTGGTGGGTTCAGTTGATACTCCAGTGACTAGGCTTCTACGCTGACTTTCCTAGGTTGAGTGACTCTCAACTATCTTTACTGCACCTATTGACAGCACCGGACAACTGGCCTATTGTTCTAAAACAACTACTGGGCAACGCACCAAAAGTCATGAGAACTTGGAGGTAGTCTCTTCAGGTTTCATTTTTAGTGGGCTAAATTCCAGTGGTTTGACCCTTGATGATCAGTGACGTCATCACAGCCTAATCAAACCTCCCACACGCCACTGTGATGGCTACCTCTGCAACCTCTACAGGGTGTGTGCGGAATTTGGACTAATTGCCAGATAAAGTACAGAACTTGGCTTAAGGAATAAATACTTTGAGTGTAAGTATATTCCATGTGCTGCACACCCCAGAGTCAGTTTTGTTGCTGCTCCGTTCTACTAAAATAGAACTACCTAATAGTAGCCAACTTTACTACTTAATCTTTGGGTTTTAGCTCAAATGGCAACATATCCTTTGTATAACAGTAACGCATCCTCATTTGACTTTACTTCTCTTCGTGGCATTCAGTAATGACGGTCATATTACATGCTTATTAGTCGGTTTATTGTCATAGTCTTGGCCAACAACGTAAGCATCATTAAGAGCTGGACTTGGTTTGGATTTGTGTAGTGCTAAAAATCACACCTGTCTCTTGGAATGCACATGACCATTATCTGATGTGTGAATAGATGAATCTTGCCTTTTGCTCCCTTTGTAGGCTGTCAAGTTCTCAAGAACAAGATGTGTGAATCATGTCAGTGCTGGCTCACCACTCCTAAGTACTGAACGCACCCTGAGGACTGTCCCTTGAATGGCGTCTGAGAACAGAAGAGAGAGCCTTCAAGCCACTTCTCTGCTATTTCCTTCACAGATGATTGTGTCTGCCTTTCGGTGTCAGCTTCCTGTTCGCTAGCTCCGTTCGTGCCCTGGTCAAAAACTTCTTGCTCATCTCTGCTTGCTCCCTGGTGGTAAAAATAACTACAGAAACCTAAGCGAACACTGTCTCCTGTGTGGAGAAATTGTTGGTGGGCTATTCCTCCCTGGCTTCCACTTGCCACGGTATTCTTTATACGTCTCTCTTTGGCTATTTGCCATATGATGCCTGGGGATGAGGCATATGAGCTCTGGTTCCCACTGGGGTAAAGTCAACCAAGTATGGAAATTAATAACCGAGAAGGATCAGACTACTCTGCAGGAAATGCTACCCCCTCCTCCCACCTTGTTGGAACCATCCTAGTAGAGTTCCTTAACAATAAACTCATGCCAGGGAAACAGAGTTGCCAGCAGCTGAGTCGAACCCGAAGAAGAGAAAAAGAATGAGGAAGAGGGAATGAGAAAAGGTGCCAAGATCCTTATGGTCTCATGAATTTTTCTGACAGACAACTAATCAGTCTGGATTAGTGACCCTGAACCTCCAAATACATCACTTCTATTCTATTCTATTTATTACTATTATCCATAGTTGGACTATTCTGTCCAAAAATAATAAGCATGCTTAAAAAGAAGAAAACTCTCCTTCATTCAAATGACAAATGAGAAATGATCTGTTTGGGGCAGGAAAGGGTCAAACACATTTATTCCTGATCCAGCTAGGCCCTCTGATACTTCCCCGTGCTGCTATTTCATTGATGGGGAAGTGGCCATCAGAAGTGGTCCTTTTAAAGGCATCTCTGTCAACGGGTCCTGTTGTGCTAGCTCCAGGCTGAACAAGAACAGATGGAGCCTCGGCCAAGCAGCAGGTGACTCTTCTACTGCACTGACTTCACTTGAAGACAACCTCACTTCAGTTCAAACGCAAGAATCCAGATCTGTGGCTACGTTTGCACAACCTTATGCAAATTTGAATGCTCCATGGAAATGGCACCCCTGGGTCTCTCCTGAGACACAGGAGCAAAGGAATTGGAGAAACCAACAGAAAACTCCCTTTCTCGTCTTCTCTTTGTCACTAAATAATTGTAATTATGTAAGAAGTTAGACGTGGGGGTGGGGAAATATCTAAATGAGATCACTAGCTAATCCATTTCTGAGTCTGAGAAATCAGGCAATGGGGTCTAAAACATTCCCTCGTTTGGCTATTAGCCAACAGAGCTAAAGCCCACACAGCCCGCTAGCCTGTGTGCAGACAATAAATTGTTCACATCGTGTGAGGGTACAGCTTCTTCTTTAGAGTGACTCCTTCCCCGCTTTCCACACCGAGTTGTGTGTAGACTCGGCCATGCCATTGCCTCATCCATATTTCCTAAGTCAAGACTCGGAAGTCGAGAGGAATTTCTACGGAGGCAACCAAGGGCCACACATGCTCAAGTTATATAAGGATGCAGACACTCATCATGCTTCAAACTCTCATTTCAGATCAAGCCATGGTTTAGCCCCTGGTCTCTTAAAGAGGAGAGACTGGCTCCATTGCCTTGCTGAAAATTCATCAGTCGGAACTTAATCACATAGAGCTGAAACCCAGCAGGCATTTAGGCTGTAATGTCTCCCTGAGTTGGGGCCTTTACATATTTTAGAATATTGATCATTACTGTTATTGCAGCTGTTTTGGTGGTCACTCTACTGTGTCTGTCCCTGCAGGGTTCTCTGAAGAACACTGCAGAGAATAATTGTTGCTAGGTAATTGTGAAAGAAAGTCATGCAAATTATGAAACATCGATAGACCGTCTTTATAAGTCAATGGTGCCAGACCACTCCTGCTTTCCCAGAGAAATGCAAGCTGTAAGGGGGCATTGCCTTCACAGTTTTGGAAATGACCCCAAAATGGTCCATTCATCAAAAAAAAAAAAAAAAAAAAAGCCTCTCATGTAAGAACTCCACCCAGTAGTCACAGTTTATTCAGGTTGAAAAAATTCACTTCTCTCCCATTTCAATGTTATTAACATTGTGATTTAATATGGAAACACATCTATTATATTTGTGGACAAAGTAGAGAGAAGAAAATATTAAGTTGGCTTTTTATAAGAACATTTACCAGGTTAAAAAAAAGTTTATCCAAAAGAGAAATAGAAATTTACATATTTCTTATCTCACCCCCAACTTGCAAAGAGTGTCTACATATAAATCTTAAGCTAGGAAGTCAGCATTCTTACAACTTGTTTAGAAAATATTAAAATATTCAAAGTAAGTACTGAAACGAGTGAAAACGATAACTAATACAGTAACAACAACCGTGGCGAAGATCAGCCGACTCCTTGTCTAGTAACATTTAACAGTGACGCTGAGTTTAACAAGTCAAGATGGGACTGGAATAAATAAGTCAACCAAAGTGAAAAAAAAACCAAACAAATACAAAAATATAGCTGGAGTCAAATAGGTGGCAGGTAGAGTTGCATAATTTCAAAGTCTAGGGCAAGGGTCATGATTAATGCCTATCTGAGGATCGATGTGGCAACATCATAGAGCTACTACATAGGAACGAGCACCACCGAAGCCAAAGAAAATGACCTCAGTACTTGCAGGGATTCTTGCCGTCAGTAACAAAGCATACACCACAGAGGTATAGTTATTATTGGCTGGCTACAGTCAGTGGGATGGACATAGCTCTTCTCTTTCTGACAATGGAATTTTGCCCGGCCCATTTTAACAACTGGGTGTTTTCACTGACGTCAGACCGAGTTGGGAGTGAGTCTGAGGACTGCCTGTGCTGACTGCCTCCAGATTCTCTATGGTCCAACTGAATGGGGCCTTGATTAAGCCGAAATGATATCTCACTAGCTTTGCGCTCATCAGTGATGGACTGGATACATCAGAGTTGGAAGCATCCTCTAAACGTCCTTCTCTAGAGTGCAAGCACCCCCAATGCCAACCATGTACGCTCTGAGACAGCTACGCATGATCTACTCACTCTAGCTTTGGCTTCAGAAACAACGGGTTGAATCTAGATATTTCTGCCTATGGGTCTTTTTCCACATACAAATTGGATGTCCAACTTCTCCAGAGAAGCTCCTCTTCCCTAAAACCTTTATGGTAACTCAACGGTGAGGACTTGGATTATACTCCAGGTTAAAAGACACACTTAGCTAATATTTTTAAAGAAATCTAGGCAGAGTACCTTCTTTGTAGGGCACCCCTCTTCTGAAACACACATACCTGGAGGTCCCAGAAATTTTGAATCACCTCTGCTGTTCACGAGTCCTTGGGCTCATGGACAATGAATGGATTGAGGACAGCTAAACAATGAAGCAGATATCTACTCTAGGACCGTGGGACTTGAGAAGGTACACACTGCCAGGTATCTAAGAGGCTATCTACAAAGGATGGTCCTGGAAGTTCTGGTTTATTTTTGACACCATCCTTCTGTCCCAGGACTCGATCTTGGGGACCTAGAATAGTGTCTGGTGTTTCAGCAAGTGTTACAGAGGAACCTTCGGACCCTTCCTGTAAGTGAGGCGTTCTACTATTCCCACCACACTCGCTTGCATACTTGTGTGGTCAGTTCCTTTCAGTGTTGCTAAAATTAAGTTTCAGAAGAAGCTCTTTTACCCACCTAGCTACTATTTAATTCGAACACAGGTCTGCCTGGTGCTAGAGGCAGTTTTAACCATTAGATTATACCAATTTTGAGTTTCGGAAACATTGGTACTTTATCTCTGGGTTCAGATAATTCCTTAAAATTTTTCTATCTACTACTCTAATTGCGCAAAGATTTGTGTCTTCTCACGATTGAGTCTTAAGGGAGTATGAGCAAGGAAAACACAATTCTACAGCACACAGCAGACTGGCCACAGAGGGAAAAGCCAGCTGCATTTGCTTAGGTAGAGTTGCATGGCCTGGCTGATGGCTGTAGGTGAAGTAGCATGTTACCATTTATTCACTCCCTAAGGTTTACCCGGGGCCTACCATTTACCTCCCACTACCTTTCTCAAGAGCTAGGAGAAAGAGCTTGTTTTCCCTTGTGTGCGCTAATTAATAAGGAAGGAACAATGTGTTCCCAGTTCATTTGAAGAACAGATTCTGTCATGCTATCACACAGCAAGATTCCAAAACTTCATACAGTTTAGCTGATGTGCCTATGAGAAGTTCTGCTTTCAAAACAAAGCCATTCAGAAACTCGCATTCATGCTCACAGGCTGGGGCAATGAAGAGGGACACGCAGTCAATCGAGGAGAATAGAAGGTTACTTAGTGCGCAAGAATACCTTGCCCTAAACCCACCATTTATTCCCTTTGTGATTCTGTGTCTTTAAAGAAGAGAAATGATATTTTTCTTCCTGCAATGATCTGTGAGGCTGACAAAGACCAGATGGAAGGAATATGCTAACCTTTCCCATAGAGTGGTCTAAGGTACAACAGCTTTTTCTTAAAAACAACAAGAAAACCCCAAAAACCAAAACAACAACAATAAAAACCACCGAAGCTTGAAAAGTAGGCGTTTGTTACTTTTATCTCCTGGATTCAAACACTTCTTTTCTTTGAACTCGCACCCATGAAGCCTTGAGGTAGCACCAAGTCATCCTGGTTAAACGTGAACTTGGCTGAAATCACTGTGCCTTTGGCCTAAACACTGGGTTGAGTCGTGGGGTGCTTTTTTAGATGGGTAATGTACAATTTTGGCATTACAGGCAGCTCCAGAGAGGTGTGCCAGGCCTCTCCCCCTTGGTTTATATTTGCATGTGAACAGCTTGCCGGCCATTTTATGAAGACAGATGAATCGCAACCTGCTGGAGTGGTATCCAGACCTAAATATGTGAGCTATAGACCCTACGGCTTACCAATTTTTAAGATAAAAATAAAGTGTCTCTGGACACAACTTCAGGAACCTTAGTACAAATAGATTTTATGAAAAATGGGACATTTAAAGCATCAGCAGCCAGGCCAAAAATACAGAAACAAGTCTCTATATAGTGCAACTTCAATCGCCAACAAAAATTAATATGCAGCTGTTTTACACACACACACACACACACACACACACACACACACACACACACCCCTCCAATCTTAGGGATCTCTCCCATTCTTTCTTAACTGTCTTTTGAAAAAAAAAGCTTTGATGAAGGAAATTTCACTAAAACACCAGGATGAAAAGAGGGACTGTCATATTTACCATCACAGTGGAGATCTGTAACAGAGTTTCCAAGGTTAACAAAATAAAAAGTGTTCTGAACGATTTGGTAAGGTAAACCCTCCATCACACAATACCAAATAATCTGGTTTGCGTATCCTTTCCAGATAATGAACTGGAGGTCCAAATGGGAAAAGTGAAGAACAGAAAAAGAACAGGGAGAGGAGAGGAGAGGAGAGGAGAGGAGAGGAGAGGAGAGGAGAGGAGAGGAGAGGAGAGGAGAGGAGTTCTCACTCGTGCAGCAGGAGGTGAAGAATAAAGGATAGTATTACATAGGCAAGGAAAATGGGAGGGGCCTGAACCTAGTGGCATAGGTGTTTACTTAGGACTCATTGAAAGAGACTTGGTAAGGATATCACATGTATCACTTTACTTAATGATCACCAAGGTGATACTAAAACCCTCAGTATTGGGTGAATATTTAGATAAAGAAACACATACCCCGAGGGCTTAGTTATATATTTGAGGATTTTATAAAATATCATATATTGGCCTATGATTGAGACTACCATTTTTATTAAATGAGTGGTCCTGCTCAATCTAATATAACCTATAACTATGCTTCTCATCCTTTAGGTGTATATCACGAAATTGGAATATTACACAAGGCATCGTTAAATGTAACGATGTTAAATGTAACCTTTCTTTGAAAGGTTTCTATAACAGTAACTCCACATAGAATATGAGATTTGGCTCAGTGGCAGGGACCTGCCTGGCAGGCAGGGAGTTCTGGGTTCAATCCCCAGTACTGCAGACAGGGAAAGGGAGAAGGAGAGGAAAACAGGTGAGGGAATTGCTCTGTTTATAAAACAGAGGGACCGACTATTCACTTGCTATTTCATTTTAGACATTTTAAAGGGGAAAATCCTTTGAAGATATGGCACTTTCTTAAGGTGAATTCGCAAAGGGTTAAGCCTAGGCTACTTGACTGCATGATATTCAGTGAGCATCTTTGGGCATTTCCCACTTTGAAAGGAATTATTATAAAATGACAGGGGAGATCTGTGGTCCTTCTTCCATGCTGCCCAAGAATGTGCCTTGGTGCCTCCAACCCTCCTCTCACATTTCCAGAGAGTTAAATGTTCTGGTTTGGGCCTTCATAGAGAGGGACTGGGATAGGAACCGGGGCTGCTGGGATGCCTCTTGAGTTTTCTCTGTGAATCTTCAGTTTACTGTGAGCACTCACAGGGCAGCATTGGCTGCTGGCCCCTGTGGACTCTGAAACAGCAGCACAGAGGCCAGTGCTAAACTTACCATTTTCTGGCTGGTCCTTAATGTCAGCATCACTTGGTTGGCTGGGACTTTCAGATTGACTTGAATCTGAAAAACATAAAGAATATAGCCAAAATTACAGGATCTGTGAGAGAAAGCGGAACAGAGGTGCCAGACTTTCTCAAAAGGTTCAGCCTATGAACTAAGAATGGGGACATCAGAAAAATGATAGGACTGATAAAGAAAAGACAGGAAAAGAGATGTAGGCGGGGGCAGGCACATGAGGGTTTAGCACAAACGCTCGGTTTTGTTTAGGCCTCCAATAGTTTTCTCTGTACTGGGTCAGTAACTGAAGCTCTCTAGAACCATTCTCTGATGGAAAGAAGGTTCCAAACTCACTTCCTCATTACTCTGATGACAGCTTCTCCTCTACTGCACATATTTGATGCTTGAGTCTGATCACAATAAAGGGCATATTTTGAAGCTGGTGTAGAAAAAGCAACCCAGACAACAGCATAGATTCACACCCCTCAATTCCAACGTTCTAGGGCATGCACAGGACAAGGCTTTCTGAGGCTGAAGCTTACTTTATGGGGCAAATGTTTTCTGCTGTACAGAGGTATCTGGAAACCCAAAGGATTTTTTTGTTTTTGTTTTGTTTTGTTTTGTTTTTTAAATAAAAGCAGAGTCGTGTAAACATTTACAGTATTATTTCTTTTTTTTAAGCATAATTTTTTAATTTAAAAAATTCTTTCCATTGAGTTAGTGTCTACGTATGGTAACCTAAAACAACGCTTGCTTTTAAATTGAGATAAGATGAGCTTTCAGAAGACTTTCACGGAGTAAGAAGCAAGCATAGTTATATGTTTGGAAGAAAAGAGAAAAAAAATCAGGTGCCAAATCTCAAAGAGATTTCAGAGATTTAGGACAACAGACAGAAATAATTACTTGAAATAAAAAAAAATGTAGCACATCTCTATCTATGTAAAGGGTGGATTCTAACTTCTACCTTGATGTCACCGGTTCAGCATCCGTTGCCTCTAGTTTGACTTCATCTCAGCAAGAAGCCAATGCACAACCAAGAGTTACGTGTGTAACCATTACCGAACTGAAAGGGTGACTGACACGGGCCCTAGCCACAGCATCTCTTGTCTTTCCTGGAGACTGCACAGGGAAGTGGTACTCCCAAGGACCTTTGCCTGGAAGTGTCAATCTGTGCTATTAAATATTCCCAACTCTCAGACAAGGAGCATCTTAATCATAAGAAGGGCTATGTCTACTTCATAATTTTTCAGACAATATCAGCCTGGTAAATACAAAGAAAAAATTCTGTTGAGTCAACAATTAAAATAAAGAGGTGGCTTTTACAATTTAACACTAGCAAAAGAGCCTTTCCCATATCCTGACGCCTGCTATTTGTTACAACAAACAAAACCAGAAACTGTAATGTATCAAAAGCCTGTAAAGGACTCATTTCACAATGCCCTGCAAAGACAGATACCAGGCCTAAAACTTGGAAATGCAGCTAAACTTACAGTGAGATCATATTTGAAGTTATGGCAGAAACTAGTATTATAATTGACTATCTAAAATATAGCTAATTTTTTCTAAGATCCTATTTTTTAATTAAAAATTACAAGTTAAACATTTCAAAATTATTTCTGTGTTTTAGGAGAGTCATACCATCATTTTTTTTTATCCAAAACAAATCTTAAATCTTTCATTTCGTAAAATTAAAGCAAAATATCTAAATTTATTTTATAGAAATTCCTTTTGATCATACCACAGAACACATAAATTTTTGCCAGACATAGCATTTTCTTTAAAACCATACAAATGGATGTTTTGATCGCTTAGCTGAAATTGTACCTGTGGGTGTGATATCTTTAAAACTAATGCTTCTCCATAAATCAGTGGAAAGCATCTTTCCTGTCGATTAATTGAGATACACAATAAACAATAGGATTAAGTATGGATTCATCAATATTAATGAAAATAGGGATAATGAACCCAAAACGTTTTTTTTTTTTTTAAAAAAAACCCAGCAGGAGACATCTTTGTCCAGTTCACTTCTGGTTTAAAACATTTGTTTCATCACCCTGCCTTTACAGAAACAAAAAACACGAACAGGAAGAGCTGAATAGAGGCATTGCAAAGCTGGTTTAAAATTTCAAGCCACAGAGAAGCAAGCCAAAGAGCGTCAAGGAGCTGAGTGGGATGATGGAAGGACTCAGGGTTGGTCTACAAGGCTCTCGGCACCGGCATCCCTCGAACACTGAGACACAGACACTAGAGGAGGCATCTAGCCAAACAGGGAACGGGGCACGAATTCTCAGTTTTATTCAAAGCCTGGAGAATGTTACCACCCCAGGCCGTCAAGCTAAAATATTCTATCCCAGGAAGGCTCAAGCGAAGCCAAGGCTCTACATGGAACCCAAGTGCCCTAAATCTTTTGATAATTATTCTCTACCCGTACTGGTGTTGTTCCATGAGGAGACACAGCCCCTCTCTTGAGTGGAAAAGGTCACAGATGCCGTTAAGTACGGAGCCAACCAGATGACCAGAATAACAAATTAATTTCTACCCACACACAACTGATACAAATGGAAGTCCTCTTAAGCACTAGTGTCAAAACACTATCAAAACGAATACTCATTTCACTTTTCTCCTTTTTGTACTTCTTGGAGACCTGGCAGAAAACTTCGTGTCTTTCTGTTTTGGACAACTATTGTTTGATTTCTGGCCATTTGAAATAATGAGACACCGCCCTCTGCCCCCTCCCCACCACAAAAAAAAAAACAAAAAACAAAAAAAACAAAAAACAAAAAACAAAAAACAAAAAAAACAAAAAACAAAAAACAAAAAACAAAAAAACCACCCAAACAAACTCACTTGCATAAAACAGGATGGACCTCTTATCCAGGAAGCTCCCAACCCCTGTATATCAGAGTGGTGGCTTCCTTCCACAGTTCCCTGTGTTTTACAATGACAAGAATATTACTTAAAGCACATCTAAATGATGGCCTTAGAATGCTGTTATGAGAAAGTACACTCGGGTTATCTGTTTTTCTCTGTAACTGGGGATTTTTTTTTTTTTTTGGTTTGTTTAATGGACCTTAAGCATCAATCTAACCTTGAAAAGGCATATTTCTTTGGGTTTCTAAAAAATGTATGAGCACACACTTAAAACTAAAATAGACAGGGTTTGCATATAGAAAGCTGGGTTAAGACATCTTAAGTGAACTGGCAGCAGTCATTTATCTATGCATGTTTATGACATCTACAGCTATATTGCTGTGGGACTCAGATAAAGATAGTCCACTATCAATACAATCACCAGAGAAAGAATAATAATAAAAAATCCTAATGCCGGCATATTGGTCTCTATGCTTCTGACTTGTTCAAGAAGAGAACCTGCGTTTGTTGCTGATACGCACGTTCGATCCCTGAGACTGTAACCCTGTTCCCTGTCAAAGAGCACTTCTTTGGCGGAATGCAAAGGATGACAAAAACATGTTGATGTGGTAAAAGTGACGAGGGAAAACTATAGGTGTCACTTCCCTATATTTTATATTAATTAAGCTTCATGCAAAGATGGCATGTTGCCAATCTCCCTGCCCTTGACCTAGAACTAATCCCTTTCCCTCCAATCCACCTTTCATTGTGCACACATCTCTCTTGATGCAGCTGACAGAAGCCGTGTGGTGGTGATTTCAGACTCCTGAGGGGAGTTCTCTCCTCTGCCTCTAGCTCCCTGACAGGCTGCCTGGCCCAGCCTCGGAGCTCAGTAACTGCTCATGATTTAAACCCCCAATTCTCCTTTAGCTTCTTAACAATGGGCAACTGCCAGTCTCAGCGAGCCTCTGAAAAGTGTATAGTCACAGAGAAGGAGGAGTGGGATCCAGAAACCAGAAAGAAAGGCTGGGAAGGCCATCATCTCTGCTGTGTATGCCCCTTGTTGGGGACTGGTAAGGGAAAGTGAGACACATCCCTCTGACATGGCATTATCTAGAAACTCTGCATGACAAAAACAGGCTAGAGACAAGCACCTTGGTGACCTATGAACACAGAATACTGTCCAACACTCAGCAGGCCTAAGATATGTTTACAGTATAAAAACGCCCACTGGCAGGAACATTTCCCATCCCCAGAGGTACAAAGGAAAGAAAAGTCACATGTTCTCCAATGGCTGAAGAGTGTCTTGTAGGTCTGAAGATTGCTGCCAGGAACTGGGTACAGCAGAGCAGGCCCCTGGTAGTGTCTGCACCTCCCCTCCCTAAATATACTAAGAGAATTCCCACTTAGCCAGTGCAATATCAACACAAGTCTATGGACCATGAAAGCACAAATTTTGACCTCTAGAGAAACACTCCATGCTAAGTTTTAGCCTATCAACATACATGATGGTTTGGCTAAAGCCAGCCTGCAAAACCTTTGCTAGAATTCAGTGTCTAGTTTTTAATCTTCCAAACTGAAAGAATAAGAAGAAACCCGAAGGCATCTACACACACACACACACACACACACACACACACACACACACACACACGAGCCAGTCCAGTTAAACAAAGTGAAATTCTTGTCCAAAAGAGTCAGAGTTCTCAATCACCTACATGAAAGAGATGCAAAGATTGGAATGGATATTGTCCAGAAATAAATGAAGGGGCTGTGTCCTTGCTCTGACTATCAACGATAGCAGTTGGCAATTGTAGCCAATAACAACGTTGAAACTTTAGTTAAGTTTCTGTCTTTATTGTTTGAGAAGGTGAGTAATAAAGGTAGGTTAAATAATTCATCTCCTGTATCCACACAGGATAGGAAAAATGTCTCTGATGGATAGTACAAGATTGAGAATTACTGTGCTTGGCTCTAGTGTCATGACATATTTACAGGAAGGCTATCTAGAGGATGAAATGGTTATGTCGGTCATATTTTGCTTATTCATCTCTGAGTTGCTGTTATTAAAGAAATAACAGCATTATTGTTGGATGAACACATTTAGATCTGCGTTTTTCTATGGGATCAAGATCTTAAAGATTGGAGTGATAAGAAATAGGAATGCTTATGTGAAGCACCACGGTACAGGGCTCATGCAGAGACCGCTTAAGAGGTAAGCAGTGAGGAGTGCCATCCGACCAGCTACACAGAAGGCTGTCTGTCTTGGTCTGGTGAAAGATAAAGTTTGTAATATCATCACTAACTCTGAACTGCAGAAAAGACAAAAATATTACTAATATTCCTAGAGAATGGACAGAATCCTTTATGCACAAAAAAATAACCAAAGCAATGTCAGGTAAACTCATGTTCACAACTGTGACTCACCTAACGAGAAGTTAACATGTGATGACCTAGTTCTTAGAACAGATGTGTGGTAGGGCAAACCACGTCATGTACGTTTTCTTAAGTATTAGGATGGAAACTCTTCATGGCTCTTTGAACAGAAAGTATTACCTTTACATTACAATACAAAATTTAATCTCTACAATTTTCCCAGTGTGCTAGAACTATGTGTTTATGTGCTAACCGAAGGGATTACATAACGGGGAGGTTAGGTGGGGAAGAGCCAGCTCCAGAGGGACCTGGCTAGTTTGCACATGTTGTATTCAATGGAGAGCGAAGGCTGTGTTTGTGTAGCAACTACTTGGAAGGGGTCCACCAGACCACCCCGGGGCTGCCAGCTGCTCTGGAGATCCACTTGAACCACACCCGTGCCTGGCATTTTTAAGGACTCTATAAGACTGCTATGTAATCTGGGTTATTTTTCTTCCTCAAAACTTTTTCTTTTTATAATACTTTTTCTGAATAAGAAATTTGTGAAATATTAACTTTGCAGGAATTAGAATTTTGGCGTCAGTGCTAGTATTCGAAGCCCATCTGCTTAGCCAGGATTGTGTCTGATGAGAGGAGTGTTTAGGGTGAGGTTAGTGTCTCTTCACCTACTCTCAATGTGTTAACTTCTATGTGCACGAGGAGGCTGTGCAATGATGTGGCTTCAACATGTTGGGAAAAAAATTAAATGGAGTAACTATTGTGAGCTGACAGGGTGAGTCATTTCTTAACTTTAAAACCCATGGATTCATTCACACTAGAAGTAATAGCACGACTCCCTCACTAAAGTGTCGGTCTTCATAACAGGTGGGTTTCAAGGATCTTTCCCTGGGGTTTTGGAAGTGAAGTCGGTGATGGGAAAAGACATCAACGATTTCTCACATTTTCTTTGACAAGGATCTATTACTGAAAAACACTAAACAGACTATATCACCAATTGGATTTTATTTTTCCTGTGAGAGGAGCATATGACACGCAATGATAACTTGTGGCTTAATTCAGAATTCCTATTACTGAGTCAACCCAGCCACCTACCCACTCCCACATAAACAAGGGCCTACGTAAAAAGCATCTCTGTAAAACTATCGTGTATTGGAACCTCATTAACTGCCCCTGGAACCACTTATAACAGAGTCTTAGAGTTGTCTATAGACTTGGGGAGGAAGCAAATCGGCATCTGTATTTCTAAAGCAGGAAGTGTTGCCATATATATCCATGTCATAGAAGTAATTCATCCATTGAGAGTGATGTGCAACTGAGTTAATCTCCTGCATGGTCCACGATGTTTCTGATTCATTTAAGGACCGAGACACCTTCCCTGAGGGTGTGCTAGTCAAGCTCAGAAGCAACCAAGGTACTTGTCTTTCATTATTGAAGAGAGTATTAAATGATCTTTTTTAAAGGTAGCATCTTAAAACAACCTCAGTTATATAACGTAACTTCCTGTGTCTCGGTTTCTTCATCTTTAAAACGGGAACAGTATTAATCATGTAACCTAACGGGACTGTTTCAAGGATTATTAAAACAAACTCCCCACTTCGAAGTATATAGATCACAAGTAACAGCGTGTTTCTGCCATCCAGGTCTTCTCATCAGGCAAGTTTTTTCACTTTTAAAAAGTCAACTCCAACCTATACATGATGTGGCTCTGGCGTAAGGACAGAGTGTTCTCATTCCCCCCTGGGGGGGAGGGGTGTGCCTTCTGTGATGGACCTGTCTGCCTCATCTTGCCTGCATTTATTCCAGACACTCGTGTGTGAGTCTGTGTATCAGGCAGTACTTTATCTGAGGCTGGAACCAGTCTCCGGAATAGCTGCGTAGAAGTCTTTTTAGCAAGATGTGTGCCAATGATTTCCCACAAGCCTCTGAGGCAAACCCAACCGAGGGAGAGAGAGAAATCTTTGCTACCTTACCAGGAAGAAGCTACCTCAAAATTCAAGTTCTCCTCCCCAGACTACGCTGCCGAGCTTCATCGGCTCACAGCACTCACAGCTGCCTGCGCCTTGTCTTCTGAGCAGCCCTGGTGTGCTAACTTCTGTCAGGGGGATGCTCAGGCTGCGTGAAGATGAAGAGTGTCCATCATCCCATGGAATACTCTGTCAGTGTCGAAAATCCTAGATCGCTGCACTTTAAGAAGGCCCACCAACAGGGACCACCACAAAACCTTGTAAACTTAAACACCCCAGAACAAAACAACAACAAACCCAGCTGTAACTACTTGCCCATCTTTAAAAATAAAATAATATAAAAGCAGAAACGTTCAGTGGATTCCCTGAGGGTGAGCCAGATTTCTGACAGGACGGTGAACCTGTGCTAAGTGAACTGAGGAAATATGTGCTGTGGTACTGGGTCTAAATATCAAAACCAGGGAGCTGCTAAGACAGAGCCATTGCAAGTAATTCCTTCATGCTTCTGTGACTTACAATGGATCTTTTCCCTTCTACTTCTAACATAACCATTCTTTAAGACAACGGCAGTGGAAGAGGCAAATGGTATTTTCCTTTCCTTTTTTACCCCCCACCCCCACCCCTCTGGTTTTCAAGCTTTGAAACTCTTTGTGCAGGAACCGGACTGGTATAGCTGGCTTGTCCTGGTAGACAAAATAAACACGTCAGGACTCCACTTGTTTGTATTCTCCTCAGTGGCAATGTATGCATCAGCAGCTAAAAACAAAGAAACTTTTTAGCTGCTCAGAAAATGCAGAGGCTTCCCCAACAAGGGAGGAGAGGGGCGGAGGGGGAAGGAAGGGTGGGGGTGGAGAGTGGGGGCGGAGCTGCAGGAAAGTCTGACAGTCCATTCAATATAGGGATGATGGCTATAACGCACCCAGGTCCCCTCGCTGATTAAATATGCATTGGCACAGTTTTGATCGATGTGAGGCATGGATCAGATGACACACCTGCAAAATCTTGAGCACAGAGCTCCCAGGAAGAGGGAAAATACAGTCTTGTCTCCTTATCTTTGTTTTCAAAGGCTCTCAATTTCTCTGCTTAGATATCTAATTTAATTCTCTCACCCCTCAGCAAACTGGATTAGGGAAGTCAATACTGCCTTTGTGCATCGGCAGGAAAACACAGCTTTCCTCTTATTCAATTTAGCTATGACCTTTAGACAAAGATAATGACAACTGTCTAAAAGTCCAGTTAAGGGTTGAAGAAGAGGGTCCCGCCCCCAGGGTAGGGATCCCTAGGAATTTGGGGGAGACTGAGGACCGAGGGTGATTGTGGCATGGTCTCTCCTATCAAGGGAGAACGGGGGAAAGAAAGCTAAGGAGTGACGGTTAAGCAGAAAGCATGGCAGGCAGGAAGAAGACAGCTAATCTCAAGTCACTGTGGCCCTGACACATCCAGATCAGAAAATAAGTCTACAGCGAGCCGTGAGAGAGCAGGGAGGAGCAACAGTTTGTCTGAAAAAGCACTTAATAAGAAAGCTGCTGATTACGCAGTCAGGAAAAGCACAAAGGTTCCATCTCCCTAGATGCAGGAGTTCCCATACTGCTGAGGGATAGGAACAGAGACTGAGGCAAGCCAAGGGTTCTGCAGGGAAGCCATGCTCACACCACTGCTCCTAGCGAATGCACCATTTTTTTTTTCCTGAAATGACCCCGGCCCCGTTTCTTTTGTCTTTGGGCCTGGTCATTCAATCCATCCATTCATGAATTCAGCACCTACTACACAGTTTCCACTTTCTACACTGTGGGGCGGACAATGAGGAAAGGTAAGGTACTGACCCACAAAGAGCTGAGTCAGTCAAGACAATCATAGTGAAGGAGATTCTGTGACATCTCACAATGGAATCTGTTTCCTGCTGCTTAAGGTAAAGAAGCAACCGCTCACTGTCACAGCTGTGTGTGCTTCCTTACCTGAAGTACCACTGAACTATATCACCAACTCTTTTAAAAGATGTTTCAGAATTACTTCCTTTGACACACATCTGCACATTACATTCACAGTAAATTTTCTCCTTGACTTTGGGACCTATCATAAAAATGGACAACATATGGCTGTCCCCTCATCAGATGCCTTCATATCCCCACAGGTCCCTCAAATGGAAGCCCCTCAAAATTCACTCATTTTCCAGTGAAAACAGCTGTATTTTGGGCTCCTATGCCCTTATGATAAATGATGCAAATGACTTAAGCAAGTAATTCCACTTAGGGAATTGGAGTCTATCACGGCTTCCCCCTCCCCCCGCCACATATCAGTGCTAAGTTATTTAAAATTAATTGCAGTACAATATTTTAAAGTTTCTTCACATGGTGCTAATCTCGAGTGCTTCAGATGTTTGAATCACACTTGGAAGACATCGATTTCTGCGTATCCTTCTAGCATGGACCTGCTGAACATCCTAAGATTAGTCAGAGGTCCTCCCAATGAACTTTAGTACCAAAGTGCACAGGATTATAAAATCTCAAAACTGTGTGAGTTAATGCATCGTAGGAAACTGCAACCAACCCATCTGCCAAGGGGAAACAAACCTGGACCATAAAACACATGCACTCACATAGTCAGCTCTGAAATCCTGAACCACCTTCCAAACGCCGCCAGAAATCATACAGGGCCACGCACCCAGCCTTCACTGCCACTTGCACCTGTCTCCTGTCCTGCTGGTTTTCAATGTAGGACGTGATCTCCCTCTCAGTAACTGGGATGTAAGGGCAGCCTGCTCAGTCAAACCTTGAATTTAAGCTGTCTTCCAGAGGACAGTAGGAATTTGTGAAGGATTAGCCATAGAATTGTTTTAGTGAGAAATCATGTTTACGAGAAGGTCTCTTCTTAGTTCTTTGCACGTCACATAAAATAACACATTTTGGTTTACCTTTCCAAAGTCAGAATGAACCCCCCAGGCATTCTCGGAGTAAAAGCCCCCTGTTTTGTGGGTGCTTGAGCCCCGCCTTATCACAGGTGCAAGGCACTGGGAGACTCCACTAGTCCCAAAGTGGCCAGGGCCACTCACACACTCACATCCAGCCTGAGCCTTAGAAGACTGTGGCTGGCCCTTTAAGTGGCCACTTCTGTCAGCCCCTCGTGGAGTTTCTTTAAGTTCAAAGACTTTCTAACATTTGTCAGTAGTAGAAGGGGGAGGTAGTGATTTCTACAAACCAGAAAGGGCTTATCTGTCTACTTTATATTCAACAAAAATCACCCATCTCCTGACTCTTGTTTTTCATATATTTCTCTCATAAAAAGTGAGTGTGCAGGAAAGAAAGCAAAACAAAAACAAACTTAAGCAGAAGCTGCTGCATCACTGGTGTTTGAAACACAGGTGGGCTGTTTTACTGCCAATCACAACTCATTTTCATTGAGCCCCCTCCCACCCCGACTGGGTTCTGAGATTGATTCTTAATTAAAAAAAATGTAACGTGTGTGTGTGTGTGTGTGTGTGTGTGTGTGTGTGTGAGAGAGAGAGAGAGAGAGAGAGAGAGAGAGAGAGAGAGAGAGAGAGAGAGAGGAGTCATGTGATATGTGATGCAGCCAAGGAGACGCTTGCCAGCTGGGGTCATGGTGTTTAGATGATCAGCCTTCAATTGTGTGTACATGTGTGTAGAGGCCAGGGGTTAACATATAAGTGGCATTCTCTACTGTGTCCACCTTATGTACTGATGCAGGGTGTCACATATTTAGCTAGTCTAACTACTGAGCTTATTCTGGGATGCCCAGGAGGGCAGTCAGTCAGGCATCCACCCTGCCAGGCAGTCACAAGGCTACAGTCCTCACCCTTGGGCTGAGCTCTCTCTTCCGCCCTTCTGGGAAAGCGATCCCAATCCTTTTTCTTCTTTCTTTTAATTATTTGGGGTGTGTGTGTGTGTGTGTGTGTGTGTGTGTGTGTGTGTGTGTGTGTATGTGTGTGTGTGTATGTGTGTGTGTGTGTGTGTGTGTGTGTGTGCGCGCGCGCACATGGGATGCTTTATAGAGGTTTAAACACAGTCGTGTGAACCTGGCTCCTTCCTTCCTGCTGTTCAGAGTGTGGAACTCACTCAGGTCACTGAGCCGATACAGCAAGCCCATTTCCGAGAAGAGCCAGCTGGTCATTCTCAACTCTGGCAGCATCAGCACCCAGGACATTGAAGCAATAGAGTTCGACACAGCCTTTTTCAATTCTGTCTTGCATTATTTTGGGGATTACAATCCCCCCCCCCACACACACACACACAATCCTACTACAACTTTTTTTTTTAAAGCAGAACAAAGCAGAGGCACTGTTGACCAGGCAGCAGGGACAAGAGGTCTAAACGAGACAGAAAGCCAACTGCAGTAGATGCAGGCAAAGCTGGAGATGAAGATGTTTATCCTGGAATGAAGGTGACCTGGCATCTTCATCACATCTGTGAGTGACTAGGCTAATGAGGGCGAAGTGGAGGGACTGTAGTTCCATGTCTATCACGGGGATGATGGGAAGACATAGAAGCCCTTCTTCCCTTTGACCGAAGGTCATCACCTTTCCAAACAGCACGTGACCCTACAGGAGACTTCCCATGTTAACAGCAGCTCTGATTCCCATGTTTGCCCCCAGAGAATTCTCGTGTCTGTTGGAAGCTCACTCTCCCTTGCAGCACGCTGAGAAGTGGGACCTGATGGGAAGTACTTCCTGTGAGACCGTGGGTATGTCTGATATCTTCTTAGTCTTCCTGTCTTGCTAGCTGGCATCTCCATCTTATCTAAAAACCTACCATGGTGTCATGAGGTGGTGAAGCCGAGAGACTCTTGCCAGAGCTGGAGGCATGCTGCTTAGATTTTCCACCCCCAAAGTCAAAATAAACCTCTATTCTTATAAGTTATTTAGCCCCTGGCGTTTTGTTACAGTATTAAAAATGCAATAAAGCAGTACTCTGCAGACAATATTTTTTCTTCCTTTTACTCAGATAATTAAAAAAACCATCACATTGGTTTTTATATTTTAGTTTTATACATTTAATGATTCCTCTTGTTTATGTGACCGGATGATAGTCTTAGTCAAAAAGTGCTAAATTCTCATCACAGGAAACAACTTCGCCCCACACCATTATAATAAGCATGTATGCTTGCCACTGTTCTTAAAATCAGCCCACGTTCTGTTATTAATGCCACTGCTGTGTGGATATTGTAGTGATGTGCTTAAGCTGTCTCAGGCAGTTTAAACAATGACCAGAAAGAAAATTTTAAGTTAACAGAGAGTAATGTCTCACAGGCAGATACCGAAGTAAATTATTCACACTGCAAACACTGATGTCACAGTGAGGAGAGGCAGGATCTAAGAAACCTCTCTGAGAAAAGTTGGTATTTATGTAGAAATTGGGAACCAAACAAAAAGATCTCATGGGCTGCTTTCCCCAACCAACCAAGTCCCTGCTGTGGTGCTCTGAGGGCAGAGTCTTGACTTCCCCAAGAGGATGAAGCAGAAAACACGGGTGGAGCAGAAATTCATCAGGAACACAAATGTTATCCAACATTCTCAAGCAACCACGATATGTCAAACAGACCACATGATGCAAGCACGTTTAAATATAAGTTTCTATTTCTGTTCTAAAATAAAAAAGATCAGAAATACGAATCCAGAAAAGCAAAATCTCTTGCAGGTTTCGAAGCATATACAAACCCTGGCGAAAGAAAACACTGTTCACCGCCGCCATCTGCTTCCTGGCGCTGAGGAAACTTTACCAGCAGCAACAGTTTCTTACATTATAAAACCCACTAATTAGTTTTGTTGTAATAAGAAAAATAACCTTTGCGTGGAAGGCAGAGAGCCAGCTCGCTTTTCCTCTTGTTATTGGCTGCACCTTAAGGTACAAGGCCTGTAACATTCCACGTAGGGTTAACCTCTGAGCGATCTTCCTCCAGAGCACCTCATTATCCCGTTGAGTCTGCAGTAAGTACTCACAAATGTGAGAGCTTTAGAGGGGAAACCTTGGAGGTATTTGGCTTAACAGCCCCTCAAAGAACACCACATTCAGAGCCAGGGGACCTGTACTCCAGAGCAAGCATTAGAAGTCCGGGCTTGTTAACCTCACTGGAAGGAAGCTCCACAAATTAGCTTGAGATTTCCCCTAAAATTCCCAAATTCTTGGAGTCCAAATAATTTCTTTCTTACAAATTTTATGTCCCAAGAAAATGGGGCCTGTGGTTCCTCTCTGACAGCCCGGAAGTGACTGAGGCGCCGCTGACAGGCTGACTAAAAGGGCTACTATTATTACTGCTACTTGGATGCCTGTTTGTTTTCTCAAGAGAGGAAGAAAGGGTGTGGATTTGGGTGGGTGGGGAGGTGGAGGCAATCTGGGAGGGGGGGGTGGGCGGGCGGGGAAACCATGATCAGAATATACAGTTTGAAAGAAGATCTATTTTCAATAGTAAATAAATAAAACACAATAACAGCAAAAATAAAAAGGTAACTTCTTTTCGAGTGAATAAAAACTCAAAACTAGTAATTCTGTTTTGTATCAAAATCCCCTCGTTCTCAGCACTTTTGACAAGCAGAGGCTTTCGACTGTATTTTAAAGAATAAACAGATAAACAGCTTACATTATATATATAAAAAAATCATCAGCCATTTAAGAATCGAGGAAATGAAAACGCTTATGAAATTGTTTTGATACTAAACTCCATTAACTGGCAAAACATTCTACAATTAAAAACAATGGGTTTTCATGAGCACCCACTGGGTGATGTGCCTTTTAGTGACCACTGCAGATATGGAAGTCAACAAAGGCCTCTCTGCTCAACAGCCCACCTCTGAAGAACTGGTTCAACTACCCCCAGCATAGGACCACTCAGAGCACCATGTGGGTAGGGGACACAACTAGAGGGAGAGAACAAAAGAGGGAATAACATGGGGGGCGGGGTGTGAGCCCTAGGGAGAGAAGGGACACAGCACCACTGGAAAGTCCTAGAACTAGAGGAGGGCAGGTAATAACCAGGGAAAGGGTGGTACAGTATCAGGGGAGGGGGTAACGCCAGGGGAATGGGGCAGCTCTAGCGGGGGTGGGGGAGAGAGGCTAATAGTGGCTCGTGGGTGGGAGAGCATAGATTTGGTGCTCACCACATTTCAGTCGTTCCATGTAGCAATGAAATAAATATGGGAAAACAGTTTCTGAAAACTGAAAATGGGATCCCTTCTTCAGAAAGGCACGGGAGGCCTGACAGGCTCAAACCAACCCTCTGCCCTAAGTGAATGATTTATTGGCTCAAAACCAAATCTCTCTCCTATAGTCTAGACTTGGTTTTCTGCAGGCTCCAGCTTAGCTAAATTTAAGACCCACACACTGCACTACAGGATCATCTACAGTGAGCTCAAAGGGTTTTCATTTTGGGGAATGAGACACTTCTGCTGGTTTTAATGGGCCCCCTGGTATTGCAGAAACAGCACATGGGACTGTCATTTCTTGTACAGCAACAGTATGTGACATAATCCCTCCCCTCAAGGACGCTGTCCGTTGGGTTTACCAACTTTGATTTCTCATTTAAATGCATTTGTTAAAATGTTTTAACACTTTACTCAATAGCTTTCTGACAAACATTTGAAAGGATCTTGGTGGATTCATGTAGGTCAGTGTTTGCTTCAACCAACACCCTTCTTGGGCACAAAACACAGTTCCACTCTTTCCTTAGTGCTGGATAGGCCTGTTAATACAGCACAGATATTTCCTCTGCCTCTAGAGGATTAGCCAGTGCAGAAGAGGAGACTCTTGGCAGAATTAATCTCTCCTTCTGCCCCTTGCACCTTGCTGACTGAGGTGGACCTATGCTCCGGCATCATTTCTCACTGCATGCAGTTCCCATCTGTCTTCCCAACGAGGCTTGAGCCCCAGAGGGCACCAAGTTACAGCTCACCTGCACAAGCACTTGCACATGGTACAAGCTAACTGTAGCTAGGGGTGGGGGCTGGAACTGAGGATCAGAGAAGGGAGGGCCCAGTCTGGGCAGGATGATGAAGCCAGGGTGATTCCTGAGATGGTTCAAAGGCCTTTCTGTCTCCTAGGAGAAACAAAATCCAGCTAGCAAAAACAGCTACATTTTCTTGTAAGGCTAAAATTCCTGAAATGGCTGAATACAATGGATCGCTCTCTCTTCTGCCAAGGCTGGGCACTGTATCGTTTAACAGTCACCAACAATCCTACTTGATAATGTGATATTTCAAGCGATCCCACAAAAAGAACTGAAAAGGAATGTACTTGACTCAGAAGACATTTCTAACAATTCTTTGCAAACTTTGAGGCTCCAAGTCTTGGGAAATGTTTTCTGTTTCTAAAGCAGAAGGGTAGCAAAGTGAGGTAAGGTGCTGCTCCCTGTGAGTCCTCTTAGGTGGACTGGAATTCAGGGAGTCTACTTTGGTTTCACGATTGTCAAAGAAGCTTCTCCGTGTCTTTCAGGCATGCAGAACTGGAAGAACTGCATGTGGACTAGGTATCAACTGTGCTGCTGAAGAGAAGAGCTATAGAAACCAGCAAGTGGAAGTCCATGTAGATAAAGCCCATCCACACGAAGAGCTCGTTTCATTCTTTCCTTCTCCAGTGGGCCTAATAGCAGGGATTTGGCAACTGTGTTGGCAGTGTGTGCGTGTACATGTGAGTATGCGTGTGTGTATGTGCATGCATGCATGTGCGTGTGTGTGTGCATGTGCGTGTGTGTGTGCATGTGTGCAGGGAACAGGGGGTTGACAAGCAGACGTGAAGCCTGCTTGCCATGCCCTAGTCACTGACTAGAACTGCTTTCATCCATAGTTTGGGGTAGGCACAATCTCAAACACTTTTAAATGCTGTTTTTGGAAACCTGACTAGTTGTTAAAAACGTCATTCTCAGAATTCACTAAAAGCTCTGAAAATGACTATTTTTGTATATCCACATTTATATGACGCTATTTAGTGACACACTGCATTTAGGATATTTGTGGATATCATTTTTAAGATGACAAAATAATACTTATAAAACAGATTAATAAACATGTAAGCTGATTAATTACAAATACAGATTAAGGACATAATATTTCCATTATGCCATGGGAGGAGAGTAAAAAGCTTTACTGATAAACATCAGTGTGAGCAGATATGATTCCCTACCCCAGCATGCGTACATCCCTATAAGACATTAGTCTTACAAAGTATTCACCAGCAGATTCCTGTCTCATTCCCTAAGTTATTTTTCTAGCATCTTTTCCTGGTAACTCAAGTAAAATTAACTTTAAAACCCAGTTTCCCTCTGAAAAAGTAAAGAAACTGACTTTGAAAAATACAATTTAAAAGCAATTATTTGCATATTTAAGACAGTGAGACTACAAATAAAAACAATTGGGGACTGGAGAGATGTTTCAGCGACAAAGTGCTCAGCATGAAAGAATGGGGGCCTGAGTTCCGGTCCCTGGAACCCAGGTAAAAAGCTGGATGCAGCCTATACTCCTAGTTCTGGCAAGGCAGAGACAGGGGATTCACTAGAGCTCACTGGCCAGCCAGCCTTGCTGGACCACTGAGCTACAGGTCTAGTGACCGATTTTAACAAATCAGTATAGAGTGATGTAGAAAGACATTCAGCCTTGGCCACTGCCTACCACGTGCACATGCGTACAAATGCACATGTACCAACACACACACACAAACACATGCATGAATACAAACATACAGTACACTCATGCACACATACACACATGCTCACACAAACACACATACACACACATACACACACACACACACACACACACACACACTCTCACACAGAACTATTCCATTGTAATACTTGAATAGGGCTCTGAGATGAGAGGTTTCCACTCGGCCAGCAAACGTAAAGAATGGCAGAGCCCAGGCCTATAGCCTGAGGCCAGTACTACTGCACACACAGTTGCATTTCATAAACTGCAACTGCCAACCCTGTTTCTCTATTTAGGGAAAATGGTAGGTCTCTATTGAGAGAACCCTAGTCTTCTGCTTTAGACACTTAGGGATTAAGTGGTATGCTAGATTTCTATGGGGCTCAGAACATTTCCTCCTGGCTGCCCACCATGAGAGCAGGTTAGGAGTAGCCACATCAGCTGATTCGAGAGACTTGAGGTCCAAATTCAATATGGATGGGGGAAGTGGGACCTCTGGTTCCAAAGGGCGGTGAGACAGGCAGGAGAAGGTATGAGCAAGACTGGACGTCTTTGTTGACAATGGAGAACACCACACCATACATACTGGACAAGGAGGAGAAAAACTGAAAGTTGGAATTGTTAGAATTCTTCACCAAAAGAAAGATGACATGTTTGGGGAGATGGTAGGTTTCACTTGATTTAAACTTTACATAATGTACTCCTATATGCAAGCCATTTTATGGATAATTTTCTGGGTTTTATGCATTCAATACATTTCAAAACTATTTTTACAAACAAACAAACAAACAAACAAAAAACCCTTCTGGAGCTGAGGAGAGGAGGGGAGATAAGGTACCTTGTCATGTAAGCGGGAGACTCAAAGTTCAGATCCCAGCACCCACATGTGGTGAGAGACAGTATGGTGACCCACCTGTCATCCTGGCACTGGAGGCAGGGGATCCCAGGAGCCAGCTGGCTGGTCAGGCAAATGTGTGTGGGCTCTAGGTTTTGTGAGTGGGACTGTAAACTAAATGGGGACGGTTAAGGAAGATTTTTCGTGTCAACCTCTGGCTTCAACATGCACGTGCATACCATACTACAATAAAACAAATAGAAATTAACCTACTAAATATCTGTGGTAGCCAGGAAAGAGCCAAAGCACTTATACCATAACAACAGGATATGGGTGCCTAGTAGCCTATATGAGGTCCCAAGAAAAGGGAGGCTCTGTTTCTTTACTGGAATCAGGTTAAGTGAGTAAAGGTCCGAACCTTTTGCCCAAATCCGAGCTGAGTTGGGGTACCGGGGGGGTATCTATTTTCATGATGCAACTCCTAAAATCTCTGAGTTCCCCACCACAGCATACCGTGAACGTGACCATGTTTCAGTGGATTTACTCATCACAATAAGACTGGGGCTACATATGGCATGTGTCCTTGGTCTGTTTCCTTTATTATAAGTATGGTTTTAGCTTTCTAAACTTGGATATCTACCCCATTTTAGAAGGCCAGACGAATGTAGTGCATAATACAAACAGATTTCAAGCGAATCTGATATGTGTGTTTGATCACTTCTCATGGTTGTATACCAAAAGAATGACTGGCTGTTGAAGATTAATTTTTTTTTTCAATGCTGGAACATTGAACCCTCATCTCAAACTATTCCAAGCAAGGAACCCAGTGCTGACACAGCGGTCTCTATGATCTTGGAAAGACTGTGGGAAATGTCAAACTTACAGTTCTGCGGGTGAATTGGTGGATAGGTTTGTGGTGTGTATAGCGTTTTGTTTTGTTTTGTATGTGCTTTTTCTTCTCTCGTTCAGCCTCTGACAGAAACAGTGTTCTACCAACTTTCTGGCGACCTCCCAGGAAAACAGAAGGAAGCTGCATCCTGCACTTCCCCTGGGATCTAATGAAATACACAGCCCCTGGGCTTCTTTCAATTTGGACTTTCAGATTGCTAAGCCAGTATAAAGGGGGTCCTAGCTGTCACAAACATCACATGGCTGGGGTCACCTGCTGCTCGGGGCTTCTCATGCCAGTTGTTGACATAATAAGTACCTCTTACTCTTTAATTACAATTCACAGTGTGCAAACTATTCAATCTGCTTTAAGGCAGACTGTCTTCTAAATCAACACAAAAATTCTAGTACTAATATGGGAATGAAATGCAGTAGAGCAAGGGTGTGTCCAGGAGGGCTCTCTGCACATTCTGCCTTTGGGTAGCATTTCCCAGAAGTATAAAGATGGTGTTGTTGCCCTACTCTAAAAGATGGTACTCTATCTAAAGTCTGTACTAGAAAAGACTAAGGAGTCTGCTGTAAAAATGCTGCACAAGATGCTTCCTTGCTACTTTTACGTTTGCATAACTATTATCTTTGCTATCTGGGGTCTTAGCTACTCTGTGTCATATAGTTTCCATTCAACAAGACTGCTCAATCGCTGCAGAACAGAGAACGTCTATTCCCTCCAACACCAATCCTCTCCTTTAAACCCAGGGAAGTGGTAGTCATCTACAACAAAAGTCAAGCTAGAGTTGTGTCAGCAGTCTATCATTTACTGGATCCTTGTATTTTGCTAACTACAGACCAGTGTAAGCTATATTATTGCAATCCAAACATGAAAGGTCATTTTATAAGAGAGCTCATTTAAAATAATACGACAATACAGGGAGCTGTTCAGAAAGTGCCAACACATAATTACAGTCTACAGTTTTCTCCAAAAACAACAGTGGAAATTAGTTCTAATTCTATCACAAAGAAAACTCCTATAAACTTAGGTGGGCTAACCTTTCAGTGAACTGTCCCAGTACTCTGGGAATTGTGAGCTCATTTTCAGTGCCACAAATGACATAAGAGGGAACAGATGAAATAAACCCACACAAAGTATTGTTATGTTTAAAGTCTCATTCAAACCGCTCAGTCACGCCTCCAGAATGCCTCACCGTAAACTGCCACTAGCAACACTAACTAAATGAACAGTCCAGCAAAGGAGAATCCAAAACTCACAAAAGAGCTAAGTAGAGTTTTTGTTTCAAACGAAGAAAAACGTCTATCTTGGTTTTGATGAAGGACGTATGAAAATAACAAAAGCTACTGAATCAGATCAAATCGGCCAACAATTCTTCATTGCTTTTGGGGCTCCAGTAAGTAGTAGACAGTAGTAGTAGACAATCACCAACACCAAAGACACAGGGTCTGTGTTAATTAGGGTGTGCTACCCCAGCGTGAGGTGCAGGTCCGAAACTTACACTTGTCTTTTAAAAACAGTGTGCCTTTGGGTAAACATTTAGATCTTGCTGCTGGATCCTGTCTTCATTGCAGACACACCAAGGAATTTTATTCCTTATTACTTGAACTGTTTTCCTCTTCACATGGCTCCTTGCCATTTCCTCAAGACCACTTGTCGGCTAGTTTCCTAACGGTTCCCATCTGTGGTCTCAGTTGTCCTCGGGAGTTGGGGGCATGGGAAGTTCATGTTTTCATCACATCAGTAACAAGCCGCCGATAGCCTCTGACCTGTGCTCCAAATTTGGTACAATAATTTGTGTTTTGCTCGCTAAAACCAGGTATGGTCCCTCTTGAGTATCAGCCCCTATACCTATTTTTAGGACAGTGTCCAGACTAATCTGGAACACAAGTCATTATCTAGAGCTCTATGACATGCTGGCACAGACTGGTTTCACTGACGGTAACTGCCTGCCTTACGGTAGCCTGCTCATCTACTCCTAATTTCTTGATTCTTCTCATCTTTGGGGACATTCAACCTCTTCCAATAAGACATCTATGATACACACTGCACCCTGGAGCTCGCAATAAATATCTTCACACAAACTACATGGAGCCTCTTTTGACTGAACTTCATAGAATCCCACCCCAGAGTTGATCAATAATGTCAACTACACTTGATAATTTCAGGTCTTAGCCTTTACAGGTCTCATGTTCTTGGATATGAACTCTGCCAGCTCTCTTTTTCCTCCCTCAGCAGGAAGGGAACTAAAGACCTCTTAACACTCTGTAAAGGATGTTTACAAGGAATGGGAGAGGAGCTGTGTTTAGTACTGTTGAAACCAGAAGAGACTTATCTAATAAAACACTGAATAAATATCAGTTCATTTGATACAGGACATGTACACATTTTAGCTTCATGCACACGGACAGCCCATGGCCAAATCGTTTATGCAGAGTAAAGGCCCAACTTTAAGACCCATGAATTGCAGTTCTGTGGCATCTCTCCTACACAATTCAGGTCTGTAAGGAATCATACAACATTTCTGGTTTTATTCATTTAAAAGAAAGGTCAAACTTTAAAATACTTTAAGAGTAAGCTAGACCCACTCATAATTCTTAGATATATTCTACTGCTTTTTATATTTGTCTGACCCATGCATGATCTAACAGGAGTTTTCTTACCTTCACTGTCTTTCTCGGGACATTGGCTTATTTTACATGAGTTGAACTTTTCCTTCACCTTGAACTCGAATGCCATCAGCTCAGACAATATATCTCAGAATAAGACAACTGACTTTAAGCATGCAAACATGTAAAACGATTTCTGTGACATCCTATAAGGTATTAATTTATCTTGGAAGATGGCTCACACACTGTTTCTACTATGAGAATTATCCAAAAATATTATCCTAATGCTCAGGGAGTGGATATGGCGAGCAGGAACTGATGTTGCATACAAGATGCTTGAAGTAGGATTTAGTCTTGACAAAAACATCTTTTTTTCTGGCATACTGACATACATTCAAATTCTAATAGTATTAGAAATAATTTAAAATTATTATAAGAACTTCATATTGCAACCATACTTAAAATAGCAACTAAGTTGAAACTTCTCTCCACATGAATAGAAAACTTAATAGTGAAGTTGATCCGAATATATTTTTAAAAACAAGAAAAATAATTAGGCAGAAAAATAATTAAGCAAAAAGTATAATTAGGCAGATCAGCTCCTGCCACAGTATTTTCTAATTCAAGATCTATATCTAGCTATATTTTTGTTAGTATTTATAACTACCAGAATATCATTACTTACATTTTTCACTTAAATTTGTTATTAGTGAATAGGGAAATATTAATTCCCCTTTAACCATCATTTAGTTTGACACATCAATCACATAGATACTATTGTCATATTTTTTGCATCTTAAGATTTTTTTTAGGTTACTGTAGCTATCATCTTTCCTGTCAATCATACTTATAATTAAACTTTGAGCACCAAAAAGTCTTACTTTCAGCAGAAGTACTTATTATCAGTATTTATTACGAACTAAACAAGACTATATAACAGATATAACAGTGCAAACATGATGATGGCAGTATGTACGTAACATCCTGAAGTTACTGGCAGCCTCAAACCAACAGCAATGGCAATGCCGTGAGCCGACTGAGTTTACACACAGCTTTCCCAGAAACGTTTGCAAAGTAAATGTTTACCATCCTTATATTTCAGGTAGGAGAAATGGAGACAGGACCTATGTCTGGAACTCACAGACTTTCCTTTACCACATCAACAAGTTTCCCTCCCTCCACTCTCTTTCCTTTCCTCTTCCTTCCTGTCCTCCTTCCCTCCTTCCTTTTCTCCCTCCCTCCCTGGTGTGTGTGTGTGTGTGTGTGTGTGTGTGTGTGTGTGTGTGTGTGTGTGTTTAAAGTACACTAGAGATCACAGACTTTACTTTCTGGTGACGTTTACTTGTACACAATACATGCACACACGTGCTCGTGCGCACCCCCCCACACACACACACACTTACTTTATCTAAGTCAATACAAAACAATGGGGGAGAAGTTACTAAAAGAGGTCTTTGAGGCAAGGAGTGATGAGGTGTGAAAGACCACCACTGAAACAAAGAGTAAGCAGAGAGGGATGGAGTATGAAAGCCCTGTCCATCTTCCTCTGTGATTCAGAGTTCTCATGCAGAGGAAGAAAAGGGTGTTTGGGGTTTATGGAATACCCCAAATGAAATAAATTCAATGCAGTTAAAAGTTCAGATGAGCCAAACTGATTTTCAGCTGTGTTACATACAGTGATATTAGCCTCTAATAAAGTCTTTAATAGCAAGCATAATTCTTTACAAGGAACAACTCTCAGGCTAAGATTTAACAAATACTTCATAAGATCTTTTTTAATGTCATACTATAAAACTCAAACCTTTGACTGGCTGTCAGAGAGACACAGAGAGTGTTTCAAGGTCTAAAGCCCATTTTAATGTGCACTAACTCGGCCCCCTGGCTTTCTTGTAGTGTGGATTTTGGTCTGTTACCTAAATAAAAGGTGGACATTTTAGCCCATCACACAGAACATTCCATTTATGTCTTCTACCTTCCAGATCAACTATAGCTGTCATGGTACTGACTGACACACCCATTTTTAGATCAACAAAAGGTAACACATAAATGAACCTTGAGTGCAGAACTTGGGTGAACAAAAAGTGCCTAAGAAAAGTAGAGTTGGTCCTCTAATCTGAAGTTAAAAAATACTTTTGTCTGCTTGCGTTTAAGCAGACATTCTTAGAGTCCTCCACAGTCTCTGTGCCCACAGAAGGCATCACTGCCTTTGCATATAAATGGAGGCCCAGTTGTAGCACTTACATTATTACAAATATTGAGAATGGCGCAAAAGCTTTTAGCAATCTACTCTCTGTCTTGTTTCCAAAGAAGCAATCCAATTAAAATGATTATTTTCAGCACAGAGGAACCATACCTTTTACTCAGCACTTCTTACAAGAACTGTGGAAAATAGGTTTGAAAACTTCCATATGTTTTCTGTATACTTGAACTAACCAAGCATAATTTACAAATATTTTCCTAGTATAGGAATTGCTCTTTTTTTTTCTGCCTCTTCCAGTAAGAATCTGTCCATGATGATTCCGATCTCTGCCACGTTTTGTTCCTTGAGCTCACGATTTGACTCGTGTATCTTGTGTACTTAACTGGTCCAAAGGACACGGTAATGAATGTTACTCACCTCTCTACTCCTTCCACCTCCCCAGTCATGGCTCTGTTGTACATGCTAGTCACAAAGGATAACTTAATAAAGGAATTGGCTGAATTAATTTTCTTAGAGCATTCCCTTGCCTGTCCTAAGAATAGCATTTGGTTAGTGAACATTTAGGTCTTTGGAGGTAGTTTCCTCTTGAACATAACTTCTCAGTTTATCATGTTTTAAATGTTCTTCCCATAACTGCATACATTTAATTCTTGTGGCCACTTTCCCCATCAGCAAACAGTTCTTAAGCATCCTTTATAAATTGTGTTTTAAAGTTATAAGTGATGCTAATAATATTGTAAAGTAAGGGTTTATTCTATTTTTCTAAGGCGATAACACAAAAGATGGAGGCCTCCTCTGTGAAGTATTTGCATGGTTCACCAAACAAGGCTCTGCTTTGCTCATATGGCTCGAATAAATCATTAAGAGGAGATACACTTGTATTGGCTGCATACTCTAGAGTGAGAATCAATTAAAACTAAATTGCATGCATAGTCTTCCAATATGACACTTCAGGGACCGAGAGAGTCTGCTTTTTTTGTTTGTAAAATCATGAAGGTCAGGTTGGAGCTTACTGCGATTTCTCCATGATCATTCAGAAGTATATACAGAGACGTGGAGAATCAGAAGTCTAGTTGACTGACACACTTTTACTTCCAAATATCTATATAATTAAGGGCTTTAAGGTTTTTTAATAATGGAAATGATCATTGAATATTTAAAAGCAGACAGTTCTTGGTTAAGTGAGATCTGCAGTCTGGCCATCTTGTCTACCAGAAAACCTCCTGATTATTTCTAAGGAGACACTTAAGTCATCCTTGTAAGTGATCTCAGAGTATTCTTGTACAACGTACTCACAGCAGCAGCAGCAGCACTGAGCCCAGCAGAGAACACAGAGCAGGAAGAAGACATTGCTGCTAGAGCATCAGAGGCTTCTAGGAACAACTGGTTACATTTAACTTGGGTTTGTAGACCAACTCTAGGGAGGGATCAAGAAATCTGGGCATAACATTTCCAGATGTCTCTCACCCAACTCTTCTAGTACAAAGTACTATCTTGTGTTCCTGTATGCACAGCTCTCAATCATTCTCATAGAAATGAACATTTACTTTATCTTGGCTCCACCCCTGTGCCATGTACTCGCAACTATAGTAAGCTGGAAAGTCAGGTAGGCAAAGTCAGCACTTTATTTTATTTTATTTTACCTGTGTCTACTCCATAGTCTTGGTAACTTTGGCCACATAGACTAAGATTTGCTCATCACGCTGCATACATCCAAGAAGAATTTCGAAGTCCCCAGCAGAGGAGTTAGTTCATCTAAGGTTCAGAAATAATGATGGGAGATAACATTTTCCCCTAGACCAGAAAGTTCAAGACCAAAAAACAAAACAAAGCAAAACAAAACAAAACAACAACTACAACAAAAACAATAAAGGAGATCATGAAGGTACTTGTTTGCTCTCACTTGATGGATACTTCTAGCTCTGAAATGAAAATTCCCTTTTCAAGTTAACCCCACTGGTTAACTGTGACACAGTGGTGACTTCAAGGAATTGGGTGGTCTCTGCAAAACTCAGCCCAGAGGCAGTGAGTATACTCATTTGACACAGCAATAGTGACCAGATGTTGCTGTATCACCCCAAGAGCATTTGTCCCATGATACATCTTTCTTCCCCTATCTGTTAGGGGTGACACCAAAGCCTTATGTACAATGCCAGGCAGGGTGGTTGCAATACCTTTCAGAGGTCTGTATGGCATTAAAAGAGCTCAGACAGAAGCTGTAAAACTGTGTGTCTGTAATAGATTGATCCTCATGTGAGGGTACAGGTACACCAAAGGCTCTGTTTGCTGTACTCAGACTGGGCAGGATGCAAACAGTGCTAACAACCCATTCCTTCAGAGTGTCATGTAATATCTGGAGTAGGACGTTAAAGCCGATGAAGTGCACATTTCACTGATCAAGAATGTGGCCACGTGGAGATATTTCAGTGTCATGTAACTTTATGTATGGCAAAGACGCTCACTTCACTGAGGACCTGAAACTTTGCTAATCATGATGACAGGGTCTTCCTAGCCCATGGATGGATGAGCAGACAGACGGAAACCAGTCAGTCCTTACAGAAAATAGCCAGAGTAACACAAAGTCAAAACAGTAAAGCAAGTAAGGAACTTAAAATTCTCATTTTAGTTAACTACCGATATTTACAAGCAGAGGGATCTCTGGTTTCCTGGGCGTCTAAAGTACTAGTTTATGAAAAATCTTGCAAAATGTTTAGGCTTAGAATAAAATGGTTGCTATAATGATACACCGTGCTTATGCATGAAGAACTACAGAGGGATGAGTTGGCCCACACAAAGACAATTAGGCCCTCAGTACAGTAGAACAATGACAGGACTTCACATTACAGTGATTGATATGAAAGTCAGACTATAGATCCAAAATGTATCTTGCTAGGCCAGTCACTTGCTTTCTAAAGGACGGTGGTGGGTCATTTCCATGTCATTACATGGAAACTGTTCTTCCAGAGTTTCAGTTGGAGAGACTTGGACATTTTGGCATTCACAAGAGGAAGCAGATGCCACCAAAAGGTTAATATACTTGATTGTGAATCCAGATGACTTACCAATAGTACCTGGTTTCCACCAACTTGTATGGTCAAAATAATGATGTAGCAAGAGTCTCATTTTAAATTTGATGGAGGTTCAGTATAAATTAAGATAGCATTACTATTTCCAAATAGTGTTGGCCAGGACACCTGTTATTAATACCACTAGCAAAACCACAACCTTTCCTACCATAATATTTACATCTTGGCAAATAATGCTATTTCCAAAGGATTCCAATTCCTTCTCTTAAGTAGTGTGTATTAGATGTTCATAAAGGATAACTATAATTCAGTACTCAGTAGCTATGGTTTATACCTTCCAAAATAGAGCAATTCACTTCAAAATGCAGGTTCTGGCTTTAAATTGTGGACACAGAAAGCATCTGCTAAAAAACATTTTTTTAATTAGCTGTACCGGGTTTAGTTATTTTAGTTCTTCAAGGTACGCACAAGGTTTACAGGACTTTACCTACTTTATGGGGTTCACATGAGGCTCAAGAGTACCTGGGGCTTTTTACACAGCTTGAGCCTTAACCCTTAGCTAGGGAGTGAGTGGTTTATAGATCATTCAAAAGAATTTCTGTCTTGGAATCTTGCCTCACTCTCTAAGAATTTAAGTTCTAAATGAATTTATACCTCAGAGCGGCTATAGGTTCTTAACCACTGCTTTTATTTTCATGCTATTTTAAGTGATACTATAAGGTAGACATATGCAGAGGGGTATCTGAACATCTAAAGTTTTAGGACACAGAAAAAGAAATTACAAATTTAATTAAACACCTTGATATTTATGGAAAAGTTTGCGAAGTATCTTCACTCGTCTTCTGATTCATTTGCAAGATGACCTCTGACCTGGTTTGGAGATGATCAGCTTGGCATTCATCTCACTATTCATCACACTCTTCGCTTTTGTGGTTATATTTTATAACTGAAAATGTTCATTAAAATAACAATCCACTTTAGTAGAATTCGTCTTGCGAACCACGTGTTAAACAAAGCTATCTTTACAGTGTTCTCCCCAAAGAACAAACGCTTGGACCATAATAAATGGAAAATATTTTGGTGCCTACAGTTAGGGCTTTGAACTTTGAAATTTTTATTTTATTTTTATGGAAATGTTTTCAGGGGATGTTATAATGAAGTTTTACTGTGTGTACCATGTTTAAAGATTTAACACAATGAATGGATATTTAGAAAACAAAAGCTACGACCTCAATTTAATTCCACATATATCGTTTATTAGATTTTAGACTGATGTTGTAACTACAGCCAAGAAAGAAAAAAAAAAAAAGAACAACCTATCTGGGTTCAGACAGGATCCAGCCCTGCTAGTGTATGCTGTCATGTGGGACACCATTTTTTATCACCTAGCTATATACAATGTATTTGAGCTGCAAAATCCCAGCAAGTAGACATTTAGCTCAGTGTGTTTTAATTCCTAAAATACTGAATAAAGGAAATGTTTAAATCTCTAATATATTTCAGTCATCACATCAGCAATTCATATTTCTTAGTCTACTTCTGAGTAACAATTTAAATCTAGACAGGTAGGAATAAATGTTGGGATTAATCTTTGAAGTCTATTAGGCATGTGTAGAAAATACTTACACGAAGCCAAATATTATGGCACTTGAAAGGAGGGGGGATGGGGCTCTTTTGTCTGAGGAAAATTTCAAGATTTGGGCCTTTAGCCAGAACTCATGAATAATCAAGAGGCTTTAAGCAATTATGAAAACCACTAAAATTCGGCCATATTATTTGAATGTCACTTAAGGAAAATACTAGGAATATCTCTGAGGATCACTGACCCAAAGCCAGGTGACTATGGAGGACTCAGTTACCTAAATCCATAATTTTATCTGTACCTCATAACTGCACAACTAAGCTCACATATTCATTTAAGGCACACAACAGCAAAGCCTTCCACTTCAGTAAACACTGGCATTGGGTACAGGCAGCCAGTCTCTCTCACCTATCCTGGCAGAGCCAGGCCTCTGGCTGTGGAGAAAACCACAATGTGGGAAGGAAAGCCTACAAAAGAATGAAAACAGAAAGTGTCTAAGGCCTTGGCAGAGGGACATTAAATAAAATAGAGAGCGGTGACTCATTTTGGCAGTGGATCCACCTCAACCCCTTCAAAGCCTTTGGCAAGAGTCCTCAGAGGAGACCCCAGCCTTTTGCCAAGCCACAAAACACCACAATTATTATCACAGCAGTCATCAACAAAACAGATTTTGTAAACTGACTTGTTGGCACATAGATTAAAGAAGCTATAAAAAGGACTAACAGCTGTTTGGGTTGCCCTATACAGCGAGCTATATAGAAATTGGGTTTTATATCTCTATACATACTTGGGTAGGCACAGGCAGACGCACAGCACATGCATCAAGTATGCACGTGGGCTGTGTGGAAAAGACGAGATGGTAAATGCATGGCAACATCAGAGAGAGATGAAAACAACCCTTTCAAGTAAAAATCCTTGTTTTGCGAGGGCTAATAGTAAAATATCCCGAAGAAAAGACTCGGTAATTTCACCAAAGCACAGACTATGAGATAGTGAACAAAGTTCCCCTGAAAAGTGTGGTGCTTGTTACGAAAGTATGAATGCTGGGGAATTCTTTGCCAATTTGTAAAATTAGGCCCTATTCTACCTCCATGAATATTACCCGGCTGGCATTTAATATTCTGAAATTTAGAATTATCTCATGCTACAAGCAGTGTGAAAAAAAATCCTACTTGCTTACATACTTTTGGATGGATATGAATGAAAAGAGAAAAAATGCATGTTTTATGTGTTTTTGTCATTGCCACACAATACTATTCACCCAAATATGAACGAAAATATCAGCTAGTATATAACAAAAACAAAAGGAAAAATACTCTCATTTGAATCATCATTCCTTACTTGAAATTTAAAGGTGTATGATTTCTTATGGTCTCAACTTCCTATTTTTAATTTGAAAACAAAGGTTTTATTTGGTGCTTCCTCAAGAAGTGACAGTACAATGTATAGGAATTATCACAAAAAGTGTGTGTGTGCGTGTGTGTGTGTGTGTGTGTGTGTGTGATAGATACATAGAGAGAGAAAGAGAGAAAAGGGTGGGGAAAGGGAGGGAGGGACAGAGAAAGAGAGGGAGAGCGAAATGTTAGTGTACATGGTGCATGTTCCTACGGTGTTTATGTGGAGGCCCACAGAAGGTGTTAGGTACCTCTCCCAGCCTTATTGCCTTGAGACAGGCTCTTCTCTCAGTAAACCAGAAGGTTGCCACTTCAGTTAGGGCATTAGCCACAGAGCTCTGAGGATAAGCCCATCTCTGTCCCCGAATGCTGGGTTCACCAATACATAGCATTGTGCCTAGCTCTTTTTTCGGGGGCTGGGGATTTGTGTGCAGGGCCTCATGTTTGCATAGGAAGCACCCTTAACCACTGAGCGATCTCTTCAGCATTGTGCGCACCACAGGGCTTTAAGCTATTTGATGGTGTAATATCACAGAACAGTATGAATAAATCATATAAAAGTGTACTGAGAGATCTGCTTTGCCACTTTCGGACACATTGCTAAGCCAGTGTCAGACACCCCCTTAGCACCAGCCTGAACTTACATTCAAAGCTCCTAAATGGGCACTAACTTTCCTCATGGAAAGGTACCTCGGTTCAAATGTCAACATGGTCATCGACATGTGGTTTCTCCAATCTAATGATTGCACCTCTATTGACAAGGGCTTACTGTGAGAGAAAGGCTAGAAAGGGACAGTAAGAGGTTTCAATCGCAGCGAGCATCTTTGGCTAACTGTAAGGGAAAAGCAGTTCCAATGTATTGAGAGCCACGCTTCTTAGATGCCCTTTGACTTACAGTGTGCAGGGCAACAAGCAGGCTTCCTGTTGAACCAGCCCAAAATCACAAGTCCAAAAACCCCAAACTAAGTAATTTCTAATCTAGTTCTGAACCATTAGCAGCAGCAGCACCAGCACCTGTCAGCACCAGCGGCAGGTTTTTGTTTTTTTGTGGGTTTTTTTTTTTTTTGTTTTTTTTTGTTTTTTTGCCAGCTGCCCAAGTATCAACCAAACTGCTTATACCAATTAAAAACTACCTTGAAGAATCCGGTCTCAAGTAAAACAAAAGCTAGTCCCTGGTGATGCTAAACAGAAGTCCCCTTTGAGGAATTCATTCACCGTACTTACTGCCTGCAGAAGCTAGTCCATCTGCATATGTTCAAAGCATCTCAGAGAAATCTCCTGTTTTAGGATGGTATTTGCTACTAGGTCATCCTTCGAATCATCCCACGCCCTGCGTTTTCACCTTCGTTTAGGAATCATTGTTTGTGTCCTTGGCCAAAGTGCACGGGTAACAGCTATACGCTTTAAACAGAAATCTTTCATCCAGGTTGTGTGTTTTAAGTTCAAACTTCTTTCCCTTACTACCGTTTCCCCAGCCTCTTCTGTCTACCTTGGAATCTGAGCACATTACGCAGCCAGCACAATGAACTGCCGTGCCAGGAGTAGCAGTCTGCTGCACCTATCCAAGAATTCTTAAAGCATCCAAGCACACACGCACTGTCTCCTGTGTAGCCTGGAGATCCCTATTGAGCTCATGCCAAGTGTCTGAAAAGTTGGACCCTGCATCCGGTATTTACACTAAGCTAAAATTCTAATCAGTACTAACAGCAATATGTTTTAATTCACCCTATGATTTTATTTCAATCTGCTAAGTAGCACAACTGCCAGAATGCAATTGCTATAAACTTAAGTAAACAAATGCAAAACTAAAATAAATCTTAAACCTGTTGTATAAAAAGTTTGTGCCACTTCATGCAAGTCGTACGAAAAGGCACAGCCCAAAAGTCTCAGTCAATGCTTTCTGCTCTCACTTCAAAAGCTCTTTGAAAAGTACTGCCTCGTCTCGTCTCCCCACATCCCTCCTAGTGGATTATCTGGTACGCACTAGATCAGGAAGAGGAAACGACCATGGTATTTTACAACGGTGTTTCACCCCAGTATCCCTTGACTCGTCTTCTGCCAAGCATGTGAAACAAGAAGTACACGGTGACTCCTCGGATCTCTGGATGCCACTGTAAAGACTCGTGCCAAGGAGCTAGTGCCAAGTCTTGCATCCTTGGGATCCCCCTCCCCCCGTTTCTGGATGTTAGCTGTATGGGGGAAGGGACTGGCAGAAGGAGAACCTGACCAACAAATTCTGAGACGTTGGTCACCATTTTGAACCTGCTCACTGTGCGCAGATCTTGGCAGCCATCTTACAGCTTGGCAACCATTTTGAGAATTTGTTTGGCAAGCTCTCAGAACTCGCTGACACTGTTTAAATAGAATGCTAGTTAAAAATAGTCCATGCTAACCAATACAATGTGATATCAGGTTAAAAAAAAAACCCCAACAACAACAAAAACCCTCCTATAAAGCTTGCCAACAAAACAATTTACATCTTCATTGGGGTAATGACATCTCAAATTCCTTAACGTAAAACACACACGTTATGCAATGCAGCTGCTAGGCTGTGTCCTTAAGCCTTTTGCAGACGAGCTGGTAGGTGATGTTGGAGGTTCCTACCAGGTAAGAGAAAGAAAGGCAGACATGCCCCGCCCCCACAAAACCCACAATTATTATCAAAATGTTTCAGGGTGTGTTCAAAGGCAAGCTGTGAACTAGATTCTAGACGATGGCCACAGAGTGTCACAGACTGTACCCATGGTCTTATCTCATGAGGTCAGGGAAGTCTCAGCCACTTGGTACAAAACTCTCCCTGGGTAAAGAGACAACCCCACCCCTCACCCCAACAATAACTTTTAAGAATCATCTAAAAGGAAGAAAAGAAAAACTTGCAGATTTTGGTGTTTTTCCAAAACAACAATGCTACCTTCAGCTTCATTCTTTCACCCTTTAAAGTATTTAATTTTGAAGTATTTAACTAAATAAAAACAAAAAACAAACAAATAAAATACCCATGCCTCTGCATTATCATTTAAAGCATTTCTTGATGTCTAACAACTATAAATACGAGTGGTTAACTGTGCACCGTTGGGACTGACATCATTATAAAACCTGTACAGCATTCTATACTAGTGAATTAACTGAGATGACAGTGAGTGAAATTTTACAACATATGGAAAAGGAAAATGACAATCCTACAATCCGAAAATATCTCTTTTCATACTGAAATAAATAACACTTTATGGCACGATTCAGTAACTTCCTTTGAATGTTATGAATATTTAATAATTCTATATCAACACGGGGAAAAGCTTTATGATAAAAAGACCATATTGTTCATACTTTTGGGGAAAAAATCCAAACTAATCTTTTATTAGCCAACTATTATTGCCAAATTATAAATGTGACAATAAAGCCTAAAGAATTCTAACTTTTGTGATGTTCAAAGATAAAAGACTGGAGTCACTAAATAAAATGGCCACAAATTTATTTAAACATTGGAGCTCCTTGGGGTGTACTAGACACCTGGCTTATCCACTCGCTCCAATGAGGTACGATAAAAAGGCACAGGGATGGGAGAAGACACAGCATCAGCTACAGGGTTCCCATTAGTACAGGGCTCTTAAACCTGAAGCCTGGACCTATTTCAATTCAGGAAATATTCTAATTCATATAATACCATCCAAAGTGAAACAATTCATTAAATCATGCTCAGAACTGGAACATTACATAGGAAGACATTATGCTGAAATGGGTCAGCCTAACGTCGTTACACTACTCAATGTCTCTCTGCTGAGTGACAGTATCTGCAGTGATATGACGTAAACCATGCTAGGATGGCTTGGAATGCATTGATAAATTGCTCTATTGATCCCGTTCTGCTTCACTTACCATAATTATAGTGCAGTAATGGAAGACATGAATGATAGATTTTCAGTACAGAGGAAAGCCCGGAGTTTGCCTGTTTCTTTATGAGATTATATCAAATCCTTTCAATTAATACAACATGATTGATATGTAACACTGAGGATAAGGCCTGATTCTAATATTCTTTCTAAGGTATTGCTATTCAAATATTTGAGTTATTTCAAATAAATATATTTAGTATTTTAAAGAAATAGAATTTGTAGGATGTTGCTTCCTAATTTCTTACTTTAAGGATTTATTTTTATTACCTTTAAGTGTGTGTGCGTGTGTATATGTCTGTGTGTGTGCGTGTGCATGTGCGTGTATGTCTGTGTGTGTGTCTGTGTGTGTGTGTCTGTGTGTGTATGTGTGTGTCTGTGTGTGTGTGCATGTGCATGTATGTCTGTGTGTGTGTCTGTGTGTGTGTGTGTCTGTGTGTGTCTGTGTGTGTGTCTGTGTGTCTGAGTGTGTATGTGTGTGTGTCTGTGTGTGTGTGCATGTGCATATGTGTGTGTCTGTGTGTGTGCATGTGCATGTGTGTGTGTCTGTGTGTGTGTGCATGTGCATGTGTGTGTATGTCTGTGTGTGTCTGTGTGTGTGTATGTGTGTCTGTGTGTCTGTGTGTGTGTGTGTAACAGTATGCTCACATGAGTGCAGATGCCTCTGACCACCAGGGGCTTCTCATCCTCTTAGAGATGGAGTTAGATACAGTTAATAGCAGTCCAGTGAGGGTGCTGGGAACTGAACTCTGGTTCTCTGCAAGGGTAGCATGTGCTCCTAACCATTAAGCTAATGGTTAATGTCTCCAGCCCCCGTTTCTGAATGATTTTACAAACTATTTTTAATCCACCAAGAAACAACTTTCAAAACTTGAATAAACTTTACCAACGGTTTTATCACCTTAGCTTCACTGGTCACACGCTAAGCAATGCAAAGAAAATGGCAGTGGGGTGTTAAGTATTATATTGAAGAATGAATGTTAGAATGGAGGAACACAGGCAACTGAAGCAAGTTTTAGAAGAGAAAAACGGCAATTACTGATCCAGACCATCAGAGAGTCCACAGAAAGAAATAAAAGGAAAACAGAAACTCGTGAGCAGACATCATATATAATGGTTATTCTTTTTTCAGAATTAACCAGTATGCATAAAACCCAGCATATAATGTCAGATATGCATTAAACCCACACGAGCACAGAGCTCACTGTAGCCACCCTGATACTATCTATCACTGTAGAGATGACTAAGTGTTTCCCCAAATGGATACATTTAAATTAAACGTGTCAGTCTGTCATGGGAAAGGAATGTGAAAAATTCCCAACTGCATCTTAACAACTCAGGGCAGGACTTGATTTGTTTTTTGTTTTTTTTTTATTTTTTATTTTTCATTTCAAAATATTCAGTAATACAAAGACCTCATTTTACCCACTTTTGCTGTTTAAAGAAAAATATATAAATATAGTTGGTTTTTGTAAGAATCGTCAACTGGCAGAAGAAAAAAAATTTCTTCAACAACTAAATGGTATAAAAATTGATCTCTGCTTCCCTTCTTGGATTACAAAGGCTACCATGGGAATAAAATGTAACCCAGGAGGGCTGTGACAGCATCAAGCCTTTCCTGACACACAAAGTCTGAAGCGCAGACATTGAAGGTTTACATCAGGAAAACTCAGCATGCAGGGAACAAGTCAAAGCCAGCTATCGACCACACCATTGATTTTGACTAGGAAAACCAAGAAGGGAAAAGCACCAGAAAAGATAGAATTTCCTTTTTCTTTTTCGCTCCCCGGCTTAGGGCTGCCAAACCTAGGTCTTCCCAGGCCTGAGTCCCTCGTCTTGCATTGCAGTTAGCCAGGATGTCTGCCTGAGATAATTCAAGCTGAAAGCAGACAGTTGGCAGTGGAAGCTGCTTCTCCAGGGACGTGCAGCACAACCTTGTATACACAGAGTGCAGCTACTTGACAGAAGGGGACAGGAGTGGACCTGCGACTGTCCAGGTGACAGCTGACCATGTTCCACTTCAAATTAAATATAAAGTAAAAAGGATGACTCCACTACTTATAGAAAGTAAAGCTATAAGGCCAACCATACCTGAAATGGCTTCTTTGTCTCTCAGATAGGAAATCCCAGAAACTCAAATTCTAACCCAAACACACACACACACAGACACACACACACACACACACACACACCACACACACACACACACACCACACACACACCACACACACACACATACACACACACCACACACACACCCCCACACACAAACTTTGCTAGTGTGGTAAGAGTTCACTTTTTAACCTTTCGTGTAAATTAATGCACAGAGGGTCAACAGCAAGCAGAGAAGTAAGCCAGGCTGCTTGCCGTAGCTCCTTGGGGTCTTAATCACATAATTTTGAATTGGTTGAGGATCATTTCCTTACATCATTATAATCATATCCTACAAGTAGTCCCCCATTTAATTTGTGAAACCCATGACCACAGAGCATGCACATAGAAAGAATTATTAGATGCATTTATTTTATTGCTAAACTCAGAGACGACTCCAAGCCGTTTAAAAATAATAACAATAGTAATACTGATTCATAACAATGCACTTTCATTCTGACTCAGAACTCTCTTGAGGGCTTTACCGCTGTTCACTAATTAAGTCTCATACCCGCTTGCTAGGTATATGAGTACTGTGAGGTCAATTATACACCCGGGAAATCCCAGCACCACCAGTGGGTCCCAGTAAATCAAGATCTTTAGGGAAGTCATAGGAAAAAATAAAAGTGTGAAGAACTTACAGAATGTTTCACCATTTAAAAAGTTTATAAAGTATGGTAGGGGGCAACCATACAATTGATATCAAAATAATTGGACTTATTCTGGTTATTTTTTTCTAAAAATAAATAATAAGGCTGTTTTGATAGTTCCTATTTATCTGTTCTGCCTGGGAGAAGAAAAATAGTTTTTTTCTGAATTGATATTTTAATATAGTTAGATGTAATATTTCAGCCTCGACAGACACTAAAGCACTTACTGATCAGTCAGTTATCTGAGTAATTCATACAGTATCTTTGCTTTAATAAAACTACTTGAAAACTGTAGTATGTGTTTATCTATAGAGCTGGGGGAGGTTTTTATTTCAAACACTGCATGGAAGTCTGGGATTTCATAATACAGACTAGAAACGGTCACATCGCTGGCAGGGTGGAGGTCAGGACTGCTTTGGTATCATTCACTCAGCACTGTGGGCAATGGTTTGGGGATGAAAATGCCCACCCCATAGGAGCTTAGGTTGTACTGCTGTAGAGAAGGAAGCTTCTGGGTGTGTATCCATTGATTCCCTCAGTCTATCATATGCACCTGGATATAAACATACGAGTGAGGCGGTCATGCTGGCACACTGTAATCCGGATTCAGGAAGCTAGGGCAGATCATGGGTCTGAGGTCAGTGCTGGCTACATAGGGAGAAAGGCCCTGTCTCCCAACAAACATAAATAAAACTTGGATGAAGACAAAACCATAACTTCTTTGTAGGCTTGGGTGATGCTCTTTTCTCCGTCTCTTTCTTATTTATTTTAGTATCTACCTAAGGGCTCAGTGAAGGTTGTGATTTGTGGTTTAGACACACTTCAGAGAATCACAGAAAAGACACGATGTAAAAGTTATACCAAACACTTGCCTTACAGTTGCAAAGCACATGGTCATTTGTCCCATATGTCATGAAATTCAGTTTCACTACTCTCCCATCAAGCCTCTGCTTAATGCCTCTTAGTCCAGGAGCTCCCTCCAGTGCCTATCCTGCTTGTCATCTCTATGTAATAGGCTTTTCACACACTGACTCTCATCTAGAGAGGATGACTTGGCCCTGCCCTGTCTTCCCACCATTATTTTTCTAATAGATGTTAAAAGATGAAAGGGTGAGTTTACCCTGAGTTGGATTTCGATCATCTGCTCATCACGAGATGTCTTTAATGTGCACGGCATCCATGGCAGAATATACAAGCAATCCCTAGATTTCCTCATGAGGTGAGTGCTAAGGAAGGGAGGGAGGTTCACAGGCCAAGCAAGGAGAAAACATCACTCCCACTGGTCTGTGAATCTCATCGCCAGGCCATTGGCAAATTGCTTGCCCAATATAGATCAGGTCTGGGCTCTGTCTTCTTCCCTGGGAAACAGAACAATGACCCAAAACAAAACGTCAGTGTCAAGCACAGATCTACAAGAGGAGGGAGTCTCTGGAATAGCAGAGCTGACCCACCAATCCTCTCTTAAAAATCAACGATAAGACCATAGACCACCCCCTCTTTTTACTGCTTGCGACCTTATTCTGTTGTTCCCTCTGCACAAACACGGCTCTTCGTGCCCACCCACTGTGTATGAGCAACTGTACCGTCTTTCTTCACAGTGAAGTCTGGTAAAGGGAGCAACACCATAATCAGGAATAAGATAGGACCTGCCCAGGAAACCTCAAAGGCAGGGAACCAAAGTCAGACATCTGATGGTATGGCCATCACGATCACTGTATTTTAAGGAAAACAACTCACTCCTAACTGCCTTTACAAACAAGCGAGCAAGCCAGAGAAGGAAACATTAAAACATACAGTAGAAAATGTGTCTCTTCATGCCTTTAGAGAGAAGACCATCTGGGGTGGCTGGGAATCGGTCCTCAGTTATTTGAGTCCTCCGTCCCCTGACCAGGAAAGCAGCCTGACAAGACTGTGAGGACCTTGACAGCCTCACAGGCTGCTTAAACAAAAGGCATAGACTTTTCTATTTTTGCCTTAAATGCCCCATCTGCTGCTGAGGCTGCAGCTAACCACTGGGCCTGTCTGAGGGATTAATTTCTTTTACATGACACTATCTATAGGCTACTAAAGGCAATGTGGCCTGAGAGGAGTGGAGACAAAGAGGAGGACAAGCATTCAAGTCACAGAAGAGCTATTGGGAGAGGCGGTGCTCACACACCCACTGGATGCCGGATGGGCCAGCACCAGGTGCGCAAAGCTGCATGCTAGGCTTTCAGGAGCATGGGAAAGGGAGGTCATCACTTTCCTTCCCCCCCTTGCCCCCCGTCCAGACTGTTTTAAATGAGAAAGACAAGTTCAGAGTCTCCACAGCTCTCTGTACATTTACCTACGGACTCTCCAAGGAAAATGACACACCGTGCTAAGCAATTACTGAGACCAATCGAACGAGACTGGTTTGGGACTCTGTTGCCCCACGCCCATGTCCACCCTTGAGTAGATCCAAGAATCCCAATTATACCTGAACTCCCTTCAGGCCAGCACAGAGTCTTTGGGTAATAGTCACTGTCACCCTGATATTACAGAGAGAGGAGCTAAGGTTCAGGAAAGTTACAGAATTGGCTCTAAAGGATAAAGCCCACTATGCTATAGTTGCTTCAGTCCAGTTCTAGATTCGAATGTTCATTCTTCTGTTTGGATTAAGGACTCGGTACCTCACCCTTCTGGTTTTCTTGGTCTTTGTACATCCTGCTGCACCGTGTGTGATTCTTAAACCCTTGGACCACATGGGTACCAGTAAACTTCTGCAATAGTTATCATAGCATCACAATAGTGTCCAGTTAGTGGTTTCTCCTCCCAACTCCCATAAGCTTGCTTCCTCAGTTCAGGTCTGTGATCCAGCATCTGAGTTGTCTCCACTTAGAGGTAGGTGTACTTTGGTTCTCTTGCATTAGAGGCTTGAGAATTCCACCTCCTAAATGATGCCTGCCAAGTGACTTGTATGCACACAGTAATTTGAGAATAAGATGGGGGTCTTTCCTGATCTGTCAATCATCTTTAAGAGCCAATGGATAGCTTAGAAAAAAGCCAGGGTAAACAGTCCTTCCACATCTGGAGGCAAGGAGGAAGGAAAAAGTAAAAACGCAATCATAACACGAAGGCATTGAATATATGTCCTGGGAGCCTGGAACTAATTTGGAGACGATAATATGAGCTCAATTAGTTAAGTTTAGCATCAGAATTTAACAATAAGGCAGAAGCAGAAAGGTTGCTGAGTGGTGCCTGCATAGCAGGGGCAGGATCCTGAGTTCAAACCTAGCACAGCCACGTTAGGAGTCTGAGGGATTTATGAAGAAAGGCGAGAGTTTAGAACAAAGTACAAATTGCATTGTCTTGTGTACATGGCCATGAAGGTGTTGGGGGAATGAGGCAAGCCACATTTGGCTTTGAAATGGGGAAAAATAAAACATTAAAAACTATACTTCAGGCATCAAAAAAATGGACTAAATTTCAAAGAAAGATGTTTTCGGAAAGGGTCCCCTACTGTGAATTTAAAAAAAAATGTTGTGTTATATTAATAGGATAAATATTTACAGGCCAGCAAGTTGGAAATATGGCACCAATAAAAACTTTTTACCACACTGGAAAATTTTAAAATAGGCTCTCTTTAAAAGTGTTGCATAGGCAGAATGCTGGATGGTGGTATAGGGAAAACCATTTTATTGGCATTTAGTTGAGATGACCTGAATAATTCGCTGTGGCTTTGCCACTTATAACATGTCACCTCAAACTAGTGGCAATAAAATTTTATGCAACGTTTCTCTACTCTGATTTACATGAATATGTACATGTGTGATCTATGACTTAATTCCCCCCTTTCCTTTAAAGGAGTATAACCCAATCACACAGGAATATTTGGGAGCATAGAGTAATTAGTGGTTGTGGAATGCCTGCAAAACATGGGAGCCTCCCAAAGCCAGGCTTTACTGTTTCCCATATAGCCTCGTTAAGAAAGTAAGGGTGCAATTAAAGAGGTTATCCTGGAGATGGACCTTGCATTTTCCAATTTCTAAACTCTGATTTTAGTATATGAAACTCCAAGGCTTGGTGATGAATCAACCCATCACTGGTGGGTGAGCAGGTCTGGCAGAGCACTCGAACGCTAAAACTTATGTACACAGTGGGGAACTTGCCAGGCCTCCTTAAAAGGCCCTGCTACTTAGTTACAGGCTGATGTCCCTGTCAGGTGAGCAGCTCTACCTTAGGCCGTCTCCTTAGAACCTAAGACATTTTATAACTTTCTGAAATACAGCTGTACCAACTTGAGCCCTGAGTAAATAAGAGAACTTGAATAAATATTTTAATGGATCTGAAGCTTACATATTTATGACTTTGTACCATTTATTAGTCAATGTAAAAATCTCCTTATATGATTTCAGGTGTCAGCAAATAAACTGAAGCCCTCGACCTAGACAAAACATCTCAGAAAGATACAATTAGCACAGGCCATGGAAACACAAACATACCTTAATGCATGAAACTTTCTGGCTGAAAAAACAGTCAGGCTAAAGCAGTGGCACGAAACTGTGTGATACTAAGTTTTATCTTTGGTCACTGCTTAGGTTCTAAGAGGTCAAAAAACAACCATGAAATTATGAAGCAGTCACCCCTGAAAATGATTAGATCCATGCAAATTTTTCTCAGAAAAGCAACTTTGTTTCGAAAATGATTTTTTTAAGTATACATTTCAACAAATAACCTTGAGCACCAACCATGCTCCAACCGGAGTCATCTACCAGGGACACAGGGAAGTCTGCATCCAGTGAAGTTCAACGGTCACTACAGACTGTGAGAATTGTCACAGAAAAGATGCGAAAAGGGCCCATATGCTGAGTGTCAGGAAGGGTTTTCCAAATGACTCCATGCTCAAACTAAAAACTTCAGAAGGGCTAGAGTCTTCCAGGCTGTGGAGATCTTCCTCAGCAGAAAAGAGACACATGCACACACCACACTGATTCTGCAGTTCCAAGGCCCCGACACCCACAGCACCTTGGGGGAAATGAAAGCATTCCAACAGCACTGTATCAGACAGCTGGAACGTGGTATTCTCCATGGTGGCACCGGAGCACCAGGTTGGATCCTCTACAGGAGATGATGAGAAGCCAACAGAGGGTGCCAGACGGAAGTGATAATTCCTCTTTGGAAAGATCACCTTGGCAACAGTGTAACGAAGAGATGAATGGCGTGGAAAGAATGGGGGCAAACAGAGGAGTCTGGAAACAGGCTAGGCTGAAAAGAACATACAGAGAAGGACTCACAAAGGTGATAGCTGGTTTTCATGCTAGGAAGAGGGAACCCCCCCCCCAGAACTCCATGGCGACTGGATATGGAACTTAAAGGAGAAAGGGTTGACTTGTCTGTGCTGCAGGTGGTCTTGTTAGCTGTCACCTGTGACCATCCATGCCCCCTCCTTAGCGAAACACACCCACTTCACGGCTGGATTTTCAAACTACTCCCTGGTTAGTTGAAGGTTTTCTGTCTCATATTGCTTTCCTGATTTCGTTCTTTTCATCTTCTCTCTACCACAGCTTCTTAGCTGGCGACAGCTAGTGGATTAAAGTTTACTGTGTGGGTGTTTGCTTTTTAACTAGATATTCTGCTATATTATTTTTCTTCTAATAATAAATCCAAAAGGTTGAGCACTTTGTGTCAGTAGTGGCCAACATAAAGATGGCCGTTCGTTCTTTCCAAGGCTGCGTGTGTTATCCACGACTCACTTCCTGTTCGTAGAAGCTCCAGCAGAGCACCGAACACCAACCACCATCTCTGCCTTACTCTTGACTTTAGTGCGTTGGCCTCAATAGCCCATGGCACTACGGAATGTAAATGGTGGCAGCATCGTCATTTGGATACTTGCTTCTTTGTGGCTGGATTTCAACCAATGTTTGAAAGTTTGGAATCAGTGTCAAATTTTATCAAATGCCTTTTGCTTGAAATTATTTCCAACAAGGTTTTCATGCCAGCATTCTTGGTTTTGGTAGAAAACTCAAACGTTTAAAGCTTTTTTTGTTCTCTTCCAGAAAATGAGACTGCAAGACTGATAAGCGCACAGGCTGTGGAGAAAAGAAAGGCACAGGCTCCTGATCCTGAGCCCCGTCATTCACCGGCTTTGGTGGGGGTTCTAGGTGCCCAGTGAATGAATCAATAGTGGCTCGTCAATGAGACAGTGCGTGGCTGAATAGTCCGGTTCTGCTCAATGGGCAGATGCCAGTTAGTAAGAGCCAAGGTGACTTTTTATAAAACAACACTTTGTGAGATCTTGCCTGGGACAGCAAGGGTGGGTCAGGTCCTCTGTGTTTGGGCAAATATTGAACATGGCAATACAAAATTCTCACCTGTAAATCTCACACGAAACTTCGAACATAAATAGAAATGTAAGCATTTCTTCTAACAATATATGGAAGAGTAAGCAGGGAGGCTTTAGAGAAGGAAGCCGCATGATACTTTCCCAAGACTATCTCTAAGTTACATTTAGCCCAGTAAAAATCAGTAAAGCTTTCCACAGAAATTTACACAAAATTTCTTACAAAATTAAGAAATTTTTAAAACAACAACAAAAAAAAAACCCCACCAAACCTTTTAAAATATCTAACCTTTACTCCATGGATGGTTTGTTTCAGACAATTCTGATGTGATATGTTTAATTCTTCCCCTATATTTAACAGAAGATGATTTTACATCATTTGTGAAGGATGTCTGCATTCTTGGTTATAAATAGATTCTTATCGGGTCCTTTTAAAGGCTCAAATAATTAATATCAAAACAGTAATAATTAACAGCCTTTTGTTGTCCAGAATTATAGAGCTTCTTGTTTCACACAAATGTTTTTCAAAGAAAAATAAATCCTCAAATAATCAAGGCAATACTACTCAGGATCAGATACACACAGGAAGCTTCAATCACAAGGTCAGGATGTGGACAGGGAAGACTCTCTAAGATGTGCCTCTGGGTCTAGTATATGACAGATTTTAGACGTTCATAGACAGAGACACTGAGGGCTACTCACGGACAGAGATGCTAAGGGCTACCCATGGACAGAGACACTCAAGGCTACCCATGGACAGAGACACTCAAGGCTACCCATGGACAGAGACACTCAGGCTACCCATGGACAGAGATGCTTAGGGCTATGCATGACAGAGCTTCTGAGGGCTCACTACTCCTTTTCACTATAATCAAGGAACACAAACAGTAAGATGAATGCTGCAAAGGGTTTAGAACTTTAGATCTGTCAAAAGGTAAACAGTTTGTGGACCACAGGAACTTTCCTTTACACACATTAGCCCTGTCACGTTCGGGGCATTATTATTTGACTGATACCGTGAATTCTTTTGAACACCTTCCTCAGGGTAAGCACTCAGTCCTGAAGTATGGTCTAAGCCAAGCATGCACAGATGGGTGGTTACAGCTGCAGCCTCTCTGACAGGCTGCAGAAACCCTCAGGGACACCTCCCCCGGCACCAACTATCCATCTTGTTTGCTGGTACAACTCCACCTTGCTCCAGCCTTTGTTGAGCGTGTCACAGGACACTGGCCAAAATGTTACAATCTGAACAGGCCTTATTAATGGGATGAAAAATGGGCTCCTGAAACACACTTCGACGACAGTTGCATGCTCTTCCTGAAGGGTTTGATAATTTTAATAAAAAGGGGACATTATAATAAATATTGTTTTTAAATCTTCAGGATCATCAAGCAGTCTGAAGCCTCTCTATGAGAGAGTGAATGAGTCAGCTTAGTCAGTAATATCCATCCAGACTGATTAAACTGGAGCCAAAACAGATCCTCAAGATCCAGCTTATGGTGGCCACTGACTCGGAGAGAGGAAGGCAGGCTAGACCGAACCTACATGGAGCAAACGGGAGATCACAGCACGCCCAGGCCAAAGGCTCATGTACCCTTTGTGGTGCATTGCCACAGATCTCTTCAGACACCTGCTTATCCTAGAACAGCCTGAAACACAGCAGCCACAGCTAGGCAGGCCAAAGTTTTATTTACTTATCTACCTTCTGAAAAAAAAACAGTTAACGGTTCATGATCATATTAAATATACCTCTACCCAAGTTATAGCCACAAAAGGTAGAAAGATAAACAAAAAACTACACACGTGAAGAAAACACATAACGGGAGCAGAATCATGCCTAAGCACCTATTGAGGTTAAGAACTAAATTTATCTCTGAGTTTCTTGGGAGCCAAGGTAGAAAGGGAAACAGGCGTGTATACAATTCTCATGCTCTGTTCACAGAGGGCAGACCACCTCTAGTGTAACCCTTTTCTCTACTACGGCTTGCAAAAGGAACGAACCAGTCTTCAAGTTCCTATGCCCAGATCTTGCCTGCCCCTGGTTGTGCCTGACCTAGATTGCCAAAGATTATGAAATCACGCTTGATAAATAAATTGTGAAACAACTCGACCGATTTCTATGCTAAACAAAAAAGAGGAAAAGCAAATGAACAAACGTTTCCAAACATTTAAAAGTCAGAACCACTCAAAATAAAAATTGAAACCAGAGGCAAATAAAACCAACCCAAATCTTGGCGAGGCCGAATCTCAAACCCCGTCGCTACAGGCTGGGAACCAGAACAGCCAGCCAGGCTGTGTCTGTCTACCGCATATGGGGGAAGGTTCCAGGGAGTATCTCCAGGCTCATCTGATGGCATGGGTTCAACACCAGTGAATGGGCCTTAAACAAAGGGAGAGCTCCTTTGAAAATGGGCGTTTGTGAGTCACCGGTCAGTGTGGCTGCGCAGTTTGTGGGAGTGGGAGCCGCTGGCAGCGGGGCAAAACAGTACAGCTCCGGCTTTCGGAGCTTCTAAGCTCTGAAAGGCAGCGAGGTTCGAGCCGGCTGGTCACAGTGGCACACTTGGCTGAGTGCGCGGCCAGGTGGCTTGGGCATATTGGCAACAACTGGCAACCTGCCCGATACATATGGCTAAGATTGCTGCGCTCTTCCCACGAAGCCTTCCTAGACTCTTGAGCAAGCCGTCGCTTGCGCACAAAATGCGTCTGCATGTTAAATAAAATCTTTTTAATAATATCTGCTGATGTAAAATCCTTTCGCTAAAAAAGAAAATAAAAAGATGGAGGCAGGTGGCTGCCAAGCACATAATGAAAGCATCTCGTGAGAGGAGGCGCCTCTGCCGATCCCTTCCAACTGGCTTTGCCCTCACTTCTGCCCTTCTCTTTCACAAGGGTTGAAAGACCCCTTCCAGCCCTGGGAAGCCAAGGTTTGTGTGGGCTTTCAGTAGGCTGGCAAGGGGACAGGTGACCATAAATTCCTGAAAATATAAAATAAATAGAGAGACAATAAAAGCGAACCCAGTATCGGGGAGCATTATTAAACCGTGATTGACAGATAACACTGAGAGGTGTCAGTATAGTCTATCATGTAAATACATATCTGGAGACTTGTTAAAACACAGCCTAAGTGCTAACTACTGAGGCACATGTTCCTTCCCAAGTGGCACTAATGGTCCATAGCATGAGGCAGGCTTTAGGCTGAGGAACCCCAGCCCGACACACTCCTGTAAGGATAGCACACACCACATTAAGGAGTCCACAAAGAGCAGTTTCTGCCAGAGTTGGAGTTTTCTCCGCTTATCTTTGCCGGATGTCTAACAATTCATTTCTTTTGCTGGGCATATGAAACATAGTAATAGCTTGGGGCTGAGTGACTCAGTGGTAGAGCACTTGCCTAGGTGTGCTATGCAGCTCCTACCTCCAAATCATAGCACCAATGAATGCATTAGCTAATTTGATTGCATGAATTACACCCAGGACCTTGTTTCACTTTTAATAATTTGCAAATATATGTTTATGGTCTGTTAAGATTGCAAGCCATTTATCTAATGAATTGTGCTGAATCTTCTGGAATTACTACAGTCTACTTGTTAGAATAGAATTGATGTTGCATTTAGTATGTTTTTTAAAAAGTGTTTTATTTTTTTTAGCACAGCATAGCTCAAGCACTGGAATAACTTTATCTCTCATTCCAGTGGGGACTGCACACACTCACGAATCTAAAACTTGTACAAAGATACAAACATACATATTTGGTAGAAAAGAACCATTGTGTTTCCTCAGTTACTATGAGGTCAGTCTTAGATGAGAACAAGCAAACCTTCTTTTGAAGATAAGAAAAAACGTTAAAAAAAACACTGCTACAGTTGCCCATGCTTTACTCACGCCAATCTCCCCCCAAAGATACTAAGTGCATAGAAAATTATGCAATGCTATCCTAGCAAATGCTTAATTTTAGGTTAAAACCTTCCCATTGATTCCTCTTCATGGGATGTTTGTTTGTTATTTCAGAGACAACAGTTCTCTCCACAGCCCAAAAAGGACTATAAATCTCCACAGCTGAGTTTCGCCTCAAACTCATGATTTTCCAGCTTTAGTCTCCCAAGTGCTGGCAAGAAAGAGCCAACATGGGAACATTTGGAGAAATGGTGCAGACTTAAAGCAGAGGTGTTCGGTAAAGTCCTCTGCTGTGAATCTTGACAATAATCGTCTGTTTCTAGGTAGTAACAACAACGTCACAGAAAAGCTTGAGACTAAGCCTCCCGGGTGCTGAGAACAACAGGGGAAAGGAATGGAGACCTTATAAGAAGGGGCTTCAGAGCCACGTGAAATGACCAATGCAGGTCACATTTTGAATACCCTCACCCTGTCCTCTTGATCAGCAAGTGGTGCCACCTCGGAGCATTATTAGAACACCCTTTCGCCTACTTGGCATCATTCCAGGTACTGCTGTCTCCAAGGACACAGTGTGAAGTCCTGAGAGTAAGTCACAGTGGGCTGTGTGGAGGAGCCAAGCCGAGGTGAGGACCCTGGCTGTGAGGTCAGGTCCCCTCTGAGTGTTCCTGGCACCCAAACGGAGACTGAGCAGACTAGGGGTCAGAACGAGATAGGCAGCAATCGGTGGGGAAAGGATTCTCACCACAGAGGCCAAAACAGTGTTTCAGCACCCAAATGCAGATGAAAGACCAAAGGGCATCATTTCTCAAAGTGCGGTTTGGGAGGGTAAATAAATAAGAGTTACAGGCCAGAAAGGACTCTGTCTGTGTCCAAATAACTGTAGTTCCTGCTATGCTAAACCAGGGCCTCAGATCCTTGGACACATAATATGTACTGAGCCTGTCTCAGAGGGAGTGGCATGACCAAGTCTTTTAAATGTATGTCAGAACAAACAACAGCAAATGCACCTCTCTCTCTCTCCCTCTTTCCCTCTCCCTCTTTCCCGTTCCCTCCCTTCCTCCCTCCCTCCCTCCCTCCCTCTCCTTTCCCCTTTTCCTTCCCTCTCTTTCTCACTGCTGTTGAGCATTAAAAAAAAGGACAAAAGTGTGAGAAAAATATTTTGGTTAACATTAACTTAAAGGTCAGATTTAAGTAAATGCAAATTGAGCTAAATTTTAATAAAAATGTTTAAGTAAAACACTGAAGAGTTAAGTTCAAGACAACTCATTTAATAACTTTTTAGAAAATTTAATTGAAACCTCTTATTTCCACGATTTAAACATAATGTCTAATTGCCTTATTGTTTTATATCTCACTAAGGAAAATGTGATTTTTTTTTTCTCAGCATCAAAACTTCCTTCCTCCCCCATACAGGCTCTACCTCAAGGTTTTCTTCTCCTCATATTAGGCAAGGACCATCTGGGCTTGGAAAGAAGAATCCCAGTTCTCACACAGTAGGCTCTCTCAAATGGATGGTAAACTGCTTAAGATAAAATGTAAGGGGAATTTTCCTGGAGTAATTTTTGTGCAGGAAGCTTTAGTTGGTCTCCCTGGAAAGCTAAGAGGACCTGCAGAGTTGACTGGGTAGGCCATGTGAATTTGAGGAGTGGAGATGTGGAGGAGGGGTGGGATCACCAGTGCCTTCCTAAATAAAATTTCTCCCTAATGTCAAGTGAGAATTTCATAATCTCGGAAGAAAAATTACGGCGAATAACTGCAGTGTCCTACAGACTCTGAAAGTCAGTAATAAACCTGGGAAAGTCTCTCAATACAGTCTGAAATGTTCACCTCATGTTCCAAAACTCAGAATGGGTAGATCTACCTCATTTCATAACCTCATTTCATATTACTATTTACATTACCACTGATCTCCTTGTCAAACTTGAAAAAGTATACATTAATTTGTACTTATATATTTAGTCGCATAAAGGGTCAACATCAAAGTTTTTTCCTCCTTCTAGAAGCACAAGGAAAGGCCCTTCTGTGAGGACCATAAATGGTACCTTTCATAAAAATACCTTTGGAACAATAGTACAAGAATATACTTGGGTCCTAGCAGATTTGCCTGGTAACTGGCTTTACTTTTTTCCTTTGGAGTATTTCCTGCCCTCAAACTCGTCTCAGCTAATGGTAATAAAGAATTTAGCAGTTCAAAACTCCTGAAGAAAATGTCCTTTAAGTAGGGCAATTTTATTTAACTCAATTTAAAAAATATTACTGCTAAAAATTCCAGTTACAAAGAAAAATTAAACTGTTCTAAAAATAAACAGTATTTGCTTAAGCAAATACACAGATTTGAAGCATATGGGTAAAAGCAAATGTTAGCGTAAACACAGGGCGACATTTTTTTTTCTCTTCAGAAAAAAAAATCTCAGAACAGAAACATAAAAAAAGTTATTTGGATTTAAATTGTGAGCCCATTTCTAATAAGTAATCAGCTCTTACTCGAGAAAAACCATTTGTGTAGCCTCAGAAATCTGTTTCATTTCTTTGCATGTGAAAGTATACATGAAAAGCATATTTATTAAAAAAATGCCAGAACTGAAATTAATTCTGCCATTGTAACATTTGGATATATAATAAGAGAAAGGTCCCTGGGTGTAATGGAGGTTGAACTGTGTTCTAAGAGTGATTCCCAAAGTTTTCTTGTCTAACAGAACCACATTCTGAAATCTTAAAAAACTTCAACATAGCGATGCTTTGTCCATACTACATTTTGTAAAATAAGACACAGCTTTTTACCGGCTTTGTTAAAATGAGCACACTTGGAGAGCTTGGACTCAAAGCTCTTCTATACTAAAGGAAGCTACCAGAACACATTCCTGGTAACTCTCACCCCAAGTGGGAAATGAAGTCGCATAAACCTGCGTTTCACAGATGTTTCTAAAATGAAAACAAACAGGTTGAAAATACCCAATGAGGAGGCAAGACAAGATACACAGCCTCCCAGCTGCAAAACCCTTACGAATTGCAAAAGAGAAACTTATAAACAGCGCATAGATGCCTCGCTTTTTCACAATTGGAATTGCTTCAATGTTTCACATCATTCCTGTGAGAATGTTCTTTCAAGGTGTTGCTTCCCTTAGCTAGATTTTTCAAAAGACATATAAGAAAGAACACACCAAACTTTTTTAGCTTCTTTGTAACAAAACAGAGAGCCTGCTGCAACCATTTCTAGAGGGGAAAAAAAACCTAAAACAAATGATCGTTGTAAAACTTCTAGTGGTGGTGTTGGCTATAACTTTCAAAAAAGTATCCCGTTTTAGAGAATATCTTGAATAAAAATGTTGTACTGAGTTCAGAATGCGTTTAAAGCCTAAAGACCAAATGTTCAGTTTTAACAAACCAACAATGTCTGTTCATTTTGCCCAAATCTTTTCAGCTTAAATATTCACAATGTGCCATTATTACCGAATCATTATCTGCCTTTCGCTCTGACAACACCATCATACGGGCTATGAAAGGCTCCTTTCTTCTCATGATTAGTCCCTAAAACATTTCCTCATCTTACAGTGCTTTTCAACTTCCCAGAATGCATTGCTCAATTACAGTGCTGAAATTAACTGTATGCCACTCTTATTTATTGAGAAAAGAATAATCAAGGACTCCGAGCCATGTCATCAGTTGCCCACAGTTTTATATCAAATTTCAAGTGATAAAAATATTAACCCTTTCAGGCTGCTAATTTTTAACACATTGTTTCCGTGAACCTTAATTTAGGGATAAATAAGTTCGAAGTGTCCATGAGAAATTATCCTTAAGATACAAAATGTTTAGAAGTTTTTTTTTTCCTTTAAGTAGAGTTCCAATTGGAGCCTTTCACTCATTTGCTTAGCAACAGTGAGGTTTCGTCTCCTTGAGCCTACAGTCTGTGGCTGAAGTAAATTTCCTTCCTGAAAGCAGGTGGGAAGCAAGTGAAAGGCTGGCAGTAATGTGCAGTAAGACTCCAACTGCTGAGTGATTTTGTTTATACCACTAGATAGCACCTTTCCCTCAGTAATAATAGTAATTTTATTAAGTAGTTTTATTAAGTAGAAAAGGTCATTTTTCACTCATGCTTTGCAAACTGTTATTCTAACAGGTAATACTTGACCTCAGCATTACAAATGGAGTTTGCCAACCCTCAAATATTAAATGTATTCATATTACATTTTACAGAAGGCATGTTTGAAGTCCTCGGTAAGTTTTTAACAGATGACATATCGAATGCTACAACTGACACTTAAGGATATGAATCGAATGAACAAAACCAAGAAGCAACAATTAAAGTTCTGACTATACTCAGCCTGCGAGCACTTGTGTGAGAAAAGATGGGAATATTTAACGCACGGATTTTTATTTGTCTTATACTTTCAGCCAATGGAAGGATGTAAATGAAAACACTTTTAAACCTCACAGATACTTCCTAGCCATGCATACATCAAGCATTCATAACCTGTGATTATTGTTCAGTATTTTCTGAAATAAGAAATTGGAGGGTGGGGGGTTATTATGGGTTTCAGCAAACCACAGTCTATTTAGGCAAAGCCAAGTATTAAAGAAAGCCCCAACTTGCCAAACCAAGATAAATACATGGCATTATTATGATTACATAAAAGCCACTGTTCTCAGCGTTACAATTTCTCTTATAATTGGCACTATTATAATTAAATGGATTCATATGTTTACAATACTTCTTTGAATTGTGAAGTGATTTAGCAATGATAGTGTCTCTAATTTCTTTTAACTGTACTGACAAACTTCACTTAATCAATGGTCTAAATACCACATTTCCACAATAAATTAGGTAAACACCCAGTAAGGCCTGAATTGCTATTGAGTTTAAGTATGTTATAATAAGGTGGCAAGCAACTTCTCCAAAGCCTGCTGCAGGACTAGGCCACAAACCCACAAATTGGAGAGGACGGCTTAATGCCTGCTAGTGGCATTTAAGATGCTCTGTGATGGACAGGGAGGCAATGGATGGGGGCAGGGGGGCAATGCATGCACATGCACATGCACAAAGACCTACACACACACACACACACACACACACACACACACACACACACACACACACACGCCGCATGTTGTTGGTGGCAAAAGACGAGTGGAACACCCCACAGCTTCCTCTACTGCACCAAAGGGAAGTTATTACGTTTGTCCTGTTATTAAAGCTAAAGTGAGAAATGGGACAAGGAATGTTATTATAAAATTATAATCATTTAATATAGTAAGATTTTTAGTCTTTCCCCTTTGCAGTCAAGGAATGTGGGTTTTAGGGAGAAGGCTTAAGTGGGTAGAAGTGTTTGCTATGCAAGAATTAAGGCCTGAGTTTCAATCTCCAGAACCCATGTCAAAGAGCCAGCCCCACAGTGCCAATGCCAACAGTCTTAGTCCTGCAATGAGAAGAGAAAGCGAGACAGAACCAACAGGAGCCCCACAAGCTCACAGGCCAACTAACTTGGCAAACTCAACAGAAAGGCAGTCAAGAGACCCTGCTTAAAACGAAGTACAGGGCCAGGACCAATGCTCCGGGTGTCCTCTGACCTTCAAGCAGACATGCATATGGTAATGACCACCCCCAAATGCAAGTTTATGTCTTGTCCTATTTTTAAAATTAATGCAAAATGCCAGGTATTTTTTATGAGTCAGTCATAAGTTTAATAATTAGGTTATTAATACATGTCAAACCTATATAACTAGCGAATGCTTCAAGAGAGTTTTGGGACTGAAATTAGTAACCAGAGAAGAAATGGCTTTTAGATTTATCTGCTTTTATTTTGTGTGTATGAATGTTTTGCCCGTATATGTTTGTGTACCAGCTGTGCACATAGTATATAAACACTGATAAAATAGAAGCTATTGATTTGGTATCATTTAGTTTCATTTAAACTAAAGCACGCGTTAATACTGATTTTAGAATAGAAAGTCCTGTACTAATAGTCATAATTACAACGTGAGTATTTGTTGCCACATGAGTTAAAAAGCAACACTTTAGAAATTCCATATGTGCCACAGAGTGAATTTCCCAAACAACAGAACATCCACATCATATGCTACAGTTACTGAGATGACCATGGAGTAGCCATTACTTTCCGGAAAAAAAAATCACAGAATTCCAGTGTGCTCACATGTATGTAGATGTGTGTATGTATGTATACAAGTCAGCACACATGCAATGCACAGTTGGAATACTAAACCCATAAATAGTAAAATTTTGATAACTTTATTCCAAGATAATTTTACTGAATTTTTTTCTTGCTAATTCTATTTTCTTCTTTCAATGGGATTGGACCTAATGAGGGAGAACTTTTCCCACTTTAAACATAGGCAAGTTTTTATCATTAATTTAAAAATAGAACGTGACACAGACTTTTATTATAGGCACAAAGCATCCCTACGAAATTCAATACCAATAGCAATATGTTTTAGAAACAGTAATACTTTTGTGTCTGTGACACTGTTAATTACTACGTAACATATTCTGTGATCGTCCCAAGTGTTTTGAGGAAGTTCAGAGGTACAGCAGACACACACTGTTAATAAAATACTGCTATAAAATTATTTTTAAATTTACTCTTTATCATGATATTCTTGTAAAGTCAAGAAAAAAAAGATCTACAAATTATAGGCCATCAATATGTATACAGAGTCTGAAAGATTATGTGGCCTTGCTCAGAGAATGTTTAATTGACGTCACCTTCCCAGATGGAAAGAAAGGGGGGTTTGGTTTGGGGTGTATCCTTTCCTCGATGGTTTCCTAAGTGACTTACTTGTAACAGAGTTGATAAGAATAAAGTCAGCATTGCTTAGAAGAAATTTAAAATAACCAAGGTATAGTAAGGATATAGAATAAGCTCAGAACTGGCCTTTTCCTGTTTTGACTTTTGATGTTCTCAATAATAGATGAGAGTCGGAAGCTGCCTGAGTTGGGTTCAGAGTTTTCAATGGAGATACCCAGTGTCCAGGCAGAAGCAAAACAAAATCTCTTTAAATCCATTAAAATACAACTCCATGTAAAAACCTTAAACATGACTTATGATAGCAGTTCTACTGCAAACACTTACAGTGCATGCTACATGCAAAACCACAAGAGATCATGTGGCTGGGGGAAAGTAGCCCAGACTCGCATTTGACCTTCACCATTTCTGAAGCGGTGGGCCTGCTATAAAATCATTGAAGTTCTTTGATCTCCCTCAATTATTCCTCTGGATGAAACATAACAAATATGTCTGAAGCAAAGCCCAGCCATTTACACTTCAGAGCAACGAAATAATACTCAGAACGTGTTCTGAAATAAAGAAATGATACCCAGAACTGTCCTGAGCACCAGAGTTACCGCTCACACGCTGGATGGTTAGGGCAAGCCCGCAGAAGCTATCAGAACTGTTTAAGAGGCAACAGGGCTTCTGCTGGGTCCTTTATTTGCATTAGGAACCAGAAAGACTACTTTCTTAATGTGGAAACTACCATTAAAATTCACTTTCAGCAATCCTGTGTCTGTTATTATCAATGTTTCAAGCACAATGGACATGAACATAAACCAAGTACGAAATGTCTATTTTGTTGGGGGTGAGGGGATGCCTTTCCAGTAAGGTTGGACATTCTAAGAACAAAACCCTCCACCTCCAACTCTCAAGGCGTTACCATTTCAGCCTGTGTGTAAATCACAATGGGTCCATCCATCAACACGATAAGATACCCTCTACTACCTTCCCGTTGCTGACCAGTAGAAAAGCATGACCCAACAATGTATTAACGGTATTTACATTAGAGTTATTTGTAAAGTGGAGAACACAATGTGTTCATTGTTGGCCTCCTGGGTCTTCTACACTGTGCTTTTCCTATCCCTGTGTACTCCCAGGTCCTCTATGGGATGGAATGCTTGTATAGCCTTGGTGTTCACTAGAATAAAACATAACCTTCAACCCCAGCCACCATATTAATAAGACTTTAATGGATATCAAAGCAACTTTTACATAGTTGGAGGGGTAAAAGGCAAGCAGAAAGTTTTCACTTGGACCAATGTTAAACTTTTAGGGCCTCTACCTATCGCTCTGTGGAAAGATAATGGCATGTCCCATTTTCCCAGGAAAGGAAATATATTCACAAAGATAAGTCACCAAGTGTCATTTCAGTGGGTTCTCAGATATCTTGATGTTCGTACACGAGCGTGAACAACAAACGTTTTCCTAAGAATATCCCAGCATGTCACCACATCGTACAGCTGCAACGTACTCAGAAAGAGAGCGGCGATGTATGTGCTTTTCAAGCATCCCGAAGAGGGGGTAGAGCAAATAGTGAATGTGTCTGCACGTTTAGGTCTCTGTGGCCTTCCATTTTAATTAGCTAAAACAATGTGGTAAATACACTTGGCATGGGAGAGCGAAGTCACGAACTGAGCACGGATCCCCAGGAGACTGCCGTGGCAGGCACTGAGCATGAGGGAAATCCACATTTACTTGGTTTCCATGTACCAGAGACTTCGTGAGAACACCTCAGAAATGGCTTCAGTTCTTCTCCGTAACAATGTTTATCAACATTCCATGGACAGCCTGGCAGGACCCGGGGTTACTGAATGTTATGCCTGAAGTTCCAAAGTTCTTGAGTGAACTCAGGAACTTGAGTTCAAGAGCTCCAACTAAATACAATGTCTAGTCCCAGGCCTCCATTCCATCACGTTAAAAGGATGCTAAGTCACAGAGGTGATGAGGATTCTCCGTACGCAGTAAGACTCTGAAGACGCTCACCCTGGCAGAAATGCAGGCTACTCAGGGTTGTGGGGCCAGTGTTTCAGAGCTTCCTTTGACCTGTGCCTGCCAAAGTTCCATTTCCCAATCTTAAGCTTTTCCCAATAGGTCCAGTGGGACCGTCCCTCCTGACTTCAGCTCTGTTGTAGATTATTAACCAATACTGGTACTTCTGAAACACAGCTAAAGGAACACTAGGTCAAAAAAATATATATAGATAGCTTCTCCTGAGCATAAGGTTTATGGTCACTTACAGTTTTTCTTGAGGGCATAATCATGCATATTAATTGGAGTCATGGAGTACATATAACTGTTCTAGAGTGTGACCAGTCCCTTCTAGAGAAAGCGCATACAAAACAAAATAGCAAACACAACTGCCACACTGCCGGCAAAGGCAACGTATGGATGACTCCCACCTAAGGACCATGTCATTCTGTCACCAAAGCAAAGACATAATGCACAAATGGCTCTGACCGGAGTGATCATGTCCTGCTCGGCTCAGTTGATTGACTTTTAAAACAAAATGCCTAAATTCAGATGAAACAAAGAAGCTATCCTTTTGAAAACTCAGCCCACTGCTGCCCATGGCCCTGTGCACAGTTCTAGAAAATAGAGAGTAGATCCAGTCTTTGAAATTGATAGACAGTATCCTTCACAGACATTCTTTTAGGGCCTGCGAGGTCCACAGTGCAGAGTTGGAGTCCCAAAGTAATACAAAGATATCAGATCTATGCTGGGGCACTTCTCAGGAAAAGATGATACTGGCTGGTGGTATAAACTCACAGCCCTTGATAGGTGTACACTACTTGTCACTAGGAACTACATGGTGTCACTCAGACCCCACCCCCAACTCTCTAACAGAGATGGTGAAGTGAACTTGACAGTCACTATGGCTGGAAGTAACTGTGCCAGGATGTCACTGTCAGCACCCTGAGAACATTCAGCATTTCTCCTCGCACTTGGTAACATACGCAGTTGGGGAGCCATCTCCTCCTTAGGAAATGAACAGACGAGTATGTCGAGGGGTTATTAACTCAGAGCAATAGACACGGTGCGGAACACCGTGCCTGAGCTTTGCTCCTTATGGCTTTGTCTTTGGTTTACCTATTGGGTCAGAACGACCTATGAATATGGTGCCAGGTCATGGAGCAAGGACAGAACAAGTTCTGAAATGCTTCTGTCACATTGTAGAAGTCAATAAAAAATCTCTTTTATGTCTATCTGCATACCAGAGGCATTTAGAAGATAATTCACTTAGAGGTCAAAAGCTCACCTACAGTAAGTATGAGGTTGGTATTTCACATTCCTGAGGAAGTTAAACTTGTAATGGTAAGGCTTAAAAGTCTTTTCTATTTAGCATTTACCATGGAAAAATATCATGTACAATTATGTAGCGAAAAACCTCATTCTTATCAATGGCATAGCCTTCTGTTCTTTGACCTGGCCTTTTAATAATATATTTTTGACTAAACATCCCTAATGCTTAAGAATAAAGTTAGGTGTTTTGCCTTCAATAATGAGTGAATTTAATATTTTTTTGTTCGTTTTCGCAACAGGAAAACTAGGAGCATGCTTATAAAAAGGTTACAGCCTTACATAATCAGCAGTTGAACAACAAGACCCCATTCGAATTTTTCAGTTGAATTTTACACATGACAAGTATTCATGTAAGCCTGCACAAAGGGGTTTTACACCTCAAATAAAAGTGTCATCACGTTGAGAAGTTTGACAGTGCTAAAAAAATCTATAAAATGCATTTTGTGTGCATAGCTGTGCATGTTTGTGTGGGGGATATGTGTGAGCATGTGCAGAAGTCGGAGGACAAGCACAGGTGTCACCTTTTGGGTGTCAACCACTCCACTTTAATTAAGCCAGGGCCTCTCGGTGGCCCAGAACTCACCACATAGGCTAAACTGTCTAGCCAGCAAACCCTGGGGATCCAGTTACTTCTGCACTGGGATCGCAGACTTACATTACCCGGTCTGGTGGGTTACATGGCTCTGAAAATCCAATTCACACTCTCAGGACAGTCGCTTTACCAATGTGCCCTCTCCCTAGTCCTCAGTCAAATGTACTTTTAAAATATCTGCATTAAAATACATTTTTTTCTTTTCTTTTCTTTTTCAGAGCTGAGGACCAAACCCAGCACGCTCTACCACTGAGCTAAATCCCCAACCAAAATACATTTTAACTTCCTGAGAAGTTCCTGACAAAGCAAACATATCTTGCACACTGTCATTCATTAGCTGAAGACTCGAGACATGCCCAGGTCTATCAGGTGGTATGTAGAGAGAAAAGTGTGTCACCTGATGTTTTCAGGCTTTGCAAATGGTATAATAATATTATTACGACAATTCACTTAGACTCTGATCTAGGGCCTATTTAAAAACATGGCCATGATTTTAACAAGCATAGTATATAATTTCTCTGCCCCTTAGTATCTGAGCTACCGTGGCATTTAACAAAATAAGCACTTAACAAGCCTATTCCTTCCACTAAACTATCAAACGTAACATAACAGCAGACAGGGAAGTCCTGAGAAAGCAAGGTTCAGCTACAGAATCAATGAGCTGGGAGTACAGGATTTGAGGACACAAGAACTGTCCCACAGCCAGATGGGCAGCTAGGAGCTAAATACTCCAGAAAGAAGATCTCTTAGATAGCCAGAGCCTGCAGTTTCTCAACTATAACCTGGAAATCTACCGGTGACAATGGCAAGGGGGTATCCTTAACTCACAGTGAGCAACTATGGAACTCAAGGACTTCATGACACTTCCTGCAGGCTGAGCTGCATCCCATTTCAAAATTCCATTAGCATCAAACCTCACTGTCGTCCATCTCTGTCATCTTAGAGAGCCTACACAAGACATCGGCGAACCACCCGCTTTCCAGGATATTGCATTTTTTATCTGCAAGAGCTGAGAAGGGAACTCCATTTAGCTCTGTGGTCGAATCCAAACTGAAGAGGCAATTTCTAGCAAAGAACAATGTGATAAGCTCTTAGGAGAACCCGAGGGAGTTCCTCATGATCAAGAGGGTGATATGCCCCAGCCCCAGCTTTCATCATGACCTTACTCTACACGCAGGTGAAGAAAGAGCAGTGTGGGAACGATGGGTGCCCTCCGTCTAGGTTTGGATCGATTGGAAAGAACTTCCAAACTCCCATGCTCCTGAGAAACTTGGTTTTGTCTGCTTTTGTTGTTGTAAAGGGCGTTTTAGGATGGTTCTCTGCTTATATCTCTTCAAGCTTTTGTACATCAGTACAATTGTATGTTGAGGATGTTAAACTGTGTTAAGTCAATAGTTTTCGCTGCCAGAGCCATGAATGATACAACTGAGGTCCTTTGCATACCTGAGACATGGGTAATATTTATATGGCTTGATCAGGGACGAACAGACATGCAAGTGTGCACACGGGAATGCGCGCACGTACACACACACACACACACACACACACACACACACACACACACAGAGACAGAGACAGAGACAGAGACAGACAGAGACGGAGAGAACGAGAGAGGCATGAAATACAGAGAGACACAGAGACAGAGACAGAAACAGACAGACAAACAGACCACCATTTGTATCCAGCAAGAAAGGTAAAATCATCTGGGAGGAGTTTAGTAAAGTGCCCTTAACCATCTAGGCCATTGTATTACACGGTTGTGGTAAATGCTTGAGGGAAATGGATTTTACTTTACAAACTCTCCTTTCCAGTTAACTGTAGTCAAGCAATAACAGATATTCAGATACAGTATATGCTATCGGGGGCACGTTATCCAAGGAAAATAGTAAAATAAGATCACGAGAGCTGACGTTCTCCTAACACAAGTTCAGCTAGAGTAGAAAACCACATTCCATTTGCCAGCGCAGATTTAAATGACATATCACCAACTGGAGATGAAAACAGAAAAGAAAAAAAAAAACCCACACAGGCCCCATCATGAAGTGGGTGACATATACTAGCTCATCCTCGGAGATGGGGAATTGCAGTCTGTCCCGCATGAACACATATCTTCACATCCCTCGTCTCCTGTTGACACTGCAACATTCACACATCATCTATATCAGGCACACAGAGCCTCCAACTCAAATGGTATCCAAGTGTGGAGCATCAAACCCGATTCAGTAGTGGACTCAAATATCAACTGCCCGCAGACATGTGTAAGGGTCGGAACAGAGCGTGGGAACAGCTGGAGTAGCCATAGCTCCTCGCAGGCTGCAAACCACACCTGCATGAGTTTCGAGTTCAAGCTTTCGTCTTCCTTACTCTTTGGATCACACTTTGGTTTGTTTGTTCGTTTTGCTTTGTTTTGTTTTGTCTTCCTCTTCTTCTGGTACACTTACAGCCATTGATCCAACTGCCTAATACCAGCCAACCATGGCCCAATCAGGGGAAACCCTGGTGCAGCAGAGGGGAAGTAAGGGAAGCTTCCTCAGATCTCTCTGCCAGACCACTAATGGTGAGCAGGCCACAGTGTGAAGAAGCAGGGAGAACCAGCTCACTCAAGTAAAAAGCTAATGCGGCTGCCAAATTGAAAATAAGTATGGTCTACTTTCGATTATCCACAAGTGGCTTAACCACAGGGCCTCCATCTTCCTACACTCAACCTCAGTCTGGGCTGAAACCCAGACACCAGGCAGAGCAGGGGTCTGCAAGCCTGAACGTAGTGTCTGTGTCTGAAGGTGTGGTCTCCGAGGTGCAGAACCGTGGAGGTCTTTTTACAGAGCAACCCATGAACTTCTCCTTTACCGGGGCTGATAGTAACAGCTTTGTTTGCATCCTTTTCTGGTGCTCCGGAAAACGTCTTTAAAATTCATAAGCAGGCGCCAAGTACAGGGGCAAAACAGTGTCATGAGAAATGTTGTTCACTCATTCAGTTATTCAAAGCGTTGTGGAGTCTTTCCTGGGTTATCTGCGGGGTACCATTGTAGACACTGCCTACCCTAGGGGACTCACAGTCGATGCTGGATGATAAACACTTGGAATTCAAGAGCCATGACTTCTGAGACCCAGACTCTCCTGTGGATGAGCACTACAGTGTGGTTTCCTCTTCAGCTCTAAGGAGCAGTAAACCTGTGTGGGTCTCAAAGACGACACAGAAGAACTTTTTCAGTGGGTTATGAGGCAAAACTTTGGCAGCGAGTGGGATCCATCCTTGATGGTCTGCCCTGTCGCCTGCTCACCCAGCTCCATTTTAAGAGCAGATCTTGGTGTCAGTCATCACGGTCCTTTCTGATATCCTAAGACAAATAACATCTTCCTGCTATAGCTATGAACTTAACCATCCAATGCACTCATCATAAACAGACAGGACTGAAGGCCCAAACCTTCGGGAACACTGGTACCATTTTTTTTTTGCATGATCCCTCCCAGTAAATCTCTCCTGGGCATGTATGTAGGAGAAAATAACTAAGGGGGTGGCTGTTGATGCCCCTGACCACCTCTAGATCTCTATCAACTACCTTCAAAATAAGGTGCTTCAAACTCTCAGAAAATCAGGTTTCCTTACAAAATATAATGGAAGACACAAAAGCTAAGAAAACTAAGTAATCATGAATTCCATTTTTTTCTAAAAACATCATTATTATTTAATATCACCACTAAATAAACAGTAATTTGGCAAATTATTTCTGAACTGGGACCAACTGCTGCTTCAAAAAAAAAGAAAGAATGAATGAATGAATGAATAAAAACTGCTGAATGCAAATTTCCATGTTAAGCTCCAGTCCACCTCAGTGCTGGAGCAATGCAAGTGTCTTTCTTATCTTGCCATTAAGTTAAGCACTGGGCTGCAGTAAGGTTCAGGGGTAGAGTGCTTGCCTGACATTTGCAAGGCCCTCAGTCTGATTTCTATCACTGCAACGAAAGGGGAGGGAGGGAGTGGGTTTTCTTTAGAAAGCTCCTAAAAAGCCTTAGCTCTAGGTATACCCAACCTCTTAACAATGTTGCAGTTCACTCAACCAGGGAAGCAGGGAGGTTATACTGATACCCATAAGCCACAAGTGTGCAAACTTCCTTCCTAATACATCATGCTCCTGCAGTCTATTTCCTGACTTGAAATTTATTGCTATAAATACAGAGAATGAAGAATGTGGACTGATGCCAGCTCAGCCATCACTCTGGCTCCAATCCTTGGCTAAATTTATGCATTTCTCTGGTTTGTTTAAATGCCAAAGACTTAGGCACACTAGAAAGATATTACTCTTTTCTCTTTGGTGAAGAAGCCCCACCGGCCCACTGCATGCAGATGAAAATAAAAGAGAGCCAAGGGCAGAACGATAAAAACAACGTGCACTGGGCTGATGAGAACAGCAGGTTTCAGATGCCCAGGCAGAAAGGCACAGACAGGACTCATCGTTCAAGACCTCGTACCTTTCCAAAGAGGAAGCCATTTTGCTAACCTTCGTTCAATGGATTTATCTCCCCTTTATTGTTTGTTTCTTTGTTTGTTGTTTTTGACTTAGATTTTGCAGTTCTGGGTGATCAAGCCAGGGTAGTACATGCACTAGTCAAGTAAGCCCAGCCGCAAATCAGTTCAACAGAGGGGCTAATGATATAGTTTAGTAGCAGAGGGTTTGCCTAGCATGCAGAATGGCCTGGCTTTCATTCTGGACACAAAGAAGTTTTTTCATTTTTGCTTTTTTTTTAAATTTTTTTTGTTTTAATGTTAATGAAATGTCGTGTGATCTGGTACAAGAAACATAGAGACAAATGGGCCATCCTACGATAAACTCAATACAAAATGATCTCCAAGGTCTAGGACCAAGAGAAGAGCAACGACCTAGCGTATGCCTAAGAATTTCCCATCTTCTTACATTGTCAGTTAGGGATGGTTCTGTGAGCCCTCAGGACCAATACTCAAGTTGGAGTCATTGAACACAAGGAACTTTTCTCTGCATCCCGCAAGACTGTAACACAGCACGTCTGAGTAGTTTCCTTGTTTGCACACGACTATTGGGTAGTGTGAAATTTTTCTTTATAGCTCACTCACTCGCCTTTCTTTACCATTTTACTTTCTATTTAAGTGGAGAACACTCTGCACTAAGGCACTCAAGACCATTACAGTCTCCCCTGCAATTCCAACATTCTTGTTTTTAAATCAATTCACACTGCTTGACTAACATCAGTTTCTGTCCTATAACGCACTGGTCTAGTTAGCGTGCACTGACTTTGGAAGTGGATATATTTTCATAGTCATAAATGTCTAACAGTATCCTAACAAAACAAAAAACAAAACAAAACAAAAAACCCCCAAACAGCAACAACAACAGACAAACAAACAAAACCTGCCCAGGAGGCTGTGCATCAGGATGTTAATTGTTCTTGTATGGTGGAGTACAGATGCCTTAAATCCCTTTTATTTTGAATACCTGAATATCTACAATAATCTCAGGTGTCATTTTAAAGCTTTCTTTTTATAGTATTAATCATGTGGATGCTTGTATGTTGTCGTGTGTGTTTGGCACATGTGCACAAGTGTCCTCGGTGACTAGGAGAGGGGGTCAGTGTGCCTGGAGCTGGAGTTTCAGACACTAGCGAACCACTCAGTGCAGTGTTGGAACTGATACTGTGGGTCCCCTACCAGTGCAGCAAGCACTCTTAACCGTGGAATCTACCTTCTTATTCCCTCCACACTTCACTCTAAGATTAAAACTTTTAAATAAAATTAAATAAAAAACTATTCAAAGTTTACCCAAATGCTCTAATACATACCTTGAAGGCTGTAAATCACTATCTTTGTGGAAATTACATGGAAAATGAATTTGAAGTCATACAAAAAAAATAAAGGACATAACTAGTTGGGGAAAAGTAACTGTGTGGCCCCAGATTGTTATTGGTGGCTCCCAAAATATGTGTTCACAAATAACACTATTACTCAATGAATAGGTTTATATTTCTAAACTGAAACATGTAAATCCAATAGAAAATGGAACATTTTTATGTATTTATTTTTCTCTGGAAAAATTAACATTCACTCAATATAATGGAAAGAAATGAATACATTTCTGATATATTTTTTTAATATGTAGGTTTTAGTGTGAATTTCCTTAATTTGGAGAGATTTTGGGTCCATTTCCCAGGCTTTTCCAGTGTTGGGGGATTCCACCTCCTACTAGGAAGCATTGGAGTGAGTCCCCTAATTCGGGCCTCTCATTAAAGGGACCATTGCTATGGTGATCTTCACAGTTTCTCCTAAATGCGCCAGAAACCAAGTATGTTTAACTACCTGCCACCCGATCACCAAGAAACCATCCACCCATGTCTGAGGCCCTTTAAGGTCTTACATTATAGACCTCTGGCATTCTTACTACAAATTTTAAAGCATATTCAATAGTAAAGCTTAAAGTGTATTTTATGAAAATCAACAAAAGAAAAGAATGCCAAGGCAGCCTTGTTAGTAGAAGAATAGAAAGCTGCTCTCTATGCTAAGGCCCTGTGCTGTGTGCCCTGCAGCAGCCGCCCCTGTGTGTAAAACACCCTGTGTTGTGTGCCCAGTGGCAGGCCTCTGAGACTAACACCCCAGTGTGAATCTGCTCCTTCCCTTCCTACTTGGCAGGAAGTTAGCTTGTCTAAGGTCAGTTTCCGCAGCTTCAGGTCATAAATGCTTGATTTCAAAGACTGCTGTTCTTTTAGTTAAAAAAGGTAAGAGTTCAGGCCTTTGCAAACCTAAATTACAAACATAGAGACAAAAGGTATATTGCACAATACTTTTCTTCATATTTTTTAAGATCTACATAGTTCTCCCTTCCCTGCTGAATGCACCGTAGTCAGGATTCAGACACAACATTCCAAAGCTAGTGATCAGAAACAATGTGGCAAAGAGAGCGACAGTCTACACAGACTTGTTGCAGAGACACTTCTGGGACAAGGAAAGGAGTCTGGTTGTGATGTGGTGAGCAGCCAAGAATGACCAGTTAAACTGGAGGGGTTGGAGGAGTCAAGCAGCCTTACTAAGTTAAAATGCTAAAGCAAATTCTTACATGATTCTGCAAAAGGAGTTGGTGTTCTGGAGTGTTCTCTTTGGGAGGTGGGGTTCAAACAATGTAGGTAGTGCACGTAAAGCCACACACAGTTACCCAAGTGAAAACCACACATTTTGTCCAAGGGAACCTAACACGAAATTTTGTTCTAATCCTTAAAAAATTTTTTCTGAATAAGAAGTGTCTTTTTCCTATGCCAAAGGGGACACAGAAGGTTTTTCATGCACGAATGCCTTCACTGGTAATGTCAGAAGTCCCACTTCACCAGAGAGAGCCCTAGGAATCCCATCTGGGTACTTGTGAACGGTGCTTTTGTGGTTAGAGAGAGTGGCCACAACCACATAGCCCTAAGACTCCTCCCACCCCTGAACTATCAACTGAACCCCAAATGCTGATGAGTACATATCTGTTTACAATGAAAATCACCAGCCTAGGGGGTTGGGGAAGACTTACTTATAAATGAGATTAGAAAGTTTTTCGTAGATAAAACCATTAAACTAGGGTTGGAGGTATCTCTCAGTTGATAAAAGTGCCTTCCTAGAGCATGTGAAGGGGGTCAACGCCCAGTTTTGCATAAAGATAAATGTTCTAGTAAACACGTGGATCAGAATTTCAAGGTCATTCTTTGTTATGTACCCAGTTCAAGGCCAGTCTGGGATACATGAGGTCCTTTCTTAAAAAGAACAAGACAAAGAAGGAGGAGGAAGAAAAGGAGGAGGAAGAACAGGAGGAGGAAGAAACAAGAGGAAGAAGGGGAGGAAGAGGAGAAGGATATAGCTAAAACAGAAACAAAAATAATTATTTACATATATTCTTGTGCACAACTTTAAGTCGTCTTGTGCCATTGTTTCTAAGTTCAAATTCATGTGGATAGACAGCATACATACTTATTAATTGCTATTTATTATATAGGAATAATTTCCCATTCTCTGATTAAGTTTGATAAAAATAAAAGCAAAGAAGAATATAATTTCTTCCCCCATAGCAATACATTAATATTTATTTCAAAAAAGTTTTAGTTATATACAATTTATACATGCTTATCCAATTTTCTAACCCACTCCAGCTGTGAACTTTAGAACTAACTCAGCAGACCACTCCCTCCCAAGAGACAGAAATCCCAGCGGCTGCACAGTGCAGACCACTGGTGGTCTTTTTGATTGTTATAATGATCTTCTTCACACTGAGTTGACCTGTGTCTATTCTCTAACTCACATTAATCCTTGATGCACGGCTAAAGATGCATTTTAATAACACCCAGAACAGCAAGGGTATTAATCCAAAACCACATATACAAATTACAGAGCAGTGCATTCGTGTGTGTGTGTGTGTGTGTGTGTGTGTGTGTGTGTGTGTGTGTGTGTGTGTGTGTTGCATTGGGATGGGTTTAGAGAGCAAACATGAACAGAAAATAATAGTTCCAAAAGACAGAAGTAAAGTGGACAGTTGTAAGGCTTCATTTCCCTGACTTAATAGCCAATGAAGCTATTTGTTACCTGCGACAACTTTTGTTACTTTTTCTTTTGAACCAGTCTGGCTCTCAGTCTTGAACTCATGGTATTAACAGGTTCTCCTACCTCAGCTGACTAAGCAGTGGGGACTAGAGCTACAGTGTTACCGTGAGTAGCCTACAACCTGCAACTCAGAAACACTCTTAGGTAACACGCTACTGTTGGAGGACCTCCACTGCATCAAAGGATGCCCACAAAGGAGACAACATGCATCTATGAGGCCCCCCTGGCAGAAATTATGGTTGTGAAAGAGAATCTGCAGACTGACCTCTAGACATGAAAGCTAAGATGTTGACCATAGGCTTCAGATCAAAACCTGTGAAAATTCTTCTGTTTTCCTGTCAAGGTTTTACAGTTAAACTAGCCTGGTAAGGGACCTGTGAGAAAAGAGTTGTCTTTGGAGCTTTTTCTTCATAACTAAGTTGTTGCCAATTGTAGGAGGACTCAGAAATTCTGCATCCAGTGTGAACATACTCAGCATGCTGGCTGTTTCTGTGTGAATATGAAATATTAGAAAACACTTGCATTCATTTTTAAAGCATTATACAAATGAGTTTTGTGCTTTAAAAGTTGCAAAATAAAAAAGATAAGACCTCATTTTTGAGGCAGTTGTTGAATATCATAAAACTGGACCCTCTAGAAGACCGTGATTGTACAGGGCTGAGGCTCATGGGAAACACCAGCCCACGAGGCTCTTAGTTCTGCCTTTACTCATGTTTGTGTGTTTGTGTGTGTGTTATGTGTGTATTTATGTGTGTCTGCATGTGGGGGGGCACGTATTTATGCAGGTACATGTGTTGTGCATGTGTGTGGAAGCCAGAGGTTGAAGTTGAGAGCTCCCTTGATTGCGTTCTTCGCTAGGGTAGGTAGGGTCTCTCAATTGAACCCATACAGAAGATCTAAGCTAATCAGCTTGCTGCAGGATCCCCTGCCTCTGCCTTCTGAATGCTCGGATTAGAGAGGGATGCTTTATACCCACACAACACTTATATGGGTTCTAGATATCTAAGCTCACAGTTGTGTATTGAGCATTCTGCCCACTGAGCCATTCTTCAGCTCAGATGTGAGCTAACTCTGCCTGATTTCATAACTTTCTGTATTCCTGCTTTTACTGTTAGAAAAGGCAACATTGGATCCGGTAACAAACCCATGTCCAGGAGCTCCAAATATTCTTGACTCTAAAATCTTCAACACTTCGATATTATGGTTAATATATTCATGAGGAAGTCTCTGTCTAAGCTTACATGAACACGAAGGCAGTAATGCTTCATGGTAAAATACACCTCTAAGAGAAATCTGTTCAAAGGGCTTCAGAAAAACGGAAACACTCTGTATATCAGCTCCCTAAACTATGGGGTGGCAAACCCACATGGGGTTACATCAGTGAATGTGGCGGTCACAAAAATTTGGCAACAAGCAAAAAAAAAAAAAAATCCACAATAACCGAAAATTAACTCAAATAAAATGTGTAATAAACCTGAGACAGTTCTAGCAGTGCCCACTGTGTGTGGTATCGAAGGAACAGACTGCATGACCACTCTGCACTGCAGCTATGGTGACACCACGCGACATCGGGGAACAGTAAAACACTGCAGCTCAGATTAAAGAGCACCGTGCATTGTGCACCCCAGCATTTTTACTGTGCACACAAACTTTCCACTTCTACAGAAACGCAGTGGAAAACAAATTTGGATTTCATAAATCATTTAGTGAGTTTGACTTGGGATTAGGGCAGAATTACCAATGGTTTCTAAAACTGCCCTCAACACGCTTTTGCCTTTCCACTGGTGTGCTGATGCCCAGCGGAATTCTTAGCCCCAATGATCATAGAACCAAAACCTCAATCAACTTGAAAATACTGAAGATGCTCTGCATCGACACCCACTCAGCAAGCTTAGCTGTGTAAAGGCGCAGGAGCAATCCCATCTCACTAGTATGCAAACTTTACTTTCTATCTTTAACAGATGTGAAAATGTACGTGTGTGTGTGTGTGTGTGTGTGTGTGTGTGTATGGATTGATGAAATTATGATTAATTGTAAGTGAACATTTATTTAGTATATAGCTTTTTATATACCAATACAGCCCAATGATGTGAATTTTCCTTGGGCAATAAAGGGGTCCTGAATGGACGAGTTTAAGGCCTGCTCTCCATCCCTCAGGCTGGGCCTTACTAACATTCTTTGGCATCTGAATATATGCTATTTTAAATGCCTGGGCTCGAACACACTTATATGACCTACATACGAATAGCATGATCTTCGGTAAACTTTTCTATGTATGTGTGCTTCTGACTCCTTGTCTGCAGAATGGGTAGCTATTATAATCTAGTTAACAACAATAGAAATTTATATTTGGCCTTGGGAGTTAAATTAACTGATATGCCCTAGTATTTGCCTAGAACTACCAAGTTTTCTAAATGAAGTTAAAAAAAAAAATACTTGAGCCAACAAAAAACAGCCCTCCTGGCTAGAATGGCAAGTCTCAAGAAATCATCATTGAAGTGATGGACTGAGAAAAGTGTAAAAGGGGAAAAAGCTTAGCCTAGCTGCTTGCAGCATCACCGAGCATATGGCAGAAGACTGTTCACACAGCAACAGGATGGATGGGAAGCGAGAAAAGCAGCTGGGTTGGTTCTACTGAAGTCAAGGTCAGTGTCCAGCCTCCAAATAGCTTCTTTATCTTCAGTAACCTCATCAACTCAAGGGCCGAGGTGAGATATAGCAAACACAGCACAAGCACACAGAGCCGGAGAGGAAGTCAGATGTAGGGCCTTTGACTCCTTTGCCATCTAAGGAGTGAGGGTGGAGCCACAGACCCTGAAACTTACCCATCCAGGAGTGCACAGAAAGGCCTTGTTATTTTCTGATAGGCAGTCCTCCTGCTCTGTCTTATGTCAGAATTATCTTACACGAGCACTCTAACTACAAATAGATGTGTGGACGAGACTATGCATAGAAAATTCTATATTCCAGAACTGCTTTCTAGAAACTGGATGTGAAGCAACCTGAGTTGAAGTTTCTAGTCCCCCAGCACACTGGACCTAGTTCAACAATCAAAACCTAATTTTAGTTTTGATCTTTTGAGCCCATGTTGAAGGGAGAACCAAAGACAGCTGAGTAATGAGAGGCTCTTGTGTGTGAGACCCTCTTCAAGGGTGGCAGCAGAAAAGTGGATGTCACATCAACTAGGGCAGTCTAGACAGGAAAGAGCCCCACTCCAGTTCACCTTAGAAACTTCTGGTGTGTGGTGTCAGCAGACAACTCCTAGGATGCATAGCGGGGACAAAGCATCAGAGAAAAGCAGGAGGCTCTCTTCTTGTCGAAGTGGGAATTCTCACACCACAGCAAGTGTATGCCCTTAAGAGACTACCCTCATACAGGTTTCCCTGTCAATGGCCCAACTGGAGTCTGGTATATGGTCAGAACATTTGGAGAGGATCGTTTCTCTAAATGCCTGTTAACCATTAAAAGACCCGGGTCCTACCACAAATACGTTTTTCCTTCTGTCTCTTTTTGTATTTAAGTCTGAATAACCGTTATTGAGCATTCACTGTTACAAAGAGCTGTCAGCAGCACTAAGAAAACATGGTCCCAGTGTTCAAGAAAACACAGCCTGGTAGAGATGAATTCACACACAACTGACTACCATGTAAGCCAGACGTCGCTAGCAGAAGGCAACGTAAGCCATGTGTGATGGCAAAAGGAAGAAGAAGCAGCAGTAGGCTAACTGAGGACGGATGGACAGATGAGCAGCCATTCCCCTTCTTGTTCCATAAAGTATCTGGGGCAGCGGGAAGCTGAGTACTGGGCAGCCCAGCAGAGGAGCCCAGAGAAAGGAGCGGACACACCGGGCACAGACTTTTCTGTCTTAACATGGCGTGGGTAAATGTTCTTGTGGACCTTTGTGCTCTGCCTCTGCTCTGTACTCTGGGTACCTGAGGGGCCAGCGCCCATGCATTTTCCTTTAATAATGACATTGATAGGCTCAAAAGACTCTTGGGCTCCCTCCAATATCACGTTCGCCTATAATGTCTTCTCCATGGCTTGACTCCTTCATTTAGACAGGGCAGGTTTTAACATGTGGCTCACGGAGAAAAGTGAAACCACAGGCACCAGCAGAACTCAGAATAAAAAAAAAACACATTTTGAAATAAAATAAAGGTTAAGCTCTCATACCCACAGACCTTGCTTGATCAGCAGAAATGTAGGTGTTAACAGGAAATCACTATATTGTGTAATCCCCATTTCACCCTCCACAAAATTGCACTGTAATTCAAAATAAGTGAAGCAACAATTGGATGGATGACCAGTTCTTGTTGTTTACATAGTTTAGTGCACAAATGTGCAGTTTCCATGGCTCTGAGAATGACGTGATTTACATGGAGCTCTAACGGTAAATAAGTTGAAGTGCTGCGTTATGGTTAGCATATGGTGAAATTCTAAGCAAAGCTCTTTCGCCCACTCCCTAAAAGACATTTAAAATATTCTCCCCATCGGGGACCTTCCTATTTTTTTTTATTTTAAATCCTGATAATTCTTCTCTTGTGAAAATGTAAGTTTTTTATAAAGAGTGGAAAATAAAACACAAGAATGACAAAGTGTTCTTTGCATGTGAATCACAGAATGCAGACAACTGGATAAACCTTACAGATATCTAAAACCATGCCACTTTAAAACTTAATTGTGGACATTAAAATACTCTTGAACTTTCTGGCATGACAGAATATCTAGGGTAAGGTTAACAGGTCATTCATAACAAATTTCACAAGCACACCTTTGGTAGAATGAGGACAAATAAGTCCTAAGTGAGATTTACACAGACAAATAGATTTCTAAGACTTAGGGAACGACTTTTGTTTTATATGTACTTATATGTGTATATACATGCATCTCTCTCTCCTTCCCTACCTCCATGTATGTGTGTGTATGTGTGTGTGAGTGTGTGTGTGTGTGTGTTATGTATGTACCACGTGCAAAGGTGTTCATGAACATCCAAAAGGAAGTATCAGATTCTCCCTGAAACTAGAGTCGAGGGGCAGTTGTGACCTGTCTAAAATGGTGCTAGTAACTGGTCCATTAAAAATATCTTGATTATGAGGAAAGGTCAATTATTTTATTGGGCTTCCCCAAATGTTACCACTATGTCTTCTTTCCTTTTTTGCCTACTAGGACTTCATTTAAAAGATCATTGATGCAATTTAGGACCACAAGTTCATTATGTAGGGAGGGAATAGTTAAGTTTCATTTTGACAGAACTAGAAAACAAGGCACAGAAACGCAGTCTCCATCCACACTTGCTGTTTTGGAACACTGGGCAATTGACATGCTCTGGGTGCTATGTGAGTCCTGAATTAACATCTTCCCAAAAAAGAGAGTCAAGGGAAGATGGGGCTGCAGCTCAATTCCCCATTACAAAGTAAAGATCTTGGAGTTCATTTCTTACACAGATTCTCTCACATGTGAGAGTCATTCATTAAAACCATCGTTCATACATACCACTACCTGGGTATTTGTGCAAGGATACACAAGTATATATAAGCATTGTGGTGTGTGTTATGTATGGAGGTCAGCAGACAACTTACAGAAGTCAGTTTTCTCCTTCCACCATGTGGGTTCACATGGGCAGCAAAGCACTTACACTCACTGGGCACTCTCGCCAGCCCAACACTCAAGTGTTCTATAGAATGCTCTTAGTTGGGAAACTGATCCTAGAGCAACATGATGGTTTTCATTTCTAGCTGCATTTCTTTTCACACCTACGATCGCACAATTCTTTAACCTAAAACCCTCTGTGCAGAAACTCATTAAACTCTGCTGTGGAAGGAGATCACGACACCACTGTTTCCCCTTTGCCTAACGACTCAATGTCTCTCTCATAAACACACTCTAATTAAATTATGCTTCTTACAGTGCTTCCTCATGCAGTCGGTGTGCAATTGGACCAAAAACTCTTGACAGCTGAGAGGTACCACATTAAACAGTTTCCACTACCTGCTGTCCTTTCATCTTTCTGTACCCCTGCTCTCCCTCTCTCTCCTCCCTGGTTCTTGAGTCAGAAATGTTGGCTGGCAACCACTATTTTAAGAGTTTGCCCTAAGCCTTTCTTGGGTTATATTTTTCTTACTGTGATGTATAAAACACACAAAAGACCCCAGCAAATTTATTTTTTTTTTGAATACTAGAAAAAATACTGCTTCTTAATACTTGGTGGAAGAAAGAAACAAATTGGTTAATGGGTTATTTGTTTTCTCCCCAGACAGAGATACAGGCAGGGGAGGACACAGCAACTGAAATCATCATGATGTGCCTTCCAAAAGTTATCAGGAAGGATGCTCTGGAGAGGCAGTAAAAGATACAGATTCTTTAGGCTGTCAGGGCGTATGGTACTCGGGGTACTGATAAATAAAAGTCAATCGTAAGAAATAATTTGACATCTTAGCACATATCGTGGCTTGTGATGTGATTCCCATTGCAACTACATATTTTTAAATAAAATATAGAGGCAGTTGTTTTTCCTTTCACACTTCGTTGTATCTCTCAGCAGCTTTGCAGAGTAAATGAGAGCTCAACAGAAACCTGATCTACGAATGATCAGAAATGATTAGAGGTGATAGGACTGCATCGCTTTGCTAAGTCTGAAGACAGTTTGTCTGCCAATATTTCGAGGTGAGTATATAATTAATTATGTGGCTGTGATAATCCACTGGATTGGATATGCACTTGTTGAAACATAACGAAGTTGGTGTGTTTTGTCTACTCAGTGCAATTACTACCGTGAACTTTATGATACTCTTTATTTTAGAGGTTCCATTTCACAGCAGAAGCTTACCTAGCAACCGCTCACCCACACACCAAATCATAAAGGAGGTTCATCTTAGTAAGTCAGAGGCTATAAAAAAAGGTCAATGGTTTAACATCAGTATTTCCGGTAGAATGGATCAATTAATCTTACCTTGGGGGATGGGGGCATCTTTTTCACCCTATGAGGTATACACTGTGATGGTTAAACTTATTCATGTCATTTTTGTGTGTATGGTACTGGTTCTTGTGCACAATAGGTAAGTAGCTCTGTCTCCAGCCCTTTGGAGTTAAATTTTAGCCCGCATCCATTGGGTTCTTCCAGGGTTCCAAGAGGAGCATTCTAAGAGCATTATATAAATTAACTCATACTTTGATCCCTCTCGTACAAATAAGAGAACTGTAGTCGAGAAAGGCTATGGCAGATGTTCAAGACTGCAGTGCATATAAAAGGACAGTTGGGGTCTGAAGCTTCAAGTGGGCTCTGGAGATGGAAACATGGCTGACCTCGCAGCTTCCTATAACTACCTGACTCTCAGCGGTGAGGATGAAGACCACAGACATTCTGCTTGTGTGGATGTGTGCCCTTACTATTATTAACCACAGAGTGATAAGTAAAAATGCCCCACAGTGGAACACACTTGATGGGGCATAGAAGCCATTATAACAATAATGTCCCCATGGAGGTGAATGTTGGGCTGCGTCAGAGACTTAAAGTAAGCCACTGATAAGGCGGCCATGGTGGCACACACTGGCAATCGCAGCATCTCAGGAGGCTGAAACTGGAGCATAGCTGGAGCCCAGGATTTTGAGGTCAGCCTGGGAAATGTAATAAGACCCCATTAAAAAATAAATGAACCCCAGACTTCTTAGGATACAAATATCTACTTATTATCATCAAAATGTACAGTGTATGATTACTAATTAATCTTAATCTGTACTCATAATCAATATTTGACTTGGCCATTTTGTTTTCCTAAAATGTCAATCCATTAAAGTTTTGAAAATTATATTAAAAAAATAAATGAACAACTAAATAAGCCACAGGTATAACTTGTGCACGAGACAAGTTATTTCCAGCCTGGGTAAAGTTGAAAATAGCAGTTGTTACCACTCAAGTTCCATATGCAATGAATTATATAACTCTAGTTCATTTTTTTAAATCATATGAGCAAAACATACATGGGATGAGTAGTCCAAAATCAAAATCCAAACATTGAAGTGCTACAAATTATCAAACATTTTGTGTATCAATAGAGATAGAATCATGGGTGGAAAATTCCACACCTGATTTCACATTAGGCTGTAGCCAAGATAATTTGCATTAAAGACACTGTCTAAAATAGTCTATAGGATATATGTGTTTGCCACCATATATAAAACTATCATATATAAAAACATAAATTAATGAGAAGTTTAGACTTGAGTTTTATCCCCCAAGATATCTCATCACATAAGTGCAAATAACCCAAAAGTAAAAGAAATAAAAATAATACAATATCTGAAACACTTCTGGGTCTGATTATTTGGATAAAGGTACTCAGCCTGTACTTAAAAAAATGCATATTTAGGGAAGACATCATCTGTTTTGGAAGCTATGATTAGAACAAGCCAAAAACAAAACACACACACACACACACACACACACACACACACACACACACACACACCCCAAAACAAAAAAGTCAGCATCCTTTCCTCATGAGGCAAACAATATGAGGTTTGAGCTTTAATCAGACGGGTGTGGGTTCAAATCTTAGGTTGCTCTATGCTGAATATTGCTCAGGAAATTCTGCCACAGAATGCTCTTGTCTCAAATGAGGCCACAAGCAGCCATGCATAACAGAGGAGGGGAAGGACAGAATAGGGGCTCACACGCACAGTGCTCTGAATTTTCCTTAGCATTTTACAAGAGACCAATAACTGTTAACAATGTCCAGAGGACACTGACAACCCACAGCATATCTTCCTGGTTTTGTACACAGAAATCTACTACTTCAGGATTCCTTTCCTGGTATTGTCTCAGAGGGATCAATCGAATTATTTTATACAATTTCAGGTTTAAACATCTACTGTTAGGTGTACACTAAGAGAGAGGGCAGGAAGAGACACACCTCCGGGCTATCGCCTCTCAAAACACAACCGCATCTCAAATTTAAGCCTCTTTCTGTTTCCTGTGCTTGAGGGGCAGTAATAGTCACTTTTCAACTGAGAAGACAGAGCCCAGACTGCAGCAATACATGTGAGTCAGAATGGAAGGGGGACCAGGAGCCACATGGCTGGCTGTCAGAATCCTAGTCAGGGCACCAGCCATGGTTCTTCACACCCACCCTCCTCCTTAAGATAGTAAGTGGTTTTACTTCCAAAGAGGAGGTGAGAGAATCTGAGAGTGGGAAAAGTTTATTTTCCAACCCATTCCTAAGCATGGCGGGCATCATACTTGAGAGAGAAGCAAGGAGGTTCTGGGGTGGTGAGGTCCCTGCCTTTGAAGCAAGCCGGCCAGCAAACACAAATGCACGCAATTTGAAATTTTAATTAGGGTGCCATGTGCTGGTGACATATGGCGACATGCTGACAGCTGGGTGTCCAGGTTCAGGAACAGACCTGGGTTCTGAAGTCACAGTTGGCAGAAGCGAAGTTCTCTGCTTGTGCACTAGGTGCTAGCGTGCCTGGAAAGTGTGTTGCCAACATCCCCTGCTACCCGGCACTGCCAACCTGCCATTTACAGACATTGTGTGTAGAGGGCCACCACTGCAGCTCAGACGCACGGCGGAACAAAGAGGAGAAGAAACGGAAAAGATTAAAACCCGATCCCAGGATCAGAGTCCGGGATGGACCGTGTTCATAACACCACAGCCATTGATCTTTGGTAGACCTAGGACTCTCAAACTAGTCCCTGCGGCGGGTGCTTTCTGTGGCACGAGGAGAAAGACCTCTGTGACCTGTTCCGAAATGTAAAGGAATACAGCTCTTTTTATATTGCCAAGCGCGATTTAAAAGTAGGTGGCATCCGTCAGATGAATCATGTGAGTGAAGTAACGGGGTCAAAACATTTTAAGGTGACTTGTTAAGTATTAAAAATCAAGTTTATTAACTTTTTTCTTCTCAGAATTTTTCCTCTGTGGTGAATTAATAGTGGTCAGTTTGACCTTTGAAGCTCAGTAAGCTGCCCAAAAATGTCTCTAAATGGGTTAATGAATTGCCTTGGAGTTCTTACATGCCCCTCTGCCTGCTCCTGTCTGACTACTGGCTGTGTGTGAAGTGGGAATGGTCTGGGTGTCCCGGGATCCACCAGAAGCACACCAGAGCTTCTCGGGCACACGGTGCATTATTGACAGGGTCACTCTTTGGATCCTTCTCTACATATGGATTCCTACTGTGTAGTCTTTGACTGCACAGGGCTGCTGTAGGGAATAGGCCAGGCAGGTCCTCCGTGTCTCTGGAAATTTGAGTTTCCAACCATCAAGCCATAACATTCTTCTGGAATGCTGTAAATATTAGCACCAAATCTCCCTCTCTCTCTCTTGCATTCCAAATCACTGAGTAGAAAGTCAATATAGACTAACAGGATTAAAAGCAAGAATTTTACTGCTCTCCCTCACCTTCTGCCCCCGTTGTAAGCAGTAAAACCTATTTCCTTTATTGTTACTATTGGTATTATTATGGGGATACAGAAAGTACAGTCAGAGTGCTTTCGACTTGAAGTTAAGTTCTGAGCAGAAGCAAAATGAACTGACGGTAAACCTTACCCATCTCAGGTTTTAGACAACATTGCTGAACAACACAGATGACTAAAACTTCACCCCCAGCTCTAAGCCCAGTAACTGGTTGGGAAAGCAAATACGTACGTGTATATAGTCACCCTTAAGTCCAAAGCAGGCTGATACAAAGAGCATGACCTGTGGTCAGCTCCTCTAGCTTTCGGAGCTGTTCTCCCCTGAGAAATGTGGCTAGATGCTCCTTTAAGAGCAGCAGAGAGGCCACATACAAGCATCTGCCCAATTCTAGGTACACTGCCCACTCATCTCAGGCCAGCTTTTAATGGCTTCCCACGAGGATTCCATTACCTTGAGTAAGTGGTCCACAGCCATGACATAGGAATTCACTAGATACTCCAGGCTATGGTGCTGAGAGCCATTCAGTTTTGCCATGCTAAGGCACTGTATAACATTCTTACATTCTATTGATATCACAGCTGAGGCACTAGCTACCAATTCTAGGATTTGAAAGTCAGACCGTAGCTACAATTGTCTTACACTAGACCTCCAAACTCTTTAAAACATGCCTACTGTCCCCAATACCATGACTAAGCTTTAAAAACTGAGATCTGTGGAGTCTACAATAACACGATCAAGAAATGCCCTTCAGGGGAGGTATTTCTTGTGGTTCTAAAAGTCTACTTTTAACGAGGTGTACATTTTCATTATACATGGCAAAGGATGAAAAATGTGTTAGGATAGTTTTATAACAGATAAGCAACCTTTTTGGCTCAGTAAAGTAACAGATAAAGCAACTCATTTTCTTGTTGTAAAAGTAAATCTCTCAAAAACAATTTAGATATAAACAAAATGAATACAGATTGAAATTATATTTTAAAATGTCACAACTTTTAAGGATACACTATGGAATAAAATGGAAAGCAGGACAACATACAGAGAACGCTGGACTAAAATGGTCACCAGAACAATGTTATTCATGGGAATAAGTTCCTTATTAAACCTTGACATCCAAAGGACTCAAGAAAACTGAAGCTGAGGTGAAACACTCGTTGGGTCACATTTCAGGCCTCACTGTCCTGCTTGGCTAATGTGACAGGGACACCAAGTGAGTGACGGTTAAATGTGGTATTGGATGCTTTCCACAAAGGAACTTTAATGGAGCAAAATCAACATTCTGTGAAATACAACAGAAAAAGGTTATAAACGAAAGTCTGGAATTTCTGCAAACGTTCACATCGAAGAGTTAAAAGGAAACATTTACCTACAGATCCCTGGTGATGACTGTGTGAACTGTGTCAGAAAGCATGCAACGAGAGGCAGAGGCAGAGAGGAGTCAGCACTGGCTTGCCAGAAGCTACAGAGAAAGAACCATGACCTCACAAAAGAACAAACTCACAGGCGTCTGTGCTGGGCCTATGGCTAGACCTACCCAGGTATCTTTGACACTGAACGGGACTCATTACAGTGGGGTGTCTAGACTGATGCCTCACATTTGCTCAACAGCTTTGAGGACTGGAGAAATGTAGAGCTCTGAGCGACCTGCCAGTGAGAGGTCAGGGATAGGGCACTTTTAATTAAAGAGAAAAGTGATCAGCATATGATAGCTGGAAGGGTGCTGGCTCAGGTCTGCCTTCCTGGTTATTTCGGGAAGTGTCTTCTTTGTTTCTAGGACAACGGGGGTTGGGGGGTGAGGTCTGAGGTCTCCTCATTTCAGAATTCTTTTTGTGAAATATTAAGCTTGTATGCATATTACTAACTTCCATATAAGGACTATTGGAACTAGAGATGTACCTTACAGCATTTGACATATCACTGTAAAAGTCAACTCATTAATTAATTAAAGGAACTATTATTATGATCTAACCTAGGCATGAACGATAAAGACAGATTTGAGTCAATTTTAAAACAGTGGGTAAAACAGGAAGAATATGGTGGCTGTCCTACCTGTCAGAAAAGAAACTTACTACTCACAGAAGGGGACAAAAAGGCCATTGGAGACATGTATCTTTCAGAGAACACACAGGAAATTATGGAACATATCAATAGATATGATTATCCACCACCGAGGTGGGTCACATGTTGTGCTGGGCATTCTATATATTTCAAAATCTTCACAGCAGCTTTATGGGGCAGGCGTCTTTACAGTGCTTTAAGGAAGGAAATGGGGAAATCAGACTCAAAATTTAAGATCAAGGACACACAGCTAGCTAATAAGGATCTGAACCCAGATATCTGCCAGATGCAAAATTATATTGTTAATCAAATTAACTAATTATCAAATCAAATCAATCTTGTTAATCTTCACTACCACATTATACTAATGCTGTTCCTCTCTACACAAGCACTCCTTCATTTTAATTAAATCTCTCAGACCAATCAGTTAATTGGGTCAAAAGTTAAGTTCACTTTGAATGTACATAGACAATGTCCCAAATGAAGCATAAGACGTCGTAGGTGAGAGCATTGCATTAGAATATGAATCTATCAAGGCAGGACGCATACCTTTTGCTATTTCCACTAAAGGCCATAAAACTATGATAAAAATTTTAAAGGGAAAGTGTTCATATTTAAAAGTAAATAGGCTAGCTGTCACAACTTTTTCTGAGATCCAGGAGGGCTGTAACCTATTTAGAAACTGTCCTGTTTCCATATCGTTCAGATATAAATGATCCTTTGTTTTTCGACTACAATTAACACATAAAACGTTTGAAGAGAAACATCAAGATACCTACTGTGCACCGTGCTACTAATTCAGTTTCTAACTAGGCATTGGAAGATACTGTGTCTACTGTGGCTAATTCAAGAGATATTTATTCTTTGTGTAGAGAGGTAAATGGGCCTGAAGGAGAAGACAAACACCGGACACAGTGGAGTCTAACAACTGCAGTGCTAAGTTTTCTCAATAGATCGTCAATCTGGTAAAGCTGGAAACCAAAATTAAAGCACACAAATGTGTAAATACACAAATAGGCAACAAAGGTCCTTGTAGTACTCTGTGATCAAAAGAAATAACAGAAAAGCTGCTTTTCATATTGTGCCTTTCGGGTCCAACCTAGGCCCCACTGCTCTGAATAGCAGAGATAAAATTTTTCATAAGCACACAAACACTTCATAAATTGGTCCAAACCAAAGGCATTGGCCACTTGCCAACATCAGTAGGTCTTGGAGACACATTCAATGATAATAGCATTCCCCCTCCCACATCAGGGGATTCTGGCAGTTTCTGTCTGTTTGGAACTCTGTGCTAGGCTAATCTGGAAAATGTCAGAGTATTTTAAGGATGTGAGGAAGAGTTTTCAAGAGTGAGCATTAGAAATGCTCAAATTTTGAAAAAAAAAAAAGGATTGAAGATAGGTACACAGACAGACAAGGACCTGTGAAGATGACATCTTTAGGATGCTGAAGAGAGAGTACTACCAGTGACGTAACAGAACTGCCTCCTTGAAGGACCCTCCAAATCATCTTAGCATTTCTGGTAAAGGCAGTCGAAAACACGAATACCTCCGTATTGTGATATATTTCAAAATTCAATACAGGCCCAGTTCTACATGGTGGCCTGAAATTAGGGATTTTAGCAGGCTAAAGAAAGGGAAGGAAGTTTTTTTGTTGGGTTATTTTAAATATCCTTTAAAGCTTCTCCAGACCATTTTTTTTTTAAGTTTTAAGTCATGGTTTGGAAAAAAAGGGAAGAGACCCCTGCAGGGCAAACTCAACTCCAGGGAGAGAAGTAGGATTTCCTGGCATCTGGGGGAGTCACATGGCTTAGGCGTAAGCACGTAAGCACGGCTCCACCCATTTGTAAGAGAGAGGACCCACAGAGTGCGCCACCAGGCTGCAGAGTGACAAGAACCTAAAGGATGACATCACAAGACCCTCACCAGGATTTCCAAACTCAGCCACTGTCTGCATACCAGAAGCTGATGGAAACCCAAGCCTTCAGCATGTCCCCTGACTAATTGAATTGGGGCCTGTAATGGGAGGAAACTGTTTCTCAGAACTGAAGTAAGTGGTGCTGGGAAGAGGAGGCGGCCAACTGACCAGGCCTAAGAAGTGCAGAATTGGTAGAGCAGTCGCCCAGAATCTCCAGAAAGCAAATCCCATTGAGCACTTATCCATCCAGGTCACGGTGAAGCTGTATCATAGCAACCTGTAACTTGAAATACTACTATTCTCTTGGTCATTAGTTTTTCCTGGTTCCTTTCATTTACCCGTATTTTTGATAGCCAAATCCTTAAAAGAAAAAGGGGGACTATGAGGATGTTGTCAAATTTCAATAATGATTCAAGGGAGGGGGGTCACCAATCTCTTAATGGCTGGGCCCAGCATTCTTTCTGGAGTTACCCAGTAACAGATTAGTGTAGCTAAGCATTGTCACACTGGGCTAAAGCACTAAGAAAACATGCCTGAAATTTACAAGTAGATTCCTCTTGCTTGCTTTTTTAAAAAAAATCCTCATTTTCACTGCCAGCTTCTTTCTTTTTAATTTATTATAGTGTCAAAACCCATGTCTGGTCCTGGAAAAATTTTGGCACAAAGTTAGCTGTTTACTGTACCAGACCACTAAGGCTACCAAACTTCAGTCACAAAACTACCAGAAGAGTTTGCTACTCACTGGAAAATGAAACACATGCAAGACAGAGCTGGGGTCAGTGAGGAATTCGATCCAAGCCTTGGCCGCATAGGTCTCTGCGAGCCAGGTGAGGAAAAGATATTTGATGCCTGTGGTCTTCAATTCATACTTCCGGGCTCTGATACCTTACATATTCTAATTCCAGAAAAGCACATTCTCTATAATCCACAAGTTGCTCTTTGTAATTGTTCAGTAGGCACCCAGGTCTTTAATTCCGTCTGGAGATGTCCAAATGCTAGAGTTTGCAATCTACCCCCAGACCACCACTCCCTACTCCTCTGCATTTGAAATGAGTCATTCTTTTAGTGTATCCACAAAATGGGGTGAGACGTGCATATATATTTATAAGGAAAGGACTGAGGAAGCAAAGACAAGGTACTACGAATCCCAATGAACAGCAGCCCTGTTTGGGAAAAGACCCGGCCTCCGAGCATGGGGGTCACACCTAGTGCAGTAGTAACTCATAAACAGTAGTCATCTGGTAAACACCCATAGTTCTAGTGTTAAGAATTCATTAGCTGAGGGCCTGGGAAGATTGTTCAGCTTTTAAGAGAACATACTGCTCTTCCAGGGACTGGAATTCAATTCTCAGCATATACATCAGTGGCCATATTTCCAGCTCCAGAGGGATCCAATTTCTCTGGCCTCTGTGGGCATGTGAACTCATATGCACAGGCCTCCATACAGACGTAAACTCATATGCATAATTAAAAATACATCGTATTCTTTAAAAATAATAATTAGTTGGAAATACCATAGGAATGGAACTTGTTCTGATGTAAACAACATCATGTGGCCATTGAGACTGTGACCTCTGGGTTCACCTGCCTGGTACCAATTCCTCGGCCAGCAAAATGAGGAATACCAGTACAATTGGTATTCCTTATGCTAGAGTTTGCAATCTACCCCCAGACTAACACTCCCTACTCCCATACATTTAAAATGAGTCATTCTTTTAATGTATCCACAAAATGGGGTGAGACATGTATATGTATTTATAAGGAAAGGACTGAGGAAGCAAGGACAGGGTACTTCAAATCCCAATTGACAGCAGCCCTGTTTGGGAAAAGACCTGGCCTCTCAAGGGGCAGCATGAGAGTTAAATGAACAACTACTGAAAACTCAGATTTCTTCTTTTTTTTTTTTTTTTTTTGTTTCTTTTTTTCAGAGCTGGGGACCGAACCCAGGGCCTTGCGCTTCCTAGGTAAGCGCTCTGCCACTGAGCCAAATCCCCAACCCCGAAAACTCAGATTTCTAAGAAGCACCAAGATGGGCATTTTCCTTTATAGTACAATGAGCCTATGAAAGCAACATTACTATGCCTATGAAATAGGCATTACTATCGGTCTTTCACAGGTTTAAAATACTAACTGTAACCTAATCTACCCCAGATGGAATTGGGCATACAAGACTTTGAAGTGAACTCAGACTCATGTATGGCCTCACGTGCTGAATGTAACTTGGGAAAATGCAAACTAGGTATTATAGCAACAGTTAATAGTAAAATAGTGGCTAAAACGGTTGTTGAAGAAGGAAGTGTTCAAATAGACCAAGTGGCTAGTCACAAAACTCAGAACAATGGGCTTTTTCTCTGTTGTAAGTACCAGAGATTAATTTACAAAATTTACCTAAAGTCTCCACAGCCCAGAGTTAAGTAAGTAGCACTGAAGCAAACAGTGTTTTCATGGTAAGGTCCAGATGTGTATCCAGATGACTACGTTACTCTGTTTGAAGAACCAAGAGCAATGAACAACTGCTACAAGGAAAGCAAAATTGTTTGAAACGAAAATAGAAAAGAAAGGAGAAAAGAAGTCCCCTGTATCTTGGTCTCAGTTCCCTGTGTAGATCTTGCTCTGCGGGGCAGCACACAATAGACACTTTGTTTGACTACTCCCCGCTATTCATCTCTAGAATTCTGGGTGCTTTGGGGGGGTTGTGCTCTTCCTTTCCTGAGACTGAAAAGACTGTTACGTAAGGAAGCATCCAGAGAAAGCTAACTGCTTCAGTTCACCGACTGGACAAACCAGACCCACTATCTCGAGGCACTGAGTCCTCCAGGAAGTCCACTAGAGGAGTCAGACATTCGGACTCCTTGCATAGTCCTGCCTCTGCCTAGCCCTGCACAGGCAAAGGCCTGGTCCAATACACTGGGATCTCCTCAACCATGAATTCAGGCTACAGAGACCGTGGTGGGCTTGCACTGACCCTGGGCACACAGCCATAGGAAATGAGGATACTATAGGCTTCTGAAGTTCTCAAGGCAAGGATACTATTAAATACTTGTAAACATCCTGCTTCACAGGAAGGCAACTGGGAGGCATGTTGGGGCCAATCAGAACTTCTTTGGGTAAGCAGGGACAGACAGGCTGGTGTGTGACACAGTGTACGTGGAAAAACAGATCTTTCTGAGGCTTGTATCTTACATCACCCAGGGAGTGGGTGGGAGTCTAAGTAGAACATCCCTCTATGCCATTGTCATAGCTCCTCCTCACATGGAAAAACAAACTGCCTCACGGACACGTCAATTCCTAAGTTGAAATACAAAGGGGGGGGGAGTAATTTTTAAATTACTAAGGCAGTTATGTCAGTTACAGTGGCAGCTCTACAATGATGTCCTTCCAACTTATGGATCTGTTCTCCTAGAGGTAGATAGCTCACTACAGATGCTAACACAGGAAGAGGGACTCAGGCTAATGGTGAATGTCACAGACATTACTTCACTATGTATGGCATAGTAATAATAGTAGTTGTGTTCGTATAGTACACATTTCTTAAAAGTTTGCCATTTGCCAGGCAATAAGTTATCCATTCTACCTGAATTGCCTCATTTAACCCTTCCATTAAGTAGCTACTATTGCAGCTGACATGTTTCCGGTATGTCAACTCTTCTGAGTCCTTTTGGGCTTCTGTGAGAGCTGTGTACTGCTCCACTAGAGACTCCAGAGTGACCAGGCATAAAGAGTACCTATTTGGGGGGGGGGGTGAGGGGGACATATAAGATCCTGCTCTGATATTTAATATGTATCCAATCTGTGTCCCACCAGTTACTTTTCCTTTGGCTTAGTTTCCTTCCCTAGAAAATGGGAAGGACAGTGGCAGTCTCTAAGAGGGTTACAACCAAGATTAAATAGAATAATATGTAAAACCGCTCAGGATCTGGTGCCTTAGAATTACACAGGTAATTCTAAGATTGTATTTTGTTTCTATCTCTAAGTAATGAATTTTTCTTTAAAGGCCAATTAATCTAAATCAAATGCAGCTGTAATTAAAATAATCCTATGATATAGGAAATGTTTTTAAATTTAATTTTCCGATGAGAAAAGTTTATACAAGCTAATCAACCAACTGCACTGTCATGCTGCCTTCAGTACAGACAGAATGACCTTCAAACTTCATCCCCTCTGGATCAGCATGTACTTTCAAAGGAGAACTAGATGTTTATCAAGGTATACGTACGATAATAAGAGTCTTCTGGGGGCTGGTAGTCTATTGGATTCCTCGGTGAAACTGAAGGTAAATTGATATATTTTAGAATATCCCAACTTGACCCAACATTTTATTCCGTATGTGATTAGATACAATACGAAAAGCACGGAAGAGAATATCTATGATTTTCTGTCCTTGTAGGACTGACATGAAGGTGACAGGGAAAACATGCAAGTAACTGGACAAAATAAACTGGGGCATTTTTGGATTTTCATAATATTCTATGTAAAAGCATGATTGCCAACCTCAGATTACTCCTGTATGGAGATATCGTCTGAGCTGAGAGCTGAAGGGCAAGAATGTATCACACAAAAGAAAAGGGAGAGACCTCATTATAAGCAGACAACAAAGAGCAAACAGACTAGCAGATTCAACCTCAAAAGGAGACCAGCAAGGTTCAAGCATACAAAAAAATCAATAGGATAAAGTGAGGCTAGAGAGGCAGGTACAGATGCCAGATCGTGTAGGGTAGGCCATGGCTACCAGTTTGAATTGTATTCTAAATGCATTGGAAAACACTAAACATTGTAAGCAAAGGGATGATAGAAACTACAGTAATTCTTTATATTGCTAGACTGGGTGCTGTGTGGATGAGCAAAATGGCAAAGACCTCCTTTTTCCTTTCAAAAAATTTTCCTGCTAAAACTGGAGATGTGTTTTATGTTTGATTCTAATTGTGTGTTTTTTCTTCAAGCTTACCTTCTAACATTTTTATAGCCCAAAAGAATCTTAATTCTCTCTTTTAATGTCCCGAAGGTATGTGGAAAACAAAGAAACCGAGGCACAGGTCTTTCGAGACTTGCCATGTAAGGAAGAACAGACTTCATTCACTTAAAAAGTCAGATAGATGGGGTCAGGGTACAAAATCATAACAAAGCATGAGTTACACCAGTCTTTGCTTTGGGAAATATAAACTCCACATTTGACATTTGCAGTTCTCCTTCTATTTTGAAATCTTTACAATGTAGCTAAATCTCACAGAATTCTCACTTTAAGTCCTTCAGCTTTCAAGTCAGACACATCTACGGACCCTGTAGGGTTAAATGCAGCTCTGCAAAGTCAGAGAACTGTGTGTTCTGTCTGGGAAAAGTTCATGAACGTAATTTTAAGCTCTTGTTTTCTTTCAGTCCCTTCCTTCAGGTTTATTGCTAAAAATCTGACTCTCTAGGTTCCATTTAGCCATTTTCCTACAAAAGCTCCCCAAAGTGACAATGCTTTAAAAAAAAAAGCCAAAAAACAAAAGGGGGAGGGGTGGGGAGCCAGTGTGAAGTTCCTCTGAGTTCCTGCTCTCTTGGAGCACGGCTCCTATCACACAATAATGTGTTATTTTGTTGAATTTTGGCATTCATCTAGCTTGTTTGGTCAGAAGCCAAAAAATTAAGAGTGTGTCGGTCCACCAGTTTCTCAGCAGAGAAGCGTTCTTCTCACTCAGCCAGTGCGCTGTGCCCCTGGCCTTTGGCCAAGAAGGGAAATCCATTTTACATAAAGAATGCACCGAGCTCAAGTGCGCAGAGACTTTTTACCTGCTGAAATAACTTTGTGGACAAATGCCAGTCCACTAGACACATTCTGCAGGCACATTTGGCATGCAACGCAAGGCAAAGGACTCTGCGGAGGAAGCAGGCTTTTTCGGAACAAGGAAATGGCTGTGCTGCCCTCGTGGCACGTCACGTGGCTTGGCACGGCGCGCTGATTGGCTGCGGCGGGTAAACACGGCGCCATGTACGGCAGCGTCGTCGCCTCACAGGTCGTGAAATGGCGCCGGGGGCCCAGCCGGCCACGGCCCCCTCGAGTTCCTTGTTTTTGTTTTTGTTTTTCTGCTTTTGTTTTAATGAAGCTCACGGATTTGAGTAGAAACAGATTTCTCACAAACTTGCTTCTCCGGCTCGATTTCACAGCTCGGCATACACTCGGGCTGTCACAAGCTTGACAGCGTTCCAGCGAAAATACTAACTGTAAACTTTGCAAGGAGAATTAAAGGAGCAGGCAGAAATGTCAGGAGGGTGTCCTTCTCAGAGCACGTGCATCTGCAACCAATGGCTTCCAGTAAGGTCCCACCTCTGCAGGGCACAGCGGGAAGGAAGGAAAAATAGATAATTCCCCTTTGGCCGAAGGCAAGAAGGAGCTCTCTTCCTCTCAGGCCTGACCAGTTGAACACTGCACACTCTGGTGTATAAATATTTGCCTCTGGCTGAAGTTCAAGCCCTCTGTGGCTGCCAGACACAACAGAAAACCAACATTCAAGGGAAAGTGTTTACTGCGGTGATGGCCAAAGGAGCAACGGCCAACAAATGGTCACATCTGATTGGCCAGGCCTGCCTATGGCAATATCAGAAAGCACCAGGCCGCTAGCCACTGACCACTGGGGTGTTCCTACCCTTTCAGTAATGGCTACGTTCTTTAACACGCAGCGTCGCTTGTTAACACAAGACCAGAAGGCTTACTGGTGGTTTCCCATGTGCTCCTCCAGAGCAAGCTGCCCAAATAATCCTCAACCATTTTCTTAACTCTTACCACTCCTGCAAAACAAGTAGATGCTCCTTCAAGTTACCCAAGTAGGATCTTGGGGTTTTTTTAAGTGGGTTTTTTTTGGTATGTTTTTACCTCTTTTTGTACGTTTCTAACTTTTCAGGTTTAGGGTAAGGCTATTTCTTGTCTCCCAATTCACATTACTAAGAGTACGTGTTCTATAATAGAGGTCTTTAATCACCATTTGGTGAATTTTACACTTTTTTTTAAACACTCAAGGAAAAAAGAAACCTTTGAAAGGTATCTAAAACCAATTTATTTATTTTGAAAGATACAACCTTGAACCCAGGGCCTTGCACCCATTAGTCAACTGGTCTACTACTGAACTACACCCAGGCTGGTGTTTGTTTGGTTTTGAGATTAGGTATATAACAAGGTAGACTGCTCACTCTGTTCTTGAATTCACTCTGAAGCCTGGTCAAGTTTCAAACTTAGGATTCTCTTGCCTCGGTTTCCAAGGTATGCATCTCAGGTACACGTTTCTACAACCGGTTAAGATGTTTCAAAGTCATGCATCCTTCAAAATACCTAACTCCAAACCTGAAGAGTTCTAAAGCATGTGGAAATAATAAGACTGGTCATCAAAAGATTAAGATCTCTAACAGGGATAAAGAAACTAAATGAAAAAGGATCATCAAGAAAATCTTCAGAAAAGTAATGAACTAATGGCTCATATAAAGCATGTAGCTGACTGACATGGCTGTCTTCCATGAGCTTCCAAACGGGGGAAGAGGGTTCGTCATACAATTGAAATACATTATGAAGTTTTGATCATTGTCACATTTACATTGCTGTCTAAAATGGTGACATGAATCACACTTTTCCTTAGCACTGCAAAGGAAATATATTTAGCGGAACTGGATAGTTATTTTAAAAAGAGATATTTAGAAATATAAAGATATGAAAGGTTTTAAAGTATTTTGATTTTATGTCACAAAATTTTAGGTAAAGCAAACTATGCTGTTAGGGATGTTGTTGTTTTGTTATTTTTTTTTTTTGAGGCAAGGTTTCTTTGTGTGAAGAAACTGGCTGTCCTAGAATTCACTCTGTAGACCAGGCTAGCTTTGAACTCACAGAGATCCCATTACCTCTGCCTCCCAAGTTTGGGGACTAAAGGTATGTGCCACCATGCCTCCCTCCACTGTTAGGTGTTCATTTGTTTAATGCGGGGTTGGGGATTTAGCTCAGTGGTAGAGCAAGGCCCTGGGTTTGGTCCCCAGCTCCGAAAAAAAGAAAAAAAAATATGCATTTGGTGAACTAACACATTTGCTACTTGTTGAAAATGAAGAGTTTATATCCTATGCCATATACAGTTTTAGTTTTGAAAATTCCTCAAGATCTCAAATCTTGATTATCCATCCTAGGCTTAAGGAAACTTCTAGATTTGATTTCATTACAAAATTAAAACAATTTGTCGAGTAATTACATTTTCAAATGTTTATGAAACTTTTAACAACTACATTGCTCTTCCATGATTCTTAACCAAATGGTCCGCTTAAATTTGTCTGTACTAAACCTAAGAAGCCCAGGACTTAGTATTGAGTCCAGCTTTCAAGTGATCCCTGAGAATCATGTGCAAGGGGATCACAGAGGAATGTTCTGTTCCCAGCTGTGAACAAGACAGAATTAGCTCTGAGATGTTTCCTCCCACTGCCCTACTGGACGGAAAGGTCGAGATGGTCAGCTCTTGTAGTCTCAGCATGAACCGTCAAAACAACATGCATGATAAAAATAGATTGTCTGTAGCAACCAAAATACAAATGCAGAAAGAATTGAAAGTAAAAATAGTTTTAATGTATTTAAATGGCAGATCAAACACTTTCAAAGAATGAAACCTAAAACCAGAGTGAAAGGGTAGAGTAATAAATAATTTTCTCATTTTATGAGTTTTGTTTATGAGTTTTAAATTTTGAAAAACAATCATTCTGACCCAAGGCTGACACTTTTCTTAGGAAATTCCTCAGATTCGCAAGAAATTCACTAGGAATTAAAACACCAGGGGCAAATTTACCACTCATTTGTTTATATTTTGATAACTGCATTTTTCTCAGACCTATTTCCATGGAAATAAAAACGCAGTTTACTACCAGGGGAATTTGTTTATCCATCAGTGGGGATTGTGGTTGAAATATTACGAGGTTCTCTTTAATTTAGTGAAACAACCAAGATGTTCCAAGGTGCTGTGACAGGTTCCATTCAACCACAATGGTAAAGAGACACAGGGGTAACTGCCGCCTTCAAGGTAAGTAGATACTTAAGACTCATCACAAACAGCATGACTAATAAAAGTGTGTGGCATTTGTATGATAAAATGCTAAAACAATAAAACTAAACTGGTAGGGAAAGCAATACTATTCTTTAGAGACTTTTGCACTGAATAAAATGTATCTTCTAAATAAAAATTATGTTACAGATGTAAATACTCCTTTGAAAGCCTCTGAATGCATCCCTTACTAGTGGAGGCTAAGCTATGTTATTTGCAATTCCCTCATTGTACCACAATGTACATTACTGTCTGTAAGCTCTAATTTGGCATGGCGCATCATTAATGACCTGAATGGTGGCTGTTTCACACATACATATTTAATTACAACAGCTGAACAAATTACATATTTATGCTTTATAAAGGGGATTGCCAGTCGAATTCATTTGCTATGCATGCAGGTACAGGACTCCATCTGCAACAGCATCTGCACAACAAGAGCTGACAATTATCCATTGTACAGCCAGTAAGCATATCTGGGGAAACCTGTAAGGGAGGCGGCCACATTAACTATTTCACTGCCTCCGCCAGCCCCATTTTAACCAGGGGTCAAATCTTTTAATTGCTGCTGCCCTCCCCCATGTCTTTGCAAGTGCTTTACTATAGCTACATGCCCAGCTTTGGTATTTTTGAGACAATATTTTGCTACATAGCTCAAGTTGGCCTTGAACATACAACCATCCTGTTTCTACCTCTGAGGGCCTATACTGCCGTATCCAGCTTCAATATCTTCTAAACTTTGAGTGACTCAATAAAAACTGAAGCTCTTTATGGCACTCTAGTAAACCCTCCCATCTAGTTTAACTTCTGGTAGATTTAAGATGAACGAAATTAACCAAGATTGTCTGTTGTTGATTCTGCATCTTCCATGACCACACATCCAAATATCACTTACACAAACTGAGTGGGATTAATAGTCCCAGAACTCCAGCCCTGGTCCTGACCACCCAACAGATGCTTCTATGAGACAACTACCATGCTTAGAGTCAGCCATTATAGAAGTAACGGCTTTTGTTACTGGGCTCTACCAACCACACAGCAGGACACTCATAGAGGAGGTAGATAAGGACTTTTAGAAAGTTCTTCTTTCTGGCTCCTTCTGAGAACACCCAGACGTTCTGCTCATCAATATTTTTCTCTAGCTAAGCCACAAGTAAAAGTTACTGCTCTCTTTCGGTCTTTTTTTGTGATAAAGTCCCATTGCCCATGCTGCAAGCTCATCCTAAATGGACCTTCCTATGTTTAATTTAATATAGCCAATGAGTAATATAAATACCCTGAACTATCACTCCTACTTCAAACCCCAAAGAGGAAGAATCAAGAATCAGCCAATCAATACTGAGGTTTCACAGTATCATTTAAGGCTTTTGCTAGGCAATAAAGAGGCTCCGGCATGATGGTCCCTAAAAGCTCCTCACGGCGTCTTTACCTCCTTAGGCCACAAAATAAAGAGCATGAGTCAGAAGTGTGGGTTTTCTAATGTTCCCTTTTGAGTGGCAGAGTTCAAGTCAGAGGCTAACTGTGTGGGGTGAAGGGACAGTAAGCCTGGCCAGGGGCCTGAAGAGCTTAGAAGGTAAGGCCTGCCAACAGCTGCGTGACTCCTGGAACAAGCAGTCAAAAAGGTATGACACCAACAGGTCTCCTCCTGCTAGGAGGACCAAGTGAGCTTCTCATGTAGAATCAAGATTCACTTGGTATCAGCAGCCAGTGACAGAGGTGGCCTTTACCTAGAAAATTAACAGAAAGTGACAGAGATGGGAGCAGTGGTTGCTCTGCAGGTTGTAAATCCAAATCCATGTTCAACAGGAGAAAACAAAATGTCTTCATACTTTTAGGGAATTGCTAGAGAAACATTTCTCTCCTAGTGCTTCATGTGGGCACTAACTCTTACAGGCCAAAAAAACAAGTGAAAAGGGGTCTGGACTAAATGTGACCTCTTTTGCCCTTGATCCTCAAAGTACACAAGAATCCTCAGCTATCAAGACACTAACTACTCTTCTGACCCTTGTTGTAAAACAAAGAGCTGCTCCACCATATCCCAATAGTTCCTGAACTCTCACCTGTCCAAAGTGCTGGCTACAGGTGCTCTACTGTGCTGCAGCTCCCTGAGGAGTGAGCATGTCAGTCTTGCCGGGTTGCTACATTCACTCTGGAGATAAGAAAACAGAGACTTACAGAGGTTAAGGGTTTTACCCATCAGCTGAGTGTGAGGAACTGGGAAGAAGGCCCATTTGGTGGTTTGGAAACCCTATCTTTCCACCCTAACAAGTCCAGCTTCCATGTGTCCACTGGGCCTTACTCACTTAATACAGCTGTCACTCTCAAGTCTGGGTCCCAGCCTAGATACATCCCAGCCAGAATGGGTACTGGTTTCAAAACAAACATGGTAGCAAGTGCTGATATTCTTCCCTGGAATATCCTTGTGTTCCTACCTAAGGTATAAATAGCCAAGCTTTGCTCCTTATGGGTAGTGTAGGGGAGCAAAGTGGTGACAATGCAATCACAGGTAGAATCCATCAGGATTGAAAGGGACTGAACACAATTGTCACCAGCTTTATTTGATTATAAAGGCTTCCTTCCTACCCTCTAACACTATACTTCCTGGGGTCAATTCCCAAATAAACTATGTAGACCCAAACCTTTGTCATGGAGTCTACTCGGGAAGAAATATAAATATATGAACAGGGACAGTTTTGATATGCAATGAAGACCTAGTTTGGGGCCCATTGCCAAAAGTAACTTTTCTCTGCAGTGTTCTATGTACGTGGCTCGAATTGATGCTTCAAACAAGTGGACGATTCCGAGAGCTGAAGCATCCCCATGCTCCCAGGTGAACTGCTGGTGACACCCACACTTGAACCTCGAGTCCAGTCTGTAGCAATTATCCTTCAGGAGATCATTTAAACATCAATGATAGTCAGTCCCTCCCATGACCACAGGGAATGACAGTGCCTACACCACTATAGGACCATGGAAATGATATGCCATTTTGTAAAAGCACTTAGCATATAAGACAACGTATAGAATTAACTGTGAAGCTGAAAGAAAGCCAGCATGACTTACAAGATACCAAGCAAAGTATTTCTAAAACATCAAAATTCCCGACATTCTCATTTTGTTTGCCACTGTTTTCTCTCTACCAACCTTTGAGAAATTTGGCCTAATTCAGATGCTCTCACGCATTCCCTTTTTCACTGTAGAGCACGACCTCTCAAGTTATGGGCGACACTCGGCATCTCATCGGTGACCTTGGTTAACCTTTAAAGCAAAAGGCCATTCCCCATACATCCCTGCCTGCTCACTTGATGATCTAGGAGACGTGGGCAGAGCAAATAACCACTGGACCCACCGAAGATAGATGAGCTCTGGTGAGGTGTCGTACACCAGCTCCTACTGAAGGGAGAGATGAATGGCACCCACAGAGCTGATTTACTGTCTGAACGTAAAGTCTCCTATAGATCTTCATTAAGATAATGCTAACTTCCCAAGGTTGATTTGCAAGAGTGGCTGCTGCATGGGACAAAAGACAAAAAAAAATAATTATAAAGTTTGCAAATGCCAAGGCCTTACGGGGCCAGTGTTGAGGTGGTTTATCAAAGCCCCTCCTCATTCACAGTGGCTCGGGGGAGTCTGGATAACTGAAAATGAGGAGATATATGGAGTACATGACACTCCAACTAATTTCTCTCTCTCTGTAACTACAAGCACTATGCAAAATAGTGTTCAAGCATTTACGATAGAGAACACATCGAAGTATTTGCCTACCAGTTACAGTTGTTTTGAGACGTCATCAGAACGCAGATAGGTACACAACCCTTGTATTACTATGATGATGTTTGTTGTGAGTTCACAGAACTGCATTTCAGTTTATATATTCCCAAGAATTGTTCCTTACAAAGGATAGAAAATTTTTGTTTTGACAAGTGAAGGATGACTATAAAACCAGAAACAATGAAACTAACCTCTCTCAGCTACGTGGAGTACACTGGGGTAAAAGAAGGCCTTTTCTATTCACTAATTGATACTTGTCTTTCTTCATCCTACAATGCTCAATATTCAATTTAGAATAACATTTTAAAAAACAACAATGGCAAAATTTATAATGAGGAGAAAATGAGCACACATGTCAGCTGTGCTAACACTGCCCTGGCTAAGGTTTTCCTGGGTGAACTCTGGCCTCCCACTTCAGCAAATCTGGCATGGGGCATGGCTGCCTTACTGTGAGCTACACAGGCCAGACCTCTCTATCCACCTCCACTCCTGCCAACCCTCTGCCACCAGATTCCCACGTGTCTACTGACATCTAAGACCAGTGCAACTTAGGAGCTGGAGAGACGCCTCAGGCAGGACCTGGTTTGGGATCTCTAGTACCCAATGAAAACCTTGGGCGGGGCCTGCCTGTTATCTCAGCACTGAGATCCCAGCACTGAGATCATGGAGACAGGATTCCTGGAGCTCAGTGGCCAGCCAGTCGAGTCAACTCAGAGATTCTTTCTCAAAAACAAAGGTAGATAGCAATTAAAGAAAACACCTGATATTTACCTATGCTACACACACACACACACACACACACACACACACACACACACTTGAGGCATATTCGCATGTCTGTGTGTTCACATATATACTACACACAAAAAAAAGAATAAAAAGAAAACAAAGTTAGGTCTGAACTATGCTTTTAATTCTCTCAGAGATCAGCTGGTGACTGTCACTTTTTTTTCCTCTCCATTGGACCTGTGGGCTTCTCAATAGCGGAAATATGACTAATACAGAGCTTAACACACATGGGTACCAAAAACGCTGAATGACTAAGCGGGAAAGTGACTGGCGAAGGAACTGTAATGGGGGAGGTGACAGAAGCAGGTACAAAAGATGGCCAACAAAGATGTGATTGTCTCTGACCTCACTCAGGTAGGCTCGAGCCTGTGACGAGCGAATGCAGAAGCACCAGCTTAGCACATTACCCCTTCCCATACTGCAGGCTAAGTGTTTCTGTTCCTGTGTCTTGCTTTGCTGTTGTTCAGGAAATGAGGGAAGAATAAAAGTTCCCCAAGGTTTACAAAAGTCATGGCTATCTGGTGCTATCCCCTAAGAGTTGGCTCCAGTGGTATTCCCCCACTTACACTGGTATGTCTCTAAAATCTTGAAATCATGATAAACATCTGAACCAAGAAATCTTAAGTTTAAAAGGCAGCTACAGATAATGTTTGGTGACTGGTGCTTTAATGTGATAAAATTTACAGTGTGTTTTTGGAATCATTTAACTGGAGCTAGGAAGGGGGACACACACCAATAACCCAGTACAGCTGCAAAAGGTCTTCCCCACAGTGTGCCAAGATGTTCTCAAAGACTGCTTCACGTCTGGTTGGGTCCTGTCAAAAGTTTACTCATGGATCTCAGCTGTCACAACTTAAAAACGTGACTTTAGCTTCAGGGTCTATGGCCCAGCAAAAGCCAAGGTCTCCATTCTCCATTCTACTTGAAGAACCAAGACTCCCTTGCATTTCTGGCCTCCCGACTTATCTGTTTATTGGTAGGTGGGTTTTGTTATTATTACTGTTTGGGGAGGTGGCTGGGTTTTGGTTTTTTGTTTGTTGGTTGGTTTGACTTTTCTGTTTGCTTTTGGATTTTTTTTTTAATCTGAAAATTTGTTTTGTTTTCTCCAGTGCTGGGAACAGAACTGGATAGCACCTAGCAAATGCTCTACCACCAAGCTACACCCCAGCCAGTCCCTCTCCGCTCTCCCATTTCACTGCATGGTAGCAACAGGAAGGCTGCTTTTATTTCTCTCAGGTTTCCAAAGTGAATATCAGATTGCGGGCTCCTCGATAGTTTCGGACCCCTGAGGAGCAGATTCACTTATTCAAGTCTTCCCTCCTTAACCCAATGCTGGATGAAACAGGAGTATTGAATTCTTCTAAAAGCTGTAGTACGCCCTCTCTCTGCTCCTTTCACCGATTCATAATTGAGTGTGGAATTCCCCAACCCATTTCATCAAAAGTCCATTTCATTTCAAAACCACGTGGAAAGCAAAAGAAACCATCTGCGTTGCGAAGCGTCGGCATGCACAGGGCTTTCAGGGCAGGTAGTGGTGTGTGGGAAAGGCTGCCACAGCATCTTTTCATGCTACCCTGGCCTGCTGAGAGGGCATGTGTTTCACAACCACCGAGGAAGGCTGGGAACAGACCCAGGGCAGGGTTTCTATTGCTACATTTAGCTATTGCCTCTCCATCTGCAAAGTGCCCTCACCTCATAACTCAACTCTTCCTTTAAGCTCTCACACATGAGGGGAAGAGAGTCAAGAGGGAGGGAAGCAGAGCAATAAAGGAATAACAGTGCTTCGAACTGAGACAAAATCCAATGCTCTCATCCGCTCCGGCCCAATGGCTGACTCTTTCCTAACACAGAACACTTCACTGAGAATGTGCTGAGGACTGGTTGCTATGTCATGAACTTCACTTGTCTACCTCACCAGTTCCCTAAGGAACCATCTTACTCCAGCTTCAGAGAAAGGAAACCAAGCCTGGAGAAAGAGCCACCCGCTCCAAACTGAAGAGTCAGAAAGTGACGTGGCTGGGTTATGTGGCTATGAGTCCGACACCTTCTCTGCAACATCTTGACTGCTCAGCCCAGAAAGGCAAGAGGAAGGAAATGGAGAGCAATTAGAAAGAGTGAGTGGTAAGGGACAGCCTAGGGAAAAATAAAATGGACCCTTGTTCTCCCCTCTTGTAGGTAGATTTCAGGTCTCTATAGGGAGAGCAAAGGCTCCACTCATTTGTAAATGTGCACCTTCCAAAGAATTCCCATAAAACGTGCTGGTGTATCATCTTTGCCATAAAACCTGCTGTGATCGCAGAAAGGAGAGAAATCCCAGGCATGGAGTCAGGATCTTGCCCCACCATACACACCTCCCTCCCAGCTCACCTTCACGTCCCTTTGTCAGAGCTGACAGCTTCTTTCCTAAGTGAGCAACAAAAGCTCTGGGCCAGCATCAAACCTCAGGGGCTCTGGCCCTAGTCAGTTAGTAGTTGTGAAACCTTGAACAGGATTTCCAGGCACCTGGGCTACAGGTCCCTCATCTGTCATTTGGAGGTAACACTACTTACCCTCTCTATCACATGGGGTTGTCAGAAAAACCAAATGAGAAAATGGATGTGAAGAGACCCTCCGAAAACTGCAAATACTATACGAATATAAAGGATTATTATTTTGGGATCCAGTAAAGCTTTCTCAATTGAATGAACCCTGTGGAGACGGATGGTCAAGTTTTAATAACCAAGAAAAGTGCTCTGATTCTTGAAACAATTTACAGAGCTGCTCTCCCCCAGCAAAGGCTACTGCTTATAAATGACTTAAATCAGCACTCTCTGCTCTCTCCTGGACATAAATTGTTACTGGCTGAGGAGAGGTAGGAAAACGGCTATTTTCAAGGCATACAGTCTTTGACTATAAAATGCTGAACTTCCCTAGTCTAGAACATGGAACATGAAGCAAGGTAGGAAAACAAAGGCTACTGGTATCAAAGGAATTACCCAGGATGGGTGCCCTCTCTCCACAGTGCCCAGGAGACTGCAAACGCTGAAACCAGATTCTCATTAAATATTTCAAGGATGCTAGTGGACCCAAATCAACTCTTTTATGTACCAAGAGGCTGGCTTTATTCTGAAACCAATCATAAATAAACTTCTAAATATAGCCTGTTCAAAATACGTATTTCAAAAACTATTACCAACCTTTGTGCAATCTGTCACCAACATGGACCAAATTCATTTAAAGCTACCTTCTCTAGGAATGAGCCATACTCTTGCAGTCACTTGCATTTGGAATAGAGGTCCATACAGTATTATTTTTAATAAGGTCTAAAGGTTCTTTTTTCTTTAGGAGCAGAAATCCACTGCCAAACACACTGCTTCCATTCACAAGATTATTTATGGCAGAGATAATTGAATTCTGGTCACATGACTAAGGAAGACTAGGTTGAGAGTGGAAAGAACCCAACCATAATTTCTAGAGAGATCCATAAATCACTGCTTTTTTCCCCTGGAGGTTGAAGTCCTCAGAGCTCTATGGATTCTTCCCTGGCATTTATACCCAGTTTGGAAACATCACAGAAATTCCTTTCTGTGCTCAGTGGCTAAACTCCTAAGGTAGATACATTGACATTACTCTCTATCTTGGTCCTTGAGAATGCTTATAGGGCTCAGAGGAAATCCCACTCCTTTCCATAAGCCAAATGGCCCTGTCTCTCTTGCAACTACAGTTCCTAGAGCAAATCAGAATTAAGCGTATGAGCCTATTCCAGTACTCTCTTTCTCCCAACAAAATGAGACATTTTCCAGAAGCACATCACAGGTACAGCACCACAGACATGGTAGCCATAGAAGACAGAGTCTCTTGATCTCTCTCAGATTTAGCAGCAGTATTCAGCCATTCCTTAAAGAAGACAGACTCAAAAGTTGTCCTAAACAAGGAATTTCTCCCCGATCAGTGTTCTAGCAGACGTGGGACTTGAATGATGCGATCTGCTTCTATTACAGATAGCATTTATATATCTTTGCACTTCCTGGCTAAGTCTGAGAAGTCCCTAAGCTGCTTGGTGGTTTTCAAAATATTCTCTGCTCATTCTCAAAATACAAATGCAAAGAATGATGTCCAGCTACAAGGTATATTGACTGAGGAAATGATTTCTTAAATAGATCACTTTTCCATTAGCTTGGCTTCTTAATTCTAGTAGAAGGGTAAATAGCACCATCCTATACATTTTAGTCTGGAATAATTTTAGCCTTTCAAAAATTTTTCCACAGTTTTTTTCTTTATGTTTTCGAGAATGTAATAAATAGAATTTTACGAAAGACCATGAATAAGAGAAACTAAAGGAGTAAGCAAATATTCCATGGTTACACCACCAACATGCTATGGAGTCTAAAGCCTTCTGTGGAATATGAGCAGAAACAGCCAAGCACTTGCATGTACATGACAGGATAAGTCAGTGTACACAACATTCTTAGTAGACCAAAGGCAAAAGCACATGAGTAATATGGGCATTGTCTTCTATAAGCTTTCTGTCCATTTCTTTTGAGGAAACACTCTCTCTCTCTCTCTCTCTCTCTCTCTCTCTCTCTCTCTCTCTCTCTTTCTCTCGACCTGTCACTGTCTAATAAAAGAAAGTCTGTTTCTTTAAAAGCTTATCAAGTCCCGACACCTTTGCCAGTGTTCCAAGCAGGATGCCTGATCAGCCTTGTGACAAGGATCCACCCACTGAGATGGCAGTGAGACTAATATTTGTTCATTTCAGACCACCTTCTAATGTTCTTACTACAGCCAAGAAGAAGAGTTTTGCCAGAAAGAAATATGTGACACACATATTCTGTAGTTATCAAAAGGATCAGTGGAGGAAGACTGTGCCCCTAAGGCAAAGCACAGTAATCCTTAACATCTTGAAACCTTACATTGTCTATAGTGCTGGGAAATGACAGATATTAAAGCTGCTGGGTACCTGTCTAGGCCTTTACTAGCAATGTAGGTTCCTGGCCCAATCTTACAACATGAGCCTTGGCCATAACTTGCCCAGGTGCCCCAGAGCAGCCAGGAGTCTAACGTAGGCTTTCCCCTATGCCTACAATTCACAGCTGTCTCTACCGCTCCCCACCAGGAATGCAAGTAAGTTATGATTCTGAACTACTGTACTCCACTTACTCGATCCTTTACAGAGACAAATATGGGACTCACTCAACCTCCCTCGGGTCAGATGTGCCTTTGAACACCCAATGAGAACCGAGGATGATGGTACTAGAGACTGTGTGAATGAGTTCTCCAAGGTAGCTCTACGGTGCTAGACGAGGAGTCCACCAGACTGTGTACAGCTTCTCTGCACAGTTAAGGTTGACCATCTATGCTGATTATCCCCATGCCTTCCAGGAGACAGAACCAGCACCCAAATCCTAGAGAGTGAGAAAGTTCACAGTGTCACAGGAAATGGAACAAAGGAACTGTGAACCCAAACAAACCTTTTCTCCTTTATGCTGCTTTGTTGGGGTATTTTGCCATGGCAACAGCAACAGGAATGGAGCTAACCTGAAACACAAGGCAGGGGACTACAGAGCCCAACCGGACGGAAACCACGGAGCCCTTCTCACATTCAGTTGAGTCCACGGAAACACCAGGAAGAGCTGGCTGTTGCAATACAGGCTGAAGTATAAATGGGTTCTCCAGAGAGAAATGGGGGTGGGGGGGAACAAGGAGGAGCATTCCTGGAGGGAGACTGGAGGAGGGTGTGAGAATAGGGTCTCAGAGACCTCAAGTTTAACTAAAGCTGAGAACACTGGGAGCTGAGGGGACACTAAATATTTAGAATTCTCTAGTGTGTGCTTATTGCACAACTGAAGAGATCAAGCTGCAGGTCTTCTGTGTTGGTTTTTAAGTTTGCAGTAGCTGGAGTGGGGAGTTGGAGTGTCTTCTAAAAGCTTTTAAGATCTCCTGAAATTATTAATCTGGTGGAGGAGGACTTTAGGGAAGAACCAACTAGACTTTACACATAAAGATCCCTTTAACCAGAGCCAGGGAGAAGTTTGACGAGTTATTTGTGCACTTGGGCTTCCCACAGATAGAGGCCTGATAGAGGGAGTAAACCCTACTCAGCTTTCTCTGGTTTGTGGAGCCGCATCTTCTCTCCACCAGAATCTCGATAAGACAGCCCTAAACAAACTGGGGACTTTCCATGAGCAAAGGAAGCCAGGCTTGTTGTGAAAAAGAAAATACTGATAAGTTGGTGAGTGGAAACTATTCAACAGTGATTCATAACTATGCTAAAAAGAAAACTATACTCGATGCTGAAAGCTATGGTAAGGAGTAAGTTTTCAAACCTTAAACTTTAGAAGATACAGAACCTCTACCCAGAAAGCATGGGTGGTACGGGATATCCCAGACACATTGCCACCTGTGAGAAACTTAAGAGGAGAACTGTTTACTGAACATCTTCAAGAATGAAGGTCCTAGGAACATGTCACTGCCCATAATCCCCACGAGTTTCTTGTTTGAGGAAATAAATCTATTTTAAATAAAGGCTCAGATGGCTGTGTATTTAGTATGAGTTCATGTTTAAATAACACTCTCGCTTTATTTCTCCATCACTGAAATAAAAGGGCACTTTACTGCAGAATTTACCTTCAGAACTATACTTCAGTTTTATTTCTTAATTCACACCGAGATTGTACAGGTACACACAGAGGTGGGCTGCTTGGGCAGAAGTATAATAGATGTTCCTGAAATCAGCTCCTGAGGAAAACAGCATAAATATATAACAGTCTCGGGCTTGCACAGAGGACCGGCTCTTCAAGACCTCACCACCGGCTTTCATACTGTTTATTAAATGCTTCTTTTCTTTGTCTGTATGGATAAACTTCACAAGCTTGCACAACTGTTAGTGCCCCGGTATTTACTATAAATGTATTTGTCAAATCTGCTTCCCAATGTGCCCATAAAGTAACAGAAATCTTTTATAAAGCTCTGACAGCATTCCTCAGTGCTGCGCTCTAAGCCAGACCTCTCGCCCTTTGGTGATGCCCATCCTATCCATCAAGAGCATATGAGGTGCCAAGCAGTACAGAACCTCAGAACCTTACAAAGCGTACAGGAAATGTACAAATGCGGAGAGAATCTGATAGGGAATTTAAATGGTCTCCACAATTTGAACAAGGCGTACTCAGACATCTGCTGGGCAAAGGGTAACTATGACATTCGTTCAAAAGTTTGGTGATAGAGGAAACGAAACTAAAGAAAGATAAACAGATCATAACATCTAAGCACTACAAATGTTTTGATGAGAAGTCGCACTCCTCTGGACTCAAAAATCAGCAGAATTCGCAGTTGAAGAGTTGGTCATTGTACTAAGATCCTTTCAAACCATTCCAAATTAATATGTGAGGGATTGATTTTTAAACTCATGTAAATTCCTAGAGACAATGCAGACTGACTTAATTATAATCAATAACATCACAGACAGAGATGCACCAGCAGAAACACTGCCCAGAAGCAGGGCATAAACATCACTCTGTGCTCCCTTGTACATAACAGTGATATGACCTTAATAAATATTTCATCCCTTTCAGTGTACAGCCACTCATGAAGATAGCAAATTTTAATAGCTACAAAATATAATAATGACTCCGCAAAGAAAATGCCTCCTTTAGAGGAAAGTTAGCTCATTCTGAACCCTGACATCTAACCTTCTTCCCAAAGAGCACTCCAGGCCAGCGCGTGATGAGAAGTGAGTACACTTACCCAGCCTTCCATATACAGATTGATGTATTGCCGAAAGACATTTCACACAGAGCACTTCCCTCGCTGCAGAACATTAGAAAAGTCATGTGGGAAAAGAAGCATGTTTTCAAGTCCATGAGCATTATCTTTCTAGTGCCAGCAAAGTAAGAGCTCAATGAATACTCCTGGATAGACTGTCTTCAGGGACTAGCCAGCATCCGTGGGTTGGGACAGCTTATGGAGGGATGCTCAGGTCTCGTTCACCAGGTGTAACTAACAGCGCAAGCCCATATCCGAAAGCAGCTGCATTGTTCATTCGGTAAGCACATTATCATACAGTTACCCACATTTAAGTCCATCTGCTAGCTTTCTTCTCAAATGTTCAGTGTGGGTGGGTCTTCTGGTGGAGAGGAAATGAGTATGGAACACAGACCGGGCAGGATTCAGAACTTAACCCTGAAGTGTTCAATTAGCAACTTGGAAAGGCACTTGGCACAAAGACCCAAGAAATTGGGCATCGGGGCCTAGTTTACATATCATTCTGAAGACTAGAGACAGTTTTATATACCAAGCATAGTGCCTTATTGATCAGTAACTACTAGGTTGGATGAAAATACAAGTATTTCCCGTGCAAATATGTCCCTCTACGTTTGTTTTCTTCCTTATCTATAAATTATGACTCATCAAACACCAAATAAGTGATTACAATTCTACCATAAGTTAGTTTTCAAGACTGTTCTGTACTTGATCTTCACTGTTATCCTAGGTAGATTGCTTGGTATAGTGGGCTGGTTTACACATACTTACCCCATTACATATTTCTAAAAACATTAAGTTTGGATCTGGTAAAGGTGTTTACCTTTTCCTCTCTATTTTGACTATCCAATCATCCTGGTGTCCCCAGAGCCTACAGTAATTAGTTGAGCCTACCATGTGATTATCTACTGATTATAAACCATTGAGAAACGGACTTACCAGACAGCCAACTCACAGACACCCTGGTGTGTGGGGACCAACCCTGAAGGTGACCTAGAGTTCAAGCTTTATTAACATTCAGGTCAGGATAACTCAAATTTATAGCCCTGAGAAGAAGTGATCCAGATCAAATCTGAGGAATATATTCTTTTAATTTATCTACACTTAGTGACTTCCTGAATTTGTCAAGGGCATTTAAGAACAGCTAACTCAACAGTAAGTGGCAGAAAGGTGTAAACAGAAATATTACATACGAGTAGGAGTACTCTAGTCAGACAGGTATGGCTTCCCTTCAGTGCAGTCCTGGCTGTGATTAAGAGTTCTTCAAATTCCATAGCTGTCGAGTTTAATTAGCTAAGTGTACACTTGTTTCATGAGCATTCCAACTACCTCCCTGTCTAGAAGAACAGTTCTAATCAGCTTAAAATGGCCACTTTTGTAAAGCATCTTGGGAGAATTTCTCCGCGTTTGGGTGAAATGTTCAGCTAAATACAGAAGAGAATTCCTTCCAACAGAGGTTATAAAGTCAGATACCATTTAGTATCTATATACACACATTTATTCTAGGATAAAATAGTTTAAATGAAAATGTATCTTATCCATGGCTTTAAAATATGTTTAAGGAAATTCAGATGTAACATAGCAGTACAGAGACCAGCAAAGTCTTTTTCCTCTGTAACTTCTCTACTAAAACTGTAAATAAAAGTTTCCAAGAAATGCATTTACATATCTTTCCTCTAAACTTGTACATTTGGGGAAGAACACATTCTCTATAATGCAAAATAATTTAGTTAAAAATAATGCTCTGATTGCTTCTCTCCTTTTGTACCCCAATAATACTTTTGCTTTATGATGGCGGGATCTGGAGGAGGGCTTTGGTATATCCTGGAGGCTGCACACTTTTCAGGGACTGGAGCTGACTTTCACAGTTAGTTGCAATGTCACCAGAAACTGCTCAACTACACTGCACCAGCCATTTGCTCCTTTCTCGATGCCTCCACTGGAGAGACTAGAAGCTAGATAGTCACTGTCCAACTTCCCTTGCAGAAGCTGCAAATGCATTCTAGCCAGAATGGCCCATGATAAAGTGACATCTACTGTGTAGTTTCTGGAGGAGTTTTTACCTGTGATAAATGCAGCAAATGAAGCTGGTTCAGCCATCTCCCCACCACCCCCACTGCGGAGATACGACGGCAGCCTACAATGACATAAGTGTTCTGGGTGTTTTTAATCAAAGAGAAAAGAATGTTAGGACATAAAAATTAGAAAAGTGTCTGGATTCCTGACGGAGTTGAGCAAATATAGCAACAATGTGTAACCTTCAGATTCACTGTTACACAAGAAAAATAATTCATTGTTTAAACTATTGATAAACTAAGATTTTTCTGGTTTTTTGTAGCCAGCCGTATTCTCAAGACACAGCTGCAACCACTTAAAGCATTGAAACATTGCATGATTCTCATAAAACTCCTATTTCTAGGTTCTTCAGGGCAAAGAAACTGAGAACATTGTGCCTAGAATTTTCACACAGTGCTAATAGAGAACATCAAAACCCCCACAGTAGACTCAGCACTGGGACAAGGGCTCCCCATACCCACGTCCTCACAGAGGACCAGTGCTCAGTCCCCAGCACCTACATGGTGGCTCACATCCCCTGAAACCCTAGTTCCATGAAATCTGATGCTCAGATATCGTCAGAAACCAGTCATGCCTGTGGTGTACGTCTATACATGCACAGAACGCTCATCTACATAAAATAGAAATAAGTATTTTAGAAATAAATACTGGGCATCACAGAAAACAAGGCAACACTGTGTCGAACAAAATATTTTTGATTTTGTGCAACAGAATCCAGATATCTAGCACGTATAGCCATGTCTGCATGTAGAGATCTATTTCCTTTCTCTGACTACTGGCTTTTCCACTGGCACACTGATTCTGCTTTTGTCTCCACATCCTACCTACAAAGAGAAGGGAGGCACCACACCACCAAAGAAAGATCCAAGCACAGTTGGGGTGCAGGGTAATATCAAAGAGCTAATAATGATGGTAGCCACTAGTCATTGTGACTGGAAATCTAGACAATATGCTAAGTAAATACCTTATCAATACTATGACACCAAATGCCTCATAAAACCAACTGATAAGTCTTGTAAGTCTCAGGTCAGTGCAGAATGCTTGCCTGACATTTAAAAGACCTTGGGTTCCATTCCCCTGAAAATAAATAAATAATCAAAATTTGGGGAAAGGAACAGAGCTAAAACCACATGGTAATAGTCACATACCTTAACTCTGACGACAAAACACATGAATCTAAATCACACATGTACTGTCTGCATATGATCAAAAGTACCCGATGTTTTTGAGAAATTTTTCATAAAATATCTCAGACCCCGTGTCTCATTTCTATGTAACTGCATCTTAACATAAATATTAGGTCAAATATTTGATTTTTAATGCCTACTAATGTAAGTCTAGATTCCGGTATCGGATTTTTTTTTTAAAGGCACTTCCTTCTTAAGTGTAACTGACCTGATGCAGTAAATTCTTGAGATTTGAAAGTGACTCATTTCCAAAGCTCCACACATTAGCAGCTGGTATTATTCAATCTGAGATTTAAATTTATAATGTACTCTTGATAATGTGCTCACAATACATCTTTCACTTCTCTAGCTTTTGAATGACACTAGATAAAAGATCTTTAGGGTATAAATATTTTATATAAACTTTCACTCTGTTTTTCTTCAGCCATCTTCCATTTGCAAACACTAGGCATCAGGCAAAAATATACTAAAGGTTAAGAGAGTTATGGATTGTGTCGGGGGAGGGGGTGCGACTGAGAACGGCTGCCCTATTCCGCTGCAGCTGCAGACACTGCAGACACCTAATACTGGCTAACAAGAGGGTCCACCCTCAACGGGGTCCGACTGAAAGTGCTGTTTTTCCTTGCAGTGGATAAGGAGACAGGAACTGACTAACTTTCCACCATCATGTCCTGTGACACCCTGGGCTTGCACAGGACAGTGTCTTTGGGACCTGTGCTGGATTACTTCCCAGAACAGTAGGGATGCAGCCATCCCACCTGGGTGGCCACAGAAGATTTCAGAACACCTAGACCAACTCTTCACATTTGGAAACCATGGAGAGTTGAACCACCCAAATTTTCCTGGCAGATTTCCGGACTGTCCTCACAGACTGTTCCAGGTCTAGTTCCAGGAAATGTGGTCTGGCACCCTGGAGTCCTCCGTTTACTCCAGAAGCAAACCTCAGGCTCCCGACACGCGTGTGTCAGAGGCTGCATAGAACAAGGCTTCCAGAGAGCTTGCTCCGGCCACTTTCCTTCTAACTGGGCCTCCTCTGGGAGAAAAAAGCAGGAAGCCCGAAACTTACAGACATCCAGCACCTCTACGTCTCTGTAACATACACAATCCTCCATGAACTTGGTTCTGGAGAAGATAGTCCTGTTTACAGATGATTTGAAAAGCTGGATACAATCTTTTATAAGGGTTTTAGCAAATGCAGATCTCTATGACTATAAATTTGCAAAGCTGCTTACATTTGCCACTTTAATGACTTGTTTTTATACGCACCCCTTTCGGAGAGAAATCTGTAATTTGTTACTAATAGTCTTACATGCAGCAACATGACTTAATCTTTTTTCCTGCCAGATCACTAAGAACACAAAATAGTGTCAAAGTATCCCAGTGCAGCGAGCACAGAAAGTATTTAGGAATCTAAGTGTATAGGATCTGTGCACAAAATATATTCAAATATGCACAACTATGTAGCCTATATATCATCTATCTATCTATGATCTTATCTATGATCTATCATCTATCTATCATCTATCTATCTATAGGATCTGTGCACAAAATATATACAAATATACACAAATATGTAACCTATCTATCTATCTATGATCTTATCTATGATCTATCATCTATCTATCATCTATCATCTATCTATCTATCATCTATCTATCTATAGGATCTGTGCACAAAATATATACAAATATACACAAATATGTAACCTATCTATCTATCTATGATCTTATCTATGATCTATGATCTATCTATCATCTATCATCTATCTATCTATAGGATCTGTGCACAAAATATATACAAATATACACAAATATGTAATCTATCTATCTATCTGTCTATCTATCTATGATCTTATCTATGATCTATCATCTATCTATTTATCAGCTATCATCTATCTATCATCTATCTATCTATCTATCTATCTATCTATCTATCTATCTATCTATCTATGGATTCTCACACTATGATCGAACCTCAGCTGGTCTCACAGTGTGTTCAAGCCCCCTTGCCATCAACTACCAACTAACACATCTCATATGCATCTACTTCCCACTCTGAGGTATTGTCTGCTCTGGATGTCTGCTACCCTGGTATAGAAATTCAGAGTTCTATCTAGAACAGACTGTAGACTTACGGGTCTGCTCTGTGCATGAAGACAATGGACTTTAGTGCTTGTACTTTATTAAATTTAATCAGACAAGCAGAGACTGGCCCTGCACACACACACACACACACACACACACACACACACACACACACACACATTTATGAACGTAACAACAAAATTGTGACTTGTGAGGTGTATTTGAGAAGGGAAAACATGCGTTTTCCTTTCTCAGCCCTCATTATGAGAGTCTGTGAAAGCATTTGAAAACTCCAAGGAATGGGAGCTGGTGCAGCCGACAGGAAACGGGGGGTTGATGAGGAAGATGGTGGAGAACCTCCTCCATCTGGACAGTCACGTGTGTGGGCCACTGAGACAGCCCCAAAGCTAAGACACACCAGAAATATGGGCCAAGAATAGTGACAATTTTCAGAGAAGGAAGTCTTTGCTCCCACCTGCAAACTCAGTTCTCTCTGCCAAGCACTCTGTGCGACACTACTGAAGTCTTGTCTACTCGGAAGAGTCTATAGATGGTGTAACTAGGCACGACCCTGGTGAAGCATCAGGAACAAGGCTTAACTATCCTATTTCGAAGTCCGATGGCACTGCAGCATGATTCTGGAAATATAGCTGCATTAAAAATCCCGCAAACTCTCCTTACAAAGCAGAGCGCTGGGCCTCACCTACTTTCCGTTGCCCTTCCATACCCAGGAAGGGGCTCGGAACTTGCGTCTACAGATAACTTCCAAATGCCAGAGCTGAACTGCTTTTGCCAGGACATTGTGAGAACTGCTACCTGCGGTCACATCTGATGAGACAAGAGGGAACCAGAGGGTCCTAATGATTTGTCCAAAAGTGTAAATCCTGTGTCAGGAAGAGGAATTCCAAAACCTCTCTCTCCCTCTCAGTGTGACACTTCCCATTACAGAATAGCTCATGCTGATTGGAAGAAGGTATCTGAGAAATGTCTTCATCTACAAAGATCCTGGCTGCCATGCGTCTTAGAATTTCATCTTCCTTGTCTGGTTTTATTCCCCTTAACAACCCATTGAGACTGGCAGGACAAAGAGATAATCAACATCCCCACTACAGAGATTAGAAAACTGAGGTGCTGGTGTGTTACAAGCACAGCCAAAGACACCAAGTTGGCCGAGCAGGCAGCACAGACCGCTAGTAAGCTAGCGAGAAGTGTGCGGTGGAATCGGCCTGCAGCTGGCAGAGCCCGGATCCCAAAGCCAGCCTGGAAAGGGTGCCCCTGACCTCCCAGGTCAGGCTTTGCTTCTCTCCCCTGTTCTCCCACTTGCTGAGACTGCTGCTCAACATCATACTTTGATTTGGCTCCCACCACGACCTAAATAAGCAGTTAATTCGCACATGTAAGAATGCTTACAATAGTTTGTCCTTAAAAGTATCATTAGGTTAGGTTACTTTTAATGCCAGGCTTGGTGACTCAGTTGTCATTTTCTTGACTAGTGCCTATAGGGTCCTATGAACTGATTCCTCTGAGAGGAAGATGGGACAAAAGGAAAGAAACAAGACAGTGACCAATGCATTCAATTAGTTACAGTCTAATTCTAGCACCATGAGAAAGATCAGACACAAGGCAACTACTTCCGGGTGGCTAGTAAGTTCAGGCAGGCACAGAACAGATGCTCTGAAGACACCTGGGCAAACAAGCACAATAAACTGGCAGCTCACAGACAAAAGTATTTAAACAGCGTTGGGATGTCCAGCCAAGGAGACAGCCTTACTTCTTCATACAGGAAGTCTTGTATAGATCAGTTTCTCTAATGAGCACCTCACTACATGCCAACCAAAGGTTAACTCTATGGTTACTGGAAGCTTTGAAACTTGTATAGGAATTTATTTTCTACAACTTTTCAAATCAATTAGATTATCTGCTAAACAGAAACCAGAATGCAGATCTGGTGCCCTTGTGAAAAGCTGATTAATTCAGCTGGACAAAATATAAATTCCAAGTATTTCTTCCAAACTATATTAATGCAAAGCAGTTAGAATAGTAAATACAAAAGCGAATGCATGGGACTTTAGGCTGTTTGTTGCTTTGAGCAATTTCGGAACTGCTTTGTGCAAATAAATGATTAGCTAATCAGGGTTGTAAGATTCCAATCATTAAAATTAATGCTGAAGACACAGAGGCAACTATTTCTAGCATCTGAGCAGACTAGTATATTATGTAGAACTCTCTGCCATGCAAACATTTTTCAAAGAAACGTGAGTTTCTATTAAAAATAACATTTTCCTAGTTGAAAAACTAGAAAGGTGGTTGGGCTTAAGGATGTTGCTCAGGGTTAGTAAGCTTGCCCAGAATTCAGTTGGTGGGCACCACCACCACCACCACCGCAATAATAATAATAATAACAATAATAAGGTTAATTAATAAAACTGGTAAGTGATTAACAGAGCCCACACTCTTAACCATATCTCTGAAAGATGAAAAGACTTTTCTGTCATGAGCCTGTAGTCTCACCATTTAAGAAAGATCAGCTCTTATGGCTGGTGATTCCCCGGCCTCAGCTGAGCTAATCTGTCACAGACACATCTTTAATTTTCCTTTTATTTCTCTGTGAGATACGCAAAGCTGTTAGCGGTTTATTCCTCTGAAACCTGGGGATTCGTGTAAATAACTTTTAACGCGGTATCTCAGGGAACAATTTCCAGAGTAGCGCTGTGGCATAATGCAATTCAAAGTTGTGCTTGATTTAAATGTTTAAAGTCCAACCACAGTGTCAGCCTGACCAGAGAAATCTCTTACAAAGTTTCACACTCCGCTGGGTTAAGAGACAGTGGGTATTAATCCTATGGCTTCTACACCAAGCTTCCTTTTTGTGGTCAGCAGAGAGGCTATGTGGTTGGTCTGAAGGAGTCCAAAGTCTTTTTTTCTGTGTTAAAACAAGGGAAAGTGGGCCGCTGACAGAGTGAAAGAAAAACCACAGCCAGCTCTCTCTGCTGTAGCTTTACCCTTAAATGTGGCCTCGAGCTATTCTGCTTTCCAAAAAAAGGTTTAATTTAAACCATACACAGGGCTGCAGGCTGCCACGTTTCCAAACTCAACATTCCTCTCAAATCTGTGCTCTTCAGAACCAGAGTACATTCTCTCCAGCGCTACTCAGACATGCTTTGATAAATAAAATATCACTGCCCATCCATTACTTAATTTGATAATAATATGCCCTTTCCCCTTCCTCTATTGACATTATTCTAAGTGCTTATTCAAGTGTGTTGAATGGCTGTAAACATCACCTGTGAAATACAGTTGTGTTCTCTTTTGGGAGGCAGAAGAAAGGCAAGAAGGCGCAACAAAGTGAGGGGGACATAGGGACCTTATCAAGTGGCCCAGAGCCCGTGAAAACCACCGTGATGCAAAGCAACTATATGGATCTCAAAAAGTCTGTTGTATTTTTTTTAAAGAAACATTACAAGGCCATCCTGTTTTCCTATTCCCTTGACATCAGAATCTAGTCTGTCATTCCAAACACTACCAGGAGAGATTCCAGTCACCCCGGCACTGAAAGCAGCTCGAGCCACATGCCCAAGACAAGTCATGGCGGGATCAGTGTGGCTGACCACCAGGCTGACCATGGTGAACAGGGTGAATGCTCCGCGGTTGGGGAGCTTTAATTTTTTGCCCCAGTGTATTCACTTGTATGTTCATTAGGAACTGCGGCCCCAGCAGGCAGCCCAGCACAAGGTTTTCTATGTGAGCCACCGTGCTCTATTATACATGACACTTGTCAATTAAAGAGGAAACCCTTTTAAAGCAAACTGAAGTTAAGCTGGTACTTTCTTCAACATCTGATTTACCGCTGCTGTTATCGTCCAAAGGGAAGTTTGTTTTAGAACAATGATAGCAGCAGTAATCCCCCCATTTCAGTAGTGAGGGATTTAAACACATTCAGGGCACCGGGGACCGGTCAAAAGGCTCCTTTCAGCAGAACTATGTATTTTCAGTGGCAAAAGGGACGGTCTCATGATAGGATAACTGCCAACGGTGGACAATGTTTTAGGCTAACGGTTAAGAGAATATCATTTTAAACTACCTGGGATAATACAAACGTGGCACAATGGATCAATGAGATCTGTAGTCCGTAAACGCTCTCCCAAATAATGGAATCCATTAATAACCATTATAGCCTCAGAGCTTTGGCCACAAAAGTAATGCCCAGCGCTACATCTCGACGGTCTCTAATAAATACATTCAAGTCCTGCAAAAGGAAGAAAACCATAACAGAGCAACTGAGTACGGATTCCAGTGAGAACACAAATTAAAGAGGCATCCTATGGGCTAGTCTCTATTCAAACCTGATTTTTATTTTCTGGCCAAAGGCGTGTTCCTTACTTGTAAAATGGGGTTTGGACCAGGTAACCTCTCGGGATCTTTCCAGCTCTGGTTCCCCCAGGGCTTACAGTTTTTGCAAATGTTATGATACTTAATGAAGTTGCTTTAGTTTAAATTAATTATTCCATTTATTCACTTATTATTTATTTATTGTGTATGTGTTCTATGTGTCTGCCATAGCATGTGTGTGGCAGTCAGAGAACAAATTTTAAGGAATCTGTTCTTCCCTTCCACCACGTAGGACCAGGGCATCGAACTAGGGTCGTTAGGCTTGGCAGCAAGTGCCTTTCTCTGCTGAGCCATCTTGTCAGCCCAACAGTCACATTCGTACTTTTACCAGCATGTAATAACAATGGGTGTCAGCATGGCCCGTGAGACTGATCTGAGGGAAGAGAACTTAAGAGAAACAGTTTTGTCATTGTATTAGATTTAGGTCTTAGTGTGTTTTCATAAACATGGAAAGCAATACATTTGGGACATTTGATGGCAAACGAGAAGAAAGTCCCAGAATAGAACCTCCTGGAGACATGGGTGAGTAACTCAGCAAATAAGGGAAGTCTCCATGAGATATACAGTTATGCTCTTTAATGAAAAATCTCACTGGGCATAGTAGGACACACCCGTAGTCATGTTAATTGGTAGACTGGGGCAGGAGGATTGCTTGAGTTCAGGGATTCTGGGCTGTAGTGTGCCATGCTGATTCAGACTAAGTTTGGTATCAACATCCCAGGATCCGGGAACCACCAGTTTGCCTAAGGCACAGTGAACTGGTTCGGGTCAGAAAAGAAAAGCCTCCAAGCTCAGAAAGACAGCTTAACTGTATTCCAGCTAAACGATGATGAATGTTCTTTATTCCATGGCCTACATGTCCTCTGTGTGAGTCATTCTCATTTATCCCTCAGAACAAAGTACTAGCCCATTTTACAGACAAGGAAATCAAGGTTTATGCCAGGTATGCTCAACATCTTCAGAACTGGCTGTTAGGGAAGCCATGGAGAAAGCTTAAGCCAGTCCAACGCCAGAGCCCAAAATATGCATGCAACCATGGGGACCAACTGGCCTGCCATCTTCAAAAGCCCTTACTTTTGTGGGATTTAAGCACAAGTAAAAGGGAGTTTATAAGCAGATTGCTTCTACAGTATAGATCTTTAGTGGGCTTTGTTTAAATGTGTTTAGATGTGCAAGTTAAAGTATTCACAACTAACCTGCGTGCGATAGATTGAGTCGAGCGAAAAGAAAGGACGGAGCATCACACTGACTTCCAATCCTTCAGAGCAGAGGTTCTCAGCTTTCCTAATGCTGTGGCCCTTTAATACAGTTCCTCTGGTACGGTGACGCCCAGTTATAAAATTATTCTTATTTGCTACATCATAACTTTAAGTTGGCACTATTATGAATTATAATGTAAATGTCTGTGCTTCCTGATGGTCTTTAGATGACCCTGTGAAAAGATCATTCAACCCCTGTTGGAGCAACATGTTTTTTCAACACGTTCTTGACTAAGGAAAGGATCTATAGTTATCAGGCTTCTGGGTGAACTCGCGTGAGAGAGTTCCCTTCATCTCTCTGCAGCAAGAGACAGGTTTACTGGGACATCAGCACACCACCATGGAGAGGAAGTTGCAAACTAGACAAGTCGCAAGTGTAGACGGACAAGGACTCCAACAGCCTGTGAAAGAACAAACTAAGCACTGAGCCTCCAAACACCACAGGCCTAAAAGAATTCAGAAAGACCTGGGAGCTATTTTTAGCATATCAAAACCTCAAACAAGACCTCCACACTGACCCATCAAGCAACCACACAAGTTAAATTATCAGCCAACTGGTCACACAGAACCATGTCACCCTCTCTACAGTGGCTCAGTGTATCCAACGACACATACTTGTTTACTTCAAAACAGAGGAAACAAATATAATTATCCATTGCTGTTTATCTGGGCCACAAAACATAGAATCCAGTCAAACACTTGAAGGCATTATTCTAGCAGCATTCAACCCAAAGAACGCTGGTGGCCGGCCCTGAACAGATGACATGCATGGTGTTGATCAGGGAACTTGTCTTCAGAGACTGCAGACAGTCACCTAAACTTGTACCCCCTTGCCTTCAAGGGCAGTGTCAACACAAGGGAGCAAGTCTCCTAGTCCCTGCCACTCCCTGAACAAGCTCAGGGCTCACACTGGAAAGGCAAGGCTAAGTAAAAGGAGGGCTGAAGAAAGATCGATGGCAGATGATCCCAGCCCTCTCTTGTTGGAGTTAAAGACACAGAACAGGATATTCAGACACAGCAGGACACCACTGTGCTTCTGGCCCTCATCACCACAGAAGTACAAAAGGTCAGCAAAGCCACTCTAGGGCACAGAGTACCTACACTTTACATGGCTAACCTCCGTGTGCTGCTGACACTTCTATGGTGGCGTTTCTGGAGTTTACTTTTTATATCTCCAAAGAAACACATTTCATTTAAAGAAAAAAAAAGACCTCTGATCATGATACTCTTAGAAAAAGTCTTAGCCTGAGAGAAATTTAAAAGCCCAGCTATAAATCTTCCAAGAAGAGAATTTCTAATAGAAAGGCAGAGGCATCTTTAATTATGCGGCACTGTGGGCCTTGTACAATAAAGCCCACACATTCGCAGCTTATGTCATTGTGTACAGGATGCCCCAGGAAGGCTCTGATTTGCCCATGTGGGTCTGAATCGATGGGTTGAAGTTTTACACAAGGGAAGGAAGTGAAGAGACCACTGCTGCTCGGAGAGCAGGGATTTACCTCCTGGGGCTCCCGGCAGTGAATGATGGTTCTGACTCTTCTAGTTTGGATAAAAGGTTGAAGTTCATTCTGGCGCAGGGAAGCATTCCACAAGACCCGCTGCCTCTATGGGCAGGCGATTAATCTCATGATCGATAGACCATATGATTAGGCACTAATAGCTGATAGGAGGAGAGAATAAACAACCATAAATTTGCTTTGTACCCAGCAACCCAACTGTAAGCAGGGCCATTTAATGGCCACACTGGGTCATGTTACCTAAGGGCCCATATGGAATAAAAAATGGAAGAGAAAAACATTTTAAAAGATCTTCAATTATCAGAGGTGGGGGTGGGGGGGAGGCAGAGGCTCTATTAGTGCAGGGTTTTTCGGCATGAGATGCCCAAGGCTTCCGCATTTGGAGTGAAGAGGGCAGATGCAGGAGTAACAAAAAAGTCTGTTTGCTGAAACGATGCTTTGTAAATGGCATCGTCAGCCGCCCTCAGCACGGTGTAAGTGGTGCTGGGTGGTCCAGCTCATCCTCGGCAGCCACAGGAACCTGTGTCCATCGTGGGCTGAGCGTGCACTCCGCAGCAGGCAGAGCGGAGGCTGGACTGTGTAATTTCCTCTTAGCATGCAGATCACTGCTCTGTACTCCAGAGCTGCTTCTCAGCGTGTCATGAACTTCCAGTGTTGGGAATAGTTATGTGACATAAAGGCTGTGACGCAGGAGGCCATAAATCTCACTCTCTCTTCTCTCCCTTCCCCTGGCTTCTTCGCTTTCTAAGACTCTGACCTCCTCCATCAGGCCCTTGAAAGAAAGGCAATCAATCACCCCTGGACTAAAATGAAAACCTGAGTCCTCTCTGCACACTGGACGGTTTTCCCCTTGTGAGATAAACATCGGGAAACATCTCTAAAGTGTCAAGTCCCCCTTCTGTGTGTTCCTCTTTCCACTCCATGCAGAGTCTGGAAGCAAAAAGCCCTCACGCTCTTGTTATCAATGACCGTGCAACAGGAAAGCAAGACACTTTGTTAAGCCAAAAGGAATGTGCTAGAGAAAGTACCAGATAAAGAAGAACTTGAAGCAGCCTTGCACTGTTCTCAGCCCCACAGCAGAGCACACCAACCTCTGCTCTTTGAAAACTGAGAAACAACCCACCCCCACCCCTCCCCTCTCTCTATATCTGAGTAACCCCCAGACCCCACATCATCCCTCCCTCCCCACGGCTTGCCAGCATGGTCTTTGTGACTTCCCAAGCCTCAAGGGAAAAACTGTTTCCAGGGCTTCCCTCTGGGCTAATTGTTCAACACTGCCCAGGACTGGGAGCCCACAGAGGAAAGCAGGCACTTCAGATGCCCTAGGGGAGACTGGGGGAAATTTCTGTTGGAAACGCATTCCTTGTTTATTATCATCAACCACAAAGAAGCCTACCGTAATAAGCAGTTACTACAGCCAAGTGAGATGAGAATTCTAAAGTCTGCAGGCAAAAATTTACATCTCTGTTTACATTTATTCAAGACACTTCCAATCAGCAGAAGTTCTGAGTTGAAAGACATTTAGCCAGGTGTGTTGGCTCACAAAAGGACACCACCAAAGGTCAAACATGAAGCATATTCCAAGGTCCAGGCACTGCTCTGCTAACATTTCTTGGAGCAGCAAGACCAGTTAGTACATGGCCATTGTGCTAACTGAACTCAAGCAGGACCACCGTACTAAGCCCTAGTGTTCAGGAAAGGGTCAGCTCAACCTAAAGCAGCTAGGTGACCAAGAAAGCCCTTTGGTCTGCTGGGCTGGACTCAAGGGGACAGGGACAGAACTCAGGACAGAAAGGGACTTAGGAAATACAGGGCTCAGGGGCAGAGGCTGAGCCCTGGGAACAGGCCAAGGCCCCAGGTTCTATCACTCTGATAATAGCATTCATGTGGCTCCGTGGCTTTCCAGTGACCAGTATCAATTTCTGGCCATCTCTGAAACATTCAGAACACAGAGGGCAGACACTCAACTCCCTCTGTACCCTAGGCTAATTTCTCCCCAGGGAAAAGGAGAAATTTTCCTTTGAAGATGTATGGAGGAGTCTAAATCAAGCCAGATAAGCTGTCTGACTTTCAGTGGTTACCCGAAAGATGCTGACCCCTGTGACAATATGGCTACAGTAATGATAGGATGATAACTAACATACACGCTACATCAGGTAGAGACCAGGCATATGTAAAATCATCCCTAATTGCCAAACCACCTGACAAAGTAATAGTTCCTTCCCACCCCCACCCCCACTGTACATATGAGAAAGCTAAAGAGGAAGCTAAGTAACCTCCCCAGGGTCAAACTGCCATCACCGGAAGAATGAAAACTGATCCAACCTACTTGAAGAAAAGGATGATGGAGGTTCAGCTAGTGTCTGCTGTCTCCCATAACACCTTGTTAGCTTCAGGGTGAAACTCTTTACTGCGTCCCCCCCACACACACACCCAGGAATTCGGCTGATTAACCCTCCACCTTCTACTTTTCTAAGCATTTCCCATGGATAGCAGAGCTTATACCGGTAAGCAGTCAGATACAAGATGAATCTACTTTTACCAAGTGCCAAGTGGACACTAAGGTGAAGCACATCCAGCCCCAGAGGAGGAGAGCGCTGTGAGGCGAGAGAGGTTGATCTGTGATTGTTATAAGGCAAAAAGGAGAGTTGAGGGCATAATGAATTTCTTTTTTTTTTTTCATCCATAGGAACTATTTCCTGAGACCCTACCACATCTTCCTACTCTATCCTACTATCTGTCAATACTTTCCTACATTGAATTGGAAGGAGAACAGTTGGGCCTACCCCCCCTTTTCTTGCCTAATTAGGAAAGATAGGATGGTCAACATGGAAGGTAGGTAACGTCCACAGAGAGCTCCTCTGCTGAGATTCAGCTCAGTGAGACCTTACACAGAGAGAGGAAACCTGCAGCTCACTTCCTTTTCCAAGTTACTGTAAGACTGTGCTTTTTTCCATTTCCAAATAAAAAATACACTACGATTTAGGAGGCACACATATAAATGACGAAGATAACGCACACCCTCCCAAAAGGTCTAGAAACCCCAAATTTGCATCACAGTTAGTAGCTTCGTGTGACTTACAAAGGACATACAGCAGGCCTTCAAGGAGACCCCACCATAACACCCTCTGAGTGCCCTCCCACCAGGTGCTAAATAAAAAGAACAGTAGAAATTAACCACATCCAGTAGATTAGGAGAGTGTTCTTTGAAACAAAGAAAATAAAAATACAGAGATTTTGAGGGGGGGGATCAAAAGATAAAAAACGGTTTGTTGTGGTTAGACAGTAAAAGGTGGAGATGGGGATGAAGTTCGTGGGAAAGCGGGTCTGGGCATCTAAAGACTTGGCAACAGTGATCACTCACTCACTTCATAAGGGTTTACAAGTGCCAACTGCACACCAAGTCACCCAGGGTCTCAAGACGCCCGTGACCACCACTGTCCCACCACGCTGAGCTGCAGCTGGTCAACATTCAGTATGCAATGAAAACTGAAACGCAAAAGAACTCCGTATTGTTTTTGCTAATCAAGCAGCTCAAACTCCTCACGAACTCACTGGCATTGGTGCTTTAATGAACATTAGTCAGCTTCCTAGGACAATGTTGGATGGCTGCCTACTTGTCAATATTAATTGCAACATACACAGATACAACCAACCCTGTGCTCTCCCGTTTCACCAATTTCAACCCTCGAACCGAGGCCGTGTCTTAATCCAACTGAAATTTCAGAGCCCAAATGTCTGTGTGGCTAGGACTATGAAAACTCACATGGTATTATTAAGAGCACCACTAGTTTAAAAAATACAAAGGAAAATAACGTGTGTTCCAAAGACAGTTCAAACGACATCGAAGGTTCAAGGTCCATTTCCACAAGAGGTGATAAATTATCCTGGGTGCAGAAAAGAAGCCAAAGTTGATCATTTTCCAGTAACAACCAGAAAGGATTTCGAGTGCATGTGTACACACAGACATACACACAAACTATCTCCACACACAGGATCCTGTCCACCACAACATCCCAGGGTGTTTTCAGACCACAGAATAGCTTCTCTGATGACTGAAATGAATTTTGAGACTGCTGGGTTTCATGAAGGTATTCTGTTTGACTCCCATCAGCTCCAAATATTTGGGATATACCTGGTTTGTGGTGTATTTATAATATTCCTATTCATTTGAAAAGAATACTTCCTAGTAGATCTGAGTCACACCTCTGTCAGTGTCTGTACAATGTAAAATTCAACTTGGGCAAGCCACAGGATGCCTGTCCACCTGGATCCCAGCAGAACCACACTCCAGTTTCAACTTCCAGGAAATATTTTTTTAGGGAAATCAAGTAAAACACATAAACTATCCAGAGAAACAACAACAACAACAGCAACAGCAACAATGACAACAAACTTTAGAGAACACAGGTTCCACTCACCGGCAGGAAACCTTTAATCAAGCACTCTCCCTGCATCCAGAGAAGCACCCTCTCTCTGTAAAGATTTATCACTTGAAAATAGGTGATGAGGACACATTTACAACAGGAAATACAGAGTCAAAAATTGAGTGCATCAAATAAGTCCATGCGGACCCAGAAAGAAATCTGGGAAAGGAGGGTTTTCAGCTGAGTCTTGGGAAACAAACCAGAACCATTAAGGACGTTGTCAGGTAGTAATGCTACATGAACAGTCTTAACCAAGACTGCAAAATTGATTCTTAGAATGTCTCTACCAGGCTGGGCTTTATGGAATGCAAGGAACTCCAACAACAAAAATTGATCCTGGGTAGCCAAACCAGGATGGCTGCTAACCAGGCTAAATAGTGACACCCCATGATGTCCTGTGGCAATAATTAGAACATGAATACCCAAAAGGAGTTTTGCAGAAGTGGTTGGATGGATCTGTATGCAACAAGGGCCATGGGAAGGATGCTCCCTGAAACCAGCTCCACATCACCCAATCTCAACCCAGAGAGATGGCTTTGAGATTGCCTACCTCCAGAGGGAGGAGAGAATACATTTCCATTGTTTTAGGTCTGTGTTAATTTCTTACAACAGGAAACTAAAATTCGGGGCTCACGATAACACAGAAGAAAAAAGCTGCATTAAATCACTGGGCTGACAACCTCCCCAACCCAGACCAGGGCCCAGGGTGTGTCAGAGAAGAAAAGCACTGTGGTAGCTCTCACTAATACAAAGCTGGAGTCATGCACATTTAAGGACGAGCCACAAGTGACTCAGGTGGACTGGATATCCGAAGCTGAGCAATCGCCCTTAGTGCAGGGAATTTATCCTGGAGGCTGATGTTCAAAACTACTCCCGGTTCAGCTTTCCGGTGACTGTGTGGCAGGGAGGCATGGATTTGTGTCTCCTGCCTTCATCTCTGTACCTTCAGCATCTAGAGCAGTGTCCGGCACACAGCAAGGACTCGATGCAATATTCTTAGTAAACCAATGAGTGTTTGAATATTACGCTTACACAGTCTACTTCTGAATGACCGTTTAGTCACCCAGTAGGTAATCTTTCTTCCAAAAGACTGGCTGACTGGCTGACTGGCCAGACCCCACAGAAACCTCCTACACTCATGTGCACTGATGGTTCAAGTCACTCACGGAAATGTCATTAAAAACAGCAGAACAAAAATTCAGAGGGGGAAAGTGAGATCATGTTATAGGGCAGAGTGTTAGCTTATACGGTGCTGGAGAGAAGCATTAATTTCCTTGAGAGTCTTTCTCCCTGACTTGGTGCTGAAATGGCACAAAACAGACAGAGATCTGCCTGTCTCAGATTTACTACTAATGCCACGAGCACTCCAAGAATAAAATATCTGCAGACAGATCTTGGTTGAATGAAACTTTCTGGGAATTTGAAAGAGCCCAAAGATAAAGACTGAAAAGAAGAGTGGGACCCTACTTAGGCAGGGGGTAAAGAGGGAACAGTGCTATCAGGAGGGCCCTAATATCGAGTCCCTTTGATCCAGTTTCTGATGAAGATGAACCTAGGAATTAAACACCACCCTGTCTCTCAAAGAAGACACACCATCAAGCCCCTGCATCATAAGCAGAAGGCTGGAGCCTATAGAGTAGAAGACATGGTAAATCGCGTTCCATTGTTATCAGCCTAGTCTTTACAATGAAGAAAGTAAGGCTTGAACTAAGGTTTGGCAGTTGTCATAAGTTCATCTGGATGGAGACTAGCAATGGTAAGAATCTAAATTTAGGTTCCTGTGAGTGTAGGACCTGTGCCCACGGACACAGATGTCCAAGCACCTCTGCTCCACAAATGTATATATCTGTGCTCTCCCATCATTAAATGCTACTCTGAGGTCAGACCTTAGCATAGATATGCCCATGGATACACACACACACACACACACACACACACACACACACACACACAGAGAGAGAGAGAGAGAGAGAGAGAGAGAGAGAGAGAGAGAGAGAGAGCGCTCTGGGAATAAATCTAAGTCTTCCAGAGTTACTTGCCACACAAAAGCATAAAGACCTCTAAGCTAGTGGTTCTTGCCCCTTAACATGCAGTAAAATCACTTAGACTAAAGGGCTTACTTCACTCAGGCCTCCCCCAGGTCTTCACTTTTCAAGGCTGCCCTGGGAACCAGGGATTTGCATTTCTAAAGAGTGTCCATGGGATGCTGATATGGTAAGGCTGGCCCCACACTGTAAGAACCACTGACCTACATACAGCCTGATGTACAAATCTACTGTCTAATGAACAGCCTCTAAATCTAGAAGAAACTATTTGGCAAATAAAAGACCTTCACACAATATTTACTGAGAGAATTAGTCCACCTCATATTAGACAAAAATAATCAACTGTAGTTGAGTTGTGTATAAAATAAGTATAAATGGGCTCTATCTGTAGTATGGCAGAATATTCCCTGAAATATGGGGTTGAGCACCTTAATGAATGTGTGAGCATCCCCTCTGTAAACACAACTTCTTCCGGCCACAGTGACAGGGACTAACACTGCCCATGCTAACTTTCTGCCACTGCCTCCAGACTGTACACGGCTTCTCTACAGCCAGTTATCCTGTACAAGTTCCTAAGCTCATGACGCTTGGTTTTCTCAGTTGTATAATGGGTTCTTAGTGATATCAAAAATAGTATGTAGGAGGATTCAGTTGGATTGGGAAAGCAGCAATACAATGAGCTACAAATACAGCTGTTATTGACTTGATCACAAATATGTTTGTCAGAGTGATCCCAGAAACCTTGATCTTTTGGAATCAGTCACATAAGAATACTTAGCTAACACTGACTTGTGAGCACCAGCAACTCTTCAGGGCATGTTTGGTTGTGAGTCACACTTATTAAAGAATAGATTTCTTGAAATCTCCTCCCTAGGTTTCTTGCCACCACAAAGGTCTTGTTCTAAAAATATAATTGAGAAATGGCCCCAAAAAGCATTCTAGAGGAACACGAGGCAAGAAGCAACAAGAGTCTTATAAAGAGGCGACGCCAGGTGTTCCTCCCGGCTGAAGAGGAATGAAGAGGGCTCAGTCAAGAAGTCTGCCTGCTCTTGAGCCAGTCACTCACAAGTGGATCTGCAGCTGTCTATGAGTGTGACCGAGGAGAAACTGCACTGTGTGCAAGCTATGGCAAAGAGGCACCAATCCAGCATCTCTCAGCAGGTCCCGGTTCAGGCATAGACATGTCTGTCTGTCTGTCTAGTATCTTCCTCCCTCTTTTCCTGAAAACTGCAGGCATACCTTGCAGAATGTCCTTCTTCTAAAGCACTTTAGTGCAAACATTATGTGCAGTGCTGTACTATTGAGAAAACTCACACTTGGAGAGGAACGGGAAAGCAAAAAATAACCTTTATAATTCGTATGCCTATGTTCATTCATAATGCACAAGACTTAGAAAGGTGCCCATGTGGACTCTTGGGAAGAGGAAAATCCTAAACCCATAGTTTACTATTTTCAAAGGAGATTCAATATGGGCAGAAATCAAGAATACTGTTCTTCAGTCTAAGTTTATATCCTGAAATATGCTTCTTGTAAGAAATAATTTTAAAATGTGGAATCTAAAATTAAGCAAAAATAACATACAGTATGTTCAGCTTTGAAATTTGCCGGGACTCAGCCAAGTTTACCATAAACAGAAGGCAGACTTGTCTATTTTTAACTTTTCAGCCCTTGGGTGATTAAAATTTTGAGCCATCATAAACAACGTTTTTCTCCTCTGCAGCATAATTTCTCAAATGAAATTGCAGTCGCTTTAGTTGTTCGGGAGATGTGGATTGAGCACTTCATGTTTCTAAATCCTTTCTCAAAAGGAACTTTCTTGCAAAGACTAAACCCATGTGTTCGCATGCCAAAAGCACACAGGAAAAGAACAGAACAGAACAGACCTTGCTAGGGTTCCAAACTGAACCGCCTTCCTTCTTGGTTTTAACCGCTTCACAGTTATACCTTCGGTCAGTTGCCAGTTAGGACCCAGAACCCGGGAACCTGGACCCACCATTCTGCCTCTATTAGTGAATTTGCCACAGAGACCTTAACGTCACCCAGCAGGTTATGTGGCATGTTTGCACACCTATTGGGTCAGCAGAAAGTGTAGCATCCCATCAGGAAAGACAGTTGCATATGCAAGAAACCCATAGCCTCAGACGGGCCGGGTAATTACATCAGTTTGCTACTAACTTCTGTGCCTGATCGCTGCGCTAATGAAACTATTTTGGTGCAAAAATGAAACAGGTCAAGACAAGCAGATCAGGAAACAGAAGAGACTCGGGGTCGCAGAGAATGTCAATGTGCTGAGTCACACAGAACTTTACCTCAGCCCCAAGCAAGGATGTAAAGTGTTCCCTCTGCTGTAGGAGTGGTATTCTTTGCCTCTGGCGTTTCTTAGTGCTAGCCATTCAGAAACTTCTCAGAAATTATCAGGGTGCGCTGTTCTAGTGAGTGTTATTTCTAAAGAGCTGCTGGAAATAAACCCAAGGCAGGGCACAGGGGATAGCTTCGAATGTATTTTCTTTTTCCCTAAAGGGAAGGGGACCAAAGACAGTTCCGTTTCTTTCTCGTTTGGAGGACAGCCGGAGGAATGGGAAGAGGGTCTTATTTTGAAATTTAGGAGAGTAAACAGAAGTGTTGGGTAAATAAGTCAGAAACCAAGTTTCCATGGTCAGCTCAGACGCTTTGGGCACGCTCGGCCCACACTCTGTGGTTTCTTTCCTCTGGTAAGCAGGCGCTCAAGACTCCAAACACAGCTTCTTCTAGAGAACCAGAGACTGTGCATCGGCCCTGACACCCTCAGTCCTGAAGTCATTCTAAGGCACCTGCCTGTTTGCAACTTTACAGTAATTCTGCAACTGACTCTCATATAAGATGAGTTCCTTCCAGAAGCATCTGGCTTTTCCTTCTCTTGGCATTCATCTCAGCAGTTATACCCAAAACTGGGTATTAAAAAAAAAGAAAATCCCAGTTGTGGTCAGACCACAGCACAACACAGCATTAGCTTTTGACATGGCAATGTCACACTGCTGGCCCCTATTAATCTCGCGGTCAATGTTCATGGGTTATTTTCATATGACCTGCTGTCGAGTTAAGAGTTCTTCTACTCTGCATTCGTGTGATGCAGCTTCTAGTTCTAAATGCATCTTGCCTGTCTGCATTCAACAGAGAGTGGGGTTTTTCATCCCATGATTACCCTGCCAGTTTTGCCCCGGTTGGGCCAGAATGTGCAGTGGTGAAGCCTTAAAGCTTCCCCGAGCTGCTGAAGAGCACAACAGTCTAAATGCACTCAACTCTCCCTGAGGCCCCTATCCTGGGCTACTTTAAATAGTGTTATCCCCTACTGAAGCAAGGCAAGGCCACCCAGAGCTACATGTAAAAAACATTTCACCTTGGTCTTGGAACAATTCAAGAACACTCTGAGTTGTTCTCCTGCTTATTCTAGGTTATTTACCTATATCCTGGAGGCCAGTTAACAATTTACGGTGGTTTTTCTTTTCTGTAGGCATTAGTGAAGAATCTCGATTGCATCTGCTTAGCTATCAGTACTACCAAACCGAATAGCCTTCAGGGCAGGACTACAGAGAAGTCTACAGGACGGACTTTTTTAATGTTAGGCTTTTTTAATGTTCAATGATCAATTCTCAGAACTTATCTTGGCCTCACAGCCCCGTTGCCAGGCTGTCCTGGGTCATGTAAGGATTTGGAGTTTGGGTAAAAAGTAGTCTCAAGGCATTTAGCTCCTCAGATATTCCTGCCACCACTTAGTGGGCATCATTTGAGCCCTGGAACCTGATGTCTGGGTTTTTACCAGATCATGGGTCTGCAGAAACAGCAAACAGCAGAAACAGAAAAAAACAAATCCTGTTAATTCCACCCATTAGCAGGATATTTTTTCTGTAAAATTTCCTAACTGTAGAAAGCAATTTTCTACCTCCACTGAAGACGGCAGGAATTAGAAATATGCTTATCAACACTGGAAATGAGAATGAACTTCTTAATAGTTATACGCAGACACAGTCATTTCAAGAAGAATGGGAATGCATCTGTTCAGGGGAATTTAGATGTAGCTGTGCCTGAAGGCAGGAGAAAAGACAGGCTCCCTTACCAAAGACTATACGCCTTCATTAGCAGACATCATCTACTCAGACTGAGACAGGAGGGAATGTTGGGAAATCTCACAGGGAGGAAGGTCTGAGATCTTCACCATACACTAGCTTTCAGAACAGTTCCCTCAACTTCTCTCCTTCCTCCTCATAGGTCAATAAGGGCCCAGAGATCTCTTAGGAGAAAGAAGAGCCCTGCATAGCTCCACTCCAAGACACCATCCTGCGGGAAGAGTTGCCGCAGGCTCAACCTTCTGAGCAGGTCCTTTCCTGACCAGTCTTGGGACTCTAAGTGCTGGCCCCACACAGGCGACTTCTGGGCTATCCTTTGACTATTCTCCCCTTCGGTTTATCTCTTGAGTAACTGAGTGCATTAGAAACTGCTTCTGCTTTGCAGATTAGGTACCTGAGGCTCAAGAGAGTTCGAAACAACCAATTGTTCATTAAGGAGTGAGAGAGTCAGAGCTCCGTCACAAGCCTGTCTCAACACAGGCTCATCCCACCATTCAGGATAGGGCTAAGAACGTTCTATTTTGAAAATAATTTCTTTTTAATAATAAAAAAGTGAGTAAAAGTGTGCGATCTGTGGGGGAAGTTGCTGAAATCCCTTTTTGTTTCATCAAATTATTCTTCTACAACATGGATTTTAAAAGCTAAGCACAGAGTGGAGTTACTAGTAAGAAGATATTTAATTTTTATAGCTAAATTATAGCGATTTAATTTTTCTGCTTATTAATGAGTGGAAAGCATGCATCTCAACTGCAAAAGAAAAAAAAAGCCCCAGCTTCCGTGTTTCTTCCTCCAAACAAGCAAATGGATCTGAATCAACCCTGAAGAATCACTACTGGGACTCAGGCCTACAGCTGTGCAGAACAGCGACCTGGGGGGCTTTAGCAGTAGTTACTGATGTCCTCACACACACTGACTAAATGACCAACTGAGGCAGAGAGTCAGGATAGAGCAGGAGGATAAGGGTTGAAAGTCATACAAGAAAAGGTCGTTTGGAATTCATTTAGGATGAAAGGAGCCAGCAGGGAGGGTTACAGAGTATATGAAGGAACTTTGAAGCAAGGTGACATTTTTGAAAAGTTACAAGTCTATCTGTACTAGTTTTCTCTCTGCCCACCCTAAACCTGGCAGACCTTGGATTCCAAGTCTGATCCTGTGATACTGAAGTACAAGTAACACTACTTGCCTTTAAAATTAGCCAAATAGTGCCTACCTGAAGAGCTGTTATCAGTATAAAATGAGGCAATAAGGCACAAAAGAGGTTTAATACTGAGTACAATAAATGTTTCAACATTTGCCACCCCAAAACCCTCAATAACTCAGTGTATAGTCAGGTCATCCTTTTTTCCAGAAAACTACAATTCACTGCTCTAGCCTTCTCCCGTAAAGTCATCTCCACCTACAATGTTCAAATCTACAACCCAACTCTCACACAGTTATAAGTCTGCTCACTTAAAATGACTCTTAGGCCTAGATATGTAGTTCAGTGATGGGGGTGTAGTTGGCCTCCTGTGCTCAAGGCTCTAACCTCCCGTAAAGTCATCTCCACCTACAATGTTCAAATCTATAACCCAACTCTCACACACTTATAAGTCTGCTCACTTAAAATGACTCTTAGGCCTAGATATGTAGTTCAGTGATGGGGGTGTAGTTGGCCTCCTGTGCTCAAGGCTCTAACCTCAATCCCAGAACCACAAATAAAGCAATGCTGCCTCTGCCCCAAAATACACACACACACACACACACACACACAGAGAGAGAGAGAGAGAGAGAGAGACATACATACAGACACACACAGACACAGATACACACAGACACACATACAGACACACATACACAGACACAGACACACATACATATAGATACACACACAGACACACACATACACAGACACACACACACAGAGACACACATACACAGACACACACACACACAGAGACACACATACACAGACACACACACACACAGAGACACACATACACAGACACACACACACACAGAGACACACATACACAGACACACACACAGACACACATACACAGACACAGACACACACACAGACACACATATATATAGACACACACACAGACACACACAGAGAGACACACACAGACACACATACACACACATACACAGACACACACACAGACAAACATACATACACACACACAGTCAGACACACACACAGACACACACACAGACACAGACACACATACATACACACACATACAGACACAGACACACAGACAGAGAGACAGACAGACAGACAGACACACACACACACACACACACACACACACACTCACGCATGCATGCACGCCCGCACAGAAAGAAAACAAACCCTTTAGCTAGATCGAGTTCCTTTACAGGCCCTACTTCTGATGTTGAGGCACAGCTCTTTCAAGCACCCAACACTGTGCCAAACATTCTCCCTTTACACTTACACTTACACGACAGCATTGCCACAAAGACTCTCCAAGAAGAGAATTTACTCTCTGTGTATAGATGATGAAACTCCTTCATGGGGGTTCAATAAACCATTAAAGAGAAATCTAACAGGACAACTTGCTAGAATTTGAACCCAGGCCTCTCAAATAGCCCAATGTAAGACCATAGCTATCTCTGAGCTAAAGGTCCATGAAATGCTCTGTGCAGAAGTGTTAATGTGCCAAAGCCTGAGACACTGAGTATAATCTACATTCTTACATGCAGAAGACAGCACTGACGTCCATCTGGTGTCAGGGTTTAGTGACGGATGCTGTCACTGCTTATGTCAGAGGTTGCACAGCACCTCCCCTCCCCCAGTCTTTATGGCCTGGCCGAGCTTTTTATTATCCCTAATGCTGATTGCATTCCCAGGGCATCCACTAGTTTGCGTATAATTTGTCTAATTAAATTTAAAGAAGAGATGTTTCGGGAACACTGCTTCATCGTTCCTCTACACTCCATGCCGGGGACTTTAATGAGGACCTAAGCCCCATCTTAACGCAGCCTTATTTTCAACACAGAGGACCTGTGCTTGTTAAGACTGCCTTCAGTTGTCAGGAAAAACAGCTTTATTAAGGTCATGGAATGTGGAGGGTTTGATTAAAGCTAATCAAGAAAGAAAGCCGGCTGCAGCACAGTGAATCAAGCCTCGGTACATGTTTAACATAACTTAGCCTAGCCTATCTGTAAAGAGCAGACGTAAGTAAGGTCAGGTTTCCAGAGAGAAGGCAGAAACAAACGCAGGCATATTGCAGGCTGTGTGCTCTCCTGAGCCTCGGAAGAACGACTCTCCCAACAAACGGCACAAGTGAGGGTGGTGGCTGTGGGTTTCTTTCCAAATTTTTAATCAGAGGAATCTGATTATATTTTGATAAGCAGATTAGAAAGCTGGGATCCTATGGTTATAGCCAGCTGCAAACCGTGTGTGGCTAGCACTTGGTACTAACCCGAGTCTCACTGGCTGCATCAGCTAGTGTGATGCTGGGTCAGTCAACACAAAACAAAATCTTGGTAAGACCCCTGCAGTTGATTTATAATATTGTTTTTCTTTTAATAAAGCTGACCCGGGGGAGTGCTGACTCTAACATGACTTGGGACCTGATCTTTCTTTCACAAAGTCTCTGTTGCAGGCTAGTTGGGTGTAAGTTCTCTCAAGAATCAAATGAAAGTAGTTAGACTGGGAAGTCTCTTCAAATCTGCTTCCCACAGTCTTCACAAGGACATCTTTCTAACAGGAAGGTGTCCCGTTCAGTAGACTCTTCTCAATACTAAGTTATGAATCCTAATTCACAATATAATCAAGGAGAGAAAATGGACATAAACCTTGAGGAGCTTTGAAAATGGAAAACAACTCTCTTGGTTTTGATGTTGTTTTTCAACATCACGCTATCCTTCTTCTCTGCCTGTTCCCTTCAAGGCAAGCTTTGGAACATGGTTTTGAACATCCATAGAATCACACATACTCATGCATCTTCTCTCTCTCTCTCTCTCTCTCTCTCTCTCTCTCTCTCTCTCTCTCTCTCTCTCTCTCTCTCTCTCTCTCTGTGTGTGTGTGTGTGTGTGTGTGTGTGTGTGTGTGTATTGCCATACACCGTAGCATGTACTGCTTGTAGAAGTCAGTGGACAACTCACAGGAGCTGATTTTCTCCTTCTATCACATGGGTGTGGACATAGAACTCAGGCTTGGTGCCAGCTGCCTTTACCCTCTGACCCATCTTACTGACCCTTATTTTGCTTCATTGCTTCTTGATTTAAAATAAATGGGGGAAACTTCCTCTTGCTTTTGTGGGGTTTTTTGGTAGTAATTACATGATATCTAAGTGATATAGAAGTGCCTTGGGGAACTACAGGTTGCTGTGTGTGTGTGTGTGTGTGTGTGTGTGTGTGTGTGTGTGTGTGTGTGTGCAGAAAATCCTTTATCTCTTTGCTTCTCGATTTCTTTTCTTAGGAAAATCAGATTATTTAAATCCCATTATGCACAGCTCCCCTCTGTTCCTACTAAGCCTCTGTCTTCCATGACCTCCAGGGAATCAGGAAGAAGTGGTGAGTCAGGCCTGTGAGAAAGCCTGGGCCTGCTGTTCTCTCAAGTCCCTGCTACTTCAGGGGCCTGTGAAACTGTGAGTGAGTGTGAAGCCCTAGCAGTTGTTTGCCTGTTTGACGTAAACAGAACTCTCAATATCTTAATTATGATCATGTTAACGTTCTTTGATAACTCAAGTCTTAGTTGCTAGTATAGTAGGTTGATACTCACGTACTGATACAGAAACAAGCTAAAATCAGGGTCAGGAAATTGGATATAAACATTTTTAGGAAAGTATGTGCATGAAAGTGGGTGGGTGGACGAGTGTGTGCACTTGTGTGTGCATGTGTGTGAGGAAGTGCATACGAATGTGTGTGTGTGTGTGTGTGTGTGTGTGTGTGTGAGAGAGAGAGAGAGAGAGAGAGAGAGAGAGAAATACAAATAAACAAACAAATATTTTTTAAAGAAACAAAATGACTCCGGCAACTTTCAATACTTATTAGTAGTGGGCTAGATGGAAGCTGACTTCAGATCTTCTGAACACTAGCTTAATGCTCTTGCCATTATGTGATGCGGTCTGTTTATAATCATTGTTTCCAAAGGGCAAATATTTATTGAGTAGCTATTATAGGCCAGGTACTGTTCTTTTTTTTTCCCTCAGGCACTGTTCTTGACATTAGAAAAATAACCGAACAAGACCAGTGAGGTCCCTTCCTCATGCTAGTGTGCATATGTGTGTTCTTGGACAGTTTCACATACATGGCTTTTCATACACTCTTCTACACCAGTTTGGGAGTTTGTTTGTTTTTTTAAATTAGATGACATACACATATTTATTAAATTTTGAGAATTGTACTTCAAGGCCAACATAGAACAGATAAATACCAGCTCTGCCCACATTACTTTCCTTCTATCTGTCCGTGCACTACCCTTTTATAACAACCTCGGCAAACACCTGAGAAACAGCTATTCATGCTGCTGAGACAGAAGAGATGGCTGCAAAGATCTCCACAAGGATAAATCCAAAGTTCGGAAGAGAGCTGGTAAGGGCCACGTCAGCACACACAGGGTCCTCAAGTGTGCACGTGGGCATCTTGCTTGGGGTGGGGGGAAGCTTTTTCCTTCCTTCCTTCCTTCCTTCCTTCCTTCCTTCCTTCCTTCCTTCCTTCCTTTCTTTCTTTCTTCTTCATCTACACAAAGGACAGTCCTGAAAGCTTCAGAGGGAGAGCAACTTCTGTCCCCATCTCTCGCTCTGCTGCTGAATGAAAGATCCACAGGAAATCAACCCAGTGGTAAGGAGTTGCCTGCCAAGAGTATAAACTCTGAAACAAAGACTCACTATTGTGTAGAAGAACCTGACGTCTACCCCACCCCCACCCCACCGCCTGCGCTGGGATCTTCAGTAGCCAGCCCTTCTCTAGACTCTCACTTGTTGCAAGTTTTTAGCACCTGTACCTAAAGTGTTACTTTTCTTCTTGCAACTGCTCCTGAGAATAGCATAGACTCTTGTGTCTTTGCCGCTGGTTGTCTTTCCAGGCAGACACACAATCAAATCAGTGAACTCACTAGCTTCCTCCTCATGCACAGCACACTACCTTCCCCAGGCGGGATCTCAGCAGCTCTCCAGTTCCTGAGGTTTGCTCCACCACGCCACCCTTACTTTGAGCCCGATACAAAGGATGTTCTTTGGCTGATGCATTAGTGGGCTTGGCATTGTTGATATTTCTTCATTTCCAACCGTACTCTCATAGAGAGAATAGTAAACATGATGTTGGAAAAAGAGTGAATTAATAATGTGAAATTAAACCAAATTCTGCTCAGGTGGATCCCTGCAGCACGACCCATTTATGGGAAGGAATAGAGAAGTGAGCTGTTAACAACAGTAGCAGAGGAGTTTTTATTTATTGCTTGATTGCTTCCTTTTCTTTCTTTCTCTTCTATCTAAAATCATACAACCAATGCCGGACATGTCTTCACTGCTATTTTGAGAGGGAAAATTAGATTTACCCCATTTCTATCGTTAGGCTAATGTACACTTACCCCTGTTTAAGTGTGTAAGATGGCGGCCCACCAACATAAAGTCATGTCCCTCTGCTCCTTAAAGCCTGCGAGAAAGCCAAACGGATGAAACGGTCACCCGATATCGGCTGCAGAAGTTAGTCTGGGTACCCTCTACAAATCTACGTCTGCTTGGCACCTACTCAGGAAGGAGATTCAGTTACTGCTCTAACAGTTGCAGCGTGCTCCCAAGATCCAGAGGATGAAAACAGTTTGCTCTGTCTCAGAAGAGGACCCAACGAGAGCTATTATGTGCTGTCAGTTTAAAAACTATCAGCATAAATGGAACCAAACTCATCAATGGCATGGTTACCACACAGGCCTGGTCATGTGATCTGAGAGTCTGAGTGGGAATATTTTTTTCCTTTTCTTTTTGCAGCATAAACACTTAAGCATTTAGTGATAAAATATTAAAAGCCTGAGGCTCCAGACCCACTGAGTACAAGTTGCTGATATAGCATCATAGACCAAGGCAAGGTGTCAAGTATGGTAAAATATGGCTCCAGCTTAGACATTAGGGGCTCTATTCCTTCCCTAATATGCTTGCCTGGCTCCCACTGCCCACAGTTAAATGTGTACAACGATAAAACGCATCAGCTTGAAGCTTACGGAGGAAGTTCAGCACATCCCTGTCAATGAACAAAGTAATTGTCGCATTTGCTCATCACAAGTGACTTATCTAGACACTGTTTTTAATTATAACACTAATTGATCTTTTGTCACCACAAATTAGAGCAATAGCATCACACTTAGTTTCTTTACTAGCAGGATCAACATTTAGTTGCTAGAAGATTCCTAAGTGAGAGAAAGAGTGAGGTGAACAGAAAAGAAGGAAGGTCATGGGCTTTTTGTTTGTTTGTTTCTAGAATGAAATGTTTTGCTAACATCTGGCATATATAAATATATATATATATAACATATTTTATCTGGCATATATATATTTTTAAATGTATATTTTTAAATTGTATTCTTATTTATGTGTGTGTGTAGCCATGTGTGTCTTGGTGCTCACAGAAACCAGAAATGGGTGTTCAGTTCTCTAGAGCTAGAGTCTCAGGTGGATCTGACCCATGCTACATGGGTAATGAGAACCGAACATGGGTCCTCTGAAAGAACAGGCACTATTTTTAACGACCGAGCCATCTCTCCAGCCCCCAGTTTTATATTGTAATTAGTCTTATGAAATCTTCATTTGGTTTCTTTCCAATTAGAATTCAAAATGGTACTCTAAAAGAAAAGTTTCCCTACTGTATGGAAATTATGGCTATGAAAAAGATAATTTCATGGCCGGAAAAGGTACCTTTCATGGCTTGAGATTCAGCAGGGGGGAAAGTCTCATGAACCTGTCACAGTCCTAGTCTGAAATGTAAGGGACTTTAATGGGTATTTTAGTAGAGCCACTTAAAATTAAGTGATGAATTGGAATGAGAAAAGTTATTCCAATAAAAGCAAACAAATTAACTAACCTGACCTTGGTCCACATAAAAGATTCATTTTCTTAATGGAAACAAACTCTCTGAGTCTAGCTCGAGTTTAACCACTAAAGTGTATGTGAAACTTAAATTAAGCTACAGAAGCCAGTCCCCAGAAATTCAGGTGCCCATGCTCAAGTAGGTAAGAAGAGTTCTCCCAGCTACAGGATATTCCTCTGGCGTGGTCTAGATGACCCACTTCTACACTCATTGCCACATGAGTCAGAAACCTGTTAAGACCCAATTAAGAAAGATGCCACGCATCATTGATGCATGCTTTGTCCAGAGCTTAATTCTACTGTTTTCCCTAAGTAAATTCTGTCTTCCTATCCATTAACTTTCTCATCCCTTGGGTACAAGTAGCAACTTCTGCTGTTTTCTTTTAAAAGGTTACAGAAGATCTTAAAGTTGCAGCGAGATGGGCCGGTCATTCTGTCCATTGCTCAGAGACAGCCAGATAGCATCTGTCTTCATTGTTCACTCGCCACTTCTGACAGTGTCAGAACACGAGTCTTTCTGATCTCATCAGCAGCCTGAAATTAAACATCAGCAGAAGCCAAACGGGAAAGGAGACGGCGGCTTCTCTCCTTCCTGCCTCCACAACTTCCAGTTGTCTTAGTGCAAAGTAGAGGCCGTTTCTGATTTAGTCATTCTGGGAGCAAAGAAAGGTTCTGTGGAAGTCTAGACCAGCAATACAGGATTCTCACATTTGAAGTAAGGACACTGACTTTGTCTATTTTGGGGGGAGGGAAAAAGCCCTGTTTTTTAAAAAGTCAAGGATACATCTTCATGTCCACACAGAACTACCACATCAGGCTAACCCTTTTATTAAGTTAGGATTCTAACTCTATGTGAGCTCACCAGGGGCAGGTGTAGGAAGGCACAACTGTTTCTAAGACACTGGAGGCCTCCTAGGTTCTCTGGTTTTATCCACGGTTTTTAACATAGCCCTAATGGGACCTATAACAAAGACCTGTCAACTTCTGGTTAGAAACCATGACGCTGTCCATGCAGATTTCACGTGTATGGAAACCATTTTACACAGTTAAGTTTTGTGATTAGGTCCAGTTATTCTGTAAAATGATGGCTGGTGCACATATAACAAAATAACCCTAGGGCAACTGAGTACTTTAAATGATTTAGATGTTACATGAAAACAAACTAACAAATAAATGGTAAGCCCCGCCAGTTATTGGGAAAGCGAAAGGGCACAATGTACACTCTGTTCTGGGTATGTGGCCCCGTGAAAGTCACACAAGCACCTCATCCCTGGAGAATGGATGATTGCATAAACTGACCTCTCTACAGTGTCAAGTTCAAACATTATCTCTTTGTGTGTTTAAAATACACCGATTCCCGTCTTGTGAAGGCCAGTGCCCATCTGCCACAGCACGTGAGAGACTGGTGCGTGACAATACTGACTTATTTCACACATAATAAAGTTCATCTTCTTTGACTAGGCACTTCCTTTTGTGTGTCTCACACTGGTCCTTGGTCCTCTTTACCAGAACCTACTAGGTTTATTAATTGCTCAATATGACAGTATTTTTAGACCCTTCACCCCAAATGAAGAGAAAGTAGAGGTTGAAATGCTAAATAACATGCAGTTTCCTGTAAATCATTTCATTCGACTGAAATCAACAGACCTTCAAAGTGTAGGACTTGGCAGGCGCTGAGCTCAGGGAGAGGGAGTCTAGCCTTGTCAGGGTTCCTGCCCTTGAGAAGTGGCCATGCCCAAGGAAGCTAAGGCCTGCTACAGCAGGCCAATGCTGGCTGTACAGAGGGTGGTTCTCAATAGCCCCATTTTGTAATAAGTCTCTGCAGACGAAAGGGTGAGGTTTTGACGAACAAAACTTGGACTTATTATTTAACCCCCCCACAAAGAAAAATAAAGTTAAAGTAAATGATCTCTTTTACATCTATAATTCTAGCTTCTACTTTTTTAAAATATTCTTTTGAAAAGGCTTACTTCCTCCTTGAGAATACCGAGTCTCCTTCCATTTTAATGGAATAAATATTCTTTTGAAGGCCCAAGGATATCAGTAGAATATAGCAAACATTACAAACTTTAATTTCAGTCAGACATCTTACAAGGCCATTTAACATCTCCTATGGACAAAATAACAGGGCCTAGAGAAGGACAAGTCACATGGATTAATGGCTATTTGGAAGACTTCCCCAGAGAGGTTAATTAATTGAATCTGGAGGGCACTTTAGTGCTTCTTAAATGTTTAGGAGAGAACTTGACAATAGTCACTGACCCTCTTTCCATAGAATTGCACAGGTAGGCTAAATACTGCATGCAAAGTCGGTATCTAGTATGTAGATCACAAGCTGTTCTGTTTGCCCTATTCCCTGTTTTTATTGGTGGCCTCCATGAAGGAGAACAGATAATAGGCTGCAGAGGCATCCGAATGGGATGGGGTGGGAGGAGATTCTGGTGTGTCTAACACTTGTGTTTTCTGAGTCAGGTCCTCTAAGATTCAAAATGAATTCTATATACTGAAGGGTGAATTGTAGTCAAGAAGGTATTCTTGATTGCATGTATGTCGTTGGCATGTTTGTTTTATACTTTTAAGGAAAAGCAACTACATGAAAGGAGGAAACTACCCACATGGGAAAAGAGTAGTCTATCGAATCCCTGATCCTCCTGAGGCCAAATCTGGACCAAGAGACGATAACGGAGGCAAAGTTCAGCTCAACAACAGGCAGCATTTCAAAACAATCTGCAGGATCAAGACAGAGGAAGCCGCTCTTTTAGGGAGAGAGCCCCCCTTCAACCTGGGAGGTAGCACAGTGTACCAAAGAGCTGGATCAACGTTTTGATTTCAGTTTTGCCTCAAGCTAGAAACATGATCCAAAGCAAGTCGTTTGTGCTTATATAACTCAGTTTCCTCGTCTGTAAACTGGAGGTTTGGAAATACACACGAGTCAAGGAGACAGCCATGGAGGGCCTGGCAGATGTTAGGTACCCAACACCATGCCACCTCCATTCCAGCTCCTTACCTCCTTCAAACTCCTCTAGGCCAGGAGGATATTATACAAGTTCTCGCAAAGGAAGGTGGTTGGGTCTGGGTTTGGGTTAGCAAGACAAGGAGTAAGTGCTATCACCTCAGGACTGTGTGTATAAAGCAGAAAGTGAGCCAGTCTCATCCATCTCCCATCCTGGTCAACCACGTGAAAATCAAAATGAGTACTCATTCTTTTCTTCTTGGGCATTTTATCTTATTATCTCATTTCACTGTATTTCAAAGAAATTTCCATAATCACTTAAATGTTTCCATATGACAGCCATATTCTTCAGGTAACCTGAGTTCATACCATTCCCTCAACACGAGTCCCTCTAAAATGTTCCAGGATCTCTTTGTGTGCTCTGAATAGAGCTTGTTAGGCTGCCAAACCATTCGGTCTTCTGCAGATAGCTTTGTTGGTTCCAAACTTGGTTATCAAATTCTTTTATCAGCATATTTTAATCAAAGCCTTTCAAAACAGTCTGAGGGTTAGGAAATACCATAAGGTCTGAATGAGAAGCGAAGAGAGCAAAACATAACTCCCAACTAGGACAAAAGCAAAGGGCTGCTGTGACTTTCCCTCCGAACACGGCACAACAGCAGCTACTGTCATCTTAGGCCAAAAAGAACGCCAGCTCAAATGTCACATTCGAATAAATTATTGGCTGTTCATAAACAACAAAAATGGAGACACCCAAGCCTGATTTCCCACCTATCGATTTATACAGATTCCTTAGTTGGAACTGTTTAAAAGAGAAACTCCCTTCTGTCAGGGGGATCATCGTTCCTCAACCACAAATATAAGGGTATTAAACCAACAGTGTCATTCTCCTGCAGTGGTGGCATGCAGACAGTGGGTGCACACCGTTGTTCCAGCTTCCAGACGTTCCTGCTGGTGCCTCCTGCCAGTCCAGAAACTCTCCTGTATACCACCTCCTTCAAGTGCCCCTGCCCGATCCGTTACAGCAGAGGAAGGCCAAGAAGCAGGGGACCCTTCAGCTAACAGGGAACGTGGTCCCTCAACACTTTTGCCACCTGAGAGGCAAGCTGATTGCTTAAATGGAACAACAATTACTGAGAAGAAAACTCCCATCCGGTCCCAATTTTATCACTCGACCTAATCACAGTTTCTTTCATTATTTTTTTTCTTTCAGCCATGACAATAAACATGTTTCAGAAAATAAGTCACCAGTGGAAAATAAGTCACCAGTGGAAAGCTATTTAAAGAATTCTACAGAGATGGTGCTACAATAGTGGAACTGGGAAGGCCTTTGTTGACAGTTAGTTCTGAATCTCTCACCATTCAAATACTTGGGATGCCTGTTCCCTTGCCTGTCAAAATAGAAAATCCTTAGGAAGGATTTATACCACAAGTTGTCCTGTCTCTTCAAAACACAAGCGAGGTGTCTTTCCTTCTGGGACCAGAGCTCATACACAACGTTCCAGTATTCGCTAATCAGGCTTCTGCACAGCAAGACCTTGAAGAGGTTGTGAGCACTAGGCCCAGCCTGCTCACCTTACAAGGCCTAGCTAAATGCTTGCCTATAAAAATTCTCACATTTGCCCCCATAAAATGGTAGCCAGAGGACACTGACAGCCACGGATCGAAACCACTTGGCACACACTAAGACCTAAACCTTTCCCCTACACTGTCTCTTCCCGGCTCCACTGGCTACCACAGCAAAAACTAATATCAACAATAACAACAAAAACCTTAGCGGGCCATTATTTAATTGTCTTTCAAAACCCAATTGTTCCTCCCGTCACACTGAAAGGACTCTCCCTCCAATAGAACACTTAGGTTAGATTGACGAAACGGGAGCTGTTTCACCTAGTTTGAAATAATCTGATAAAAAAAAAAGGATGGTAAAACAGGAAGGTTTTACACATGCAAATCCACCCTTGTACCCAGTTTCAATTCTCTTATGTTCATGATCTATATTCCTACTCTCCAGATGGGCCATCAGCTTAACACCAATGCCAGTAACAGCTTGTGTATTGTTTGTTTAAAACAAAGATGATGGATTAAATATCATATGCAATGTGAGTAAAGAGGTTAAGGTTAATACCACTGGTTCTGAAATATATGATAAATTAAGTCCATATAGTGTTGCTCAAGTAGATGCACATAAATAAACATTTAATTTCATTCTTCACAGTCACAGGAGGAAGCATGCATTATCTAGAATATGGAGCCTTTCCATGGCTCCAGATTTATTCTTGTTCTAAGGCATCATTACCCTCCAAATTACACAGATTTATGTCATTTCTCCGAAACACTCATTCGCCCATCACAGGCCCAGATCCAACACTAACACGTTTGTTTTAAAATTATGCCAAAATGAGCAAACTTGAAATTCTTTCACCTATATTTGAGTAATCTGCAAATTTCCTCAAATAAACCCCCAAACCCTACTATTTCAATATACACTATATAAATCACAGAAGTCAGAGGGAGAGTGTCTTCCTACCCTCGTCATTACATAGAACTGTCCACAGAGCAGTTGCTGCCACTGGAGCAGCCTGTGTCAGATCCATGTCCACAGCAGTGACTTCCTGCCTTGACTACTTACTGACTTTGACCTCATAACCATATGCGGTCTCCATTAGAAAAATTATTTAAGAGAAAAGAACAAATATATGGAAACCAGAATGGAAGGACTGCACACAGCAGAAAGGTAATTCCTTAAAGGGATTGCGCTGATAGGTTGAGTAAGAAGATTACCATCAGCAGGAGAACGCTGAGCAGCACAGAGTCTCACAGAGATGGCTCAAAAGAGAGCCAGCAGAATGAGAATGCTCTGTCTCACGCATACACACTGAATAGAGGGAAGTGAGGGGCTCATTTAGAGCAGTCAAAACACAGCCCAAACCTAGAAAGAGTTCTGCTAGGGCTACCGGTCCTACCAACAGGTTAGGTTGAAACTTTATTTGAGCTGGAATTTGGCCCTCCCCAGTTGCACCACGATGAGAAAATATTTAAAGAAAGCAGTTTTGCAATTCCTGTGTTTGGACTGAGTAATGAAATCCATGGTGCTTGCTCCTAACGTTGTCTTGATGTCAGTTCGTGGCATCCATGTAAAATGTCAGGACAAAGGAGGTTTTCTCTAGCGAGACTATAAACAACCCTGTGTAAACTCTGGGGGAGATACAAGTTGGTTAAAAACTCCAAAATATAATAACTTCACGACCAAAGCACAATCAATGCAATAATTGAGGATTACTTTTTTTTTTTTTTGGATTACAATACTGGATTGCAATTCGATCTCATGTGTTTTTACCTATAATAGATTAACAGGCATGGTACAAACATCCGACGAAAGGGAGACTTCAGTACAGATTATCCTTATTATTAACATGAACAACTAGAAGAACATCACAAGTCAAGTCCATTCACAACTACAAAACCCACATCTTATCTAGAACTTGGAAACTAAATCTGGATTAACTGAAACTTAAGGTCCCTCATAACTATAGCATTCTATGATTCCAAACCTGTGATTGCCTATTTGTTCCCTTGAATGTTTTTCTTGTGATGGGAGGTGGTGCCAGTCTCCCTTTAGAATATCTTTCCACCTTCATATTAACCCACTGCGATGACTCACACTCACGAAAATGAAATTCTATAACTTTATAATTGAAAGAGAATGGGAAGGAAGCAGAATCCAAACTCATGCCATGTCACCTCTGAAACCTGGACTCCCCCTTCTGCCGCTTCCAAGGTCTAGGTGGTAAGCACTCCATCTTACCAAGATACTACCCAGTACACCCATATTTCCAAAAGTTAGATGAAGAAGAATTCCTCTTTGGATTTATGGGGTAACGGGGACAGGATCACACTATTGAACATAACGTGGTACCTACTGTGTACATGATGGAACCTACTGTGTACGTGACTGGGCTGTGCAAGTTTCCATTACATGGCTGCCTACGATGAGCAAGAAAGGTACTTTCATTTTGAAATCTATTTACAGAGTGAAAATTCTTCACCCTGTAAAGTGAACTCTGTTTGTATTGAGTGTATAGTCATCACTTCCTGTGAATGAAGTAAAAATAGAACCCAGATGAGTAGAAAAGTGTCTTCATTTTCAGTGAAAATTAATTCCAGGGGAGAAAGTGGAAGTGTGTGTGTGTGTGTGTGTGTGTGTGTGTGTGTGTGTGTGTGTGTGCGCGCGCACGCAACACTTTTGGCTTCCTGTTTACAAATTTTACTGCATATAAGTTTTACTTGTTTTTGAGGAGAGAATTTTGGGTGAACATTCTACCCATGGTAGGTCAATTTCTAAATCAGAACCCAAAGAAGATAGTATATGCTTTCTCCGCTAGAAGGGGTCTTTCATAAAAGCAATAAAGTAACCGCATAGGCTGTTACTTGAAAACTGCCATTCAAAAATGCCCCGGGAAGGGCAGGGTTAAAGGTGGTCATGTGACCCACCTTAGCTCACACTGGAGCACTAAGCTATTGCATCACTGTCAGATCACAGTCACACGCTGTCCCCAGTCTGCTCCATTGAGTAACAGACAAAGCAATGCTTTAAAATTGATTTCCTAATGTCCTAGAGGTCAATTTAAGACCGTATAATTTGCAAATACGGTTATCACAAATTTATTTTAGATTTTTAAAGCTGTTCCCTAGTATTGCATCTAGCAGATATCACTAACAAAATATAGTGCCCGGCCCTAATTAGGTATTGTCGAATGCAAAGCGTGGCTATGTTCCCTTTGAATTTAATATTGGGAGTTGAGAGTTTAAGAAGCCTCTATGCTCCAAATACTCTTAAAGTACCACTTTCAGTGTTTTTATCTTTTTTAGGAACCACAGAACTGTTTAAAGGGTGCTTTGCAGAAAAGTCCCTTTCAGTTTAAAACTGGAATGGATTGGACGACAAGCTGTCAATAACTTCCAAGAGCCAAACTATGGAGGCCCCTCGTGTCTCCACGATGTCTTGCAAAGCATTTTCGGGAATGGCTTTGAGATGGGTGGAAAAAGGAGTGCCCTGCCTTGCATGGGCCACCGTCTGTCACTGGAAACTGTCACTGTCGTGGCAGACATGAAATCGGTGGTCATGAGAACGCAAACCGGCCAGGGTTTGCCTGGAATGCTCAACCCTGTGTAGCAACAGACATGATTTTGATTCTAACAATATTTCCAAACAATTCTTAAATCTGGCAGACAGGAAGAATACTAATCACCTAGATAAATGTGTTTCTTCTACATTCTGGAGGGGTGCCATGAGAATATATCCCGTTTCGTGAGCCTCCATGAGGGGAGTGCTGGCCCACTCGGCAATACTTATTGAATTTCATATTATTTTATTAGGATGTTGGTACAGACACTATGCAAAACTCCTCAATTAAGTTAATTCCATCTTGTCAGCTCATATAATTATAAATATTACAGAGCCTAACACAAACCACTGGGAACACACCACAGAACTTAAAATAAAGACATGTGATTTGGCCCACAGGAACAGTACAATAGAGACAAGAGATCCCTTCTCCTCTCTGAGGACACTAACATGCTCTTTCTAGAGATCAGGCTCCCTCCGAGAAGTAGGTATAACCTCCAACACACAGGAAATGCACTGCAAACTTTCTCTATGTGCAAGCTTTTCCCTCAAATCTTTATTTTAAAAATAATATCCAAGTTAACATGGCACAAGGAATACGGACAGATGTGTAGCTGTCCTATCCAAAGGTATTAAAGACAAGTGTTTGTTCATCAGGTGTAACTTTGATACATGGTCACTAAGTGTTTGCTGAATTTTGTGTATATCTATACACAAAGAGACACAGACACAGACACAGGCACAGACACACACACACACACACACACACACACACACACACACACACGCACATTCTCAACAATTAAGTAAATATCATCATGAATCAATTTCTTGACCATAACCTAAAGAATCATTTTTGTCAAAACACCAAATGTTCAGTTTCCTCTGTAGGCATATACGAAGGCTCAGTTACAAGCATCACGTCATTTTAGCCAATGCAGATTGTTTTATGAATGCCCAGTTGAGAATGAAGTGGCAACTCACGCCAGCTTCTCTGGTTAATATACCATAAGCTCACATTTCTAGATAGTGTGTGTGAATAAAGGACAAACAGAAATTTCCTCTCACTAAACACAGCTTCACTTTCTGAAGGTATGTGTCACTTGCACTCAGTAGCGGAATTAGTTCCTGTGGAAAAGCCATTCATTCCCTGGACCTGATAAACAAGGGAAGAAATGTATGGACATCCAAGTCCATGGTAGGGTGAGTTTCCAGAACTGGGAAGGCAGAATTTCTAAGCCTCATTAGGGAGAAGAATGCCCACATAAAGGCTAACATCACCAGGTATGTACACAGATATTTAAGAAACAAAGTATAGTCTTTGTTTCAACTGGAAGTCATAACGATGGACCTGAAATGCTTCCTGCCTGCATTACAGAAGGAAAGACTAACGGTGCCTTTGATGTGCTCTAAATTGCATTAAACAACTTTGAGACTTCCTTTTTTCCAGATTAGTGTCATCTGCCTCTTACCTGGCTACCTGAAGCTGTTACGTTCTCTAGTTCCCTCTCAGATGTGCCATGTCACGTGTTATTTCAACAGCAAATGATCCAGTTATACAGACCTGGGTTCAAATGCTCCACTTGCCGCACAGACCCCTCACTGGTGTGGCCTCTCTGCTTTGCCTTTACGCTCCTCCCTGGGAGATACATACCAATATGCACATTTGCTTGTACTTCTGGCTCCTGCACTCTGTCCTCTCTCTACATAGAAGCCAAGAAGACATGGGCCTATCCTTCATGTAGTTCGTTTCTTTCCTTTTAGTGATAAGGTATTTGCCTACTGTGTATAACACCCACGCTTCTGTGCTTAGCACTTCAGAGGAGTACGAATGAAATTCTAAGAAGATAACAAGAAGGTTGAAGAGATGGCTCACTGCTTAAGAGAACTTGTACTTACAGAGGACCCAGATTCAGGTTCCAGCACTCACATGGGGGTTCACAAGCGATCCAACCCTCTCTTCTGACATATGCAGGTACTAGGCATGCATATGATACACAGACATAATATAGTATATAATATAATATGTATAGTATATGATAATGTATAATGTATAATATCTAATACATTATATGATGTGATACATGATGTGATATATGATATAATATACATATATGACAATAAGAGCACTGAGGATAGGGATGACCCTGTCATGTGTTTTCACCAGTAGGATCAGAGATTCATACACAGCAGGCAATTAATGCATGTATTTGGTGGTTTTAATACCTAAATGATAAACTAAAACTTATCAGGACAAAAATTAATTATTAATAAGAAAATATCATCAATTAAATATAAAACCATCTCCTAGAACATTTATGCTCACCAAAAAGTTGATTAAAAATAAGACAATATTTATGTGAAAACCACATTTATTCATCGATTAATGTAAAAACTTGTGCCTTCCTATGAATCCATGTTTTTCTCATCTTGATTTCTTGACATGAATGCATCAGGATAGGCAGGATAGGGAACAGTCTTATACTCCCAGAAGGGAGAAAACAGCATCACAAGACCAAAGCAAATCCCGTATCATAACCCAGTGACTCATTACAAACATGCCTCTCTCCAGGGCTCACTCTCCCCTTTCTGTGGGGGGATCTATACCTACAACCTCTATTATCATTCACAGAAAGGAGCTGCCAAACTTCGCTAGAGGTCCACTAGATAATAAGGCCTATAAGAAAATGGACATTCATTTATTACGTTCATAAAGAATTCCTAGTATAATACAAAGAACAATGCCTCGGTGAACTGCCCTGATGGGTGTCGTTGAGCTGGAGAGGGTGAAGAAGAAAGATGAAGCTAGTCATACTACAGAAAATTCCACAGAAATTATAGCTCACAGGGCTACATGAGACCGAGATGGCCCATTCCCAACAATATACCAGCTTTGACACCCTATACTACTCCCAAAACCAAAGAGCGGTTTTAAGAATTTCTTGCCACTAAAAACAACAACAAAAAATGCATGCGTTTAAAAATGGAACGTTCTAACAAAATATACTCACACATGCAAGGAATAAGAAATTTACAAGCCAACACAAGGTCATTATTTAATTTTTAATTAGGTTTCACCTAACAAGGAAAACTAAGTCTTCCTTCATCCATTTAACAAACCATCCGTTTAGAACACTCCATGGCTTAGAGAGCTTCGGCGGAAGACATGGTGAAAAGGAGAATCCGAGACCCCAGAATACATGGAACTCACTTGACTCTGCTCTCAAGTGATCTGATAAGCAAACGGCCTCGCTGGCTGCAGTCATCACTGATAATTTATTTCCAGGGTCTGACAACGACATGGCAATTCACTTTGCTGATGGAACATTCTTTATTTGGGTGGGATGCACACAGATACCAACATAACGAATGCCATTCTCGCAAGATAATAGACCAGAGAGAAGATGCGGGCCATCAAAACCGCTTCTCACCTATCAGAAGATGCCCTAACAACTGACAGTGTTTATCAAGTTCATGAGTCCTCCTTCCCTCTAGGCAAGGTTCCAGAGCCAACCCTTTCTTCACTGAGGTCATCGCCACACAGTTTGATATCCGTGCTGCCTGCATATTAGCAGTTAAAAAAAAAAGTCCTTACCTTTGCAATAGCTGATAGCAGTGTAACAGTAACAGAGACGAACCACCGGGCTGTCTGTGTTCTGTTAATTAACTAAGAGTCTCACTTTCACTGTCAGCAGGGGCTTCCTCAGATCCATACAATAACTCTTCTGATAATGAAGTATTCCCCTACTCCAGGACTATTTTGGAATCTCTAACTTGGGCCTTGTTTTTATTTCATTAAACTTTATTAATAGCTGACGAGGCCCCAGGATGAGAACAAATTAACCTCTGATTTAAACTCCTAAGAGAGTAAAGGGGAAGTCTCTGACAGGAAAAAGACTAAGAAGACAGGCCTTAATTCTTCACACCACTGCTGCATAGAAGGCAGAATCTGGCTGCATGCGAGGAAGGAATCCGCAGGAAGATCTGTGACCCATACCTGCTTCTTAGGGCTCCCGAAGTTGCACATGCAGAATGCGTCAAAGGAATGTAACATGTAAACGCACACTTGCGCCAAACTCCGTGTCTGCAAGGGCACCGCATACACAGGCCTTCTACTTCTTTGGGAAGAGTCAACTGAACAAACTCTTTGAACTTTGTCCTTGAAGCTGCTAAGCTACTTGCAGGTAGCCTTGCTCAATGGCTGGCCCTGGGTGAACAATGGGTGCTTGCTGAATATGGACAAAAACATGCCTCACAGTGTTTGCTGTGTCCAGACCTCATTCCCACTGTTTGCACATTATGCTCTGGCCTTTCTTCTGCTCCCCAGCCCTAGTCACTGCTGGTCCCCAACACTGCCTCTCCTGGCCATCTATCTTCAAACAGTCCTATGATCCACAACCCAACATCAGTTTTAACCAACAAGCTTTCTACAATTCCCAGCAAACTGTTCTATCCTTGGGTGTCCCTGGCCAGCCCTCAAGGCACGACTGTACTCTCATCCTCTTCATAGAGTCCTCAACTTGAATCAATACTGTTCACTTCTCCTGGGCCTCACGGGTCCTTCATAGCCTATATAGAACAGAGCACTTAACTGTTTTTCCTGTTACCCAGCAGAGCTATGAGCATCTGGAAGAGAAGAATAGCCTCTTGTCTTTCTCCGCTTCTCTCCCATCAGTGTGTAACATGGCCGCTTACTTTGGCTGAGTGATTATGATATATTTGTTGATGGTTTGGAGTGAGTAGTTTTGAAATCCAATGCACCAGTTTTTGTCTTTGGATGTGATGACCAATTTCAACCCAAATTGCTGTCTGAATCATAGTCTTTCTAGTCTCCTGAGGACACTGTCAGAACAATGGCAAGGGGAGTGACAACAGACACTGCCCAGCCTTATCAAAGACAAGCTTTAAAGGAGAAGTCCAGGACATCCTTGAGTAACTGACATAAAACCAACTTCTAAGAAAGAACAGGCTTGGTAACGTAACAGTTTATCCTCAATGGAAGGAGACAGAAGTGAGTGCATTTTGTTGAGAGGGGCTGTAGTTTTATTTTATTTTGGTGTCTGGGACTTGGCACATACTAAGTTACACTGTGCCACACTGCATCAGCCTGGAAACTGAACTCACCTACAGCTTTAGCCACCGAGCCCTTGGACAGCCCCGATTAATCATGAATCCTCCCAACTTCCATAAACCTGCTCTTATTTTGTACTTCCACATCCACAAGAAGAATATGCACTTTAGAAAGGCAGAACTACAGTGTGTTTCTAAGATGGTGCCCCCAAGCAAACCTAGAACAATGGTTCACTCGCGGCTGCCCTTCACATGAACTTCCGAGTTAGCTAACTTACTTCAAGGCAAGAGTTTGTCATGAGCTAAACAAGAAACACACACACACACACACACACATACGCACACATACATACACACACATACATACACACACATACACACACATACATACACATACATACACACACATACACACACATATACACACACACATACACACACATATACAGACACATACACACACATACACACACATACATACACACACATACATATACACATACATACATACACACAGAGACACACACATACACACACATATACACACACACATACACACACATATACAGACACATACACACACATACACACACATACATACACACACATACATATACACACACATACACATACACATACATACATACACACAGAGACACACACATACACACACATATACACACACATACACACATACACACACATACAGACAAACACATACAGACACATACACACATACACACACACATACATACACACACATATACACACACACATACATACACATACATACACACACACACACACACACACACACACACACACACACACACGTTCATGTAATGCCAACTAATGGGAAAAGGGCCTTGAAAAGAATCAGGGAGGGAGAATTTGGAGGAAGGAAAGTGAAGGAAGGTATGATATAACTGTAATTTCAAAACTCAAAGAAAGGTGTATATCCATGGACTGACCCTGGACTCTGACCTCATAGGTAGCAATGAATATCCTAGTAAGAGCACCAGTGGAAGGGGAAGCCCTGGGTCCTGCCAAGACTGAACCCCCAGTGAACGTGATTGTTGGGGGGAGGGCGGCAATGGGGGGAGGGCGGGGAGGGGAACACCCACAAAGAAGGGGAGGGGGAGGGATTAGGGGAATGTTTGCCCAGAAACCGGGAAAGGGAATAACATTCGAAATGTAAATAAGAAATACTCAAGTTAAAAAAAAAAAAGAAAGGTATATCCATGAAGGTTCAACTACAAGACATTTAAATCAAGACTGACAAGTAAGTATTAAACTATATATTCTACATAGTATAAATAAACCATATACTCTACACAAATGAGATGCTTCCAAGAGAAACACAAATTTACCAGGAAGATCTCATCCCCAACCTTGTCACACTTTAGGGCCAACATACCCTTGGGGACACTGTAACTTCAATGTGACTGCACTGCAGCTTCCTGTCTGGATACAGAATCCATTTAGACGTATGTGGTATCCAAGAGCAAGTCTTTCTTTAGTCTCTTAATGGCACTTTCCGATCACATGCATGATAAGGTATGTTCATCCTACCATGATTACTGCAAGAGTTAATAGTAAACCCCACTGCAGGCTACAGGTAGTTTACTTCTCCATAGCCATCATACATGCTGCAAGACCAGCAACTCCGAATGAGCGAGTTAGAAAGCGAGTAAGCCGCTTCATGAACGAGTATGAATACTTAATCCACTGTATGCAAAAGTCTCTAATTTTAAATGAGTCATTTCCTTTTGTCTTTGAGACCCGCTCATGTAGCCCAGGGTGGTCTCAAACTTGCTACATATCAGAAATACTGTCTCCACCTTCTCAGTGCTGGGAATGTACATGGGTGGCACCTTCTTGGTTTTAAATGAATCTTGAAAAAGATATTTTACTTTACTAAATCTCTGTCTTAGAAGCTGCCTGAGGTGAGAGGTGGGTAGCCACTGAAAGGAAAATTTTCAGTCCTGGCGGTATAGAGCAGTGGTAGAGAGCCCAGGCTTAGAATGAAAATTTACGTGGATTTGGCTCTAAACAAGCCCCTAAAATTCAATTTTCTGTTGTAAAGATGTGAGCTCTCATGTATACATGTAAGCTGGGTAGCAACTACCTTCAGAATATCCTTAATCTTCTACGACAGTAAAAAGACAATTGCAAAACACCTCATAAAGGTAAAAGGGACAGAAAACTTTTTAAAAAGTTAATTAGCTATTGATAACTATAGGTAAACTTCACAAACTCCTACATCTGCACATATATACTTGTGTGTGCACACAGCTACGTGTGCATGAGCACAGATACTTATATGTGCAGAGAGACAGACACACACACACACAGCATTCACACAATTGTGGACTTAGCCTCATATGCATTGCCCTTCCCCTGCCCATGCACATAGGCACACATAGACACAGCCTCACACACATAGCCTTTCATCTACACATAAACACAATCACACATGCAGCTTTTCACTTGTCCATGTACACGGCCTCGCACACACAGCCCCTTACCTAACCACATACAGCCTCTCACACAGCCCTTCACCTGTCCATGTACAGTCACACACAGCCCTTCACCTGTCCATGTACAGTCACACACAGCCCATTACCTGTCCATGTACAGTCACACACAGCCCATCACCTGTCCATGTACAATCACACACAGCCCATCACCTGTCCATGTACACAGTCACCCATGCGTGCCCTTCATCATGAAACTTAGCATCTCTACTCTATAAATGACACTGAACCATGATTTTAAATCTTGTCCACGCTTATTTAGGAACCAGTTATGGTTTCCAATTTTACAAAGAGTGGAATAGAAAAAAATAGAAAAATATAATCATAAATAAGTTGAAAGACATTTATTAAAGGACGATGCTCTCAGCACAGTAAAAACATACCCAAGCTGCCAGTTTTTAGAGCATGTTTTTTCAAAAAAAAAAAATCTTTCTATTTTGGACAAATAGGATTAAGCTTCTTAGACAATTCCTTGTTGTTTTGACTTCAACAATTTATGCAAATGAGATGTTAATTAGTGTAATTGTAACTTAAATTATGCTTGTGTAAACCTCTCCTTTGGAAGGAAAGTGTGGGAATCCACACAACTGGTATTTAAAGTAGCTGCACTAACTCACTTCTGAAAGCCCAGCATCGCAAGATCACTTTCATGTCTTTACAATTTGTTTTTATGAGGTGATAACATTTTTACAAATACCATCATTTTTGGTTTTTTATATTGTAAGTGACAGTCTGACATTTTACAACTGGCTTATTGAAAACAAGAATTGAGCACTCTTGCAGGAGCGGACATTAACTGCTGAATAGAGATTCAGATGCTAATGAGGTGAGAGGGGCTCCAGAAAGTTTTGATAAATGCTACACACACTCTAACTAGCTGTGAATGTGGGTTGACAAAGAGCATCTACACCAGGGTTCAATAAAATGTAACCCTTTAAATTAATCATACTGGCAGTATTTAATAGAATGCACAACAATCTCCTTTTCTGTTGGCCATAAAGCTGCAGAATGCGAGGTCTTCTCAAGTGAATGTTCCCACATTCCCACTCCACACCGCGACTTTCATTTGAGCGCCTACAGCTGTTTCAAAAGTACTTTACTGTAAATAGCAAAGGGTAAGCAGGTTTCGGGGCTGACTCTTTCACAACATGGAATGTAATCTTTTTCTTCTTCTTCTTTTTTAATGCCTAAATTCAAATAAAAACTCCTGAGTCAGAAGAAACACCAACATTTGAAGGCTGGATACAGACCTGGTGCACAGTAGGCTCTCAATAATGAGTTGTTGTCCTAGGAGAGATCTGGAAACTTATAAAAAGAAGAAAAACCATCTGCTTGTACAAGGGAAAAAAAATAAAAAAATAAATAAAAAATCAGGAAGTAAGACAAGTGGCGCTCGTCACGCCTGCAAAGTTAAAGATATCTGTCTGGGGTCTGGGGAAAACCACCTTAAAAATCCTTGTATCAAAGGACAATGGCTAACAGTTATGTCCCATCGAGTGAAACTGCACCGCGTACTGTCACGAATGTCGGTTGGACTCTACTTACTCCATTTTTCAGGCTCACTCCGATCAAACTCTACTGCAGGTCGGACGCCTACGGATTCCCACCGACTATGAAGGCAGGAGTCTCCTCTACGTCTCATAGCAAGAACATTAACGTGTTATTTCTTCTTAAAGTGACAATCCCTAATATCCTTTGTGGGGTTTGCCAATTTTGATCTTGGCAGGAAGTGGGAATCCGTGTACTCAGCAAGGCTGCGAGCTTGCTGGCTGTCAAGACCACGCCTCAGCCAGCGCCTGAGTGGTATTCCTGTCATTTCACCACAGTAAGAAACTTATCAGACTGACATATAAAGCCTCCGAAAGTGGTGAATTATGCCAAAATGCAGACTCACGTACCCACCACCTAAATTTCATCTTCATAACTCCTGTAATTATTCCCTCAATTACATAGAAAGATTGTCGTTACAAATTTACAAAGCCTTTAAGGGGGGGGTAGTTATGACGCAAATAAAATAACCTTAGGTTAAAAGACAACCAGACTTTTGAAAGCATAAGGTTATCTACTGATACATGAAGTATACATTTTATTGACATATTTGCCTGCAGATATTGTGTATTTTAAAATAAATCATTTAATGCTCATGTGATCTATACATTTCCAAGTCAGCAAATGAATCAGTTCTTAGCATGCTGCATAAAAAAATATGTCACCCCTACCCTGACTTTTTAAGGTTAAAAATTCCCACTTTTGAAAAACGAACTGGTGGAGAAATGTGTGCTGCGGTTTAGAAATGGCCATTTAGTCAAACTGCATACCTGTGCTGTGTCAGCGAAGGCAGAGGCATCTTTCTGCACTGCTCTAATGGACAGCAATTGAATTTAATTAACAAAACTCCTTTGACTTAGCTCATACTGTGCTGAATGTAATGGAATCCTCTCCGCTACTTGGTCTTTTTCCTTTTCTATTTTTTTTCTCTCTTTCTCTTTCAACTAAAGAATGCCCTTAACTGCCATTGGCTTTAAGAATATTAAAGGCTATACACTGTACCTAAAAAGATATATAGTACAGTCATCTTCTGTCCCATGACTTAAATTTAGTTACTAAGTCATGTAACGTAAAATAATTTAAAAGATACTTTGATAGTGATACTGAGTATAGATTCAATTACCACAATATCTCCATTAAAGGCACTTTTATAGCATGAATAAAATGCAAATCCCTTCTGTGGATCAATATCAGAATATAATTCTATTCTGCCTCCTAGAAAAGGAAGTTACCCAGCATAAATTATCTTCATGTGAAAACGGTTAAAAGGCACTCCTTTTAATCCCAATATATTAACATGGTACTTTTGGTAGGATGCCACTTTAAAACTAAATTCCAGCAATTCTGGATGTACCCATTCACAGGAAACCCATTTGCTATCATCTTCTTACTTACTCAAATGTCTGCCCAACACTAAATTCAGAGAGACATTTCAAATAAGCAAATAATGTCTTCCCAATAAAATCAAGAACAAACATTTGTTTTTTTTTTTCTTCAAACGTTCCTGAGCTATCTGAGTCAATATTAGCACCCTGCCTGCCTTTTGCCTGGCTGGGCACTCTGACACAACTTCCTATGATTGATTAGCATGCTATCTCTGGATCTTTGACTTTGAACCATAACCTTTTTTGTGAGCAATGACAGTTGGGACCTACCATTTGCCATCTGTAGAGATGGAGGGGGTAAGGCACTTCTTGTGCATTAATCACCTAATTAAGAAGAGACTTAAACGAAACACTAAAGCACAATAAAGCCCTAGCTGCTTAATCACTTTCTACGGTTAACGGGCATCTTCCTGCAATCAGTTTGCAAGATGGGCATTATCCATTTAAGTTTTAACAAAAAATTCCAGGACAGAGGGGAGAAGGAAGATTCATCCCAACCAGACATTCCAACTTGTGAGAAGTGGTACTGCATCTCAAAGCAAACCTTGAGAGCCTGGGGCCTACACGATGACTCAGTGGATAAAGGGGTTTGCCTCCGAGCCTCACGGGTTAAGTTGATGCCCAAAATCCACATAGTGAAAGAAATAAAGTGACTCCCTCGAACTGTCCAGACCTCCATACGTGTGCCCCACACATGCACATCTGATAGCTAAATAAATGTAAATTGTAAGCATTTTATCAAAACCTTCAGAGGCTGGTGCATACAACAGGGTATCAAAGCCTCTCGAGGGTATCAAAGCATAATGTGTCCCTCTCCACTGACTCCCTAAGATGATTACCATGAGGAATGAACCTTACTACAAAATGTTGGATGACTATACTCTTAAAGATGTCACTCCCCATTAATAGATACAACCATAGTCTTTCCACATAACACAGTGTGATGGAAAACACAATTTTACTGCTGGTTACACACCACTCTGCATCACCATCCTCAGAAATAGGGTGATCAACAGAGCAGGTAAGGCTGTACTCTTTTTCGAAATAAAAAAAAAATTGACAGTAAAGGTAATATTTAAGTTGTAAAGAATCGACTTGTATTATTCGTGGCTTAAAAAAAAAAGAATACATGGTATGTCAAGAAAAAAAGTCAAAGGTCCTCACCCTTACAGGTAAACTTCCCAGCACCACCCTGGGAAGGCTGCACAGCGAGTGTACATGAGAGGCGAGTCAACGTGAACAGACACTGAAGAGTAGACACAAAAATGGCACTTACTTCATGAGGTATAGCTATCCACACAGAGAACACCAAAGAGTGTCAAGCTGTAACACTGGCTAAACTGTATAACCAGAGCTAGATCACCACACAAAACTAAACTGCTGTTCCATACCAGAAACCAAGGGAGAACATGAGCTGAAAACACAGGTGACACACGTCATATCCCTGAAAGTCTCTAGGTCTGGATGAAAAATAATCCAATGTAATTATACAAGACCAAGGTACAGGAAAGGCATACCATATCCATAGATAGGATCTGATAGCTGTTGCTGTTGCTGTTCATGTCCTTTCCCCTCACCGATAGAGTTAAACTATGTCTAAGCAAAGTCCTCACGGGATCTTTCTTGAAACCTGCCCAGATGATCGTGTAATAGAGCCATAAAGGGCTGAGGACAGTGAGAGGCATTTGTGGAAAACAGAAATGTGGATTTGCTGTGTCATCAAGTGCCTCATAACTGGAGCACTGTGACAGTAAAATAAAATAGATTAATCGGGACAGGATAGATAATTTGGGAACATGCCACATGCATGTGGAAGCTATACGAGTTCCAAGAGTGGCATCAAAGGGCATTTGAGCACCAGAAACACTGTTTCGTAATTGGAGCATTATGAACTGCTTCTTCATTAGGGAAAAGTGAGAATGAGTCCTACCTCCTGAAACCCACGAAATAAATTCCCGTGCAATACACGCTTGGATACAATAAACATAAATGTGTATAAAAAATACCACATGAAACCAAGATCATGTTTAACAAATGATCCGAAAGCTTCGCTTGATTAAACTTTCGGTATTTTACTCAGCAAAGGTAACCTGAAGAAAATAGAAGGCGAGGCACACATTGTGAAGAGGTCTTTGCAACCGCAGAGCTGTGGGAGGGTTAGAACTCAGGGCTAGCGGGCTTCTGCACAGCACAGAGAGACAGACTGCAAAGCAGAGCAACATGATAAGAGGTAAGAAGACTTATTTCACAGATAAGGAAGGGAGCATGTTCCCACAAATATAAGGGCTCGATCTTACCATTAACCAAATTAGAAATGCAGGCTAGCACAGAGAGGCATGTGGCATAGCCTCTAGTTAGGAGAAAAACAAAAATGATGAATATAGGAGAAAAGGCAGAGATCAACACAGCCTTTGGTGCCCTGCTACTGCTGAAGGGCACAAATGTGTAACTAGTTAGCATGATAAAATATCACTCTTCTTAAAAGACTTAACACTTACACCCTTGTGACCGAACAGTTCTACTCCTAGGCACAACGGGCATGGATCCTAAGGAATTAGGAAGAGTCTGTAATTCCATTACAAATGGAATACTATACAGCAGTGTACTACAACATAGGAAGCAACACTAGAAACAATTTTGAGGGGAGGAAAGGCACTTTGGCATAAATGTTTGTGTATATTATTTATCTATCTATACGTATCTAATTTATAAAACTTAAAACAGGTGAACTTAAAACAATATATTTAGCATATAAATATGTAACATCTATTTTTAGAGAAAGGCAATTAGAAATGCAAAATTCAGAATAATGGGTGGGCTCTTCAGAGTGCTGAGACAGGAGAATGGGCAAATGAACGGAAGGCCCAGGTTCTGATCTCATCTCTGGAGGGGGCAGGCCCACAGGACTTCACTCTGCTGTGACCTACATGCCCCCAAATAAATAAGAACTCAAATTAGTAATGCTTATTAAAATGAAAATATTCCTCGTAATGGTCTACCTGGAACTTCCCAGAAACAAGGTTTAAAGGAAGTACACCGAGACTCGGATTTCTATTTTGACGGTTTTAAGTAATTCTATCCTTTTTTTTTTCTCAAAGGAATATAGTAAGAGTCAAGTTAGAAAAAAATCTTCATTCATTTTTACTTGACTGACCTGAAGTAATTATATGTCAAATCCAATCAAAGCTCTCCGTGCCAACAAGGGTACAGAGATGAAGTGGTAACCTCAGCCAAGTCAGATACAAACATGATAATCCACCCCGTCTTTAAATAGACCTCTTTACACCCTCGGGTTTAGTTCAAAATAAGCTTGTATCCTCAGGAAGAGGGCAAGAAAAGATGAACAAGGCCTGCTGGAAAGGTTGGGCAGCCTGTGTTTATTTGTTAAATGTGTGTCTCTATTTCTGCATATACATATATAAAACACATTATCCACGTTATATCTTCTTATATGTGTGTGGTATGAAGAAATCAACAAAGTTTTGTGGACTGACAGAAGAAGGATGAAGAGTCCAAAACACGTGCCCTGTGACAGTACTCTGTATAAATAATAATGAACACAGTTCCTGTGTCCACACTCCTAGCTGAAGGCGGCCACAGTGAGATCCCTTGAGCCCAGGATTCCCAGGCCAGCCTGGGAAGCACAGAGATATAATCTCAAAGAAAAGAAGATCCAGTTATAGAGATGAGACTCTAGAAACATGCTCAAAACGTTTTTAATTCAGGGGACACGACTAGCATGTGGTGGCCAAAGACTCATCTTGTTATTGAGGTGTCTCCTCCTTTATTGTTACAAACTCAGTCAGACCTTCAGCACAGTAGGTGTGGTATGGGTATAGGGACGAACTTCTCTCAAAGATCTACATTTACCAGCAATGATTTATGGAGAAACAGAAATAGAGCCGTGTGTAAATCCTACTTGGCCAGGATGAAGGTGATCCTAGTGTCTCGGACTGGAGAATGAAGGGATGAGACGAGGTAGCATTTCACAGATAAGCTTTACAGGGGGCAACACAGAATCACTGTCTGCTAGGCAAGATGCCTGTGCCTCTAAGCATACGCCTCACACTGGAGATGGCCTGCCAGCCACTGCGGACAAAAGGGCTAACAGGACCAGGAAGGCCAAGCCTCTGTCAGCCACACCAGGTGACACGGAACCACTTTCCCGGGTGGTGCATTTCCAGTAGGTATCATGCCACCGATCAGAACACTTGAAGGAATAAAAGCCAGTTAGCGTGTTTCCTAATTCAAAGTGTAAGTGTGAAACATAATTTTGACTAAATTTTAAGAGCTAAAATAAAGGTATTCTTACCTTCAATGACTGATTAGGAAGGAGCCTTCTTTCCTGACATTTCAAGATAGTTTTAAAATTTGTCTTATGAAAATCTGCAAGCAAGTGGCTTGTGCCCTTCACCTGAATTGCACACTTATACACCTTAAATTGTATATACGCCCAGGGGATAAGACCTCCCATGCAGCTCTGAGGGCAAATGAAAACCCAATCACTCTCTTCCTTCTGTCAGCACTTCGTGTGTATCTATTGACCATGAAAGGAGGGTTGGAACCTGGTCTTAGAATTTTCTGAGAGCAAATACTTTCTCACAGTCTTCAAGTAACTTTAACTTTCATATACTAAACTTTTCTCAACATTTTTAAGGCTCTATCTTTAAAATAATAAAGTACCATTTTGACAAAATGTTTCCACTGTCCTGTGCTAAAATCAGGAGGAGATTTTGAATAAAAGGCGGTAAAGACAGAAACACTTTCTGGGGAAGTCTACACTGGAGTGGCTTTGATATGAGTGTGTTAAAGAATGAAATCATGAATGCGTGTGTCGGAGTTATGTTGGGCTGGTTTCTGTTTCCCTTCTAGAAGTTTATGTTACCTATAATCAACAAGTCCTCAATTAAGCAAAGAAGGTCTGCATGTGTCTGTGCATTTTGGAGCTAATGAGATTGTTTTTTTTTTTTTTTTTTGGTTTTTTTTTTTTTTTTTTTTTTTTTTTTTTTTTGGAGCTGGGGACCGAACCCAGGGCCTTGCGCTTCCTAGGTAAGCGCTCTACCACTGAGCTAAATCCCCAGCCCCTAATGAGATTGTTTTAATAGTTTTCATGAGAGTAGAGCTTTAGATTTGAGACAGAAATGTTAGGAGCTCAGCCCTGTACATATGACCTTGAGTGTGATCTTTAACTTGTGTATGGCTGCCTGTGGCATCTCCTGACTTTGGATAAGCGAACACTCCATCTCGAAATCTACGAACCTGCAAATACTTGCCAGAGAGAAGCAGTGAGTGACACACCTTTCCCTCTGGACCAAGACAAAATATGATTCAACACCGGCAAAACAGTGTTGATTGAGCACTTTAAGGGAAAGCACTCCATTTTTAAGATATAGAGAACCTAAACATTCCGTAGCATAGCCTTTACCTCACCCCTGTCTGTCAAGTGTACTTCACGAACGTGGGTGTGAGTAAACACCCGATGCTGAAGACAGGCTTTCCTCATGGCTGAGCTGAGGTAGCATACATTGCTCCATCCCCCACACGGCTGAAAGTTGAGAACAGGATCATAGGGGAAAAAAAGCCTGGATAATTTTTAATAAATAATTCTAACCTCTAAATTCAGAATTTAATTATAATTATACACAGTAGCTCCTTTGGGCTATAATGAAACTAGACTTAGGTGAAGAAACAACTATTGATTTACATGGATGAGAAGAGAGGAACAATTCTCACCTAGGTACCCAATACTGTTTCACTTATTTGTTTACAATACTGTCTAACCCAGGACCCCAATCCTTACTCCCACTTTTAAAATTCTGATAACAAGCATCTCAATTTCATTTTGCTCCAACAAAAGTCTCCTCTTGGTCATTAGTCACTAGTCGAACAAAGATAGTGACATATACACACTAAACACCAGGTCCTGCGCTGTCCTACATGGGGGAATCCGAAACAACACAAGCCTGTCCCTGCCCAGAAAGAAAGCACAGCCCAATTTGGAAGATCTGGAAGACAGTTTTATCACGATACAGGATGTGACACTGGGGTATTAACATAGGGCTTGTGGATGTCCTTGGATACAATGGAAAAGTTCCTTAGCTCAAGTTGGGATGAAAAGAACGCTTCCTTGAGGAAATAAGAACACAGAGTCTTAATAACATTAGCCAAGTAAAGGGGGGGGGGCTGGCACATGAGAAACAAAAGCATGCATGGATAGGTTGCAATTGAAGTTTCATGGGTAGAAGCCTACGGCAGGAAGGAAGGCAAGGAGGCCCTGTGTGCTCCATACACAGAATCCTTATTCCTGTTTTCCCATATGCCTTCTCTGATTTCGAGGAGAGTTGGGTTCAACAGTTAACTCTGAAAGGTCATTTTCCCCACCTTACTCAGCTGAATCAGTCAAATTCCAGTTAGTATTTAAATACTGTGTCTGTTATCCTGCTTACAAATGGACTACATAGTAACAGCACCATTAAAGGGGGTCTTGTCTCAGGCACAAGCCAGTCTTCAACACTGAGTTCCTTAAACCTTAAAATGCTCTCCAACCCCAACTCCTCCCTCCCGAAGTTCAAAGAATCAAAGATCCTTTGGTTACTGAAATATCATCCTGGTGGGAATATGCAGATGGGGATTAACTCCAATTTCTAAGACAAGCTTTGCTTTTTCCAGATGTTGGGCGGAGCTTTCAAAAGAGAATAATAGTCTGAAACAGTTTCCTTCTAATGACTTGAAACCAGAAAGGGTGGTAATGGCATTATTACAAAGTCAGTTTCGACTTGAATATACTTATTTAGAAATACATAATGTTAGGACATTAGTGGAGATTGTCTGTCATTATCCAATGTTACCGGTACCACATGAGATGAGATAGGACATGACAATAAAACTATAATGCTTCCCAGCATTAGAAAACAAACAAACAAAACAAAACAAAAAACAAACAAACAAACAAAAAAAGGAAGCGGGGAGAGACAGAGGGTAAGATTCTAAAGATTAGGGGGCAAAAACAGATTTTCAAAATTTAAAAACTTTCATTATTTGGAAATAAGATATCTCGTAAGTAAAGGATATGCAAAATATTGCTAAGACCATCAGGCACCCTCTGGCATTTGTATATACAGGTTATCTAATCTGAAGGCGATGTGGTTTTCTTCTCCCTGGAGGATCTGAACTGCTAACATCCCATGGACTGTATCAAGTTTGCTTCACTTCTCTTGCTGACTGTTAAACAAAGAGCCACGTCTTGGGTTTCATGACGTCCCACATGTTCCTGAGACTAATCCCCACCCATTTTTATTTACAGTGCTCCGAAGGACAAGTTTCTATGACAATCCCGTGCCATTTTGTAAGTGTCGTGCGCCGCATTTCCTGGGTTTTGAACCTAGTTGTAGGGCAAGTATTTGTTCTATGATTTATACAGAGAGAAGAAGCACACAGAGCAGTGGTGGTACAAACAGATTTCACTTTCAGATTAAACAACAAGCAAATAAAACAGGAAAACAAACCCCAGCATTCGTTATTGGGACCAGCATATTCCTGCTGTTCTTTCGTTACCTCATAGATGAGTCCTGAAGCCTTTCTCCTATTTCTTATCACTATCTACACACACGTTCCCACAGACCCGCCAGCCACCCCACCGCCACACTGACACGCATGGTCACAGTGGCCCTGGGTGCTCTCTATGCCAACAAGCGCAACCTGCACCTGCCATCTCTTAACAGCTCGACACCCCTGGCCACCTCAGACCCACCTCAGTGTGGGAGTCTCGCCATGGCTGACTTTCAGAGAGGGAGCGCAATTAGGATCTAGGATCATAGGAGGCTGCACCGCCGAAATCTGGCCATGTTTTAGGAACCGCCACCGACTGCCAAATGAATTCCCCACAGCTTGCTCTCCAAGACTTCCCTTCCTTTCTGTTTCCCACTCTAGTCCTCCCCATGTTTTGTTTTCCTGTAACTCTATGTGTTTCATACTTCATCATCACAAGGAAGATGTCTAAGAAAGAAAGAAAGGAAGAGAGAGAGAGAGAGAGAGAGAGAGAGAAGAAAGAAAGAAAGAAAGAAAGGAAGGAAGGAAGGAAGGAAGGAAGAAAGAAAGAAAGAAAGAAAGAAAGAGAGAGAGAGAAGAAAGAGAGAGGGGGAAGGTGGGAAGAGAAAGAAAAAAGAAGAAAGCAAGAACAGAAAGAGAAAGGAAGGAAGGAAGGAAGGAAGGAAGGAAGGAAGGAAGGAAGGAAGGAAGGTAGGTAGGTAGGTAGGTTGGTTCTGTGTCTCAGTGTTAAGTGGCTTCCTTTAGAGAAAACATCATAGCAGTCATCGTCTAAGTAACTGAAAGCTTGGGCTCCCCTTTCCACGTCTGGACTTTTGGAACATTTACACAGACATTTCTGATTCAAATAACATAATAGAACACATAGGAGAAACACAGTCAAATGTTACAACCCTCCATGTGCAGCAATTATCTTTTTTTTTTTAAGAGCAACACAGGGGTCAATGAGATAGCTCAGCTGCTAACGGTGCTCACCCAGATCACTCAGGTGAGCCGAGCTCCTTCCCTGAAACCCACATGAAGGTGGGAAGAGCAAAGTGACTCCAGGAGTCGTTCTTCTCATTCGTTCATTCATTCATTCGTTCATTCATATTCTCTCTCTCTCTCTCTCCACACACACACACACACACACACACACACACACAGGTATATACATATACATACCATGACATGCACCCTCCTTTCACATCCTTATCATGCAAACATAGACGTATGCACTCAGATTTTCTTTTAAATTAAAACAACTGGTTCTACAAATATTTAAAGACTCCACACAGTCTATTAATTATCAAGACCCTAGATTTTGATTAATTATCAAAATCTTTGAAATCCAAAGAGATTTCACCTAAGATAAGTAAGTCGTCTCATCGCATCTTCTTCTATCTTGGGAACCTAGCACCATGTAGAGACCGTAAGAACTGAAAATATGTTTGATGACTCAACGGCCAGCGCCATGGCAGAATCTGTCAAGAGAGGCAGCCAAACTGACCTCACTGGCCAGAATCGGCCAGAGCGTCCCCGTGATGCAGCTGCTGTCTGATTCACACAGCATCCTCCATCACAGAACTTCTTGGAAGCAGGAACTTCAACTCTCTGCCTACAAACTAAAGGCCTCTGAGTTTTCTTCAAGGTAAGAAAACAAAATGAACACCAACACAGGCAACATTCTGAATGGTTTTTTTTACTACATTTTTAAGCTTTTAAATAAACAATGGATTTCAAGATTATCTTGAGAGTCCTAGAGAACATTTTTGTTTTGTTTTGTTTTGTTTTTTATACTACCATAAATTCAGAAGCCCGGCTTAGAACTTAACGTGTTGTCAATATCTCAGAGATAAAAAAGAAGGTACGGAAGAGCAATCGACTAACCACCATACACGGGCCAAGTTCCTCAACCCGCTTCCTACTACATATAGGCAATCACAAGAACTCTTCACCTCAAATGTTAAGGTTTATGTGGAGAGCTAGGAAGATACTACATAAGAAAATACAAATAAATATTGCATCTTAGGAACAGAAGCATGGGGCCTGAGAGACTTGTCTCTGTTCTTTCCTAACCGTCTGGCTTGAGTGTGTTCTGCCCCTGTTGCCTGACAAGGGCAGTCACTCACAGTCTCCTGAGCACATCTACCCTCCGACGAAAACATGAACAATTCTCCCAAACTGGAAGTCAGAAAGGAAACTACGGAAAGACAAACAAGCTCGTGTAAAATCAAAGAAACCTGTATCCAGGATGGATAAAACTTCACATAACCATGGTACCCGGATGCACAAACCTCTCTGGCTGCCCCGTGTTTTGAGTCTCTCAAGGAAGGCTCTACAGCAAAGCACGATGGTGAGCGAGAGCCTGCGTGCTGGCTTGTAAACTGAGTGAGTGCGGAGTAGAGAGCCCAGGTGGAATCCGTGTGGCTGTCTAATCTGGCTCTCTACCCTCTGCCTGCTCCACCAGTCAGCTGTCTGAGGACCCTGCAGTACTCACTTGTCACCCTCCACCCAGCCACCTCCCAAGCGCGACTGGCAATGAAGCCAAAGCTAGGCACGGCCAGTCTCTACGGAGAAAAACTCAAAATGTCTCCCTTTGAAGAATCACAAAGCTTTTTGTTTGAAACTTCTGACCTTTCTAGAGAAACAGTCACTGTAATTTAGAAATGTAGGTGGGAAAAGTACAAAGCATACCATTTATCTGCGGTGGGTGTTTTCCTCCTTTCTGAGATGAGGGACACACACTGTAAGAACAATTATTTCTTTAACTGTAACATTTCAGCTTGAAAAATTCTCACAAAAATATGTATATATATACATATACATACACACATATATGTACATACACATATATATGTTATATGGATATAACTTTACATATAATATATATTCTGAGCTTGGTAAGATACTATATTTTTTAAATTATTACCCCTGCCTCATTTGATTGAAGCTCTAAAGCCATTAAAAAGTTCAAAACATAAAATATAATTCGTGAAAATTTTTAAAAGTGGTGACTGTTTGCAATTTGCCATTATTGTGTGCGTGCGTGCGCGTGTACATGACCATGACATGCAGGAGCACATTGCTGTGGCATGGGTGTAGAGGTCAGGGGACAACTTGTGGAGTTAGTTCTCCATGAATGTTCCAGGGATCGAAGACAGGTCACCAGACTTTGAGCCACCTGCGGTGACTGTCTTTCCTTGCAGACACACATGGCAATGCTGCCCTGTCGCACAGCACACAGCAACATTATACAGACTTCACTGTTCGAAGTTACGGGAAACTACAATACAAAACAAAAACCTTTCTACCGTTTGCAAAAGGAGAAGGGGGGCCGACTAAATGGATCCAGCAGCAGTTTCAGGAACTCACTAATCTCAGATGACACACTCCCACCCAAAGGTCCTTGTCACAGTCCTACAAAGACACACACATTGCTCCTGCAAACAAACTGTGGCCAAATCCTCACCTAGAATCCTCGGTCAAGCATTTTAGTTTTAAATAACTGCAATATTGCAAACATACCCTTAAGTCCATCATTTCCCATGGACGAAAATCTGAAAAACATACTATGAAAACCACTAGCAGATGGCAGACTCCATGACCAAGTCTTCAGTCCTAGTATTCATGAGGCAGAGGCAGGTAGATCTGAGTTCCAGACTAGTCTAGTCTACAGAGCCAGTTCTAGGACAGCCAGGACACAAAGAAACCGTGTCTCAAAAAAACAAAAAACAAACAAACAGAAAACCAATAAAAGCATCAGCAGAAAGGATATCTGTGATGTTTAATGCTAATGTGCTATTACAACAGAGCCCACACAATGGTGCAATGGTGAGCTTCCCACACTCCCTGACATGCTCCACAATGGCCCAGGGAAGGGCGCCAGCTCACTTCAACTCTTCGGTCCTGTCGATGGCCCTCTTTTAACCTGGCTTCTTCTGCAGTCAACACTTTCATAAAACTGGATGAGAGTTTGCCACACTTTCATGTCAGCTCCTCTGCAAGTCAATAGAAGATTTCAAACTGACAATATGGAATCCTGTATGCACAATAATCGTTTTGTGCAGGGAGCTTAAAATTAGGTAAGTAATCCCTTTAAGATTAAAATATACCTAACTGCGAATGCCTCCAGCAGGAAAGGGAACCCACAGGTCGACACAGGTGAGATGGCTTCAGATTTCTGATACTAAGAAATTTGTCTCCGATTTTGGAAAGATAGCAAATACTGACATTGGTACTTGCTGGCAAATACCTTTCCCTACCAACTATTCCTACCCAGAACAGGCTGTGTGACTTACTGTAGATACCTTGTCCAACAGCATGGCCGTGTGCTACCCAGTCCCGGGCTAGCAAGACTGCAGAACAAAATAAAGTCACCCAGACAACAGCGATCAAGAACAGTAACCTAACCTGCCAAGTGCTTCAGTTTCACAGAATTCTCTAACAGACCCCCTCTCTCTTCCTTGAACTTTTGAGAGAGGACCTAGTTCTATAGCCCAAGCTAGCAATCCTCCTGCCTCACCCTGAAGAATGCCGAGATAACGTGACTGCTTTCCGATGCCCAGCTTAGAGTATTTCAAGCTCAGTATGATGGCGCACGCTTTTAAGTCCAGCACTAGGGAGTCAGAGGCAGGCGGATCTCCGTGAGTTCAGCCTTGCAGAAATCAACAAGTTCTGGGCCAGTAGGGGCTACACAGTGAGACCCTGTCTCTTAGGGGGGAAAGGGTGATATTTCTGTTTTATTTAATAAAAGTTCAAGTCAGCAACATGAGAAGAATTAATACGTACAAAGAACCAGTGTGGTATGAATCGTAGTGATGGGTCTTTTTTACCCTACTTCCAGTGGTTTTACCTTGCAATCATTAAGAACTAATCCTGTCTGAGCATGGCAGCGCACACCTTTTAATCCCCTGGTCTACAGAGCGAGTTCCAGGACAGCCAGAGCTGCACAGAGAAACCCTGTCTCAAAAGAGTGTCCTCTGAGCCTGAAGAATAAACCTTGTATAAAGCTTCAAAAATCAAAATAAGGGCACTAAAATCAGTCATTTCTGTCTTCATAGTTTTCTGTTTTAATTTTTAAAATTAAAGTAATAAAAATTAAAGTAATAAATTTGGAACATGAGTTTTGCTTTCTTTTATATTATTGACGTAAAACCAAAGGCAAATTTCAAAGCAAAGCAATTTTTTTAATTTTAAAATTAAATCATTATAGATTTAAAATATTATTCCCTGCACATATATAAGTATATCAAGATTGCACATAAATATGTTAAAATTAATTTTTAGGTAATATTTGGTTTAATAGTCAGTGTCACCTGAAAGTATCTAGAATTCATTAATCTGAGTCTTTAGAATTATTTTAAACCTGTTTCAAACACATTTATTCACTTCACCATTCTAAAAGTAATAAGTCACTCCAGAATTTTGACCCTAACACTGACAAGAGACCATTTTTCTCCTAACCAACTTGGTCTCTTTTATGGCTAAGATTGAACTGTCGAGAAAAATATCTCCACAGAAAGGTTTAGATTTTGACAGTTTGGCTGTGTTACCCTGCTTAAATGGAGCCCGTTACAAAAACGCAAGTTATGAAGATGGTCTAAGGTGGGTGTAGATGGCTTTTAAAACAATTGGTTTCCAGTCAGCAGACCTGCCTGGATGTCACTATGAGTAGCAAGCGATGGTGCTGCAGGCTGCTCTCCTTAGTTTGTCACTTACAATGCCAATGTGAGGAAAGAGTTAAAGAGGAAAAGAAAAGAAAGGGCGAGCAAAGGGCGAGCATTGGGAGTAGTCTGAGGTAGGCCTCTAGCCTAGCAAGGTGGAGGTACCCAGCATTGGGAAAATAAAACAGAGTTTAAGAGAGCAAGCTAAGTATAAGGTGAGCTCAGTATAGTGTTGGCCGTGGCTCACACAAGCTTGGCTGTTCCTTTCCTTCAGGTTCCATATCTGTCACTCTCAGCTGATGTGGGCCGCAAATATCTACGACCAGTTCAGGTGTTTGAAAGACATAAAAATACGTAAGAGTCAACGTAAACTTCTCAAAGATGTAATTCTCCTTCAATTCATAGTCACCATGGCCCTCCCTAATCATTGTCGAGTTAGCAATGTGTTGCACAGCTCAAAGAAGACCAAAAAGTGACAAGGCACATGGACCGGAAGGGCTTCTTTTTCTTTCTTTTCTTTTTTTTTTGTCCTCTGTAGCTTCTTTTGCAAGCAGAACAGCAAGCGTGTTTTCTGCTGTGGAGTTGCTGCCTTTACCATTTGCTGGACTTATCATTCTTTGCTTCCAAGCCCATGTTTATTTAACTAGAACAGTGACGGGAGGACTGATTCCATTAGCTAAAACACTGCAGTAACCATAACAAAAAATGAATGTGTTCTCCAATATGGGGTGTGGGAGACAAAAGGGAAACGTCACTTCTATTTAAGTAGAAGTGAGAAAACCCTGTCGAGCTCAGAGACATCGGAGTCTGGATCTATAACGTGTGGGCTGCCATTACATCAGAGAGAGAGAGAGAGAGAGCCTGAAAGTGGCCAGCCGGCACTGTGCGTTACATGATGCAAGTCAACAGAGACCAGAAGAATGTCCACAGCATCCTTGCCAAGCTGTGACTCCTAGAGCCCCTCGCTGGAAGCCAAAACTTCAGAAGTCTTTGTGAAACGTTTCTTTCTAAAGTTTTGAACTGAACCTTCTGAAGCTACAAGTAGCATTTTTGTCTCAAATTAATTATACAAAAGAAAAAAAGTAGTAGTGTGCATGATAAATTTCTTCATTGGACATCCTCCTGCCTGAGATCGTCTATAATCGTTGCATAGGCCAAAACACCTTCAGCGTATATCCACTTGCAATTAAGTCTATGGTTTTACATTTCCCTTAACAATGCACGCCTGTTTATACAAACTTCTCCTCCTCCACCTGGCTTCCTTCTCTTCTCCCCCATCCCACGAGAGTTTACAATTTATAATATCTTTAAACATAAGTTCTCACTTCTAAATAACAATAGAGAAATTACCAGAGGAATAGTACAAAACTAGATTTTTGCACGTTTGTTAAACTGAATTTGCATTTTTTCCTTCTCTTGTAATCCTCAGTATTACTTCAACAATCTATATTGACATTTAGGAGCAGTTGCTTCTGTGAGAGATTTTTAAAACCGGACAGGCTGTTCTGTATCCCCTGGAAGCAACTCCAGGCCCTAACCCAGTCCTACTGTGTACAGAAATGACCACAACAAAAGCTGTGGTTTCTCCCACACTAGCCTTAAATAGGTTTAAATTAATGCTATTCATCACTGGGTGGGAAGGAAGACAGGCAAACCATGCCAATAGCATTGGGAAATTTTCTAACCAACACAGTCAAACCTCTTAGCCATAAACAAACTGACCTCCACTGAAAGGCTTCCTCCCAACCAACTTTTGCTCCCTGTTACTTGTGAGAGCTCTGCCTTTGAACTTTCATCGTTTTAACTATCTTCTAAGCACTGGATTTTGTTACTACATTCAAGGAAAAGGATATTGTTACTATCCTCAAGTTACTGCTGACCCCACTTAAAGCTCTAAATGTCATATTTAACCTCATTTGTTGGTTCTTAAAACTATCTTTATGGAATTAAGAGATAAAACTGTATACATGTATCAATAATTTACACTATATTAATAAAAGGAAAATTTACCATGAATTTAGCTGAAGGTCAGGATTGGAATTTGGGATACAGGAAAGGTCTCTCTTAATTTTAAGCATTGCCATATATTAATTAGTCTTATCCCTTCATTTTCCAAACATTCTTTATCACCACAAATCAAAGGAGCTGTGTGCACAAGTTTCTGCTTGGGAGTTAAGCTTCTTACGAAGTTTAATTATATATGTACAGCCTTAGTCTTGGATATAAACACACATTCATATCACATATACACATATACGTGCCAGCAGAGCATTCTGAATATGTTAGAAATGCAAAACCCCCTCTAACAAATGTGCTAAGTCACCTAAAAGATAGTGCATTGTAAAAAAACTAATTTGACATAGAATCATAAAATATAACAAAATAATATGACTTGTTTATAATGTTTAAAATTATTTTATGTGCACTATAACCTCATGTTTAATGATTCCACACTTAAAAATAGCATCTTCTGAACACTACTGAAATCATTGCTACTGCTTAAGCAGCACTCCGAGTGCAGCCTGAGTGTGCACACATGCACACAAAGCACACACTCACAGGCACTCCCCATCCTACACCTGCTCTCAAGCAGTAGGAAGTGAATTCTCAATCTGTCAACATAACCATCTGGTCTATCTGCATATCATGGTTTTTCTCTAGTACTATATGAAGGAATGGCAGTCACGAGGCCAAAATAAAACCAACATGCACCTGAATGGGAATAGCTCCTCTAGGGGCTTAAACAGAAACACGTGGCTCATCATAGGCAAACTTGCAGAGTTCCAACTTAAAATGAGTGCTATTGAGAGCATAACCAAAGGAACAGTTCCGTACAGGGGACGTGGTGATGAAAATCCGGCCCTGCAGGTTACAGGATGGGTACCAAGCTGCTGGGATACTGAAACTGCTCTTCCTGTGAGGGCGGAAACAGACCAACCGGTCGCCATTGTTCTGAAAGGTTCCACTGCACAAGTGTTCACTTTCCGTCTTAAAACTCACACACACTTGCACTGCCACTGGGACAGCATCGGTTCCTTTGTCTCTGGCTAATTAGCAGTTGGAGCAATTTGCTGACAACTTCGGTCACTTAAATCTTTCCAAGTGGATCTTTAAGACAGCTAAAAATCCTTGCAATCTTAGGAAAGTCCTCACCTTTAAGCAGTGACCATGGCTCAGTGGGCTTCAGCTTTAGGCCCATTGCCACCTACAAATTAGTACCTCTGTTGAAGTAAACATAATTCCATGTGTTTGATTTTAGATTTTTTAAGTGTCACCACAGGTAAAGACTATCTCAGAGCTGCCGTTCTACCCCACATCAGGTAGCGCCAAACAAAAATAGCGATGATCATTTTATGTCATAGACAAAGCAATCCTCCTGTGTCCAGGAAAGTAATCCTTTTTAAAAGTCCAACCTCTAAGCAAAATTTAACTAACTTAACAGAGCACTTAGAATATGATTACATTTCCAGAGTTATACAGGAGCAGTTTCAAAAAAGAAAGAGAGAGAGAGAGAGAGAGAGAGAGAGAGAGAGAGAGAGAGAGAAGCAAGAAAGGAAGGAAGGAAAGAAAAAAACTCTCCAGAAAGTTCTCGGTTGAGTGCCTACTAATGAACAAAGGTTAACTTTATCTAAAAGGTCAAATGCCTGGTGGCTAAGGTTATGACCTTAACAACTTAAATTGTGACCTTGCCACGTGCCGGGTATATTGGAGATTCTGATACAGATCATCTGGTAAAGACTGGTCATAAATTAGCTTTACTGTTACCCGCCCACAAAGAAAACCATTTGCCATGATACCACAATACCACCAAGTCGTCATATGATACATGGGAGAGACAATGCAAATAGAGATCGAATTAAAGACATAAAATGGCTTTGTTATTTTATAGACTGAACAAGATGAAAGTCTCAGGCCCGGAATCACTTGCCTTCATTCTCCTTTTTACTGTGTATCTGCCACAAAATTCACACAGTTCTAATGCCACCAGATTTAGGGATTTAGTCAAAGTATTGGCTTTTATCGTCTCTAAGCCTTAAGGGAAAAAAAATCACCCCTGCTTTTTACAAATATTTGATTATGCATTTGCTTCCAGTATTCACATTTTAATGTTTTGACAAAAAAAAAAAGCAGCCAGTGCATGAAGTTATAATCAATGTGCATATTTTAAAAGAGAAAAAAATCTCAATTTGGTGGCTATGTAGAGGAGAGGGGGCATTCTGGAAGGGAGAAGGTACATTTTCAAAGAAATGAAAATAAAAATGTGTTGCAGGTGCAAAGGCCACAATGGTCTTGGCATGGATTGGGAAGCACATTTCAGTCTCTGCTTCTTGCCGGTACTGGCAAGTTCTCAAAACTTTTAAGGAGGTAAAAACATTGTTTGGTGTTTACAAATCTTCGGCATTACAACAGATGCTTGTCAAGTTGGCTGTACATAGGTTGACCAATCTACCTCATATTGGCATCGGCAGCTTCTTCTCTTCCACAAATAAGAGATCTCAAAATATCTTAAGTCAGATTTGAAATATATTCTGATGAAAGGCCTTTACTGCTTTCTTTTTTTTTTTTCTTTTCTTTTTTTTTTTTGCAAGGTCCCTGTCGCCGGCACTCAGGCGGCCATTACTGTGGTGCTCTGGAAACCAATGGCCAGGCATTTGGCTGGTATTCAGGCCTGAGGAGGGATTCTGGGATACATGAGGAGCACCAAACCGAAGGTAGTCTGATCCATGTGGCTGCCAATAAATCTTTCATAAGCTGTAAGAATGCGAACCTTCCTAAGCGACCTCCCAAATGGTATTACAGCAGCATCCTTCCTTCGGGCACCGTACCAGTCAAGCAACTGGGTTAGCTTAGGGACGTGTCGGCATAAATAATAACCCACCAGCAGGGAAAGGTGAACCAGGGAATGGGAAGAGTGAGACGGCTAAATGTCTTTAAAGACAGTTTCCCTGAGATTCTCAGAGAAATCCCCAACTTAAAAGCCCAGAGTGGGTCTTGCTCAAACTGACAGAGACTCCACAGACATTTCTATCTTGCTCTTTTCTGTAGGAATTACACACACACACACACACACACACACACACACACACACACACACACGCTACATCAATCGTTGGCACTCTCGAGTTTCTAAGTTGCCCAATTAGAACATTTACTGTCATTAATAAAGTCTTTTCTTAAATACCTGAGGATAAACGACCAGTGTAAACAGTACACTAAGAAAGCACTGTGGACACCTATAACCATTTTGCACCCTCAGGCACTTACATACACATAACAAAGTTAGAAAAGAAACCTTTAACTTGGCTTTTACTATAGACAAGAAAAATGAGCAGCGAGGTTAGCGGGGGTTAAGGAAAGGCCACTTGTTCCCGTCCAGAACTTCTGCTGCCTAGAACTGGCTGAAGCAACAGGCATGCCTTATGATCGAGTATACATTTTCAAAAGCCCAAATATTTGAAACATTTTCAGAGCACATCCTCTGAAACACACATCTCGCCCTTGCCAACCCAACACAAATGATGATGTGACATGCTTGCAAAGTCAATTCCTCTAGCTCCTTAAGTAAGGACAGATGGGTAACAAAAGTTCTCGTTCTAAACCTTGTATTGAGAAAACAGAGAGCGGAATGTTAGCCGATTTCCTTGTAAGATTTTTTTTCCTTTTCGATTTTAAGAACCTTTTACAAAACAGTGCCGACTTTGAAGGTGGTGTCTTTTTCTCTTCTTTGTGCGGGGTGGAAGGGGGAAGCGTGTGTCTGCATCTATGTGTGCACGAGACAGAGACAGAAACAGACACAGAGACACACAGAGACAGAGAGACAAAGAGCGCGCCTAAACAAGTACTGGTTGGCTTCCACAACTTTCTTTCTCCCATCTGGCTTGAGCAACTGCCATGAAGGCAGTCTAGCAAGACTGATATGTACATATAAAAAGTCAACAAGTTACACAAGACCTGAGCCTTCACAGAACACAATGAGCCTTTGTCTAAAACAAGACGAAAAGAACAAAGTGAAGCTGCATTATTTGACCCAGCTCTCAACAGTGGATTCCCTAATGCTCTCCCAAATTCTGAAGCGCGCTCCGGAAAAGACATGTCTCAGAAATCAATAGTGAATCTCAAACAGATCAACAGAGGTCGATGGATCAATTACCAATAGTGATCTCTCGATGCACTCAGACAGCCTAGGCCAGCTGGTCACACTGAATATTAACCCCTCTGTCACTTGCTTACAATGTAGTTGGTTGGTTTCCCTCAGCCATCTGAAAGAACACTGAGACTTCCCACATACGAAGCCGCTCAGCCTATGCATTCATGTGACTCTCTTTCTTTCATAAGAGACCAGCATTTCGATAGTAACCTTACCTCCAACGTCTTACTTGGCAGGGGTTGCAAGACGCGTCAGAAGGTTGAAAACAGTCCCAACAGAAGAGCAGCTAACAACAAACTAAATGTATTTTAATAAGATCACAATCCAGTTTAAAAGCAACTCTTCATTACGAGGGTCATCATGAGCCTCTTACCATGACTTGGGAAAAAACAACAACAACAACAACAACAACAACAAAGTGACCATGACTTTTCATCCATTGAGTTCCCAAGACCTATGACAGCATTACTTACCATATGTGACCTGAGTGGGAATTCTGAGAGCTTTGCTTTTATACCTGAGTGAGGGTAACACCTCAGACAGAGGCAGCAGGTTGTTCAAACTGTTTTGACTCTGGTTTACCTCTGAAACCTCACTGGCCCGATGCCCTAGGTTTGTGATCTGGGGAGGTCGGGAATGGTTAGCATTCACAGAGGCCATCAGAAGAGACACACACAAGAAAGCAGAAGGGGTTCTCTCCATTCCACTTACCTGCTGCATGTACAAAGTATGCCAAATATAAATCGAGTTCCTTTACAGAAACCCCTATGTGATGGGGCTGGACACAGAGCCCTGGATTCGAGCACTGTGGGGACTTCACAAGGCGTTCACCATCAGTACTTTCCAGCGGAATACCTTTGAACAAGATCACCATGACGAGGTCCAACCTCCATACTTTATCTGCCTGGCGGAGGCAGTCAATTCTCCGCATCTTGCCTTTCTGGTCTGGGTTGGAAAGAACACAGCATGGAGGTTTTTTCCCTGTAACTGTAAGAACAAAATCCTCTCGGTACTCGGGTCGGATATCTTTCCGTAACTTGGCCAGAAGTCGGGAAGCCCACTTTTGCTTGACCTCAGGCTTCTCACTTAGCAGTTCATCCTTCACAGCCCTCTCCTCTTCTTTCGACATGCGCTTCTCATGCTTTTTGAAGTATTTCCGCTTTCGGGCCTGCAGGTTGAACCATGTGTAGGCGAAGGCGCGGACATGGGGCAGAAGTGCTTCAATGAAAGGATGAAACTCATCCTAGGGAAAAGGGATAAAAACAAAAATGCGAATACGACCAACACAAGAGACAACTTGACTTGAGCTTCAGATGAAATGTGGCCCAAGCGTTATATTACCTTTAAAACCATACTAAAAATCCCCAAGGGCAATCAGGGGAAGAGGAATCTACTCTCGGTACCACTGCTTATGATCTGGAAGGAGAAAGTTGCGAGGTATTTTTTTTAAACATTTTAGTACATTCTATAGTAATAAGTGCAGCCTACTTCCCAAATCCTTTACACAGCAAGCGCAGTGTATCTAAGCCTTTATAGAAATATATACTTTTAACCCTATTTCAAGGAAGCCATATCTAATTTTGTCCCAGCCTTGACCTCACCATTTGTAGTACAGCCAGGGCCTGGCCGCCAGATTGGCAAATCCTAAACACTCGGGTGCCAGTCAATGTTTATGGAAGTCTAGGAGTAAGACCCAACTCTACCGTCAATGAAAACAAAGGCTGTCCCTCGGAAGAATCCATGTAGACTCTCGTCTGCCTCTCATGTATTTTAGTAATATCTTAATTATGCTGCTCAATGTCATAGTTACAGATAATTTACCAAAAAAAAAAAAAAATAGAAAAAAAATGTGTCAGGTCTCTACAGAAAAAGAAGGGAAGATTTGGTATTCGTTGGGCTAAAAGATCTATGCCCAAGAAATCGTAACTGAACTATAGGAAGAGAACAAAAAGGGGGGAACACCAAACAAAGCAGAACCCCATGCCCGAGAGTGAACAGGGTGTCTCACCGTGACAGCACTCTTGCAACTGGACACATTTAGTGTGCTGATAGGACTGTGGAATGGCCTCCAAGGCAACCAGCCCTACCAAAAACATCACCTCGTTTTTAAAAATAATAGTTCAGCTTTTCCCCATCAGCAAACCGGAGACTCAAAGAAAACCTTTACCAAGCTCTTTAAAAGTCGGATAATTTGAAGAGAAAAATTGAATTTAAAGCATTTGAATTTTGCTACCGGGTTCTCTTAAAAAGCATGTGACTCTTATGTTGATACTGGTTAGAAAATTCAAGTATAAAAATTTAAAAAAAATAAATAAAGTTAAACAGTAACATCCACACATGCTCAGAGAGAACACCCAACTCTTGACTAACCAGACCACACCAATTTTATATAACGGCTCTCTGCCACAAATGCCTCTGGAGATAAATTATTTACTTTCAAATAAAGGAAGATAAGGAAACTAGAGGAACATTTGGTGACTTCTTAAGAAGAGTTAAGGTGGACAAATATAAAATATATTCTTTTTTATGTTTGTTATAGCAATCTGCATATATACATCATTGAGATACAAGAAACTGTAATACTACGGGCAGTATTACTACTAAAAATATTATTAAAATTTTAAATATTCAAATGCAAACTGAAGGTAATATATTTTAATGGTTAAATCTGTTAATTTTTTTTACAATTTTTAAATAAGAATGTAAACATTACATATATCAAGGTTCTTTAGAGTAAGTGTCTAATAGTATAATGAGTATTTAATTGTTATAATATTTGGCTTTTCCCTCTTTCTGCACAAATTTTAGGCTCCATGGCTCAAGTTCATTTTTGAAACTTGGTCTTTTACAAAATAAGGATCAAAAAAGAAGTAGTGAGCTTTGGTTAACACATGTGCATTTTCAAGTTAGGGGGGAAAAAAGAACAAAATACAAGAATGATATTATTCTTTACCATAAACCATTAGCATTTTCAAGCTGTGTGGTGTTTGAGAATCTTTATTCCTTTGGAAGAAAAGTCGCAGTTTATCCGCTAAGGTGCACGCCAAGCCACAAAGCATTAAACATTACTACATTCTGAGCTCATCCTTGAAATGTTCTAAAACACTTAAACTTTACGTATTTCATACTGACTGACATCCAGATGTATACAGGGTAGCCTGGAGACCAAGGCTCTGTGGCATTATGAAAAGAATCCCTGAAGTCGACCTCAAGCTGCACAGTGAGCTTTCTCCAAAAGGAGGCTTTCATTTTGAAGACTCAGCTCCATTCTATAATGCACGTAGCTCGAAATATAACATATCCGTGCCAAGGCTTTACCTTATTAATGACGATAAACAGGTTAAATAACAACTTGTGTCTATGAGCCCAAAGATCCTCCCAAAATACTTCTTAAAAGCTGCAAACTGCAGCAGTTCACGCTCGGAAGCATTGCGTTCACCTGCCAACCAATGTCCATAATATCACTTCATAAAAAGAATAAATAAACTGAAAATAAGGTCAGCTGGTCATCATGGACAGTCTGTGTCCCCAGCTTTGCATCAGAGGTATTTACAATAAATTATTCCCCCAAAAGGTCTCTAGGATGCAAATAAAAGTACACAGCATTTTATATAACTTTACTCACATGACCATTATACTTAGTCAACCTATTGACAGAAATATCTCCCCAAACATCCAAACTTTTCAAAAAAGAAAAAAAAGAAAAGAAAAGAAAAAAATTACAGGAAATGTCCGAGGAAAGCATAAATGATCCAGGGGGCGGGTAGTGGAGGGTATGTCCTCATGGATCATGTTGCTGAACAAAACGCCATAAACTGAGCATTATTTCCAAAAAATATTGAAGAGAAAAAGTAATATTTTACAGACATAGTTGATGAGAATGTTACAGATCACCAGGAAAAATAAACCTGTGGACCTGCTTCAAAGCCGCGTTACTATGAACCAGCATCGAAAATGTGGATCTGTTTGAAAACAGGCCAAGTTTAAGAGCCACAGAATAGTGGTAGTGCTGGAAACTACTTTTTTTTTTTAAGGTTTACTCATAAATTTCTGCTGAACTGTCAGTATTTAGGCAGGTCCCTGAGTTGGTTGTGATATGCCCATCCTCAGTCATAAGAAGAGGCCTGGCATTCTCAAGGTAAAGCCCCTTCAAAGTGCACACAAGCAAGCTGAGTTTACTCTCAGAGCACATTGGTCACCATGCTTACTGGATCTTTTTTTTTTTTTAAACGAGCAATAAACGGTCCACGTTTTTCTTTCTGAAACTGGCTCTAACATATTATAAATATTCCAGAAAGTTAAATAAATTGTAAATCAGCTTTTAAAGACCCTCTCATAAAACACACGAGCCTTTATTCCCTGTTTATTGTACGTTTTTCTTCACAAACTGCTACACCAAATAAGCGGTTCTCTTAGTGGTGTGAAGGCCCAGCGAATGCGTCAATCAAAGCTGCCAAGTGTGTAGGAGGGAGAAAAGAGAAGGGAAGAAAAAAAAAACTTTCTTAATGTGATAATAACTCAAGAGAAGCTAACCTTGTTAAGTCCCTGACTGTGCCCGAGGCCTGCATGGATTCGCAGGTATGCTCCTGAAATACACAACCCCAGACCAGAACTTTGATCTTTTCAAATCTCGCTCAAGAAGACAACGCTGTATCCATGAGGGTCTTTCTCGCCATTGCAGCATGCTGGTATTACCTACAAGTCCTATGTGTTGCAAACTTTTGCCAGCTAGAATTTCACCCTTCGAATCTCAGCACTTTCACTGCAGACTATAATTCATTCAAATTATCTTACACTTTGCATCTTATCCATATGCAATTGTGAACCTTGCCAGAAGTGGTTGGAGAAGTTTCATTCCATTCTTCCACAAGTTACTAAAATAGTAACTTTGGAAGTTGCGGGGAGGGGTGGACTTTTACAATAACTAAAACAACTGCTATCCATTATTAATGTGAGGCCTAAATCCCAAACAGACCATCTCCACATAAAAGATGCATTTAAGAGTCTTCTGAGATCAAATAGCCAGTGTTATTACTGTTAGATACTGCAGTAAGAAGGGAAGTCATATGGGAAATAAATCCGAATCTACAGTGGAGAGGAAAAGCTACTGATACGTCCAGCCTTCCAAAGTATTCCCGGTAAACCGTTACTCCAGCTCATTGAAGGCACAGTGGTAGCAGGGTTTTGAGGGAGTCGTGAAGAAGCATATAACTTCATGTAGGTGACTGCTGGTCAGGGTGCAATGGTTTAAACCCATATAAAGACTCGTGCTTAAAGAGAAAAAATTAGCGCAAATCACTCTGACTTTATGCCTTTTAGTCAGAGAAAATAAATAATATATTCAAACGGGACTAGATCCGGAGCCGCAAAATAGCAGTGTTTCCTTACTGCTGGTGCAGACTAGACCCGGAGGGATGGGCTGGGAGGCTCGGGCAGGAGGGGCAGGCGGAGGGGCGCCAGGCCCCACGCTGCGAGTGGGGCTGCACGGAAAGTTGCCGGGTCCTGCTTGCTGAGCCGCCTGGGGCTTGCCTAGGCGGCGGCGGCGGCGGAGCAGCCGACTCCGGCCCTGGCCGCCGCTCGCCCTCGAGCCGGAGCCCCACTCCGCCCGCAGCGGCCCAGCCCGGCCCGACCCGCGGCCTCGGCGGCTCTCTGGCCTGCGCGGCGTGGGCTCGCCGGATCCTTAAACTTTCGCCTGGGGGTCGCGGGCTGGAGGCGAGGGACAACAAGGTCCTGGGCCGGCGCCGGGCGTGAGTCTACGCAGCCCACGGGCGAAGGCTCGCACCGCCCGCCGCGTCCGAGGGGCGCTGCCCGGGCCGGCCCGCAAAGCTGGCACAAAACAAAAGTAAGAGTTCGGGGCGTCGGCGGGGGGCGCGGCGGCGCGGGAGGACACTGGCAGCCAGAGCGCCAGGGTGCAGCCGGCGTGCGGGGTTTGCGGGGCTCAGCCGCCCCTCCCTGGAGCGGAGGAATCGCGGGCACCGCGCTCCGCGCCGCAGACACCGAGTCCAGATTGCAGCGTGTCAGGGGCTGCAGCGGCGGACACACGTGCGGGGCTCCCGCAAGACCCGGCGCTCCGCAGTCCGGCGCCCCGATATTAATTAACGCATTAATAAGAGGGCGCCATTAGCCATGTGCCCACACAAATGGCCGAGCCGGAGGAATGCACCCGCATGGAAACAAAGTTACTTTCTTAAAGCTGCAGCCCCCCACCCCCCCGCACACGCGCGCGCACACACAGAAACACGCGCAGACACGACTCCCGCCGAGGCACACGGCCGCCCCGCGCCCCCGCAGCTGCTTACCTGGGTGAGACAGAGCGGAGAATACATAACTGCCGGGCGGCGGGGGGTGCGTGCACGTCTGTGTGCGGGCTGGAGGTGTGCGTGAGTGTGGGTGCGAGAGGGAGAGAGAGGAGGAGAGAGCTAGGAGAGGGGGGAGGAAAAAAAAATCAAGCCTGCTTCTTGCGTTCACATTTCCAACTCGGCTCAACTGCAGCAGCCAGCGCTCTTGCCGCTCCACGCGCTGAACTTTAACCCCGCCTAGAGTTTCCCTACACTCCACTATACTGTCTACTGTACGCGGGCGTTAAAGGCATAGCGCACCCTTTCCCGCTCCCGCGCCGGCCGGCCGGGTGCCCGCGAGCTGCCCGCGCGCCCGCCTGCGCCGCGTTCTGCACCGCACCGCACGGCCGCCGCCCGCTCGCGCCGCCGCCGCGGGGGGGTGGGAGTGGGGGGGATGGGGTGGGGTGGGGTGGGGGGAGCCGGGTGGGGGAGGGGCGGCTGCGGCGCTGACACCGGTCCCCAGTCTGCACGGCCGCCCGCCCGCCGCTTGCTCCGCGCTCGCTGCCTCCCGCGGCCCCCGCCCCCGCCCCGCTCGGCGCGGTCCCGGGAACGCGGCGCGGAGCGGTTTTCAGCGTGTCCTCCGGGCGGCTATAGGCTGCCACAGGATGTGCTTAAGCAAACAAAACTACTTTTCCTCCTCCCCATCCCCCCACCCGCGCCGCAGCCCTCCGCGGACGTCGGTAGACGATTGGGGCAACTTTGTCCGGGCGCCCCGCACCCCCGTGGGCCGCCGGGTGGGCTCCCTAGGAACCTCAGAGAAGGGCGCGCGGTACATTTGCATGTATGCAAATTTCTTGTAAAAATCAGACCTTCTAGGTAACTTTTCCCCCCTTCCTCTGAAATGCGGTAAAGCTCAAAGCATTGTAATCTCTCCTGCGAAGCTTTCTGTGGGAATAGTGTCGTCCGCAGAGGTAATATGCACAAAAGCCTACTAACTTTACAGCTACGGCCCCATAGCAGTCAGAATCTGGGTGCGGGGGACTAGTAAGATCACCCCAAAGCGTCCCCAGATTGCGGGGGGGGGGGGAATCTGGAAAAAGGAAGGCGGAGAGTCGTGAGCGACCGCTCTTCTCTTCCAGAACTCAGGAGCTGGTGGGTTTGAACACAAACGCCCAAAAAAGTTCTGTCACGTCAGAAACAACAGTGGTTTAGCTGGGACATTTTTTCTGTATAACTGAGAAGGAAAACCGTGAAAGAGTTACCCCCTTAGAAAAGGGATATGTTTGTATCCCCAAATGGGAGCCCAGGACTAGACATGGGCTAACATTTGAGTCCCCTGTTCCCCAGACACACGCTAGAAGGGTACCTTGTTTGGATCCCCACTTTTCCCTCCCCCAGGTAAGAGTTCTCAAGATGGAAAAGAGCTTCCTGCAATTATTTTAGGTTTGCTAAAAGTATTGTTTTGGCGAGGGGGGGGGCGGTTTTAGGGTTTGGCACGTTGCCAACAAGCCTGTTCTTCCAGCTTTTTCTTCTTTCCTTCCTTCCTTCCTTCCTTCTTTCTTTTTTTTTTAAAGAAAAAACTTAACACTTTCTCATTAGACTCTCTTTTCTCCTAGAGGGGGAAAAACTATATCTGTCTCCTCCAAACTCCCATTTTCTCCTCCTTTCATTCCTGAAGTTTTGCAGCAGTCTTCTGTATTTACCAACCCTTCTTTAAAACTCCCCCAGATTCCGACACTGGCACACAGATCAGGAGTCTGCTCCCTGGCAGAGGTGACAGGGCTAGAGTCTACATGCATGCCCACCCGACAGAAGAGAGTGAGGGAGTATGATCACTTTCATTCAGATTTTTTTTCCCCCTGGGTGGGTTAGAATGCTACTAGAAAATTCTGCTGCAGACCGTCGGGCAGTCTAAAGTTTTGTTTGTTCTCTAGCCCGTTTAGGGCTAATGCCCAAGAATCCATTCTTTCCCACCCACCCCCTGCTCTTGAATATTCTTGGAATACATATTATTCCGATTACATATTAAGGATTGAAGGAAATAACTTCAACCTTTAGTTAGGACGTCCATTTTCCCAAACTAAGCAACTGCTTTTCCTTGGTTCCTCGAGGCTTTCAGTAAGGAAGAAGTGTCCTCCAAGCTAAGAGGAGTTAGAGAAGCATTCCTGGCCACGAAACCCTTTGCTGGGATCTATAACTTCAAGACTCTCCAAGTTTCCTCGACAGAAGTTTCTGGCTGAGGGACCCAACATGTAACTGAGGCACAGTGACAAGTTATTGTCCCGTGTGTGTGCTCTGGGGAAGCTCTCTTCCAAAGTGGATTTTTGTGTGTGTGTGTGTGTATAGATACACTTCACATCTGCCTCTTTTCAAAACAGCAAAGAATTTTACTTTTGATTCTCAAGGGGATTTTTTTTTTTTAAATAACTGCCTGTCGCCATGTCTTCTTTTTTTTTTAAATGGGGGAAAGTAACTGAATGCTGATATTTCCACTTTAGAAACTTCTTTTGTTGCAGCAGTGGATGTGCCGGCGATTTCCAGCATTCTGCGGTTAGCAATATTATCTTAAGTAACTTTTGGCGCCCTTCGTAAGACTTTTGGATATGGGACGATTGTTTGCGCCCTCTAGGCAAGGGCTGGATCCAAGTTCAGCACCAAAGCCCTCCACATCCGCTCCTGCTTTCTCTCCTATCTGTGCCAGCTCCCGCTCCCTCCCCCGCTCCGGAGGAGGGTAGAAGGCGGGGGAACACTACAAAGCCCAGTTCCAACTACAGCCTTTGCAAACTAGACTGAGAAAAATACCGTAGAAGAGTTACAGTTACAGAATGGCTTCTGGTAACTTTCTCTCCAACAGGCATAAATTTAAACACACAAAGAAACAGATGTTCCTCAGAGGACAGACCCGGGATAAAAAGCATTTCTAACTTTCTCCTCTCTTCTGGGTTGCAAAAGTAAATCCTTGTCTAGAGTTCACCAGAGATACTAAGAGAGGGAGAGGAAGGAAGATCTGGGAAAGAGAGGGGGGAGGGAAAGGAGGGGCAAAGAGAAGGGAGAAGAGAGAGAGTGTGTAGGAAACGCAGGTGATGTATGAAAACTAGTTTATTGCAATCATATAAATGACCCATTGTTAAGAAGGGTAAACCCTTATTGGAAACATTACTCCGATCGTTTATTTTGCAAGTGGTAGGAGGCTGCCTTGAAACCGGATTGTCTTTGCAAACAGGAGGCTGCTGCCATGCTCTCTACCATCCATATTCTCCCTGGCCCAGAGCCCAGCCTTGCATTTACTGTTTTATTTGCAGAAACGTTACCTTGCCAGCTTTAGTGAAATCCTCTTAGATGTATAAATTACGTCAATAAAGTTTCACTTCTACGTACATCTGAAATACCTCTCCTTCCCCTTTAGTTGGGAAATTGTATTAATGTGATTTAGATTTTAATGCCCAAAGTAGTGAAAATGGGACCAAGATTCCTAAGTGACAATACCATTTGCTCTGTAGTATCGCCAAGACTAACTCTTAACTAGTATTTTCCAGCATCTTTCTTCACTGATTTTTTTTTTTTTTTTTTGGTGTTTTACTAGCTGGTCACTTGTGTGCAGATTTCTCTTACTTGCATATAACCCCAAACTGAATCATGTTGATGAATTGGGCACACTGGGGAGTTTTCACATCAAGTTTCCAAACAAGTTTGTCTGGAAGGCCCAAAGCCTCAGGAAATAGTTGGATGAGAATTAAATCCACATTAAAAAGCAAAATATCCATATAACGTTCCATGTATTCCCTACAGAATTAGGAGGGGGTTGATATATTTGAACCAGAGGCTGCAAGTTACATCTCCAAGACAAACTAAGGCAGTTGTTTTCTACCATGCAGATAGCAAAGACTTGAACAAGAGGCCAGACTTCAGCTAACAGGAGTCAGTTATCTTCCATGTATGTATCCGCCAGTAGGGTTGTTGTGGTAACACAAAGAAATGTGAACTTGGCGGTTCTTAATATGTTCCTTGCTACTGACCATAATCCGAAACAGTAGAATTCAGGAAAATTCAGTCCCTTCCTCCACCTTTTCAAATCTATAGAATCCATCCACCTCTGGAGCATCTCCTCCTTGAATACATCAAAGATTCTAAAACAATCAGTGAGAAGTTCTGAAGCACTAGCGCAGTCCCAAACTGAGGCATATCTCTCAAAGAAGCCAAACTGCTCCTTCTATGAGTTACCAACTTCCCCCAGTGCTAAAAATAACAACTAATGCAAGGTTAAATATTACTCTAGCAGAATTTTCCAAAAGAGCAAAGTTAAAAGGCACACAGGATCCATGCAACCCCCCCCCAACAGCCTTTTTTTCTCCTTTCAACTGAAAATAACAACAACCAAAAACCCCTCTTTCCTATTGTAATTGCTAAATCCGGAAGCGCTGGTATCTTTGACAGCTTGAACTACACACCATCCCCTTCATAACTGCAGAGAACTTCAGATCTCCTTTGCCCCGCCTCCTGTGGCTATTATGAACCATTGTATGCCCAAGCTTTCTTATGATTGGATAGAACTTCTGTCAATCTCGCATGTTGTCCCATTGATTAGAGGATCGAATCGTCAATTATTCTCGGGTCCAGACATTTCTTTTCGGGTTAGGTTGACTGCAGAGGCCAGACGTCTTTAACTGAGCAGAGCACGTACAGGATCCCCCCCTCCCCCTCCCCCCTTTTCTGGAACGGAGCAAGCGCTAGGAGGAAAAAAATCTGTTAAGCTCAGCAATTTTTTCAAATCCTGGGGAAAAAAAAGAAAGAAAGAAAGAAAGAAAAAGAAACCCGATCTCTGCTGCACATAACAAAAACACCATCCACAAAGCTGCATCTTTAAAAGAAAACCATCACAATAGACATTTACCCAGCAATCACTTAAGTGCATATTCGAGCTAGAAAAATTTTAAAGTCTTAGCCATTAAGCATAACCATTCTACCGTTGTTTATATAACGCATATCGTATAAATGTAAAATAGAAAGTTTAAGATGTACCACGTACCATTGCAATGTAAAAAGAGTACGTGAGAAACTTTAAAATGCTCAGACGAATTGCTTCATCGCTTGTCTCTGTTTTTTTGCATTTAAAAAAAATAGCTAAATAAACTTGGAACCGTTGAAAACCCGGAAGAGATTTTTTTAAGCTGCTGGCCAATTGCAAGCTTCTTGGATAATTTTTTTTTTTAACTCCAAATCAAAAGGCTTCTACCATGGATGGCAGAGCGCTCTCTCTCTCTCTCTCTCTCCCTCTCTCTCCCTCTCTCTCCCTCTCTCTCCCTCTCTCTCCCTCTCTCTCCCTCTCTCTCCCTCTCTCTCCTTCTCTCTCCCTCTCTCCTCTTTGAAAGCAATCCAATCATCTAACCCGAGCTGGCTGCTTCTCAGATTCTCTCAGGATTTGCCTGGTGTGCTTGAAAGAGACTTTGCAGAAGTTGCGATCCTTTCAGCAGCCCCTCTTTCCTCTCCCTACCCCCTTGTTTATTTCCGCAATCGCTGCAATTTGCATAGTAACCACGCACGAGGCGGAGGGGCCGGAGGGGGCAGGGACAGGCTCGGGCGTCCCCTCCTCCCTCTCCCCGCAGTCTCCTCCTTCCCCACGGCTGGTGGCCAATGGGAGCCCCGGCCTTCAGCGCAAGCTCGGGTCGGGACTCCCGGCTGCAGAACCGCCTCCGAGTTGGTAGGCCCCGCTGCTGGGATCTGGATTTTGGCAGAGGGCAAGTTTCCCTGCTTGCGGAGCTTGCAGCAGTCTCTTAGAGATGGGAAGATTATAGTGCCTTTGCCCGCAGTCATGCCGATCTTTGCATGTTTGAATCACTCCTGCACACCTGCTTTCTCGGTTTCTTTTCCCAGAGCCTCTTGTGAGTTATTAGACTAGTTCATGATGGTTGGTGAGAGATTTAACCTTTATTTGCACTGATGTAGACTGAGAGTTAAAGATCCTCTCTGGTGCATTAAATCAAGACGGAGCAAAATGTCACAGAGACTTCAATGAGATAGGCTTTCGTCCTGGGTTTAGAAGAGAGTGGCCCTGTTCTCTATAGAGGACCAAACACCAAATGGCTAGGTGGGCTCCCGCAAGAATACAGCTCCTTTAAAGAATTTATATTTTAACCTTCTAATTCCATCAGCACGCTCCTAATTTATCAATATCCAGTCAAAACCTGGATGGTACAAATTCTCAAGCAATCCCCCTCTGCTCTTACCCCCAAGAAATGAACTGAAAGTTTGATGATGGGGGAGGGGCATGTTAGTAACTAGTCTGTGAAGTCTTCCTTCTTCCCATTGACTCTCTTATTTCACTAACTCAGACTCTTTATGACCCTGTCATCTGGATATTTCACCATCAAGCTCGTTTTATGTGTTTGTTTTAATTATCAGAATAGCCTTTGGTGCAGAGCTTGGACCAATGGCCTTACAGGAGTAGTATCTCTTTAAATGGAAATCAGCACACACAACAAGCCTTAGACTTTCTGCTATTGTGTTGTTGTTGTTGTTTAATGTGTTTGCTTTGTGTTTCTTAAGTAAATTAGGATATTTTGTGTAAGTAATGAATTCCTGGAAATTGTATATACACTTAGTTCACCTGATTAAAAACCAAAACCAAAACAAAACAAAACAAAACAATCCCCTCCAGCTAAGAAGTCTAAGAAATATCCTGGTTTCTATAACTCTCCTTGAAGAAAAGATCTAACCAATTAATAAGACCCTTCACAGTTAAAGGCTAGAGGAGTCTCTCATCTTATTTTGAATTATGATTTTTGGCTTCACTTGTGCACTTAGCAACTAGTCAGCTGACACAGCATTGCTAGGAGGAATCTTACTGAGGCTGTCCTTGGTGGTAGACAGGCATGGCTGTTCTAGTTCACTCTTCCTAGACGAGGGTAGGCTTTTACTCCACAGAGCCTGTGGCGTTTAATCCAGGCCTTGTCAATCCAGTATCCATACTATTGGGATACTAGTCTCACCTAGAAATAAACTAAATAGAATGATTTAGGTGATAAGGAAGTTAATGTTGATGATCAATAATAGTCTAATACTTAAATGAAAGTTTAAGTTTAATGTTCTGGGCCCAGTTCAACTGGTACCAGGCTCTGTTGTCGCCAGCCAGTTATAACACCTATCCTCGCTGACCTGTTGTGAGAATGAAACCTCATATGTTAAGGGGTAAGAACTTCAGATAAGGGGGCTGGAGAGATGGCTCGGCAGTTGAGAGCACTGGCTGCTCCTCCAGAGGACCCAGGTTCAATTCCCAGCACCCACATGGCCGCTCACAGCTGCCTTTAACTCCAGTTCTAGGGGATGCCACACCCTCACACAGACATACATATAGGCAAACAAACAAAAAAACCCCATCGATGTACATTAAATAAGTAAATCTTAAGAACTTCAGGTAAGAGGTGGCCTTGGGGGAGGGGATGCCCTACCTGAAGCAGTCAGAAAAGCTGACCCCTGGGGTCAATGCCAGCACTCAGGAGAGTGGGCCCTGCACCTCATCTAGGCAGCACACTAGAGCTGGCCCTGGTGGTGGATGTATGATGAAACAGCTCCCCCCCCCTCCACACGGCTGTGTGTGAGTGTGTGTGTGTGTGTGTGTGTGTGTGTGTGTGTGAGAGAGAGAGAGAGAGAGAGAAAGAGAGAGAGAGAGGCCCTTCCTCTCCCCCTCCTTGCCACCAGCAGTAGCCAGGAGAGCTAGCCCTGTTCCCAACCCCCAGTGGATGAAGCAATCAGGAGAGCAGGCCCTGAACTTCACCTGAACAGCACAGTGGAGCTGACCCTGATGGCAAAGACTGGTGAGGCAGCCCTGAGGGTGCAGGAGCAGAAGAACTGGCCCAGCCCCCAACCGGCTGCAAAATTGGGAGAGCAGGAGAGTGAGCACACCTTAACTTTAGAGCAGCATAGCAGAGCTGGCTCTAGAGGTGTGGGTGCAGGTGAGCCAGCTGGGGCCTGGCAGCAGGAGAGGTGAGAGCCTCCTGCTAATGGCTCCATGGGGTAACCTAGCCAGAGCAGTGAATTAGCTCACCCCAGATCCAAACAAGCTGTGAATGATTGGCACATGTGCAAGAGCCACTCCTGCTGTCCCAGAGCTGCAGTATCTCCATGACACGGGACAGCAACAGGAAAACCAGAAGGAGTCCTGATGAGGATCGAATATTAATGGTGAACATTTACAGGTGAAGATATGTGGACAGCGGGACAGATAGACTGTGGGGCGCTGTGACACACTACAGCTTCCACGATGTTTCCTATGCTTTGTTGTTGTTGCCTGTGCATGTGTGTGTGTGATGAATGGGACTGAGATGCATGATATGAAGCTCACAAAGGCACATAGAACCAATAAAAAAATGTTTAAATAAAAGGAATTTCAGATAAGTCCCACCACACTGCCATGGTCTGAGTAACCCATACTGCTAAGCAAGTCAGACCTTGTAAGCAGTCAGTGTGTGTTTTCTATGCACCGTCTATAACCTATAATCTTGATTTAATTACACAGATTGAGGCCATTGCAAAACTGATCTACATGCCTACATAGTCAACAGCACACCATGCATTTCAAAGTCCAACCTAGGTTTTTTTTTTTAATTTTTAAAAATTTTTTTTTATTAACTTGAGTATTTCTTATATATATTTCGCGTGTTATTCCCTTTCCCGGTTTCCGGGCAAACATCCCCCTCCCCCCTCCCCTTCCTTATGGGTGTTCCCCTCCCAACCCTCCCCCCATTGCCGCCCTCCCCCCAACAGTCTAGTTCACTGGGGGTTCAGTCTTAGCAGGACCCAGGGCTTCCCCTTCCACTGGTGCTCTTACTAGGATATTCATTGCTACCTATGGGTTCAGAGTCCAGGGTCAGTCCATGTATAGTCTTTAGGTAGTGGCTTAGTCCCTGGAAGCTCTGGTTGCTTGACATTGTTGTACATATGGGGTCTCGAGCCCCTTCAAGCTCTTCCAGTTCTTTCTCTGATTCCTTCAACGGGGGTCCTATTCTCAGTTCAGTGGTTTGCTGCTGGCATTCGCCTCTGTATTTGCTGTATTCTGGCTGTGTCTCTCAGGAGCGATCTACATCCGGCTCCTGTCGGTCTGCACTTCTTTGCTTCATCCATCTTGTCTAATTGGGTGGCTGTATATGTATGGGCCACATGTGGGGCAGGCTCTGAATGGGTGTTCCTTCAGTCTCTGTTTTAATCTTTGCCTCTCCCTTCCCTGCCAAGGGTATTCTTTTTCCTCATTTAAAGAAGGAGTGAAGCATTCACATTTTGATCATCCGTCTTGAGTTTCGTTTGTTCTAGGGATCTAGGGTAATTCAAGCATTTGGGCTAATAGCCACTTATCAATGAGTGCATACCATGTATGTCTTTCTGTGATTGGGTTAGCTCACTCAGAATATTTTCCAGTTCCAACCATTTGCCTACGAATTTCATAAACTCGTTGTTTTTGATAGCTGAGTAATATTCCATTGTGTAGATGTACCACATTTTCTGTATCCATTCCTCTGTTGAAGGGCATCTGGGTTGTTTCCAGTTTCTGGCTATTATAAATAAGGCTGCAATGAACATAGTGGAGCACGTGTCTCTTTTATATGTTGAGGCATCTTTTGGGTATATGCCCAAGAGAGGTATAGCTGGATCCTCAGGCAGTTCAATGTCCAATTTTCTGAGGAACCTCCAGACTGATTTCCAGAATGGTTGTACCAGTCTGCAATCCCACCAACAATGGAGGAGTGTTCCTCTTTCTCCACATCCTCGCCAGCATCTGCTGTCACCTGAGTTTTTGATCTTAGCCATTCTCACTGGTGTGAGGTGAAATCTCAGGGTTGTTTTGATTTGCATTTCCCTTATGACTAAAGATGTTGAACATTTCTTTAGGTGTTTCTCAGCCATTCGGCATTCCTCAGCTGTGAATTCTTTGTTTAGCTCTGAACCCCATTTTTAATAGGGTTATTTGTCTCCCTGCAGTCTAACTTCTTGAGTTCTTTGTATATTTTGGATATAAGGCCTCTATCTGTTGTAGGATTGGTAAAGATCTTTTCCCAATCTGTTGGTTGCCGTTTTGTCCTAACCACAGTGTCCTTTGCCTTACAGAAGCTTTGCAGTTTTATGAGATCCCATTTGTTGATTCTTGATCTTAGAGCGTAAGCCATTGGTGTTTTGTTCAGGAAATTTTTTCCAGTGCCCATGTGTTCCAGATGCTTCCCTAGTTTTTCTTCTATTAGTTTGAGTGTGTCTGGTTTGATGTGGAGGTCCTTGATCCACTTGGACTTAAGCTTTGTACAGGGTGATAAGCATGGATCGATCTGCATTCTTCTACATGTTGACCTCCAGTTGAACCAGCACCATTTGCTGAAAATGCTATCTTTTTTCCATTGGATGGTTTTGGCTCCTTTGTCAAAAATCAAGTGACCATAGGTGTGTGGGTTCATTTCTGGGTCTTCAATTCTATTCCATTGGTCTATCTGTCTGTCTCTGTACCAATACCATGCAGTTTTTATCACTATTGCTCTGTAATACTGCTTGAGTTCAGGGATAGTGATTCCCCCTGAAGTCCTTTTATTGTTGAGGATAGCTTTAGCTATCCTGGGTTTTTTCCAACCTAGGTTTTAATGCTGATCATACCACGTGACTTTATACAAATTATTTAGCCTCTGCAAGCATTAACTTCCTCATTCGGAAGACGAGAAACATTCGTGCACCATGCATACATTATCTCCGTCATACTGAGCCCATGTTCTAAATACTTTGACATGCTAAGAGAATAGGGGTAGGAAGAATATGTTATCACGGCCTTAACTTCAGAAGCTTTAGGGAAAATGTGGAAGAAGATATAAAGCTGAAATGTCATATGTACAGACACATACATGTGTATACACATGTATACATACATGTGACAGGAGTGACTAAGTCTTTATGACAATAGAGTCGAGAAAGCTGGTAAAGAGCAAATGGCATTTGGCAGTGAATCAAGAATATACATTTGTCAGACAGGGAAGAATGGGTCATTCCTCCCCATGTAATATATAGAAGTGACTGGCACTGGCTAATTAATTTGTATTGACTTGCTTTATGGTAACTGGAGGACAGGTAAGACCATCAGGTTAAGGCGGGATCTAGGAAAAGCTTATGAGCAATTAAAGCTTTCATTTGAAAGACTGGGAAGCTATATGATGACATAGCTAGTTAGCTAAAGGAAGAAATAAAATAACATTTGGTGGTTCAGAAGTTCACCCTAGTGGAGAAGAGGCAGAGGGCTGCAGGAGATGAAGACCTAAGCTGTAGGTCCACTGCAAACCAGGATAAGGGAGATTTAGTAGATGATGAGGGCGGGTTTGGATAGGGAATGTTCGCTACATTCTCCTAGCTAGTGGTGCCATTTTGGAAGGTGCTGAAAGGGGATGAGGCCTAGATTTAGGGAAATATCACTGAGGGCTTGTGGATATGTCCTACCCTAGGTTTCTCTTTCTCTGTGTCCTGGTACCATGACTCCCATCCCTCCCACCCTTACCCTAACCATCTGGTGGTGGAACCAAGGCCTATGGAACAATAGCTAAGAAACCAAGAATCTAAGAAACCAAGGACTCTTTTTAAGGTTGTCCTTTCTGATATTTTGGTCACAGCCAAAGCTAACACAATGGCACAGAGAGAAAGCAATGGAGAGGAGCCTCTGACAGCAGTTTTCAAGGAGTTCGATCAACAGGGACAATTCAGGAATAAAGCTTTTCCCACACATTCCTTGGCATCTAAACTGCCACCTACAAAAAGCAGGAGAGGCTCTCCACTCAGATATTACCACGTTCATCATGTCCTTCAACCTAATAATTGATTAAATGATATTAAGATGATACCAGTTATGGTAATACTCATCTATCAGTGCTCCTACCAGGCTGGTTTGCATTCAGGTACCTGCAAGGGCTCATCAAGAATGGTGACTCTGGGCTGCTAATCTCATCACAAGCCTGACGTTCCATGGAGTCTGGCTTTATGCCTTGAGAGTAGTCAGCTCTTCCAGGAATTCTGCTTTGTTGACCCAAATAGAACCCTAATCTTCTTGCGAGGTATTGACATAGAAATGAGAACACCAAAGCCTGACAGGTTTAGAGATGCAATTAAAAATTACAGTATGTTTTGATAATCGGTTGTTCTAAGTTGGGGAAAAAAAGGGAAGTTGAAAGAAAAACATGTATTTCTATCTTATTAATTTCCCTGTGTAAGTCCTAGATCAACCAATGAGAGCAAGCCAATTAACAGGGGCGTTTGAAAGATTAACACAGCATTATAAATGATGACTTTTATAAGCAAAGTTAAATCTAGCAGTTAATAAGGCCCTTCATAAGCCTGTTGGGGCACGTATTGTCCCTTCCCAATCCCCAATCTATCTTCTTGTCTTGGATACATAAATGAACAGTTTATAGTAGATAGTAGATACTTATCACCCCTCCTTTCAGGGAAGTGCGTGGCATGTGATTAAGTTCTCAATCACACATGAGTGGCACACAATTCCTATGTCACTTGTTTAAATGAAATTTGCCTTGGCCATAGCCCTTCACAAAGGCTAACGAGAGGACCTAACTATGTACATAAGGGCTGGGAGAATGTCTAGGAGGCAAGAGAGATGCAATATGGGAGAGTGTGGATCTCTGAATGACTTGGTGAAATAAAGCCACTTCTCCATGCTAGTTACACGTAAGCCTCTGTGCACTGAGATTACTGAAGTACCAGTAGCCAAGAGTGCCAAAAATCAAATTGTAGCCTCTTGGAAACCCCACGGGCTCTCCCCAACTTGGAATGTAACATTAACTTTTGCTTTCTTTCTCAGATTTCTCTTTTGCTGCTTCTCTCCCTCTTGTCTTCTCATCCTAACCACAAGCAATGCCTTCTTTATTCTTTTCCTTTTCTTCTTGTATCCCTTTCTGACATACCATGTGTATTTATGTGTCCTTATGTGTGTGCGAGTGGGTTTTCTGATTCCATCTGCCCAGAGGTCCCTCATGATGGTTCCACAGTCTGTTCAGTTCCAGCAGCTAATGTAAGGCTGCCTCTTGTTCCTTCCAGGCAGATTTGGTCAAAATCCCCTGTGCTCCCCAATAACATCTGACTCTCGCTGAAGCTCAGTTAGGTATCAGTTATGTACATACTCATAGAGACAGTCGTTATATTCATCCTCATATATCTCTACAAAATGCCCAGAGTAGACCCACAATAGATAGATGTCAATTGGTGGATGAATATGGAAAATAGCTACTTATCCCAGTCTTGGTTCTCTGAGAGTAAACAGAGTCAGGGGTATGCTGTTGCTAGAGAGGCCATTATCACAACTGAGAATTGTAAGCATGAAGAGACTGGATTTGCAGTTTGAGGGATGCCATGCTGATCACCTTTGACCTCCTTTCTGGGTAGATGCCATTCCTGTACATAGACGAAGACAGTAACGCTCAACAGGCTGTGGAGAAAGATGCTCAGGCTCTTTTTCAATTAGTCGACAGAAGAGTAGAATATCTGATTCGCTTAGAATTTCCCTTCAAACCCCTAGCTTGTGATGTCTCCTTTAGGAAAGAATGTGAACTTTAAATTTCTTAAAATATAACTTTTGTTGTTACAGCCTGGAATCCTGTTCAAAGTAAGCGTGTGAACCCATCCTTCTCATCCTGGGCACAACACAATAATCGCAAGGGACTGAACAGAATGTTATCTAAGTGAGCTGCTGAGGTCACCAGGGAGGAGGAAACTGAAGGGGAGCTCACCAGGGTCAAGCCACCATATTCTACAGATGATAAACCTGAAGCTGGAAGAGTTAAGGAGCTGGCCACACCGCTGGTAAAGAATTAACCCCCAGCCCAGTGCCAGGCTCATGACATCATGCAGAAGCTACTCTGCAGGAACAGGGAGAGAGCATGTGACTGTGTCTGCTACCAAAGTCTGAAAGGAGCCTGGGAAAAGAGACATACTGTTAGTGAACTCGATGGGAGTAAGAAAACATTGAGTTATTAAAACAAAGTCCAGGCTAGTATTTAGAATTGTACCTGCATGTTTAGACAGTAAGGGATCATTTTCAGGTTGCAAGGAGGATGAAGGTACAGCCTGAGATGGGAAGGCTGTGTTTGGACTGTGGACTGTGCTCTCTACCCCTGGGGACTCTGGGCAGGTCAATTTCTCTGGCAAACCCCTCTGACTACCTACTCTGTAAGACACACATATCGTCAGCCATACTTTACTCAGAAGATTTAGTGAGGATCCCATGCACTCATGAATGAGAAACTAGAAAACAAAACAAAACTTGAGATTCTGTTCTGTGAGGGCCTGAACTATCAGTAACTGTTAGTTTCTCCAGGCCTATGAGGACAAAGAGAGCTACTGTTCAGTTACAGTTGTCAATCCTGTATTTTCTAGATTTTGGAATAGAGGTCTCTCTCTCTCTCTCTCTCTCTCTCTCTCTCACACACACACACACACACACACACACACACACATTCACTCACCCTCCAGCCCCCCCACACAATTAAAATAAATGAGAACTGTATCTAAAAGTCCATGCACTGATATCCTTTGCCCTTTATTAAGACTGATTTAAAATTTGACCTTTAGGGCTGGGGAGATGGCTCAGTAGATCCCATGCAAGCATGCACAAAGACTTCAGTTTGAATCTCTAGCACACATATAAAAGCTAGTTGTGGTCCCATGTGTCTATAACTCAGCACTAGGGTGTTAGGGGGTGGCAAGTCGATTCTGGGAGCTCCCTAGCCAGCCAGCCAGCCAACCTAGCCAAAATCTTTCTAAGCCCTCCACATTTACACACACACACACACACACACACACACACACACACACGTACCCACACATACACATGTACACTCATACACACACATACACACAGAGAGACAAAATTACTTTTGTCTTGAGTTTCTTAATAATAAAAGAGGAAAGGGTGAAAACTTATGAAATATACAATATCCATGAAATATTATAAAAGCCTAGAATGGATTTCCAAAAGCAACACAGAGTTTTCTGATGGTGGAAATGTTCGACACACATCTCCCATTACATCCTCCACCACTGCTGCTCTATCCACCATAAACAGTGGGGTCGCAGAGAGGTCAGCCTTCACTACGTTGCTCTTGGTGTGGGGAAAGGGATGAGGAAGTGAAATGGATGGGAACCTTGTCCAAGGACTCCTCTGCCCTTGGCTAATTGATTGGTCTAACTACAACAGTGCTCCCCTTGTGGTGAGGTGAAATTTACCTAGTTTGTCATGGATACCTGGAAGAGCGAATGATCAGAAACAAGAAAGTAAGAGCAGAGCTGGAGTTTGGCGCCTGTGACCCATGTTTTTTTTTCACATTCATGCTTATATTAAAAACACAACTTATCAAAAAGTAGAAAGAGAGGAAATAGGAACTGGGACCAGATCGGCATGGGTGCTGGCTTCAGAGTGTCTTTTCCTATTCGAGTTCAAGCTCAGCCTCTCTTGACTTTTCTTTTTCACAAGAGTCACAGAATGCAACCTGCCAATATCAACAATGGAAGATGCTGACAGTGGGTACGGCTGAGTTGGAACTGTCCTTCACGTTCTTGTTTGAATCAGATCAAGTAGGAGGTATCTGTCTCAAAGCCCAGGAAATAGGCTAAGATCCCAGAAAGCATTATAGGAAAGGGCCAGGACCAGCTCTGACCCTGCCTTGGGAACTACTAGGGGAAAAGCCGTCTTTTCTCTTTTAATACACACACACACACACACACACACACACACACACACACACACACATATATATATATATATATATATATATAATAGTATTCAGGCCTTAACTATCTGAAATGTGCAACTTAGTAGCTTAAGTACATTCACAGTGTGTACAGCTTTCTCTGCTGCCCATCCCCAGAGCTTTTATTCCTTTTCCTCAAACTGTGTCTCCCTTTTCTCTTCTCCTCTTCTCCATGTGTGGTAATGCCATCCCACCCTCTATCTCCACAAACCATATTATAAGTGGAATTGTACAGTGGTGGTCCTTTGGTGGCCAGCTTATTTCACTTAGCACAGTGTCTTGAAGTTTCACTCTAGTGTTAGATTTTCCTTTCTTGTTAAAGCTAGATAATGTAAACAATGTCCCTCTGTGGGTGGGGGTAGGGTGCAATTCATTTGTTGACCAATCCTTGGTTACTTGGGTCGTTTTTAAACCTTTTGCTGCTGTGAATATGGATGGCCATAACTGTCATCGAGGCCCCGCTTTAATGCTTTCTGATACAATTGTACAGAGGTTCAATTGCCGGAGCACAGGGCAAATATCTTTTCCGTTTCTTTAAGAAGGAAATACCAAGCTTAATTTTTATTTGGAGAAAAATACTGAACAAATTCTTGGGCGACTTTTGTCACTTATGGGGGTAACTTCTTGGATTTTAGTTCCGCATTTTCTGATTGTGTGAGCTTTGAAAAATTGTTTGATTTCTCAGGACCACCCTCAATATCCTCATCGGAAAAGGGGATCTCTTAACTTTCAGTGCTGGGTATTAAACCCAGGGTCTTATGCGAGCAAGGCAGGCACTCCACCACTAAGCTCAGCCTGAGCTCTGAAGAATATCTTTGAATTATTTGGTATCTAAGCTCTTTTGAAATCATAAACATCCATTCTTCTGCATAGTAAAATTACATAAATTTATTTCAGAAATGCTTTCTGAATGTAGAAAACCCAAAGGATGAAGGCTGGGAAGATGGTTGGCAGAAAACAACGAAACTGCCTGCTAGGAGGAGAGCAGGTGGAAGGCATAGGCCGTGACCTGTGGCTAGGCTGTGATTTTATCACAGCACCCAAGAGTCACTAAAACCCAGGAGTGTAAAGAAGCTGGTAATAAGACCAGCCTTTTTCCCCCTAGGAAAATCACCACAGTAGCAATATGGAGAATGATTTTATGGTTATAATAACAAGCTAGCTGCCACTTTCCTCCATCATACTATTTCCCCTTTTACATTTTATTAATAGGTTAAAAATATTAAACAGCATTTCATTGTATCCCAGGCTAGCCTTGAACTTTCTATACAGTCAATGAGAGCCTTAAGTTTGTTTTTGATTTTTTTTAATCTTCCGGAACCTACCTTCATGCTGCTGGGATTATGCTCAGTTTATGGGGTTCTGGGGATCACACCTTAGGCTTTGAAGGTGGATGAGCACTGTATCACCTGGGCCACATTCATGACTCTCTTTGTTAAAAAAAAGTAGGAAACCTAGTCAAAATGCCAAGAAGCTAAGCTAATCTGAAGCAAAAGACACTTAGTCAACAGCTTGGTTAAAAGGTGCTACATTGTCCATCTCTGCACGGTGGTGGGAAAGTCGCGGTTTCTCTTAAAGTGAATACTGTTCTGCTGAACCGTTGACCTGATGGTGGTGCAGTAATGCCTTTAGGTTACTACTGGTTGGTAAAGCAGACATGCCCTTTCAGTTATTACTTCCTCAACTAATAGTTTAGTATTATTAACACTAGAGCAATTTAAAATAAACAACTCTTATGGGAGATTACTATTCCTTTGTTACATTAAAAATAAATATCGCTGCAGAGAGTAGCTCAATGGTAGATGTCTCTCCAGGCATGAACAAGGCCCTGAGTTCTATCTATGGTCTGTCTACCTGTCTGTCTTCCCCCTCCCCTTCCCCTCCCCCCTCTTCCTCCTTCCCCTCCCCCCTACACACATGCAAACAAACAAATTAAACATCACAAAAGTATATATTTCAGTAAATGGAATTTTCCTTAATAGAGGTAGTTTAATCATAACTTTGTAACTTATTCTTTGTAAACAATCCCCTGTTAAAGCCAGGGGTGATGATGCATGCCTGTACTCCTAGAGACTGAGCCAGGAAGGTCAAAACTCTGAGGCCAGGGTTGCCTCAGAGAGAGAAGGAGGGGGATGCTAGCCAGCCAACATGGACTAGATACTCAGTTCCTCTCTCAAAACTAAATAGATGGCATAGTCTATAAAATCATAGCACTAAATAGAGATGCTGTCCGCCCCCTTTATATGCCCCAGCTCTCTTTACTCTGAAAGTTATAAATACACTTCATCCACAGAGTTTTTGTAACTAGGAAAACAATGGGTGATCCTAGTAGGCCGCTGTTTCAATGGGCCAAGAAACAACTTGGTTTTATTCTCTAAAAATAAGTTATTTTGGAGGAAATACACAGGTTTTGGTATGCAGAAGTCCTTGCTGTTTTGCAGATATTGGGAGTCATCTAATCAGTGAAATGAGGCTGGAAAGAACAGCATTTACCTTCAGAACATTTTGTTATTTGGCATAGCATTTGCTTTGTGTTTACCAAGGAAAGAGAACCAAAAGAGAACGAGGAAAGCCAGTTACAAAGAGGCCTCAGTGTGAGCGGCATACTTGCTGCTATGCTGCAAGCAGGGTCTGAGGAAGACCTGAAAACTTCAGGTTTTTCATGTACTTGGTGTGTGCATTGATTGTATGGTGGGAAAGGAAGTAGATTTTTATAGAAGCTAAGAGGTGATGTGTGCTTCTGAGTTTACCAATATTCCTATTCATTTGCTAGCCCTCCTAAGAGATATACTATTGACAATTCATCAAAGACATTTTAATTTGCCCTGAGACAGCCACTATAAACATTTCAGTTTTTTTTTCTTTTGTGTGGGCAGTGCTTTGCCTGCATTTGTGTCTGAGTGTCTGTGTGGGTGTCTGGTAACTATGGAAGCCAGAAGAGAGTATTGGATCCCTTGGGACTGGAGTTAGAGATGGTTGTGAAGCACCCTGTGGGTGCTAGGAATTGAAAGCAGGTCTTCTGGAAGACTAGCCAGTACTCTGAACTGCTGAGCCATCTCTGCTGCCCTAGAAACAAAATGTTCTCGGCTCTCCCATTGTGGAATCATTTCTAATGGTCTTGACCACTACCAATGTTTACATTCACTATTAATTTTTTTTTTTTTACAGCAGAGAACTATCAAATAAGTTCAGGTTTGGAAATGTTTCCTGACTGTCCTTGATTCACCAAGTGTAACATTAGGGTCTGTGGATACAGACAGGATTGAAGACATGACCTTCATTCACACAGTAAGCAATTTGAGGCGGGTGCTGTGGGGTTACCTCATCAGCCATAAGGCTGCTAGCAGAGTAACCCTCTCTACGTCAGGAACACACATGACATTGCTCCAAATAGTGAGTTGCGTGCCTCTCCTGTCTTTTCTTCAGTTCTGGTCCTTTATTAGTGATACTCTATTGAACAGTATGGAAAATGTAGCATGTATGTTGTAGAGTATGTTATAATTTTCCTAGCATTCTAAAGTTTAGTTTCTCAACATCAGATTTTGGGGAAAAAGCTGCATCTTTATGTTATAGATAATCAAAGCATATTGTAATATCGAATGTTATTTAGAATATTGTCTGGGGCTTTTGAAGTTTCTGTAGCTTGTCCAGAATAAGGTTTCTTTTAGTTGATAACATTTACAGAGATACCTATTGATTCCTAAGCTGGGTGCTTTTGATTGGAGAAGTATTGCAGAACTTATGAAATCCATTCTCCTTCTTCTTATTTTATTTTCTTTCAAAGCCAAACAGGACCTATAGTTTTACAGTTGCCTTTATTGATTTGATGTTGTTTACTAGATCATTCCAGTCATTTCAATGTGTTCAAGACTTTTCTTTAAGAGACGCCCCATCATAGCCAGAGTTCTATACATTGTCTCCAGTTATATGCCAAGTTCAAGGGCAGCAGCCTCCCTTCCTTCTCACAGTGGAGGTTTGACCTAGGAATTGGAAAATTAAACAGCACTTCACTGCTTGTTAGAACAGTCCCCATAAGATAAATTTGAAGACTTTCTGAGCATAATATTTTTATATTACTTTAAAAATAAAAACAACTGAGAAACACTATGCTCTCCAGGCTAGTGTTTATTAGCCTCGTGGAACTGTACACTCCTTTTCCCCAACCAAAAGCTTTCAAGTAGCAGCACACTGTGACTCTTGCTAGACTCGTCCCACAGTAAGAAAGTTTGTTTTTCTGGGTTTCTTTTTCTCCTTAAAAAAAATCTTGTAAAGCTAGCTTTTCTGACTACTAGGAACTTCATAGTAGTGAATTATTTCTACACGCTGTAAACCCCCCCAGGTCTGACCTCAGGGCAGCATTTACAAACTGAAGGCTTCTCTGGTTCCTATGCTTTTTTGCCATTGTGTGTTCTTATTTGATTCTGTGGGTATCGAACACAGAGGTGCAAGTTAGAGTCCTGTGCAGTCTGGAGCCTTGGAAACTGGGACTTTCAGAGAAGAGGCAGGACAGGTGCAGCTGCCCCGAGTATCTGGATAGATTGGCTGCCCCGAATATCTGGATAGATTGCTTTTGTGTGACCCTAGATGTTAACTTTGTATGTGTCTCCTCTTATGCCTGATTTAAAATGCCCACTTCTCTCCGGATCACAGAAACATGGAAACCGTGCACTGCCCGTCTATCAAAGGTAATGACCCAAACATAGCTGTCTGTTTTAGATATAAGAGCAAGTAAAATGGATAGTTATTGCTTTTATTATCATTAGACTCGTGTGTGTCATTTCTACCACACCCTTAGAAAGCTCTATTTTAGTTATAATGAAGAGCTTGCTCTACTGGGCATATCTTTGAAAAACAATTATTAATGTTCTGTATATATTCGGACCAACCCCAGCATCCATCCCCTGTGTATTTGACTTGAGTACCAGTTGAATTGTTTCATCTGCCTTTGCACTTCCCCTTAAACAGAAGAGATATTAGCTCTGGGCAATCCAAACTGACTTTATCAAGTCAATAAGAGCCTTCAGCTTGGCCTCTTCTTTCCCAGGTCTCCTCTCATTCTGGGGAGTGGGTGGGTGGGGGACAAGATTTCTAAGCTTATATACCTATGCGTTGGGACTGCATGTAGAGCTGGGCCTGGCGAGCCAGTCTTTGAGGACAGGCTTCCTTCATACAAAGCCACTCATTTGTAGTCTGCATGGCACTTAAACCCTTTAAAACTACAAACAAACTCCAGGAAAGTTACATCAGTCTAAACAAAGACACGTCGCTTAAGTTGTTATTACACAGTCCATGACATTACTTACATGTCTACCCATCCACACTACAATTATCTTCCCAATTTGACAAATGACATTGCTCTCTGTAAGTGGCTTCAGGAAAAGTGGCAGAAGCCTCCCGTAAGGACATTAAGGGCAACTCTGCAGGACTGGAAAAGGTTTTCTCATGCCTGAAAAACATCCACTCAGGTTTTGTCCTGAATCTAAAATAGGGTGTCAAAGCTGTCCCCAAGTGGTTGGGATCCCACTTTTAAAATGTAAATTATCAGTCTGGGGTGACTGTGTGCTTGGCTGTCTAGAACATCAGGGGATAGTAAGTGAAAGCAGTGTTCTAAATGGATGTGCTTAAGAATTCACAGCCCTCAGGACACAGCTAGTAATTAGTTAATTAGCCCTCTTAGTACTCTTGCTCTACTAAGTGCTGTCCCCAGATCTGGTTAAGAGTTTGCCTCAGCGCGCTTCTCGGCATTTCGTGGTTGTTAAGCAGAAGTCAGACGAAGCCTATTCTGGACACATTTTTATTTAAAAAGCCAGACAGAAGGATCAGTCCTAAAAGGGAAAAAATGGCAACTACTTGGAGAATAAAAGCGAATGAGGACAAACGCTCCGCACAAGTGTAGAAGCCCATTTCTCTCCGCAACGGAGCTGCCAAGAGGGCAGAGGGGAGAGGGGCAAACCCACTCAGCGTGGTCTGCAGTGGTTTGGCCTTCCCACGGCTCAGAAGGCCTGGTGGCCATTTTCTTTCTCCTTTTATTTTTTTTTTCTTTAAGGGAGTAAAGGGAAATTAAGACGGAAAAATAAAAACAAATCTCCCACCCAGTATCAACAACTCGGCTCCTCCCCCAAAAGAAAAAAAAAAAAAAAAAAGCGCAGGTACTAAACCCAATCCACATGCATCCTGCGAAGCTCCCGCAGTCAACTCGATTCCCTTTGGCGAGCCGTGCTGAAGGAGACGCGATCTGGAAAAAATCAATCGGAGCTCAGGCCCCGCGCCGCCGCCGCAATGGCCAGGAGTCAGGGCTGCAGGGCGCTCTGCCGCAGTGCACGTCCGCCGCAGCCGTCCAGTTCCAGTGAATAATGGAAGTACGGCGTGGAGACAATAAAGCTGATTTATCACGCAAAATAACTCACTGCTGCCTCAGTCCAACCCTTCGTCGTGCCACTTTAAATCACAAATGCGCGCACACAGATCCATAGGTGCTCACACATGCACAGTACGTGTGTGTGTGTGTGTGTGTGTGTGTGTGTGTGTGTGTGTGTGTGTGTGTGTGTGTTCTCGCGCGTGCGCGCCAGGATCAAATGGAAGAATTCAGCTTTGGGTATAGCGTATAGGGGGAAAACCAAAAGAGCCTGTCACTCCAATCCAGTATCCGCATCTATTGCAGCATATAGCAATAGTGAGGGAATCCAGCGCTAAGGAGCAGTCCGTAAAGACTGGGGTCTTCTGTAAGCAAAGCAAACCCTCCCCCCTTTTTTTAAGCAGAAAGAAAGAGTATCAGTAACTGAGGTCAGACCTAAAATGATGTTTCTCAGTGCAGTTGAGTGTTGAAGGGTGCAATGGAAAGTTTCTGGGTGAACATCTGGTGAAGACATTCTATGAACACGTCTGAAATGAAGAAAGCAGTAAGAGCGTTCTTTTACAGATCATCTGGACACAAAAAGGGGGGTGGTAACAGAGTTGTAAAAACTTTGTTTTCAAAGTGTGTTTTAGTCTTAGGGGTTTTGTGGGCATAAAGCTAACCCAGTGAGCTGAAGCAGAGTCCTGGGTTCTGTGTTAGCCTAGGCCTGAGGAAGTCTCCCCTTTTGAATGGCTCCCTTTTCTCTTCTGCAAAAAATGCAGAAAGTAAATGGTCTTTCTTGGCACAGTGGCTTCAGGACTCCATCTAGGTGATGAGGGTTACTAAAGAGAGAAGGCACGTTCTTCAGGTGGTCTCTGTGCAGGAGAAAGGTAGCAAAAGTATCAGTCTAGTGGGCCTCAATTCTTCCTATGGAGAACTAGCTCTGAGTGTGCTTAGCATATAATGAGTGCACTCTGAGAACGCTATATCTAGAGTCACGTGGCTCTCTTTTTTGAGGAAGGGGAAAGACTACCTAGATCATCCAAAAGGATTTGCAGAGTGGGGAATGTTTTCAATGTTTCGTTCATTAGTAACATGTCTGCAGAATGTTCAGTCACTTGGAGAATTCAGAGCAAGTGACATTTTAGTGGGTAGGAGCTGTGTACTGGGTTGGCTGTTTAGATTGGCCAAATTACTGGGATTGATTACTCCCTGCCTACCATTTCAGAAAATAACTCCAGGCAGAGCAGGGTTGCATGCAAGGACTGTTGGTGGATATTTTTCATCTGGGTACTGAAGGCTACGGCCAAACCACTTACTGGAGTTGACATGTGTTAGCTGAGTAATCCCAGGCAAATTACTTAGTTGAGTTTTGCCTCAGTTTCCTGCACAGGGACTCATCTGCAACCAATTTACAGATGTGCCATGATCAAATGAGTTATCTCACGAAAGTGCCTAGACCACAAGGCAGGTGTAAGAAACAAGTTCATGAGTGCTCAAGGTGATTATCACACTACTGTCTGCACAGGACAAGCAATGGTCAGACAGAACAGATAGGTGGGTTCTCTGCAGGACCCTTGGGTTTCAGACAAGGGACCTAAGCAGTCAATCTGTCTTTGAAGGATGTCGGTGAGAAGCAGGGAGCTCAGCGTTTATTATTTTAAGGGAAGGCCAGGCCACCCCTCAAAAGCTCCAATACCATGTGAGCTGGAGAGTTTCCTACTTCACCAGAGCAAGGCAAATGGTCCATGTTGATTTTATCTACATGTCCAGTATAGGTTCGCTATCCAGATAGGAGGAAGGCAAGCTTTCCCTTGGAGAGACATTTCTAAGGCTCCAACTCCTGTCCTCCCTATTCTGATGCTTTCTTTCTTGTACAACTTGTCACCATAAGCCCAATCTCTGTCATTGAATTATGAAGCCAAAACAACCCCAAATCCCTGGCGTGCTCCTTTGTGTCATTATTAGTTTAAAGGAAGAGAGGAAAGCCTGAATTTCTCTCTCCTTTTAAGGATCCCCAGGGTGCATCCTTGAACAAGGGTTTAGGAAGGGTCACAGGAGCGGAATGCTTAGGGGGCCAATTGCATTTGTATTTGCAGTTTGGGAATGCAAGCAAGCTGCCTTTAAGCTTTATAGAGGAAGTAGGGATTAGGTGTTTCCAGAGCAAGGTAGGCACTGGCAGGCTTAGGTCACCCTTGCTAGAAAGTAATGCCCCACTTTTTTCTGTGCACTTCGGAGCCCCAGGTGCATTAACTACTTTACCAGGGACTATGGTGTGACAGCTTAGATCTGGCAGACCTGGAACTCCCCAAGTAGAATGGATGACCCTGGGACTTCTATGTTGCCTGATTTTATGCTCCAGGGTTAAGTTCTACTTTAGCCAGAAAGGGTCTGGAGAGAAAAAATTGATGCCTTCCAACTTGCTAGTGTGAGCCCACAATTGCACTTGGTCAATCTCATTAACAATGTTTCCAAAACAAATGAATAAAAATACAGAGCAGAGCATGCCTGCTTGCCTTGCTTCTGGCCTTTTGGCCTGTCACATTGTTCTAGCAGCCCAGGACCTCACATCATTATCTCAGAAGCACAACTATCCCCTTAAAGAGGCTGTAAGTTTTAGTAAGGAAATCTAGTATACTTATACTTTAAGTATATGTTTTGGAAATCCAACGTGAGAAACCTATTTCCCCCATTCCTAAGAACCTGACACCCTATCCTGCCTGTTATGGCCTTCTGGGCTTCAGCCTCTGAGCATCCCTGTAGGGGTTTTGTGAAGCAGCAGGTTTTCTCAGTTTCCGGGGAGAATTTCGAGGAGAATTTGAGTATAAATTCAATTCTGACTCTCACTCTCATCCCCACCCATTTGGACCACGGGTATCTTCTATTTTAGACCCAGAGAAGAGCAGAGTCTCGACGAGTGGAGGCAAGGAACTGGAGGAACAGAAGCTGAGGCCAAGGTCAAGACTGTGGCTGAAGGAGGTGGCAGCTAGGTGCCGCCCTCTGGCCCAGGAGTTGACCTCCACTTGCTGAAGTCCTGAGCAACGCTCCGGGAAGGGGGAAGGGGGTTGGGGGAAGGGGGAGGGGGAAGGAGGGAGAGCCACGGCTGACCAGCCCTCGATCTTTGGAAGCTGAAGCCCACTGAGAGCCTTTTAGTAGTTGTCCTGAAAGGAAGATCGGCTGTTAAGCACAGCTGAACTTCGAAAGGCGCTCTCTGGCGCGACTTCTTTCCCTGTTAAAGATTTGGGAGAGGCCTGAGCCCTGACGTTTCTATCTCCCCCAACTCCCGGGAAACCCGATCTAATTGTTCACTAATTCTCCATTAATAGGCCCTCTACCTCGGCAGCCGGTCCTCAGTGGCTTAGGTGATGGAGCGAGTTTATCAGTCTCCTCATAGGGAAAGTGTTGCACGAGTTTGAAGTATTGTAAGCAGTTACAAAGTAACCCCAAAACAAAGCAGATACAAACCCAAACCAAAGGCCAACCAAAATGAAAATAAAATGCCCTCTTTACGGCACAAAAAGCCTTAAGTGTGCTCACTCTTGCTCAGTCGTTTGAGTCCTTGAACCGCACAGGAAAACAGCTCTTCCAGGCCTTCTGGAGGACAACTTAATGACACTGCAGTATATCATCAGGTTAAAACGTTTTCCAGAGCAGGGTTTCAGAGAAGCATCTTTGCCACTAAGGGTGGAACGTCTGCTTACAGAGAGGGCTGCCTGCAGGAATGGGGGAAAGGCTGGGTGCAGCCCAACTATAAGCCCAAAGTTTTCAACTTTGGGAGCACAGTACTGGGTACTGTGGGCCGTGGAGTGTCAGCCTCTGGAGCAGACAGGACTGTAGGCTGAGCTGTTTCCCACTGCTTGCTGCAACTCTGCAGCAGACATTGTCCTCTCCTATTGCCTGACTGACTGACTGACTGACTGACAACTGACTGATCATAACCCTTCCTTCTAATGCCCAAAGTTCCTGCCTCTTTGTGCTTGGCCTTAAGTCAGGCCTGTTCCCCACATATTTACGTGTGATAAGCTCTTGCTCTTTGGCTGGCTGAAGAACCCAGAATGTAAAGGTGTGTGTTTGAGGGAAGGGGCACAGCAGTCTATCACCCACATTCATTTATGCTTTTCAAGGGGAAAGTGGCAGAGTTCTGTACTTTCTCAGACAGGAGAGCTTGTGGAAGCCATAACAGTGTTCAGATTTTATGTGTCTAAATCTCCACTCAAACCCTCTTAGCAAACACAACCCAAGCCGAACATTCCTAGTCCTCCAGGGGTTTCCACACTGTTAGGTAGTGTCTTCTTAAATTATCTCTTGGAAAGAGGATACCAACTTTCAGTAAACCAGTAAGTGCTCCCTTGCTCCTGGTAAGTTATATTCATCAAGTGTGGGCTACAAGCTAGTCATTCAAGACCTTGGCCCAGGTCTCAACCCTGGAATAGGAATGAAGACTTCATTTATGGCTTGGGGGGGGGGACCCTTTTCATCCAGTTTACCAAGGAGGAAGAGTGCTGAGTGCAATGTGGGCACCCACTTTGTAGGAGACACAATCCATCCACCAGCTTTGCTAACATTGGAAGCACAATCTCAACATGTCCACCATTCTCTGCATAAATGCCCTGGTAGGGGACCAGATCACGAGGCCTTTGTGGTTTCTGTCTCTTTTACCCACCAGCTCGGTGAATAAATCACACACCTGCCCTCTCAAAAGAGGCCAAATCCAGTTTCTGCCTCCCAGGGAGTATGACGATCACTTTTGTTGGAGTTACTGCCCAAAGCAATTGCTTGAAGTTTTAAGACTCACGTAGAGACTAGGCCTGGTGATATTCCTGCTAAAGTTAACCCTAGGGAAGAGTGCAGTGCTGGAATTCCAAGATCAGAGTGTTAAAATGGGTCTCAATGTAATGGTTCCATAACAGTATTTTCTATTTCTCGTATTCCCTTCTTAGGGGCGGCACATCTGAAGCACAAGAGACTAATAGATACACTCCAACTTTCCTCAAGATAAAAGCTGCCACTAAATGGAGTTGCAACCAAGCGTCGCAACTGCACATACCCCGTTGCCATTGTTTATTTAAATTTACCCCAACAGTTATTTTATGGACTTGAGGACGTGTAACAGGTTCTAATTGGTAGGGGGCGGGGAAAGTCTAGTCAGGTGTCTTTTACTGTTTTCCGATCAAAGAAAGAGTTTGGGTAAAAGAGTAAGCTTTTTGCAGTGTATTTTCTAAGCATTCTTTTCAGTGGCTGTAGGCTTTCCTTCCCTAGACCTCTAAGAGTCATACAGTTCCGCTTTCACTTTTCCTCCCCACAGCCTCGCTAACACACTCTCCCGCCTGTCCCAGGCCGCTGGTACGGAGCGGAGGACCCCCACGATTCCCCCTAACCTAACATGCTCAACTTCAGAAGCTTCTAGGAGAAAATGTCTTCTTCGCGAAGTACAGTCGGAGCAAATCATCCACCTAGAGTTCCCTCCGCTGCTGCAGTAGAAAGGACTTCGGTTGATCTTCAAGCTGGAACCCGCGCACGGGACGTATCCGCCGGTGGCCGCAGCGGAGCAACCCAGGCCGGAGGTTGGCGCCGCCCTACACGTCCTCCCGCCCCGCGGGACATCCCAATGACCCGGTCACTCAGCGCCCAGCCACCGTGGGACCCCACTCTCCTTCCCTACTCTGTTCCGTCTCTCGAAGTGCCCCCAGCCCAGCTGCAATGTGATCACTCCCGACACCCGGCTCCATCGCGTATAACCCCACGCGGGTGAGCTGGGATTCGAATATGGGAACTCAATTTCGCAACGAAAAAGCTCAGGGCCAGGACCGGGTCAGAGGGAAGAAAGACCTTGAAGAGACCGCCCAGGGCGCAGATAGCAGGTCCTGAGGAGGCGGTCTGCGGTTCCCTAAGCAGACTCTGCAGGTGCACCCTGCTGCTTCTCTTGCAAGTCTTTTGAGGTTTGACCTTTTAGAGCTTTGTAAAGTTGTCTCTCCCCGCCCCTCAATCACGGGGTCACACTAGGGATCACACTGTCCTCAGTTCTCTAGTCCCATTGCTGACTTTGGGGAAAGGGGTATAAGAATGAGGGTGGCCTGGGCCGCAGGACTATTGGGGTTCGAGCACCGCTCTGGAGCGCCACGCTGGGCAGAGAGCGCTCAGAGCTCGATCACTACGCTCTACCACTTGGGAAGTGCAGCTTAATCGTTCAGCTCCGCCCACCCCGGAGGAGCGGGGGTGGGGTGGGGGTGGAAGGGGGGAGTGAGGTCGGGGGAGAAAAGAAGAGAGAGAGAGAGAGAGAGAGAGAGAGAGAGAGAGAGAGAGAGAGAGAGAGAGAGAGAGAGAGAGAGAGAGAGAGAGAGAGAGAGAGAGAGAGAGAGAGAGAGAGAGAGAGAGAGAGACTGGTGACCCGGGTTCTCTTCTTTCAAGTTCCCCTAAGCGAAGCAGGGCGCCACCTACAGTCGAGTTCTAACTAGCACGTTGGTGAGAAGGCTGGTGAACCTTTCCTAAACAAGGCCGGATTTTGGGCACAGCCATCTCATATTTGTAATCACTCCAGACCGATCGGTCTGCTGGCAGGCAGCAACAGACGAGACCATACCGAAAATGCGCGTTGGAGGCGTGCAGAAGTTGGGAAATAGAACAGTACTAGCTCTGATTGGACTTGTTCGCGCTCTAATGGTTTGGCTGGATTTTGATTCCAGTATCTCCTCCAGGTTTCAGCCAAGGAGAGCAGCAGTCAATTTCATTAGGAAGAGTATCTGTGTGACCTTAAACAAGTCGCTCCGTCATTCACTCTCCTTTCTCATCTCCTTTAGAACTATAGCTGTGATAGTTTTTTTTCCCCCTAAATTAATGAGACAAAGTAGGTGAGAAACTGCTGGTGCTAAGAGCTCCTACCTATTTTTAAAGGAGGGGAAACCTTCTGAAAAATAAAACTTTAAAGCCATTGAATATGTGTTTTCTGCTCCATGAAAGATTAGGTCTTTATAAGGAAGAGATGAGAAAGCCAGCCAAGTGGCCCCAATAACTGATTCAAGCACTGGCTATTGGCTCTTCTCTCTAGCTAATCTCCTCATAGACAAAGGAAACATATTAATGGCTGGCTGTGACTACTTAATTACCATTTTGTTTTATAAATTGTTAATTACCACGTGGATGTCATATGATATACATTATCCCCACTGTAAAGACAAGGACATACAGTTCGGAGATGAAAGTTATATCTGTAACTTCAGCAGTCCCAAGTCTGTTTCTGAACCTGCTTTTGATGTGTAGTATTAAGTACTGGGAGATCAGGCTAGGAGTTTTTCCATAGGAAGTCACATGATTTTTCATAGCACCTTGGAGAAGAACTGAGGGTTCCTGAAAGGGGGAATGGAGGGCCAGGGAGGTCAAGGATGTCACTTTTGTGGGAGGTGTAGAGGCAAGGGTTTGTTTCCTCTTACAATTCTAGGTTATGTGGGTCAGTAAAGGAAGGCAGGGTGAGAACCTGGAAACAGGAACCAAAGTGGAAGCCATGGGGGAAAGTGCTTACTGGCTAGTTCTTGGCGTCCCTGCCTGTTTTTTCCAAGGGAGTCATTTTCAGAAGTGGCAGAGAAGGGTCACAGGGAACCTTCCTCTGACTACACGTAAGTGACCTGTACTGGCACCTGTGTCGGGACACTTGTAAGACTTATCAAGATAAGCCAGGCAGGAGAATTGGATGAGCTGTGCTGAAGGGACTGTAGCCTAAGCAGTGGTAACTATTGTAGAGTTTCCTTAGGAAATCTTGACAGTGGAAGAAAGAGCCCGGCATGGGGGCAGTAGGAAAAGCCAGAGATAGACTGACTTATACTTCTATTAATATAATTAGTCTGCGCTTACCTCATGGCCTACACAGCCAAATTTCATCAAACAGCCCAATGAAAAGTTTAATAGAGCAATTGCTGTCCTGGCATCTGAACTACAGCAGTTGGGCTCTGTTGTTCTTGTTATGGGAATATATACATTAAGTTTGCCCCCAGCTCAACCCTGGGGCTTCATGAATGCTGGGCAAGTGCTCTACCATTGAGCTAGAGTTCAAGGCCAACACTGCACTTTTTTTTTTTTTAAAATATCGACTATGTTACTGCTTTGTGTCCTTGTAATATTAGAGTCATTTCTTTCTTTTTTCTTTTTCTTTTCTTTTCTTTTTTCTTTTTTTGTAGTGGCATTTCATAATGAAAGGTTTGGATTACACAGAGAAGCAAATTACACTGCTTTCAGCATTTTGGGGTTACCACTGTGGAAAATTATGCATGAGCTTCCCTTCCTATCCATCAAAGCGTAAAACCCAAACCATCATTCCTACCCATAGCACTGCCTCTACACTAACTAGTAGAATAGCCAGACTTATCAGAGGGCCTCGACGCTGTGAAAATGGCTTGGCCTATAAACTTATCTGTGCACAAGTGTGACCTGAGCTCAATCTCCATATCTGTGTCAAAGAGTAACTGGGGAGAAAAGATCTGCAGGGCTGCTGGTCATCAGTCAAGACCAATTGGCAAGTTCCGGGCTCAGTACGAGATCCTGTGTCAAAAACTATGATGGGAAGTTACTCAGGAAGACACTTAACATTGACCTCTGGCTTCCTCCTCTCTCTCTCTCTCTCTCTCTCTCTCTCTCTCTCTCTCTCTCTCTCACACACACACACACACACACACACTCACACACACACTCACACACACATACACATACACGTTCACACACACACATACACACACTCACATACACTCTCACACACATATACACACTCACACACACTCACACACATACACACACTCACACTTACACACACACACACATACACACACACACGTATGTACATGAGTCCGTAAAGTGAAGCAACAGATAGTTTAGCTGGAGCATTGTCCATAAACCAGGCATCCATCCTCCTGCCAGCTCCAAGTATAATCCTTCTACTTGCCAATACATGACTAGGAGCCCAGACTTTGGCTAGTTGTCTCCACTTTCCACATAGTGACAGTGTTTCTAATAACCTAATAGACTTTCATTTTGAAACACATGGCACAAAGAAATCCATTAGCAGAAGAGCCCTACTGGGTACCTAATGCTTTAAAGTCATGCAGTAAGGTCAGGTGGCCAGGTTGTCAGTTTGTTTATTTACTTCTTTGGTGACTCATTGGTAATTAAGAAGGCTTTGTTGTAAGAAGAGGCAGTTGACAGAATTTTAGAGTGTGCTTTATGTGTCCCATGTTATTCTGTTTTTTAGCAGAACTACAAAGAAATAAAAGAGTGTTTCTTCTTGGAAGTTTGAGATACAAGTTTTAGGGTAGAAACTTCCTCTAGGCTCCCATTCTAGGGTCCAGACCTTAATTTTGCTATAATAAAACAATGCAACAAATCTCAAAGAGAATGTGTCTCAACTCAGACATTTCCTCCCCAAAGTTACAGCCTGCATCCTAGAATTTTAATGTTTCTGATTTCATCTTCCATATTGCTCCATAAATAAGTGACTCGAGAAAGCACTTGAGGAAAGTTGGGAGTTATAGTGTGTGACCTCATTTTATACACAGCCACATACGGACAGATTTACAAGGGACAGCACTGCTCTGCTGGGGGTGGGGACCTATGCTGTTGTCTACTTTGTTACCATGTTTTCTACGTTATGGAAACACATGTCTGTCAGAATAAGTGAGTTTGTCTCCAGTGGTCTTTAGTAAAGAAGACACAAAGCAATGGGGGACCACTAAGGCGCTCTGAAACTTAGCAACTTTCTTTGTGTTACCTGTGTTGACCAAGGCCCTCGGTCAATGTCAGGTAAGCCCCGAGAACCTGGACAGTTACTAAATCAAAATGGCTTTTTACAACAGACAGGTGTGAGACTAGTCTGAGACTCCTAACCCCCGCTCCCATCGTGAAGATGGAGTCATCTGCAAAGTCATTGCTGAGAGCCCAATAAACAGTGTCACACGTTACTGGTTTTAGAAGGACCAATTTCATGGGACAGTTGCTGAGAAAGGCAATTGCTATATGCTTGTAGTAAAAACCTTGGTGTTTTCACATCACTTAAATGCTACATAAACGTGGACATAGAGGACTCCTGAGTGTTTGACCCAGCACAGCTGCTGGTGTGAATGCAGCATGGGCCACACTCACGGGTTTACCTGAGGAGCCTACACCTTGGCACCCATGAAGTCTAGAGATCTTGGCAACAACTTTGGAATTATTGAAATGAGAAATGGTGGTTATAGTAATTCTAAAGTACTAGCGGTCAAGGCCGTTGCTTGTCAGGACTCGTGGGAGGCATTCACAGATTTTAGACAGATGAGACTAGTTCCAACTATGCATTCCCCCTGTTTTATCTACTGGGTTTCAGCCCCTCCCGCAGTCTTCTCAGTCTGGGCTTGATGTTTCTTTATGCAACCGTCTTCCCATAGAGGCTTGCTTCTTTTTCTTGGCACCTTAAACTTCATTTGTATTGCAAGAGTCTTGTCTGCATAGAGACCTTCTGAGATGACAGTCAATACCTTGGGGTCCCCTTATTCATATACATCTATTTAGATGCTTTATTCATTCCATCCCTAGTTTTGAGCTCTCCTCTTGGCTTGTGGTTTTTTATTCTTTACTATGATGATGTGACCTGGTTCAGTGCAACACATAAACTTACTTCTTCAAAAATAATGCCGGTTGCCTGTAAGACATCCAGTTCGCCCCCTCACCCCACCCCACCCAAACCCCCTGTAAAGCTAGTGTGGAAAATGAGAAGAGTCCAGGTTTCTTTCCTTAGTCCCTTTTCAGTCAGTTTCTGCTCCAAAGGTAAAAGATGAAAGACTGGGGGAGGGGGGGAAGGGAGGAGGTGGGGAGCAAGAATGTCCAAAGAAAAGCCTCGAGGGGTGACTTTATCAATCCCATAGATTTAACTGCTTGCCACGAGCCCGTTGACCTTTTGGAGAGAACTAAACTCTTGGACTGGCACCCAGACTGAGATAGTGGAAACACGCCTGCCTATCTGGGGCTGAGGGAGGGTAAAACTTAAGAGACAGCTATGGTGCCAAGAGGGGGTGGCAGGTTGGAGGAGGATGTTTTCCCTAGCAACTCCAGAGCCATGCATCCCAAGAATGGCAATGCCCACCACGCAGAGGAAGTGGCAGCTCCAGCTGGTTGTCAGTGCCACATTACTATAGCAGCACGTGTGCTCACTCTGCATCCCCTGGCCTCTCCCTGTCCCTCACTACCAGGGAGGGGGCGGGAGCGAGGGGTGCGGTCTGTCCTATGTCCACTCTCTCACTCACTTTCATGCTGCAACCTGTCTCTTCCGCGGGGCATCTTCCCGGGTCTTGGGACCCTGGTCCAGTGTGGAGGGCCTGGAAGGTGTTACCCATTCCCTAGACGTTCTGGACAGCGGGGTGGCGCACTCAGCGCGTGCGACGGAAAGGTTCATTTTAGAGTTACAGATCCTCAGTTTGGTGGTCCGATCCGATCCGGTGACAACTTTCATCCCAGAGCCTCTAAATGTGACCCGGCGGTCGCAAGCGGACACCAGAGGGCGCCGCTTTAATGTGCTTCAGCCGGGGATCCACAAAGGGGGCGCAGACGTAGAGGCAGGTTAGGGATCTAGTTCTCTGTAACCGGACAGCGCGATCGGATCATCTGTTTTTTATATTGGGCGCAAAGGGGGGTGTAGGGCGCCCCAAGGCCAGGTCCCTCGTTCCCACTTTGCAAGATCAACTACAGGAGCTCATGCCGGGTCTTTTCACTACCTGAGGGTTCCTTGCAGAGCTGTCAGAGTGGAAAGGAGGAGAGAGAGGTCCCTGACTGAAGCCTCGCCCCCTCTGACTGCTAAGGAACATGCCTGCAGGCCTTGAATCGAGAGCGACTAATTAATTTCCCAGCACTTGTGCAGAATACTTTAGAATGGAAAAATGAAGGTTTTCGATGAAAATGAAGCTTGATGGTGTGCACCTGCCACTAATGCGCGACGCACCGTAACTTCCCTCATTAGAGAGATGGCTTGGGTTGAGAACAAGTCATATAGTGAAAATCACTTCAACACGTGCCTGTTCATATGCATAAACTCCTGTGTACCAGATGGCAAAATATAATGACATCTTAAACAGCTAATTGCATAAACCTTGTAATGCAGATAATTGCTGTACCAAAGTAGGAGTTAATAATTTCCCAGTGTATTGCTGGGCTTCGGAGTAATCCTTAAGGAAAGTTGTGACAATCCTAACACACTAAAGTTCACCAAGCGGTAATTAAAACTAGCACTCATATCATTTGACTTTCAAACCCTTAATTATGTTTTGGAAGAACTGCTCTGTGGAAACCCAGAAGTTATAGATGATTATAACATTTGATGCTTGCGACTCGCCCGTTTTCCTTTGCAGGTCTCACGTGGCATAATGTTATAGCAGTCATTGGGGATACATTATATTCTCCAAAATTATTCCCATAGTGGAAGGCCTGCATTTTGGTGCACGATTGGTTAATTCCCATCCCCAGTAGATCTGTAGATGATTACCAATTTGCATTTATTCAAAGGCCTCTGCAATGATAAGTAACGGTAAGACTTACCATGCGACTGACAGCTTTAAAACCACTTTGCAGGCATCTCATTTAATCCATAACACAGCTATCACAAATGTACCCTGACTACCGCCATTCTTTGATGAGGGAGCCTAGGTAAGGGCTGGAAAGTTATTTCCTCAAAGTCCCTGATCTGAAGACATCATAACCGCAGAATCCACACGGTTTACCGTTATATTTAATGATCCCATGAGTTACAACAGGACCTGAGTCATTCAACATCTCCGTTTCATTTTTCTAACAGTATTTAGAAATAAAACTCCAATGTCATGATTAAATTATCAATGTAACTTGGCAGGTAAATATCTTTGTTGAATTTAATTTCTCATCTATTTCCATGATACCTCCCAGTGGAAAGTATCTGTGGTTTATACAGGGCGGTCGTCCATTAGTAAACAGCCCAAGAAGAGCACACCCGTAGAACTAGATGTTCATTTCCCCAAAACCTAGTTTAAAAGGCAGGCGTGCCTCGGTGCTTTTATTTCCCCATCTGATAAAGAATAAAGTCAGCTGATGGTATTTTTAAAAGCACATACAGTAACACACCCAGAACGCAATGCTCTGCACGAAACACGCACGGTGTCGTCTTTTCTCTCCTCGTGCTGATATTATAGATTTTCTCTTTTTGGCATTTTGGGCAGGTAAGAGGAGAGAGGCCAGCTGTCTCCTCAGCATGCAGCCACCCTTGGAGACTCCCTTCTGTGAGTTATGTGCCCATCTCCACCACAGTTGCTCCTACATTAAGTCCTTAATTTAGAGGGAGGATGTTCAGCCTTGAGGTGAGGAGCCTTGTATGCTCACTCCTTTTCCTCTATGACTTTGCAGAGTGACCTTGGATAAGACACTTGATGTCCATGAAATTCACTTTCTTTACCCAAAACACAAAGGCCCTGGCTTGTCACACATGTCCCTCCTACTTCCCCCTTTCTGGGATGTTATGCAGCTGTTTCTCATTTAACTTTTTTTTTTAATGGAAATAGACTACTAGGCTGAATTCTCCTTAATAAAAGATGTTTGGCTAAACCAGAAAAATGTCTATAGGGAAAAGACTTAATTTAGGGATAATTTATTTGATAGCTGTTATTTTCTGGTGTAGTGCTCAAGGTATAAAGGGAGATGTGACATAATTGTTGTCATCACCAGTTCCCGATACAGTTAGTGACAGGCAGAGGAGTATAGCTAGGCAGTGGCGTGATGGTGGCCATGAAATGTAGCGTATGATAAAATAGGAACATGTTATTCCTGTGGCGGGGCAGTTTCTTAGCAGAAGTGATGGCTGAGCTGCATTTTGAAGCACAAATCAAAGTTGGTTCACTGTGGATCTGTGATATATGGGAAATAAGAAAACTGTGTAAAAGTCTGGGAGTGAGGAGGAAGTCAGGTGGCCATTGATATAAGGTAGCAAAGGAGAGAGCCTAGGCAGAAGAGACAGGTATAGGGCTGACCTCACAAGGCTTTGTTGCGGACTTTGGACCATACTCTGAATTTAACGGGATTGGAACCAAATATTTACTGTCTCTGACTGTTCATTACTCCAGTAATTACGGAGCCATTACAAGTTTGAAACTTGTTCATATTGTCTGCCTTTTACTTGAGAGAATATGACCACCTTATGTAAGAGGAGTCTTACTTTGGTCACCAGAGGGTTGGAGGTTACTGCTTATCTCTGGTGATGTTCAGGAAACCAAGTTTTATATGAGTTTATTCTCTAATTGCTTGTTCTAGAACCCAATAGTCTTCAAGCTCATGACTCATCTTTCACACCCAAAAGGGGAAAAAGTCAAAGATATAATTATTACACAGCAGGGCACAAAACTCCTCTTTAAAATTCTATGTTTTACTGCAAAGCTTCTGTAAGGCAAAGGACACTGTGGTTAGGACAAAACTGCAACCAACAGATTGGGAAAAGATCTTTACCAATCCTACAACAGATAGAGGCCTTATATCCAAAATATACAAAGAACTCAAGAAGTTAGACTGCAGGGAGACAAATAACCCTATTAAAAATGGGGTTCAGAGCTAAACAAAGAATTCACAGCTGAGGAATGCCGAATGGCTGAGAAACACCTAAAGAAATGTTCAACATCTTTAGTCATAAGGGAAATGCAAATCATAACAACCCTGAGATTTCACCTCACACCAGTGAGAATGGGTAAGATCAAAAACTCAGGTGACAGCAGATGCTGGCGAGGATGTGGAGAAAGAGGAACGCTCCTCCATTGTTGGTGGGATTGCAGACTGGTAAAACCATTCTGGAAATCAGTCTGGAGGTTCCTCAGAAAATTGGACATTGAACTGCCTGAGGATCCAGCTATACCTCTCTTGGGCATATACCCAAAAGATGCCCCAACATATCAAAAAGACACGTGCTCCACTATGTTCATCGCAGCCTTATTTATAATAGCCAGAAGCTGGAAAGAACCCGGATGCCCTTCAACAGAGGAATGGATACAGAAAATGTGGTACATCTACACAATGGAATATTACTCAGCTATCAAAAACGACTTTATGAAATTCGTAGGCAAATGGTTGGAACTGGAAAATATCATTCTGAGTGAGCTAACCCAATCACAGAAAGACATACATGGTGTGCACTCATTGATAAGTGGCTATTAGCCCAAATGCTTGAATTACCCTAGATCCCTAGAACAAATGAAACTCAAGACGGATGATCAAAATGTGAATGTTTCACTCCTTCTTTAAAAGGGGAACAAGAATACCCTTGGCAGGGAAGAGAGAGGCAAAGATTAAAACAGAGACTGAAGTAACACCCATTCAGAGCCTGCCCCACATGTGGCCCATACATATACAGCCACCCAATTAGACAAGATGGATGAAGCAAAGAAGTGCAGACCGACAGGAGCCGGATGTAGATCGCTCCTGAGAGACACAGCCAGAATACAGCAAATACAGAGGCGAATGCCAGCAGCAAACCACTGAACTGAGAATAGAACCCCCGTTGAAGGAATCAGAGAAAGAACTGGAAGAGCTTGAAGGGGCTCGAGACCCCATATGTACAACAATGCCAAGCAACCAGAGCTTCCAGGGACTAAGCCACTACCTAAAGACTATACATGGACTGACCCTGGACTCTGACCTCATAGGTAGCAATGAATATCCTAGTAAGAGCACCAGTGGAAGGGGAAGCCCTGGGTCCTGCTAAGACTGAACCCCCAGTGAACTAGACTGTTGGGGGGAGGGCGGCAATGGGGGGAGGGTTGGGAGGGGAATACCCATAAGGAAGGGGAGGGGGGAGGGGGATGTTTGCCCGGAAACCGGGAAAGGGAATAACACTCGAAATGTAAATAAGAAATACTCAAGTTAATAAAAAAATTCTTTGTTTTAAAACATTTTAATGATAAATCTTATTTATTTTGGTTTGAGATTAAGTGCTCAGAAGTTCTGATGTTTGGAGGTCAACAGCATTGTTTCCACTGGTAGAAACATGTATTAGAAATTCTCTCTGAGAAGAAAGTTCTGGGAATCAAATACATCTTTTTTTTATTGGATATTTTATTTATTTCATTTCAAATGTTATCCCCTTTCCCGGTTTCCTCTCTGGAAAACCCCTGTCTCATCCCCTCTCCACCTGTTTCTATGAGGGTGCTCCCCCACCCACCCACCAACTCCCACCTCCCCACCCTGGCATTCACGTACAATGGGGCATCACAGAACCTTCACAGAACCAAGGGCCTCTCCTCCCATTGAGGCCATCCTCTGCTACATATGGGGCTGGAGCCATGGGTCTATCCATGTGTCCTCTTTGGTTGGTGGTTTAGTCCAGAATGCTTGTTATCCTTCTAGAGAACACATGTTCATGTCCTAACACTCACAGCATGCAGCTCATAACCATGTGTACCTCTAGCACCAGGGGATTTGATGGGCACCGGCACATATGTGCATAGACACACTCATACATAAAAAGTATAAAATATATTTAAGTAAAAATATTTGTTTTTAAGTGCAAAAATAAAAAAGAAGAAGAAATATTCTCTGGAGAACAACTTGGCAATATATGGAATGTTTTCTATATTCTGTCCAGCAATTACAGTTCAGGAAATGTTCAGTTTTTCGTCTTGGGGATCAAATGTCAAGTCTTGTACATGTATGAGCTACACTACTTCCCCATAAAATCATGTGTCTAGGAATTTATCTTGAGGAAATAATCAAAGTGTTCAAGGGAAGTCAACCCTCCACCTGTGGGTTTCCCATTTGCATATTTAACCAACAAAGGATCCAGAAAGCAAGAAATGTACAAACACATACAGGGTCTTGCTTTGCTACCTTCCCATCAATAAAGCAATGTAACAGCTAGGTCCGCATCGTAAATGTTTAAATGTAGGAATGTGATACTTTCGTAAACACAACAAAAAGAGAAAAGTGTAATGATTACCTATACTAAAGAGCAGAAACTATGAGGCAACCTTGTAGACCCATATTACAGTTGATGACAGCACAGTTTAGGCTGCATCCTGCTGAGGACAAGGAAAGCTGATAGAAGATTAGAATATCTATGCAAGACTTAGGAGAATGAACAAGGTTTCAAAAAACAAAACAAAAACAAAACAGAGCAACAACAAAAACCAATGACCAGGCCAAAGGTGAGTATTGGGGCCTCCTTTTCCGTGAGGAGTATTTGACGTCTGGAGAGTGTGCCTGAGAGGTTGGCAGATAAACAGAAATTGGAAGCTGCCTCAGCATGTATAAATGCCAAGCATACAGGTGAACTGGAAATGGATGCCACTAGGGCTAAAGTCAGTTTTGAATTATCTTCAAATTAGATTGAAATACTTATGGCTTGAGGGAAGAGATAAATGTGAATATTCCCCGAGGAAGATAACATCATCCTAGATTTCAAATCTACCCTATCAACAAACACTCAAATGTAGCAACTACTGTTTAATAACAAAAAAGAAAAATAACTAGACATACAAGGAAACAAGATTATGGGAATAACATGGCAGACCCCGCAGGCAACAGAAACAGACCACGTGGGCTCTGGGTATAGGGATAATAAGATACAACCTTTACCTATGCAGAAGACATGCACCCAGAGCACAGAAATAGAGGGAGGCTGAAAGGAACAACAGAAAGTACATAAGTAGTCTCAAATGCTATTATAGCTACACAAATTGTAAGGCATTATTGAACAAGAGGAAAGCACTTTTTAATGAAGAAAGGATTAACTCACGGGGAATTGTGTGTGTGTAGTAACATGATACACACACATCAGGCAAAAATACAAAGCTAGGAGTGAAGAAACTGAAAAGTGAAATTGGCTTATTTTTAATCACATCAAGAAATTTCAATGATCACTTTAGTATCTAATGGGACCTAAACGCCTCAAACCAGTAAGGAGAGAGAAAAAACTTGATTGAAGCAGGTATAGAATAAGTCACCTTATAATGTCAAAATATGAATTTTTTCCTCAAGAATATAGAAACCTAACAAAGTTTCTGAAACTATTCAGAAAATTCCCTTTCTGGTGTTTAGGCTAGAAGTTACACCAGTAAGAACTGAAAAATCCTGTCCCCCTTAACTTTCCTGTGTTTGTTTCAGTCAGGGTCTCATTCTCTGTCACTAGCTGGCCTGGAGCTAGCTACATAAACTAGGCCTTGTCAAACACATAGAGGTCTGTCTGCCCGATCTCCCTCGTGCTGGGAATATGTCACCATGCCAGTCCAGATAGTTTGAAGTTAAGAAATGGAGTTCTATAGTCCCATCATTCAGAGAAAGAATGGCAAAGGGAATAGGAAACAATGTGAATGGAAAAGAGTGAACAAATGTAATGTAATAGAGCTAAAGTTATGCTTAGGTGAAATCTTTGGCATCTGCACATGCACTAGAGAAACACATACAAGCCGCATAGTAGAAAAGAGTGAGAAATGAAGAACTACAACTCATTTTAGAAGTTTGCAGAAAGAGCTACAGATTAAAATAAGTCAGAAAGCAAGAGACAGAAATATAGTAACAGCAACTAATTAAGACAAAACAGAAGAGAGTGCACCAAAATGCTAGAAGCTCATTTCACAAGCTAATAAAATTAATCTTTCCTCATGGTTAATGTTATTAAAATGATATAGTTTTATTATAATTTATCAAAATATATTAATTTATAAAATTATTAAATTTATAAAATAGCATATAATTTTATATTAGAAATAATATAGATAATATAAATATAAAATAAATTATTAGTAAAGTAAATATAATTACAAAGTTATTTACAATAATTCAGTCTTCATAGAAGAAGACAGCAAAAGTGAGAAATAAAGCAGAAAATACAAGAGGTCAATATCACAAATATTGAGAGGGCATTATTATAGGGATTACACATATTAAAATGTAATAACTATGTAAATATATTAACCATGCATACAATATGGATAAATCCCCCAAGAAGCACAACTTAAGTGGATGATAAGAGAAAAGGGAAGTATAAATAGATTGATAATTATTAGAGAAGATGAATCTGTGATAAAACTTTAAATAAGAAAAAAACCCATGACTAAATGGCTCTTCCAGGGAAATTTACCTGTCACTTAAAAGAATAGTTAGTACCAATTTTCTGAGAATTCTGCCAGAAAACCAAAAATTCGAGGCTCCCTTATGCTATGTGAGTCATATGGGCAGACGCTGCCATGCTGTGGCACGTCAAAAATATCACCTCAATACCAAAACTTCCCCAAGAATTCTGCACTGATCACTCTTAGGAAGACAGATATAAAAGTGCTAATTAAAGTAACCCTGGATGAAATAGTCACAAAGAAGCTTTAGCAATAATATAAAAAGCCAATACATCACCACTCATATGGGCTTATTCCAGGAATTCAAGGTTGGTTTGGCATTAAAAACTTCACCAATGTCTTTCGTTAGTTGAATGCAGGAGACAGAATATAATCACTTAACTCTATGCATGAAAACATCAAACACAATTTAATATCTATATATGTTATTTGCTGTGCAAAGGGATTAAGCTCTAAGGGAAACCCCATAGCAAGCACCATCTATAATAATACAATATAAAGAGCTGAGAGTGAGAAGCACACAGGATTATCGGCTATTACTGCCTCTATTTCCATTGCACTGATGCTAGTTAATGCACTCAATGCCACCCATTGCACTGACAGTAGCTAGTGTGTTATCCTAACTAACTGGAATCCTCATCCTGTGTGCTGATCCTGGCTGATGTGCTGACCCTGCTCTTGTTCTGATCTTGGCTACTGAAGTAATGGGTTTATAGCATTATAACTCATAAACTATATGAGTTTTCATAAAGGAAGAGCATAACTCATCTTTTTGTTTATTATGTTTATCAAGTATACAGAGAATCAAGAATGAACAAGAATTACTAGACTTAACAGGTAAGTTATAAGATCACCAGAGACATGCTCTACCTGGAAAAAAAAAACCCACTGCATTTCTACTTCCCAGTCTCAGTTAACAGTAAATTAAAAAAATTAAATAAATGTCTTTACAAGCTGAAGACTATCGATCCTGAAGAATAAACCTCAGAATAAACATGTGCAAGGAGAATGCCTAGTAAAAGAGATGTAAGTCATGTCTATAGCCGTGCAGCGCTATACTATCCAGACGTTGCTATTTCTTTCTACGTTTTCTGTAGATTTATGCTCCCAATGAAAACCCAAAGAGCATTTGGAAATGGAGTGAAAAGGTTACTCTAGGTGCATACGGTAACAGGAGTGGCAATGAATATTCAGGACACCTGGAGAAGAGCAGGAGGACTCAGATTATGCACCAGATTCAGAGTGTACTAGAGTCATCTAAATGAAAAAAAAGGGGGGGCGTGCCTTAAGGAAACCAGGATTTGTAGATTAAAGCAAAGACATGCTTCCTAATGGTTCTTTCCAGAGGGGCCAGCTGGCTATGGAGAAGAATAAAATGAATGGACATAGCCTGTCTTCTCAGACCCAAGAAAGCAAATTTCTTTACTCACGGTTCCTACCAGCTTCAGCAGATCTGAAAGGGGAAGCTGAAGGTGAAAGTTCAAGCTGTGTGGGTTCTGGAAGGGACCAGGCTAGTGTCTCTACAAACTTCTGTTGGGAAAACTAGGTGAAGGGACACACAGAGACACAACCATTAATACAGCGAATGACGTAAAAGCAAAGATTTCCTTGTCTCTGAAGATGTCGTTAGGAAAGTGGGATAGAAGCCACAAACAGAAGATATTTATGAAAGATATAACAGATAAAATCACACAGCTGGGACGATAAAAACTGATAAAAGGTAATAAATCTGCCTAATAAGCCAGAGACTTAGGCAGACACATCACAAAGGATCATTAAAAGTGTAAACCAAAACCGGGAAAGGGAATAACACTCGAAATGTATATAAGAAATACTCAAGTTAATAAAAAAAAAAAAAAAGACGCAAAAAAAAAAAAGTGTAAACCAAACTTGCCCATTACTCCTGAGAATAAAAAATTAAATCACAATCGAATAAAACAGGAGGAGCAGCAGGATGGTTAAGATGGACAGACTGACAAGACCAACTCTTAGTAGGAGTGCACACCTACTAGTCACGTTCTCATACTTGCGGTGGCCACGAGATTCCTGCAGTTACTATGGGAGGCACTTTGGCATTATCAGTTAATGTTGAAAGTAAGAACATCTTACGACCCAGAACTTACTCTCTGGCTCTATGAACCTGTCAGTAGAAAGGCTTGCTTTAAGAAATGTGTCATGGGAAGTCACAGCAACACTAAGGTGGATATATGGGCTCACGCCTGTAATCCCAGCACTTGAAGACTGAGACAGCCTGCTCACGATTATCCTGGGTTACAAAATGAGTTAGTGTCTCAAAAACCAAACAAACAAAGCCCAACACCAACAAAGAAAGAACATTTATGAAACAATATTTAATGTAGTTTTAGAAGTCGTTAAGTCACACAAATAACCATCACTAGGTGAAATAAATAAGTAAAATGGTTAAGTATCCAGATGTTGAAATACTATACAAGAATGAAAAGGAAGAATGAGACACAGCTATGTGCAAACTAATGGACTCCTTTAAAAATCTAGCAATCAAAATAAGTCAAACATGAAAGAATATGTAGTGTATAATATTTATAAAGTAGCAAAGAAAAGAGGGAAAAAACAAAAACCATTCATAAAACCAGCCCCACCCTACAGACGCAGGAGCCTAAACAAGGAATTCTAGAGTCAGAACCTATCTATCCTTGCAACAGAGGCCACAGGTACAGTTGCTGTTAGGCTTCTTAGCTCACGTTTTGTTTATTTAATTGAAAGACACTTTGACACTCTGCTAGTTACTTGGATCGAAGAGGATACAGTACACATATGACCTTGTCACCATGAAGCGTGCGTCTAATTTTCCAGACCCTTACTTGTGTGTGTGTGTGTGTGTGTGTGTGTGTGTGTGTGTGTGATTTTTTTTCTCCCTAGCTTCACCCTCTGTACGTGTTTAGCGTTCATCACTACTGCCCCTTTCAAGTCATCAAGGATGCTTCTAGAACTGTGGAAGGATACAGGGAGGCTATGAGACAGTATTTTCAGTTCATGATGCCCTTCTACAGTGTTGAGGTATGGAAAATCTATGTCCTGTTAGTGACAAACAAGCTAACTAGGATGGGAAAACAACTGTAGGATTCTCAAGGCAGGGGTGACTATGAAAATCTAAGTTCACGGAGAAGGCTTTGAGGATGTGGCTCTTGACATTTAACTATTTCCACATGAAAAATGAAGTCACTAATGTAGCTTCAGAGCTCTTTGTGGTCACAGTACACAGTGACAACCCCCACCCCCATTATTTACTTTACTCCTATGTGTCAAACTCTGATGACCTTCCTATAGGAAGCCATTCTTACTTTCTTTTCTCATGGTGCATGTGTGTGTGTGTGTGTGTGTGTGTGTGTGTGTGTGTGTGTCTGTGTGTGTGTCTGTGTGTGTGTCTGTGTGTGTGTCTGTGTGTGTGTGTCTGTGTATATGTGTGTGTCTCTGTGTCTGTGTATATGTGTGTGTCTCTGTGTGTGTGTCTCTGTGTGTGTGTCTGTGTATATGTGTGTGTGTGTGTGTGTGTGTGTTCTCTCACAACACTTTCCACAAATATTCCACCATGCTAGGAATTGTTACTTCAATTCTGAGATCCTAGCACATATGCATGATATTTTACTTTTAAAAAATGGTTTATTTATGTATCTTATGTATATGGGTACACTGTTGCTATCTTCAGGCACACCAGAAGAGAGCATCGGATTCCATTACAGATGGTTGTGAGCCACCATGTGGTTGTGGGAATTGAACTCAGGACCTCTGTAAGAACAATCAGTGCTCTTAACCTCTGAGCCATCTCTCCAGTTTGATGCTTTACTTTTAACAGAATACTTGCTGCTTAATCAATGTGGTTGATTATAAGATAATCAGTTATACTGGTAAGGATATTTCTAAAAAGGTTTACCAGAAGTAGAAATGCTCATACAAGTATATTGCCTATATGTGGCATCACAGAGGATTCAAGGCAAGGGTAGGCCAACTACTATTGGGTAGTGCATTCAAGGTCAATTCTAATGACTGAATTCTCATTCTCATGCTTGATCTGATACTGTACTCACAAAACCACTCCTGCTATGTTATGTATACACTTCAGTTTCTACAGGTTAACATTTCTATAAACACTTGCAAAAGGAATAGACTTTTCAGTGCATGAAATCCTCAGATGACACAGAGGAGGGTCCAATAGCTAACACTGCAGGTGGTTGGGTCAAGATTTAAAATAATCTTGGCAACCTAGAACATTGGTTCCAAACCACACATCACATTGCCTGGACCTACATGTGGAGTTCTATTTATATTAAAAATGCCACAACCATAAACCACTCTCTAGCATGTTGTCATCAGACTGGAAAAGTATTTCAAGGTATCAGCTGATTATTCCGGGAAGCCATAGATGTCAGCAAGAAACATCCCCCACCCCAGACCTTAAGAATTGGATCACTAAACAAGGAGAGTGAATCAGATTAGATATATTCAAGAGTGTCTTACAGGGGCGAAACTAGAAATGATCAGAGAGGTAACATCCAAAAGGAGAAGACATTAGTCTGAAGGAGGGGGATGATCTCCCTGAAATAGCCAAATAAGCCAGAGCGAACCAGTTTTTAGAATGACTGAGGATACAAATGTGTGCGCAGTGTAGTCAGGTGTCATCTATGGATGACATCAGGGTCAACTAGTTGCCTAGTGTTGAAACCAAACTGGAAGTGAACAAGTTATATATTTTTGGGGGACACTTTGTCTTTTGCTGTGATCTTGAGGAGCAAATGCAGGGCCACAGGCATGCAAGGCAGCGCTGAGCTACACTCCTACTCCTTGCAGATTTAATCTGTAAGAGGGTGATCATGAGCCCCACTCATGTAAAAGAGAGTATTCACTAAGATGCTGTGTATTGCCCTGGGTCTGAGCCAAAGCTCAATGCACGGTAAGTCCTAGTGCGATTTCCTCACTGCAGATTGCTGACCTTTTGAGTTTCTAGACCAGTCTTCAGTGAGATTCTACTGGTAATTCTTTCTGTTACTTGCTTCAGTGTTTGGATGAGCTGACACAAATTTACTATTATTTGAACCTGAAGGATAACCATGGCTATTTTTAAACTTAAAAAAAATGTATCTAATATGTGTGGATATTTTGCCTGCATGCATGTCTGTGTACCTGGTGCCTGAAGAGGTCAGAAGAAGGGGATTGATCCATTAGAACTGGAGTGACAGATGTTTGTGATCCACCACATGATTGCTGGGAATTGAACCTGTGTCCTCTAGAAAAGAAGCCTGAGTTCTCAACCACTGAGCCATCTCTCCTGCCCCAATAGTAATTTTAAAAGTAAAACTGATTATACACAGTTGCCCCATTATAAAACTTCGTGACATGGGAAAAGTGAAATACATCTATATTCTCAGTGCCTAAGAATTGCGAAGAGTCAGAAATACAAAGGGAAATCTATGTTCTCAGTTTAATTTTCTCACCTCTGTGTAAGACCCTCATTTCCATGTGTGCCTCCACATGGCTGTCTTGGGGCACAGGGACTCCCTTCTCTCCAAATGCATATGCTGCAGGCCCATGCCAGAAAGGCAATAATAGCTCTTGCCATCTCTGTTTATTGGTTTGAGAATAGGCTAAGAACTTGGCTGGCCTTAATAATCATGTAGCTGTATGAAAACCTTACAAACAAAATTGTTCTAGAATTCAGTTTTAAAAACTCATTATGAAAAAATATGTTCTGAGGCCACTTAAGTCACAATCTTTACCCACTTAAATGTTTATAAAAATCTGGGTATGTGAGCTATATTCTTTAGACTCTAATTAATGAGTCCAGAACAGGGCCCAAGAAACCACACTGATCCTAACCCAGGCCTTTGCCACTTCTCTACTAAACTGTCTGCTCAAATAGCACCATCGTTACTGCCATGATGAATTTGTACAACCACGTGCCATTTCGGAGGCTCTTGGATACAATAGCTATACAGATCGTGTAGGTTCCTTCTTGATGGACCTTATCCCTGGGGAGCAACACAGTCATAAAGTAACTCAAGTCATAGGAATCCAGGACCGTGTCAGATGCTAAGTCTGCCAAGAATTACACAGTCTTTTTTTTTTTCTTTCTTTCTTTCAGAGCTGGGGACCGAACCCAGGGCCTTGTGCTTGCTAGGCAAGCGCTCTACCACTGAGCTAAATCCCCAACCCCAAGAATTACACAGTCTTAAGGTGGCACTTGGGCCTGAGGCACCTTGGTGGGCTACTGAGAGCTGAGTTTAAGAATGAGACTACTGTGCCCCAGGGCCAGGGCTGTACCCAGTCGTTAGTTGTCCAGTGTTAAGACCGTAAGAGGAGACAAGTGAGAGATAGGGCCCCAGGGCTGAATTAGATCAAGTGAAGGAGACAGGGACTTGAGTGAGATAGATTAACTACCCAGATCATGGGAAGCTTTGAAAGCCAGGGAAAGAGTGGGAAAAACGTTGGGTTTTGTTTGTTTGCTTTTTATTTTTTTGTTTGTTTTTGTTTTTGTTTTCTGAGAGGGAATCCATTGGTGGGTTTTAAGACAAAGTGGCCATAATTTGATTTACATTTTGCAAAGCTCTCTCTCGCTGTTCTACAGATTCTACAGGTGTGTGACGTGTGGCGTTTAAACCCGTTGCCTCTGCCACTGGGGACAACTCATCTTTCATGACAGTTTTGCTAACGGTGTCTAGCACTTCCCAATCTACAGTGTTTGTTTCTTGTTATGGCAGCAGGGAGTGACCGGGGAGGGGTGGGGGTGGAGCTTCCACAGGCTAGGCAAGTGCTCTATTGCTGACCACACCCATCCTTGCTTTCATTCATTGGATCTTCTCAAAAACAAAATAGAGAACTTCTCGTACTGTGTTTTTATATTTTATTGACGAGGAAACGGAAGTTTATAAAGGATGTCATTTTTTAAGTTAGGCTCATGTTCTCTAAAGGCAGACATTAAAAGTGGGAAGATGTTATTTAAAACTCTAGAGTTTTGCTTGTTTAAGAAGCGATCTGTGCCACTGAAGCTGAGGCCCTCACAAGTGCAGCGGGGTAGTGTCTCGGGGAACACTCCTCCAGTTCAGTCACACTAGCTCTGCTTCAGAAGTTTTGTCTGCCTGAGGCTTGTGTACCTCTGAGTTCCAGACTGCTTCTCTTGAGTATCCCGAGTGTTTCTTTGGTACTTAGTCACAAGCCATTTTCTTCTCTCACTATTAAAACTTGATCTCAGACAGTCAGACAGGGAGCCCCTCACTGCCATGATACAGCGAGTCTCTCCTCATGGGAAGAGTGCAGTCGTACATCATAGACATTTCTTCCTTCAGAACTGACAAATGGAAACTGTGTATATTAGTGCTTATGGTTTACCACAAGATGTTTTGAAATACATATGTATTGTGAAGTGGCTATATCAAGCTAAACTGACATATGTATTATCTTACAACGTTAGTGATTTCCAGATGACTAGCGCTAACTTTAGTCATTACAACGTGTAATAGATCTTTTGAATTTATTCCTTCTAAAGTGAAATTTTATACCCTTTGACAGCCATTTCCCCAGTGCCCAACACTAGTTCCTGGTGCCTACCATTCTTCTCTCTGTTTAGGAGTTTGACTTTTAACATTTTCACATATGAGAGAGATCATGGTGTTTATTATTATATGCCTGCAGAGCTTACTTAATGTAACACCCTCTGGGTTTATCCAAAGGATAAACAAAATCAACCAAACCAAAGGGTATCACGAAACAGGGGTTTTCCTCCTTTTACACACACACACACACACACACACACACACACACACACACACACACACACAAGCCTGCATTCTTTACCTATTCATTGGTTGGCGACACTTAGACTCATTCTCTATTTGGGTATTGCTAGCAATGAAGAACTGGGTGCAGGGATCCACTGGTTTCATTTTCTTTAGCTGCAAATGCAGTATTGGGATTGATGATGCTCATGGCATCTCTGTAGGGAGGGAGTGAAGTTCTGAATAAGTGTTTATTGTTGGCATGAACACTATGCCAAGGACCCCAGTGCCTCAGACCCCCGGGGGTGGCAAAGCTTTCCCTGGGTGAGGCTCAAAGGGACGGCAAAGCCTTCCTCTGGTCCTAGTGTGAATGTTGACAATGTGTGCTGAAAAAGTCCAGCATAGCTGCACACTGTCCCCCGCCCCCAGTCCCCAGGGTGTTTATGGTCTGAAGATGCTCCCCCTACAGGGACTGTTTCTACCAACATTAGCTAAGCTACCTCTGTGCTCACCGGAATGCAATAAACCCACCTCCCTGTCTTATCGAATATAGGAAAAATGCTGAGCTTCTAGGGTCCAGCAAGTTCTCCATCAGAAAGCCCAGACCACTCAATCTGAGGTATTTTTGTGTCTGTGTGTCTGTGTGTCTGTGTGTCTGTGTGTATGCAATGTCTTCATCCCTCACCACCCTAGTCAGCACAGTCCTCAGAGCGGTGGGGGGCATGCCATAGTTCCACTTTCACTGGTTTCTATGTGCAGCCTATTGTGGTTTCAACAGAGGCTGCACTGACTGACTTTCCCAGCAGCTGTCTGTAATGGTTCCATTTCTTCCCCATATCCTCATCAAGGCTTGCTATCCTTCAACATACGTCTTTCTCTATAGTATAGTTTACAGTCTTGGAAATGTATGCATACACACCTTTGCGCTATAACTACTGCAGATTCTGATTTGTAGTGGGCTGGGGGACTGGTCTAACCTATGCTTCCATGTGTTTTATCCTTTAGATGACTGGTGAGCCCCTTAAAATTAGACACAGAATTAATTGTGTGCATCAATCCATTTTTCTAGGAGAGGGGTCCACAGCCTTATTTAGATTGTCAGAGGACTGGTGATCCCGTGTTATTCCTACATACAAGCCAAATCCCTCATGTTTCGGGGGCTGTGACTCCCCCATTATGATTGACTGAACTTAGAACTGTGAGCTGAAATAAACCTTCTTGAGTTGCTTTAGTTATAGTTATCATAGAAACTATAAATGAAACTATGGAAGTCCATGCAGATGCACTAAGAGTCAGATTGGCTGTAGCCATGAAGAGCCCTCACCAGAACTGACCATGCTGGATTCTGCTCTCAATTATCAGCCTCCAACACTGAGCAAATATACCTTCCTACGTTCAAATTTGCCCTGTAATACTTTGTGAAAGGAACTTAGGCATAGCGGGGCAGCGCCCTCTGGTCTAGAAGAATGTAGTCCAGCCAAAGGGAAGGACAGCTGCCCTTGCTTTTATAAGGCCTGGGTATCATTGTGCCTGTATGGCAATCACAATAGCATAGGTTTTTAAAGTAACCTGGGGCATACATCCAGGCTTCTTAATGCTTCTCCCATCCGTTTGAGCTTCTCCCTAGACATCAGACCGCTGAAGCAGAAATGCACTTCAATGTTTAGGGGTGTGCTTCTTAGAGTCCGGCTACCTCCACACTCACACAAGCAACTTTAAGGAAAACCCAGAGAGCCAAATTATATATGGAAGTAAGAGGAGGTCTAGTTGGAAATTAAAAGGGGTCAGAAAGAGAGGGAAGGCAATGAAATAAGGCAATGGGGTGAATATGATCACCATACAGTGTACAAAGGTAAGAAATTGCAAGAAGTATATTAAATCCAACAATGTCATCCCCACAACAACGTGATTGAATATTGTAATCAAAGTTGTTATCTGAAAAGAAACAACATGTCAATAGGTATCAAGTGAATGAAGAAGCAGAGGGGCTAGCGGGAGGGGCTTAGGAAGCAGAGCCAGCACTGAAGGGGGGTTCTCATTATGGAGATGGCTTCTTCAAAGGTCCTGGGGCAGAAGTACGTATTGAACATTAGCTGGAACCCGTAAGGCCAATATATCCAGAGAATAGAGAGAACAGAATGAAGCTGGCCAAAGATATGGTGGAGGAAAAAGTGGGAAATTGGAAATGAAGAGGAAGAGGGAGGGGGGAGGGGAGTAAGAAGGAAGGAAGGGAGGAGGGGGAGGGGGAGGGAAAGAGGGAGAGATGGAGAGATGGAGAGAGGAAGAGAGAGAGACAGAGAGAGGCACAGAGAATATTCAGGTGCTAAGTGGAACACAGCCCTGCTGGGGAGTAGAGATGACTTTCTCTTAGGGGCAAACAGGTGACCCTGCTAAAGTAGGTAGTAGGGAGTGGTAGAATTCTCAGGCTGGAAGAATATTTGCTTACTTTTTTTGAGATGATTCCCTTAACACACCCTAGGCAGAAAAATCTTGACAGATGTGGACAATTTATAAGCAGCTACATATTAATGCAGAAGAAGTTAAAGTGAGGAATTTGGTAGTTGCCTGGCTCTACGTTGGTTAAACATTGTGGTATAGAACTGCTGTCCTAGGCCATCACTGCTCAGGAAGAAAGAATTGACGTTGGGGCAGATGGCCAGCACTGACGGAGGAAAAACATGTTTTAGAAGGCAGAGGAGATCAGAAAGGCTAGGACCCACCAAAGACTACCTACCTGCCCAAAGCATCTTTTCCTCTTACAGGAAAAAGTGACTATTCCTTGGGCTGAGTTTAAGTGATATTCTCCTTCATTTCCATCCACTGGGCTCAGAAGAGAAAGGTTGGTGTATTTTAATTAAAACAGATCTTTGTCAAACTGTTTCAACTTTAAAAAAAAAACAAAGAAAAAAACCGCAGACACCCAGACTATGCCTACCATGTGGTAGGAGTCACAAAGCCGTGTGGCACCATATTACACAAGGTGCTCTGGGCTTGCTTCTGTCAAACAAATTAAATGCCTGCAGTTCACACACTTTACACGGCCAAATTAAACACTTGTCAAGGGGAGATGCCTTTGAGTGGAGGGCCTGTAGCCTCCTTGACGCTGGCTAGCGTTCTCGCAAATCTCCGGCTGTCTTGGGTGAATTACAGGAAGATGGCTCTTTATGTCCTAAGTGGTCATTTCCAAGATTTAGTTCTCCCCACAAGGATGCTTCTTGTTCTATTCTAACACTCTAGTTAGTGAGTGGAGATCTTTACACCCACAGATGGTTCGTTCCTGCAAATAAACATTGCAATGGGTGTCAGTAATCTTTTCTCACAAGCAATTTATAGTAAATTAAATTAAAGGTGAACATTATTCCAGCAGTCCTCCTCAGAGTATTCATATATTGAACTATGGTAATTTACTGTGACTCCATTTGTTGTCTTGGTCATTGTTAATTCTCTGGTTGTTGTAAACCAGAGTTACCTAACTTCCTATTTCGATTGGCATCTAGATAAGCCTTGATATAAGGCTATCAGGCTTTACTAGTTGGCTACTGACCTTGGTGATATTATTATTATTATTATTATTATTATTGTTGTTGTTGTTGTTGTTGTTGTTGTTGTTGTTGTTATTTGTGTGTTTGTGTAGAGAACAAATTTTGGGAATTTGTTCTCTCAATCTATGTTGTTAAGGCGAAAAACCTCTCTAGTGTTTCTGCCCTATTGAATATTCCATGCTAGCATGTTAGGTGGTCCAAGACCTTTCAGGCATATCTTGTCTCTACTCCTTTCCCCCTTATGACAGTACCACCCCATCATTTTTTCACATAGGTTCTGGGGATCAAAGTCACATTATCAAGTTTTCGAGGCAAGCACTTCTGTGATGGTTTGTATATGTTCAGCCCAGGGAGTGGCACTATTAGAGGGTGTGGCCTTATTGGAGTAGGTGTGTTTGTGGCTTTACGACCCTCATCCTAGCTGCCTGGAAGCCAGTATTCTGCTAGTAGCCTTCAGATGCAGACGTAGAACTCTCAGTCCTGCCTGCACCATGCCTGCCTAGCTGCTGCTGTGCTCCTGCCTTGACGATTATGGACTGAACCTCTGAATCTGTAAGCCAGCCACAATTAAATATTGCCCTTATAAGAGCTGCTTTGGTAATGGAGTCTGTTCACAGCAGTAAAACCCTAAGACAGCTTCCACCTAGTGAAGTCTCTCCCAAGATCTGGGTAATTTTTGATAAACAGTAACCTGCCCTGAGTTATATATCCTTATATCTCCAAGACTATGTATACATTCTAGAATCTTACATTACAAAGCTAAAAGACAACGAATGTTTCGAATAATTTTGGATCCTTTGTATCAGTTTTAATACTACTTTGGTTCTTGCTCTGGTCCCCCATCAAGGACGATTCAAGAACCTTTATAGTAAATGAACTTTTAAGTAGAAACATGATTAATATAATCATGGTCTTATTCTCATTTGGGAAGAAAGGCCTAAAGTTTCCAGTATAAGCTTCGCATCAATATGTTATCAGAATTAAACAGGGTGTTATATCACAGGGAAGAATAACTGAGCATTTGAACCCAAGGGTTACTGAGACTGGGGATTCCAGATAAACTAGAACCTGTGTCAGCACAGAATGGTGCAGCATCAAACAGCTACTCCGCAGAAATCACGTCCAAGGCCTAACAACTAAAGTTGGGGGCAGATGATGCCCATGTCAACTAATCACAATGATATATAATTACAGGGCTTCCTAGCCCACCAACCAGTCTAAGCACATTCCAAATACTCAGTTGTTCAGTCCTCTTTCACATAGGCACCACGATGAGTCCCATCTAAAGTTGAGCACTCAATGAGCATGTCTTTCCAGCGTTTTGTCCAACATGAGTTTCTGTATTAAATACTGTCCAGAGTGAGAACAGCACTGATCTATGGGTAGACACATGTATATCTAGAAGGCAATTTGTTTGTTATCCATGTAACAAAGACAATGATAGTGGGCTCCACCTCTATGATCTATGACCTCCACAGCCATGGGTTTTTTGACAAGGCTTCTATGGGTACTTAACTCCAACTCAAACACAGAAATCTAAGCCAGAGAGCATGCAATGGTTTGTCTTTTGGGGTCTGGGTTACTGTACTCAGCATAGCATCTTCTAGTTTTATCTATTTCAATTCATTTTTCTTTAAAGGTGAATAAAATTCCGTTGTGAACATGTACCACATTTATATTACCCATGAATCAGTTGATGGCCATCTAGCTGATTCCATTTCCTAGCTATTGCAAATAGAGAAGTCATAAACATGGATATCAATGTAGACTATGATCCATGATGTCATAGAATATGGAATTCTTTGGGTATGTGCCCAGGAGTGGTATTGTTGAGTCTCATGAAAACTATTTGTAGCTTTTTGGGGAAACCTCCACACTGATTTCCATGCTAGTTTCACCAATTTACACTTCTGCTAACAGTGAATAAGGACTCCCCCTTTTCCAGGTCCTTGCCAGCATGTATTGTCATTTTGACCGGGGTAAGATAGAATCTCAGAGTAGCTTTAATTTGCATTTCCCTGATGTCTAGTGATGTTGAACACTTTGAGCTCTTTGTAAAAGCAGTTTATCTACCATTTGTATTTCCCCTTTGAGAACTCCCTGTTCAATATATGCCTAATACACAGATAAGTACAATTAAAAACCCTCATAGCATATTCCTTCAAATGAAGGAGTTCAGGTAATAAAACAATAAGAAAATTACACAGTACAGCAGAAGGGAATTCATACATGAAAATAGGAATGGACAAATAAAAGCAAAGATTCCTGTAATCTTATTTTATTTTTGAGATAGAGACTCTACCATGGGGATAAAATTCATCCTATGTTGCCCATGCTGACCCTGATCTGTCTGGATTCAAGCATTTTTGCTGCCTTAGTCTAACCATTTTCGTTGCTATAGTCTTAGTATAAAATTTCCTCCAGAAGCTCATATACTTGAACAGCTAGTTCCAGATGATAAAGATGTTCTGGAAGGTGGTGGGGCACTTGGGATGTGTGGCCAATCTAGCAGAAGTGAGTTTGCTGGGCCTCGATTGAGATGCTATCCCTTGTTCTGATCTTGTCCTCTCTGCTTCTGTTTCCCCACAGTGTGAGAAGCTACTGTCTTATGCTCGTCCGTGTTATACATTTATACATGAAGCCGTTCCATCTGCCATACCTCTCCTCCATCGTGAACTATATCTTCCGAAATTGCTAGTCAAACCCTCTGTGCTGATTGGGTAGCTTTTTATTATTATTTTTTTGTCAAGTTGACATAAGTTAGTGTCATCTGGGAAAAGAGGACATTTGAGGAGCTGCCTCCATTAGACTGATCTGCAGGCCAGTCTGTGGATTATTTTCTTGACTTGGGATTGATGTTGGAAGAGCTAGCCTTCTGTGTACATTGCCACCCCTGGCAGGTGGTCCTGGGTTCTCCAAGAAAGCAAGCTGAGCAAGGGAGGAGAAACAAGCCAGTAAGCAGTGTTTTCCCATGGTATTTGTTTCGGTTCCTGCTTCCAGGTTCATACCTTGAGTTCCTCCCCTGAATTCCCTCAGCAATGGATTCTCAAGCATAACCTGAAATAATCCTTTTCCTTTCCAAGTTGGTTTTGGCCACAGAAATAGAAAGCAAATGTAAGTTGCTTCCGGGAAATATTTTGTCATGGAAATGAGAAAAGAAAAGTCTTATGAAGTAAAGTCTTATAAATGGTGTTAGAAAGGTCTTTATTGGCAGGATGGTATTTATATTAATTCTCAGTTCTCCTTAGAGTGCAGCTTGAATTCATTTCCTTGGTGCTATTTTCCAGAGTCTCTCAGTCGCTCTTAGGATTTCCGCAATAGGCTCTCCCAACCCCCAGTGCCTCTCTTCTATAGCTTTTAATACCATTTCCACTTCTCTGTCCATGCTCTCTTACTAAGGAATGCCATGTTTGCTGTGTTGTAGCCCCGGGAAGGCAAATGGAATGCCCATTTTGATTACCTACCTATATTCAAAGCCAACTCAGGGAAGGAGCTCTCTATGTGTTTGTTGAATGAATGACAGATATGCACAGTGTGATTAAAAATATATTCCCAGGGTATGTTAACAGACTCAGTTGAAATATAAATGTGTAAGAATTTTATAAATGCCAAACTCTGTGTACATGTTAGTTGTCATTGTTTCTGTGGATAAAGGATTCGCTCTCTTTTTCTATGTACATATTTTAATTAGCAATGTTCCTACCAGAACAATAAAACTAAACTTTGGAGACAACAGTGATTTTTACTTTGGGTGATGTCAGTTTACAAAGAGGGGCCTGGAAAGGAAGATTTCAGGATTCCAGTTGGAAGAAGCAATTGTACAACTCTGTTTCCACTATGTTTTCAGTCTCCATGATTTCCTATAATGTCCCCACCCCTAAGAAGAAATTACACATGTTGTCTAGAACTGCTGTGGTATCTCCATGTCCTGGGAGAAGAGTGCTATGTCCAACGATCAAGCTAACTTTTCCCTTTTAGAGCAGACCTCAGCACTGCTGTTGTGGCTTGCAATATACCTCCTTGAGATTTTTCCTGAAATCATAATGTCACCTTTGGTTATGGTTTCAGAAGTACTCCTGTGCTGGTTTCTGTTGGTTTGTTGGTTTGATTGGTTGGTTTGGGTTATAAGCTACAAGTTAGAATTATTTGGGATGCAGGAACTTCAGCTGAGGAAATGCGTCCATCAGGACAAACTGTACTTGAGTCTGAGGGACATTTTCTTGATTAATGTTTGGTGTGCTGTGCTACTCCTGGGCAGATGGTCCTGAGTTGCACAAGAAAGCAGGGAGAGCAAACCTGTTAGCAGGGGAGTGAACCAGTTAACACCATTCTTCAGTTGTCTCTGCTTCAGCTCCTGCCTCTAGGCTCCTGCCCTCGACTCCCCTTCATAATGGACCGTGATAGAGACATAGAGGTCAAATAAATCCTTTCCTCCTCAAGTTGCTTTGGTATACCAAACTAGAACAATGTCTACCAGCCAAATATACAATCAAACAGCCGAAAAACTTCCTAAATGGATGTCTCATCATGTGTCTTGTAAAAGACACTCTTACCCCAGTGTAGTTCTATATTTTCTGACATTTTATGAACCCAAATCTCCATTATGGTGATAGTGTGATTCTGGAACGATTCGTAGTTCTGCTGCCTATTCCGTGCCCTCAGTGTCCTTGGCTCTTCACCTATGACATTCGAGGATAACAGCAACCTCAAATGCAGTGAAGGAAAATGTACTTCGAGCACATATTGTCATGGGTGTGGTTGTAATAATTATCTGACAAGCTTTCAGCTGCAGTCTGGGCATTCATTTGCCCAATGAATTCTCTCTTGGTTTCTTTTCAGAGTTAAAAAGTGATTAATTTCTGGTTTGACGGTGCTTCCTCTAACACAGGTCACCTAATTAGGAGGACTGTTTCAGGACCCTCTGTGGGCAGGACCCTGCAGCAGAGGCTGATCTCGGCTGGACTTTCTCAGTGTCTCGAGTCAGGTGATGACTGCAGGTTCTGGTTCTGCCCCTTGCTGGACAAAGGATCTTTGGAGAGAAATTAAACTCTTGGCCGTTCATTTGAAAAGGTGCTGTAGGTGCTCTCGGGGTCTCCTATGAAGATTGAATGAGATGATGCCCACAAGGAACCAGCGCAGAGCGTTCTACAGACACACTCTCTCTCTCCCTCGCCCTCGCTCACAACCAAATCTATGCTTTAAAGGGAACTTTCTGGAGGAACAGTAACACTGTTGTCTGTGACCGACTCTCTTGTGGATATTCTATGTCAGGAACTCAGAACTCGTTTTGTGGGCAGAGACTGGTGCAAGAAGCATTATTTTCACTCAACTTCCTATGATCTGAAGAATCACTTAATTTTCAAAATATCGGTTTTTTAGAGAGTTTTAACAGAGGGACCCTGGTAACTCTGCTTTCAGTGATTATTAAGTGGAAATCTCAGGACCGGATGTGGGCTGCCTCCCTGTTAGTTGTTGTTCATGGAGATCCCAGAGACCCCCAAGGCAATACAGGGTACAGCTCTTGCTCTTGGTTGCCCACGAAAGGTAGATGGTAACAGCAAACTGCTGACACACACTTTAGTTGTTGGACATAGAGAGATCAAGTGAGGACGGAATTGGAAGCTTCCTCCCTGGTAGCTAGAGTTCGTAGAGCTAGAAGGCGCTAAGCAGGCTGCTGCAGGCAGAGGGTCAGCAGAAGCCATTATTTATTTGTGAACCCTGACAGCTACGATATCGACCTCCCAGGCAAGGTATGCCTGCTAGTGCGATAGTGTCCTAATTCTGAGAAGTGTAATCAACTACTTTCTGATTGGACCTGAGGCTTGCTCCAGTGGGGGCAGTTGGCATCTGTAAGCCTGGCCAAAAACTCATGGTCAAAAACCATGGTTGAGGATGTCCTAAGTCTCAGGTTCAAATCTACTATGCTGTTTTACCGAATGTATGTGATATCAATCTGCTTTCTAAACATTCATGTTCATACCCGAAAATTAGTGCTGCTCTCAGAGAGAAGCGTCTTTTTGCAGTGGGTGGCAGTTAATGCAGAGAACTGTCAAACTTCTGAGAGAAAGGACTGTTGAGCGAGTGCTCGGCCTTAGACAGGGCATCTATGTCACCCCTCTCCAGGCTCAGGCTTCAGAGAGAAGAGACAGTGGAGAGAACGTGAGCTCTGGAAAGTGGGGAAGAGTTCTGCAAAGTGCTCCTCCTCACAGGATAGGACCACTGCGCAGGTGCACCCATTGCTACAGGTATCTGCGCTGGATCTGTACAAGAGGGAATCACATCCTGAACGGGGAACGGGCTCCCAATGGCCATCCCGCCTCAGGGGCCCTTGGCAGCTAGTGATTGGTGGAGAAGAGTTAAATTTCTGCAGTGGCATAGTCCTGTAAGTCATCTGTGCTCTGATAGGTCACTCTCTGCTCTTACCTGCCTACGTAATTAAATTCAGCAGGAGACAAAAGAAACACAAACAAAAGTCAGGAACACTGGAGGGGTGCTTGTTAGAGGAAGAGGAGGAGGGGTTCAGCAGGAGCCGGAAGAGACTGGAACAAAAGTGATCAGAATATTTTATACATGTGTGAAATTTTCAAAGGGAAATGTTTAAAAAAAAAACGAAGGAAAATCCATTCTTTTCATTATAACAATATATCAGTTTACATACAAATAACTGGACAGCAGGGGGACTTACAAAATAACATCTCGGTCTTGTTAAGAATTAATTAGGAATGCTTGATGGCATTGTCACAGGAGGCACCATGGGTCTCTTACAGCGCTCAGGGAGATTGCTTGATAATTCCTAGTCGAAATTGCCCTGTTCTGCATGCGTGCATTCATATGTGTGAGTGTGCCTGTGCATGCGTGCCTTTGATCCTGAGAAAATGTATATAAACCCAAAGCGCCTCCTTCATGCACAAATACTTTAGACTCCCTGCCCCATCCCCCAGCATGTCTTGCTAACCTTAGCTGATGATGTTCACCAACTGTTCATTCGCTAAATACACTTTTCAGGATGTCACAGCTAAACTCTTCAAATTCCGCTTCAGTTCAAAAGAACTGCCTTTGCTTTCCAAATCCTCCTTTTCTTATGCTTGGGGTTTTTTGATAACAAATGTTTACTGAGGCCCCACCGTGTAAGTGGCAAGTTCCCAGGGTAGCTTTTCCAATGCCCTTACTGTTCCAGATGTTGGTAAATTGAAAATCCATGAATCTCGAGTTAAGGGAGAATTAAAATTATGTGTGAACATGAACCAAGTGCTTAGCGGGCACCATGCTGTTCGCCACTGGCAGCAACAGAATTGAAGGATTTATTTTCATCTCGTTGACTTAAAATGTGAAGTCTAGATGTGAGAGGCCTAGCCTACCTGTCTCTAGGGAATCTGCAAGCCAAAGCTACTCATTTAAATTTGCCCAACATTCCTGTTGCTTGGAAAATGCTCAAGTCACTTATTCCAGTCTCTGCTTTTGATAACATTTCATGGCCTATGAAGTAAAAGTTGGCATTAGAGCGTTTCACGGCATGAATTCTATTTACCTTTCTGTCCCTGTTTCCTTTCATCCCTCCCCTGGCTCCCACTGGTCCAACAAGATAACCTCTTGCTCTCTTTCTTTTATGAAGTACCTGTTCTTGGCCAAGCTTCATTAATTAAAAACATTTACCTCCCACATTTTTTTTTCTGGGAGGAAGAGGAACATAGTGGACTTCAGAGATGTTACATGGCTAGTTCAAACTCACAAACCGGTACAAGCATGAGTGTTACTAGAGCCAGAACTACAGCTCCAAGGCACTGTGGGTAGAGCTGGTCCCCTCATCTGATGATGCCTCCCTCTTCACTCCGTACCCTCTATCTGGCTATGGCATAATTATGCTCTTCTCAAAGATGTCCATACCACAGTTCTAGGGCCTGTGATAGGTTATGTTACATGGATGGCAAAGGGGAAGAATTAAGCAGGGTGATTCTATATTTTTAAGTGGATCCAGTGATGCAAGAAGAATTCTTAGGGGAAAAAGAGGAAGTAGGAAAAGAAAGTTGGGTTGGAGGATGATGAAGCAGGGTTGGCGCCTTTGGAGATGGACAAGGGATCAGGAGGCAGGGAGCATTCCTCAATGGCTGCTAGAAAAAGCATGGGCATAGCATATTCTGTTCTGGAAATCTTGGGAAGAAATGCAACACATTGGTTTATCTTCTGTGACACCTATGCTAGACTTCTAAGCTACAGAACTATAAGACATATTCGTATTAGCAATGAGCTGTCAAATTCTTGATGATTTGTTTTAACAGGCACAGACAACTGATAAGTTTGAGGATATGGCCCAATGGATATGGCCCTTGCCCTGCTTTGATCAATAACAAACAATCAATCAAGATGATTGTATCTTTCAAATAGCGCACCTTTTCTACATACCTTCTCTACCTGCACGCCATGGCCACCCCTTTGGTCATTCTTCATTCAAAGTCTCCTCTTGGGGAAGGTCTGGAGTTGGAACTGATAGAGACTGTCTGAACCAATATCTTCATCTCTGGGAGACTGAGTGACTCATGAATAATCAACCAAACCGGAGGCGATGAAAGGGCAGGAACCCAAGCCCTCTGCCCTCCTGATTTCAAGGGAAAATCCCTCAGGAGCACCAACATTTCCCACAGATAGTTGGCTGGAAGTATAATTGTTAGTGGTCTGTATCAAAATTTTCAGAACCAGAAAACAAGCTGTGGTACATTTTGTGAATGGGTTATTGGAAATTTCATTAAATAGGTCTGTAGAGATGCCATGACTGGTTGTAATCAGTCCATTGAAAACTGTCTCCATTCATCCAACCAGTAATACTACTCTTTAATATATCAAGTACCTGGGAATTAAAAACGTCAGTACAATACAGCCACACCCATCAAAACAAACAAACAAACAAAACCCCCCAAAACCCCCAAGATTTAATGGGTCTAGGATAGGGAAGAAACAGATATAGGGAAGAGAAATTTCAGAGCAAGAAGTGATACCGCTAAGTGCACAAAGAAGATTAATCGAAAATCCAGAGCAAGGGGATTCAATCGGATCCTACTCTTCTGGAGGAAGCAACATCTTGGCTGAGTATGGATGCAGGGGTCAAAGTTGACTTATGGGGAAGCAGGGAATATTTTGGCAATGAGCTACAATGGGTTCAGACTAGTTAAATCAATGAAATAAACCATAGAGTCCAAAAGCCTGCCTCCAGTGATGTCTGGTAATTCACTAAATTCATGAAGGGTCTGACTTCACTTGTGATGATGTAGTTATGCAGCTTGAAGGTTTAGAAGGCTATCCTAGACACAGGTATGAATCTTGGCTCTGCCTCCATCAGGCTGAGCTGACTTGAGCACAAATTGTATGCCTCAATGTCTCATCCTTGAAGAAGGAGAGTGGTTCGTTCCTCTAAGGGCTGCCAGGAAGACTCAGCTGATGCACATCAGAACAGGTGGCATGGACTTATTAGATGGTGGTTATTATGACCGGTGCGGAGGGCTCATGTACTAGGTCCCCTTCTGACGTGTCCTGCCTTCCTGTTAGTACTGCGTGACTCAGTTCTGTGAATTCTGCAGATGGTTCTAATGTTGGTCTCGGGGCTCCATGGGCCTGCAGCAGGTTCAGAAGGAGGTCCCAGTGAAGTTTGTCTTCATCTGGAATGATGGAGCCTATCTGTCTCCTTCCCCACATGCGGGCTAGAGTTATCTTCTGAATTGAAAGGTGGCCACGCTGGTACTATGGAGAAGAAAATTCTTAGTAGTCCCTGGCTGCCCATCTAGTGAAATCTGTTCCTCATCGCCGCACCCCAGACTCTCAGTGCTTTTACTGATCCTTGTTGCCTCTTGAAAACACACCATGGTTATATTTTCTAGAATGCTCTTATCCGACTATACAGGACTGGGCAACTCCTGTTGCATCTAAAGCCCATCTCAAAAGCCTGTCCCAATTCTTCTCCATGAGATGACTACGTCTTCTGGACTACCACATTTTCATGTACACTATGCAAGGGTACTAAATTAGGTATGGGGCTACTGCTCTACCTTTCTGGGTGTCCATGGACAGCAGTCCTGCATAGAATCCATCTTTATATTTCTAGTGCACAACAGGACCCAATAATGTTTTCTGAGCAACTGATAAGTGAAATGAAGAAAAGGCAGAATTTCCAAGGTGTTAACACTTAGATACAGTACGGTAGTATGGGAGTCCTATAAGTAATTACACGATCACATTTTGTAACGGATTGGTACTAGCCAGGGAATGACAGTATGTCCAAGAGGTAATGAATTAAAATCCAACTGTAGCATATCCCCTTTCAGAAATGGGAGCAGCCTTCAAGCTGGTTGAAAAATAGGCCTCAGTAAAAGTGTAAGAAAATATGTGCAATTAGATGCAATCAATGAAGTTGTCCTTGACTAATGTCTATATTTAAGGGAGTTTAATTAAATTATGAAGAAGGCCTCCCTGATTTAACTGTCAGTCTGGCTTATCATGTAGGCTTGTGAGCTTTGTGTAGGGCTTTCTTTCAACATTTCTGGATGCTACGAGCCAGAGAAGCATCAAGCAATCGCTTCAGAGGAGGGAGTCTCTCAGGACAGACTGAGAAAGCAATGGAGTCAAACACTTCGTGGGACACACTGACAGCAACAAAAATCTTGGAAATTCTGTTTTCCCCTCATTTCTTACATAATGTAAGAGGTACTTACTCACCGTGTAATATATATTACGAACCGTGCTAATTCAGTAGTATACTGGGGTAGAAAAGATAGACATTGAGAAGCCGCATATTTAAATGTATAATTATAAATTATAATCGTTTATGCTTCAGCTTTCCAAGTACTCCATTGTCATAATTCTGCTTACATTAACTTCATATACTAAAAATAAGTATACATTAGGAAGAAAGACATTTAACATAAAAATATTAAATCGCTATATTAGATATTTTGATAGGGCTTAGGGACATAAAATTATCTTCAAAGAACTTAGCACAGTAGTAGAAGAAATAGGCAAATGAAAGGATAGCCTTACTGGGCACCAATGGAAGGAGAAGCCTTTGGTCTTGCCAAGGTTCGACCCTCAGTGTTAGGGATTGTCAGGCAGGGGGAGTAAGGGGGTAGATGAGGAGGGGGAGGGGTTAGGGAGCTTATGGACAGGAAACCGGGAAAAGGAATAACATTTGAAATGTAAATAAATACCCAATTAAAAAAAAAGGAAATAGGCAAACGAACAGTTAAAGTTACAGAGCAGTATGGGAAATGTTCTGCTGGAAGTAGGAACGTTGGCTGCTGAAAGGACAAAGTGGCCCTCAATCCCTCCGATCTCCTTCAAGCCCACCTCTCCCTCCACTGAGCTCTCCTACAGTCCCTTGGCGTGTGGGATGGAAGAAACAGTAGAAACAGTATCATCACTAACTCTTCCCTTAGGGATGCTGTCTCGGTCCAGGTCACTGTCCGTTTGCTTCCACCTGACCTTATGCAGGAGAGAAAGGGCATGACCCCAGAGTCACCATTCTGGGAAGGGGGAGGGATGGAAAAACAGCTGTGATGGTAGATATGTGTGCGAAAGCTTAAAAAAAAGTTTGAACAAAGGTAACTTGGATGGATGAATAAAGCCGCTTGCAGAAACCATAGTTATTAAATGAAAATGTAAGTTCCGGGGAGTACACTATTTCCTTACGAATTGTTGGTTTCTGAAACAATACAGGCTACACCATGTCTGTGGGTTGCTCGTTAGGACTATATGAATAGACTTGGGTGCTGGAGAGACTGTGTTCTTTGGCTGTAGGGCATAGAGAAGTTGATTTGAAACTAGGCTGGATGTTTCCTCCCTTACATTCACAGTGGTAGAAGGTACTGTGTGGGCTGTTAGTGGAGAATTGTCACTAACAATTCTACTCAGTCATAGACTCTGCTTGCTGTGCTACAAATCAGCCAGGTATGATGTAATACCGGCATGATGGTCAAGGCTGTAACCAATATTGTCTGACTAGATCTGAGGCCTACCTTACAGGAAAGACTGGTTATTTAAGCCTGCTCAAAAGGCTGTGGCTGGGGAGGTGGTAGGCCCCAATGAAGAGGACATTGCCGTTGTATTGCTAAACGGGCATGATTTACCTGCCAAATTGCTTTCTAAATACTTATGTTTATGCCATAGATCAATGCTACTCTTAACTTTGGCCAGAGGAATTTCTTTTTGCAGTGGATAATGGCTCCAGAAGAGGCTCAGGGTTAATCTAAGTGCTAAGACGAGGTGACTTCTGACTGTTCTGCTTCAAATGAAATATAAGCATCACCACTTCCAAGGGGCAAGGACCATCAAGGAAGGAAGACCAGAAAAAAACATAAGCACTGGAAAAAGGATGGAGTGCTGTGGGAATCCAGTCTCCGAGGCAGCACATGGTGTTAGACTGTTAGCAGCGCTGATTATCTGCACAAGACCTGCAAAAGACTGGGCCTGTCAACATTCTCTCCTGGAAAGTGGAAGGGTTTACAGCATGCCACTGCTCCCTAGGATCTATGGGCAGCCAATGGTTGGCTGGAGGACGAGTTACATTTTCTCCATGGGGTAGCCACTGGTGAGCGGCATCTGTTGTAAATAACCCCTCATTCATTGTAAGTAATACTAACGAAACTCACTGGAGCGCCCAGCCTACTACCCGACCAACCAACCAACCGCAAACAAACAAACAAACAAACAAAATCTAACTGTGGAGATATGGAACTTTGATCAGGGCCAAGGAACAGCCTAGAAGCACTTCCCTGAAGGTGGTATTCAGGTACAGCGGCTGTCAGAAGTTCCTGGCCTGGCTGCTTTACACACACTCTCCAATTGCTCTAGGCATTCAGGATTAGCATTAAAGGTAGGAGCAGAGCCAATGACAGCCAGGGATGCATAGCTTGCTTTTCATATTTAGAATATAGAACACGTACATTAAATACATGGAAAAAAAAGCTTAATGAATCTATATTTAATTTCACTGATTTTTATTACAAGCATTTTAAATATTTCTGAAGAGGGTCACTTCATACATTAACAATTGAAATACCCTTAATATTGTTTTCTCTGGTAGTGCAGTCAGCAGCCAGGGCTTGTAACTAGCCATCACAGAAGGGATTCATACTGGGCACAGACTTTGCTACCCAAGCACAGCTGATGTTTTTAAGGTAAAAATGTCCTTAAGGGATAGAGGCATTTTACTCCCTGTGGTTCAGAACATTTTATGTAGGCTGGTACTGCCAGCCTTGGCCAGAGGGCATTAGAAATCCAAACTTCAGATCTAGTCTAAGCAATTCACTTTTCAGATAAAAATTTTCACAGGAAAAAAATACTGTGGGATATAGCAGGGCTGGGCCTAGAATCTCAACTATTCTGGTTCCCGAACCCCACCATCACCTCTTTCTATGACAGATTTGTCTCTCAATATCACTTTGTGAATGAACTCAGCAAACCCCATCTACAGGAGCTTTCGACAAGAGAAAATACCTTTTCCTACCAATAAATGCAGGCATGGATTCAGCATGGGCTGAGTTAAGATCTGCACACATACATACAACGGTTCGGTCTTATAGCCTAAGACAATAGCAACCTTCTCTCTGTGGGAAGGGCACATACCTTGGCTTCCTGCTGGTAAATGAGAGATATTGAGGTATCCATGGAACAGAACATAGGCAGGGTTTACCTGGGGAAACTACATCAATTTAAACCCTCTGGGTCAGAGTCACTTAGGAAAGCCTGTTTGCCAACTGAGATGTGGACTCACAGGATGGTTATGCATTCTGCTCATTTACCTGCTGCCTTTCTCCTCCCCTAGGCCAGGAGGGAGGGAAGATGGCAAGATGTTGACCTATTTGCTTAGAAGTTCTGATCCACTGGGCTGGGGGTAGTGGTGAGGTGGGGGAAGTTAGGGTTAGGGTGGGGATTATGGAACATAACGAGAATCCAGATAGGAAAGAGAAATCAAATCCCAGGCTAACATCCAAGTTTACACAGAACCATGGTCTGGCCCAAAGCACCCTTTGCACTGGGGGAAAAGGTGAACTGAGAAGTGACATTATGTCAACTGTGCCCTACCCCTGGGCCTCTCAGGTCACACAGCCACCCCACTCTTCCTACTATCTTACTCATTGTTATTGTCTTGGGGTGGGGTTGGGGGCTGGATAAGGCACTCAATTCTGTACAGAGGCCTTCTGAGTCACTCAGTTTCCCTTCTGTCACTAGATTAATACACAGCTGAAGAGCAGAAGGCCTGGAGTCTGTGTTCAGCATCCCCACCAGGTACTGGCAGCTGGTGTCCCAAAGTTTCTGTTCTTCTAATTCCATAGTGTGAGGTTGGAGATCAATATTCTGTCCTGGTGACCTGCTGCTTTTGGGAGGGTGGTCCAAAAGCGTTTACTTTAAATGAGCAAAGGAGTTTGTGACTCTCAAGAGCAAAGCCTTCTTGTTTTACACCGTGGTATTCTTAAGAGGAAGAAACAGTGATTTACAAGCCTGGATCAAAAAGGGCCCAGAGGCATGCCTTCTACACTGACTCACTCTTGCAGAGAAGTCTGAAATTTAAGTGGCATTTGCCAATTGCATATTCAGCACTGAGCTAATGAAACAGATAGGACATCCTCTTCACCCACAAAGAGCTTAAAATTTCACTGCCCCAAATTGCAAATGTTAATTTCTCAATGATCAGAACTGTTTTCATGACTTTTGACTTCGTTACATGACATACACATGTGTTGGGCTTCCTTTGCAGGTATCCCAGGACTTATGAGGCTAGCCAGTGGGTCTTACCTGCTTAGAAAACAGTGTACCTAGTGAAGTGAAGTGAATGGCACAAACATGTGAAGGAATTATCCTGACATTACCTGTGTGCCTTGGGACTTTTTGACTCATAGTCGCCGAGTTCACATCCTGAGGTGCTTGTTTCCCTGAAGAATTGTGTTGGTTTGAGTCACACATGCCCTATCTCCTATACCTGGATAACCTGCCCCTTAGCATGGGGTAGCTTCTGTGATAGTTGGGCTCAGTTTGGCTCTGCTTACTAAGTGGTCACTCAGCCATTGGATCTATTCATGATGATCCCACTCACGTTGGCCAAGTTTCTTGGTTATCTCCTGAAGCTCATTTGCAAAAATGTGGTCCACCTGGTGTCTGTTTCTAGGTTCTGAATGAAGGCCAGGGGATGACAGCATCGTGAGCTTGCCATGGGTGACAAGTCCTCTGTTATGATGGGGAGGGCTTGCGGTGCTATAAATAACTCTGTCAATATTGTGGTAATGGCACTTTAAAGAGGTTGTTTCACAAGAGCGGCTGTAAGAGAGACCACAGCTGCACTCATTAATTCTGAAGTGCGCCTCCCTCCATGCACAACTTGCAGGTGTCACAATAGGACAGCGCAAGTCTAGATAATATTTAGATTAAGAAAGAGGTTAGAGTAGCATTGTTAGTTTTTCCATTGTGCCTGGCATAATGAAAACAAATTATAATCACTTAATTGGAAATGGGGGAAAAAGAGCAAAACATAACTTTGCCACAGACTCCCCCTGCTCACAAGTGGCTCCTCCCCCACTCAAGAGCGCGTATCATAATTGACAGCAGTAGGGTTTTTTTTGATAATTAATTGCAGTAAATTATCACTTGGCACAAAAAGGCATAATTGCAATTAATTTGCAACCTTCCCAGCCTAACACTGAATTAGAAATGGAACTGCCACAATTTGAATGAGGAAGTAGAGGGTAGAAACAGCGTACCTTTTGGCACATAGAGTTGGGGCAAGCTTTACTGTAATTTTTTTTCCTGCATGAATGTACCATCTTAGAACTGCCTTGGTTTAGGGGTGCTTGATTTAGATTTGCATTGCTGGATCTGTGCTAAGATAGTTGCCAAGAGGGTTGCCCGGCTGAGCTCTGCCCTTGTCCTCTGTCATGCTAGACGTCAGTTATTGTTGACTTACGTCTTTGTGTGCCTTCTAAGTCTCTGGGGCGCTGGAGGACTTAATTCAGATAACATGCATTGTTTCAGGGAGGAATGTTAAATTCTTACTTTAAATTTTAATTATTTAGAGTTATCTATTTTATGTGCATGAATATTTTGGCTAATGTATATATATATAATTCTATCTATCTATCTATCTATCTATCTATCTATCTATCTATCTATCTATGTGTACTAATGTGGTCTGTGTCTAAGGTGTGCAACTTGATGTTTGGGTGTGTGTGTACGAGAGCTGTGGCCATCCTAGTCAAGTAATTAAATACACACTTATTCTGTGTCGTTGCTACCCGCGTGCACTGAGACTGAACTTAAGATCCCTCCTCCTGGCAAACCGTCAGCATAAACAGTCTTTGTAACTCCCCCACTCCACTGCGGTAGACCTCTGAAAATCACTGGTGTTGCAAAATAATAACTCTCCACTTTCCTCTTCTATACCTTTGCTACATGAGATGCTAAAGACCATCCATCAAGATGCCCACCTTTCTTGCTGCCTCCCATCTCCCGGGGTGAAAAGGCTCATTGGTGAGATCTTTGCTACTGTACAATTTCGTACTGAGTGACATCAAGATCAGTCTCGTTGCTCAGTAAGTCATTTGAAGTAGAAATTTTCATTGGATTTAAGGGACCTCTTTATATTTCATCAGAGAACCCAGGAAAACAAATCAAGAGGTTTCAAAAGATTACATTTGGAGCAGAATTAAAATCAAGCGGGTTCATTAAGCCAAGTGGTGACCTAAATAATATGGTGATGGTGTTGCATTGCAGGTCTGACCAAAAGCTCAGGGGCCTGTGAATCTCTCCTCCTCTGGTGCTTATTTGCTGGGGGAGAAAATATCTGTGAAATCAGAGCAAGAAACTGGGCCCCAAGTTCTGCAGTGTTTGGTTATTTAAAAAAGAGATAAGGATCGATTCCAGGAAAGACCTATAACAAAAAGCCAAGCCTTATTAAATCATTTTTGACACACTCTGAATTCTTCTTAACCCTATTGTTATAAACACTAAAATAAGATGACTTTACAGCTAGAGCCCTTCACCACTGCTGCCCTGCCAGGGAACTCTGACTTGCCCTGTGTGTAACACCTTCTCTGGGGGTTAATAAATCATTCAGTCACCTAGCAAGGCTCCTTCCTCACAACCCAGTGCTCTCAGTCACCCCTGCCACCAGCACCCCCAAATAACTTCCTGTAGTTTCATTGAATTAGTCATAATGGTTTTACTGTGCAAGCTAATATTCATATGTGTCAGAGTTCAAACCACTCCACATATTTCAGGAGGACTTCAAACTCAACTCAAGCCTTAACCGTACGTGGAGCTGATTTTTTTTATTCAACTCCCTCGCAATGGCTCAGTGATGAAGGGCACACTGACTGCTCGTCCATAGGACTGGGATCCAATTCCCAGCACCTACATGGAGTCTTACGACTGTCTGTAACCCCAACATCTGACTCCCTTCCATCGCACACGACTTATACATGCAGGCAAACCTCCAACACACATAAAAAGTAATTTAAAAACAGACTTACGTCATGGAAGACGAGTTAGAGATTCCATCAATGAGTTCTGTGCAGAACCCATGCACCTGAGACATTGCCTCTTCACTGGAAACAGAGCTCCAAATTTTACATTCTTAAACCCAAATGTTGGACATGATTTTTCTTTGACTTGGAGGAAAGATTTTGCTATGGAAGAAACCAACCAAAGTTTTCTGAAGGGTTTTCATTTCTGACTGTAGCGGGAGAGGGTTGACTAGCTGAAATACTGAAGATGCTGGGTTCAGAGGGGAGTGTCACACACCTGACCTGCTGCCATCTGACTAGCGATCCCACTTTCTACCTCTGACTGGTTGACAAATGGTGGAGCTGATGGAGTAGAAGCAAACCTGGGCTGAGGGATGGAGAAGGATGCTCCTTAGCGCCAGTCCTGATTCATTGCAGCTTCCAGTAGGTGCTGCACCAGTGTTGACACCCCAGCCCTTACTCCCAGCTTCCTGCCTGACCTACCTTTCCCTAGGGAAGCCTTCTTATTTCCCGAATCTTTTCCTGCTTCTTGTAGTGGCTGATGCGCAACTTTCTCAAACACCGAAGCACTCTCTGCTTTGGACCTATTTTATTCCAGGTATAGCCATGTCTGTTTCTAGGACTCTGACGGAAGTTGTTGCCAGTGAATCAGGATTCTGAGCAGCTTGGAGTGGTGACTGTGCCTTGTGTAACTCTGAAGTCTACGCTTGTCAGTGCTGACAAATTCCACAGTGCTACATGCTGTATCCAGGGGTGTGTGAAGCTGACCTTAAATGGCGTATCTGCCCACTTAAAATGGAAACAGGATAGACAGTCAAAGCCTTCATGTTAAGGAGGATAAAGCACTATACTCTCTCCACTATTACTTCTGTTGGCAGGACTTGGGCCCACTCTGGAGCTGGGCTCTAATTTTAATTTAACCATCTTCCCGTACGCATTTTCTTTGCCCTGTCATGTACCTCATTCTCTCTAATCCCACCTGAAGTAGGAGGCAGCCCATAGTAGTTCCTGCCAGGAAAACCACTGAGTCAAGGTACTTGGGTCTGCACAAGGCAGAACTTGAAAACTTCATGCCATTTGCTTGTTTGTTCGTGTTTGGTTTTTCTTATAGAGTTCCTTAGCCAAGGGACATTTAAGACTAAAGACTCATGAACTGCAGAAGCATTTCTGCCCTGTCTCTTCTGTCATCTCTAGTAAAGCAAATGCTGCCAATCAACCTCGTCATGAAGTAAAAATGAACTTCTTAAGCATTTAAGCCTGCATTCTCTAAACCAAGACCTAAATCCATTAAGGTGTTCAGAAAGACAAACACCCTTTCCTGTAACAGGAGCACAAAACTGAACCAAAACCCTTGCTTTCATTTGGAGTCCATGTGGCTCGAAGAAACTGGTAAAAACAACCTCGTGGTAGTCAGTAGCTGGCACAGAGTATAACGCTCCCAGGGGAAAGGCTGAGCTTCTACCCAGGATGACAGGGGCAGAGCGGGTGGAGTGGGTCTCTGCAGGGTCTCTGCGGGCCTCTGCAGGCGGAGTGGCTGCCTTTTTGCTGACTCCGCATTTCAGACACTGTCACCACTTGCTCTTAGGAAAAGGGACTGCAGAAAAACGTGCCTTGCTTAGAAATGACATGCTCACCCAGCCTTGCTGGGGCGAGCATGGCTGCTGAGGGACAGGTATATCTTAGGAGTCTTTGCCTAGAAACGGTGCCGTGGTTCACAGTATGATGTGTGAGGGTTGTTCCATGCTGTGCTCCTGGGCAAGAGTGCCTCTTTGTACCACCGCTAAGAGATGGGAGTCGGAATGATGGCTGATGGATTTACGAAGAGGTCAAAACCAAGTGCAAAGAGCAGCCAGAGGTGATGGGATGCATACCGAGTCAATCAAGACGTACCATTGTCCTAGGCTGAATCGGCCTTGCACTCACAGAGGCACTGGGTACACCCTCACCCTTCCGCTTCAGCATGTGCTACTCAGGGGCTCTGGGAGACTCTGCGTAAGTGTGAAAGGCTGAGATCGCAGCCCCAGTCACAGCTGCTATGCCCATTTTGTTGCTAAAGCACCAAGATTTACTTTGCATCATCTGAAAGCTCACACTGTGAGGGGTGGCTGTGAGCAGTGTTCCCCCGGCTCTGGTGTTATAGGAGTCTGGATGGGGGCACGGAGAAAGAATGGATGCTGGGAAAGGAGCAGCCCAAGAAACAGAAATTCCTGCAACAAATAAATCCCCTGTCCAATCTATCTTAATCTCGGAAACTTTAAAGATTTAAAATCTGCTTTAAAAAAAAACTGCAGTTCTCAGCAAATAGGGACTACTTTAAATTATTTAGGTTTGTTATACCCACAAATCACCCATCCAGAACATTTTAAATAAAAAGCCAATAATAACTCCCTTTGCAAGAAATGTCCTTCCAGGGGCCATGTATAAGACATTAACCTGAACTGGGGGTGGGGAGGATGGGGACGGGAATAACACTAGTGATTCCCAAATCACAGTCATTTTATGAAATAAATAAACGAATTTGGCTAAATATTGATGACTTATTTTCTCTGCATTGAAATACAAGGAAGATTTTTTTTTTGTTTTATTTTGCCAGCAACTATTGGAAACCAAAATCACTTAGGACCCTAAATCCATAAAGTAACATTTTTGGAGTATTTTACAAAACAAATACATTTCTCAAGCCCTTTCCTTTTAATACTGTTTAGAAAGGAGGCAGAGGGCATGGGGAGAAAAAGGGAGGGAGAAAAATACAGGCTCAGGGGTCTAGGGGTCTAGATTCAGAGAGTTTAACAGTCCAGTTCCTATCTGTCCTCTTGCTGCCTGCAGTATCCTGTCAGATGCTCCTGGGGCAGTCAGATACAGCTGTTGGGAGTGAGTGGAGCAGAGCGAACCTCAAGGCTGTGAGTTAATACAAATGTTCTGCTCTCTGTTTTTACCCGTGAGTCATAGTTTACCCTCTGAGGGTGCATGGGGTGGCAGCTATTCAAGGGTAACCACTTGGTCATCTCTTAGGGATGTTAGAGGCATGCTGGCTGGAGGGGTGAGATATTTGGGCGATGTTGCAATCTCTTCTTCCTCTATCTGGATGGCAGATTAAATTCAGTGTGTTCATTTGAATTGGAAAAGCCATTCCAGTGAAGTGTCCAAGGTAAAATCAGGCAAGAAGAGAGGGGATCAGGGCTGGGTGTAGCATTGTAGTTAGAATATCGTCGTAATCTTAGTTTGTGACTGTCCTGAAGAATGTGTACATTGTGTTTGGACTTTTATTTCCTACACAAATCATCAAGAACACTGTTTACTGTGTAGGGTACTGGTGAGAATTCAAGTCTAACAGCATTTATTAGATTCTGCGGTGTTATCTGGGGCCATAGTACAGGCTTCCTGCTTGAAACGAGTTAATTTAAAGGCAAGAGACAGCATGTGGAGTGCAGTGAGCGAGTAAGGAAACCCCCGGAAGGGCTAGCAGAGGCAAGTAGAAGGTGATAGACAGATAGCGAAGAGGAGCCCCTATCCATCCTGGGTTAGGAGGTGGGTCACAGAGAATGTCTCCCAGGATAGAAACATGAAGTGAGGGTCACAATCTGTATTTGTAGGACATAGAGTCAAATGCAAGACCACGAACACAAAGTCCTTTATGTATCCTGCTAAGAACCCCGAGTTTTGCTTGTGGCGATGGGAAGCCAAGGATGGGTTTAATACAGTGGTGAGTTTTGTTGATATATTGGAGAGCATCGTTTGCAGCGTAGGCCCAAGGCAATGTGCATTTGGGCATTTTGAGCCTTGTGTGTGTGTGAGTACATGTGTGCTATAGTGCATGTGTGGAGGTCAGTGCCAGGCTAGCTGGCCCATAAACTGGCAGGGGTTTTCCTGTTTCCATCTCCTGCCAGACATGGGCTTCCATGCTTGGACATACAGAGATTCTGGGCTCCTTGAATTAAGTCCCTCACATTTGTGTGGCAAGAACTTTGCCCACTAAGCCATCTCCTCAGCCTCTTCCACGCATACAAAACTCCTTGGTAAGGCTGACTTAATGTTCTAAGAAGAGCTCTGGGTTGAGAGCCGTGAGACGCAGTCTAATCTGCACTCTGCCCTCACCCTGTGTGGTCCTGGGAAATTCACTTCATATCTTTGATATTTAATTTCATGAACTCTAAACGGATTAAGGCTATCTATTCCATCTGCTCACAGAGTGCAATGTCAGCATCAGGTGTTCCTCTGGGTTCTTTTGAAGCTCCCTAGAGGATGCCGGGAACCTGAGGTCATGTGACAGGGAAGGGGCGCGCAGTCAGTATGTCAGAGAGGTAAGTCCATCTCTTATTCTTTCTCATTCTGGGCCTCCCAGGCACGCGTGTCTCCAGCCAGCCCAACAGAGTGCCTGAAGCTGAAAACAGCTCTGCTGATTTATAGGCAGGAGGCAGATTTGCTTTAATATCGCAACACAGAAAGTCAGTTCTCTTAAATAATCGGCTCGCAGATTTACGGCTGTGCTGCGCGCTCGGCTCGTTGCTGTCTCTGACCATGGCTGGTGCTTCACTCTGGAATGGCTGAAGTCAGCAACTTCCCAGACATCGGGAAATAGATCTCAGGGCAGTAGCCAGCCCACTGGGTCAGCCCTTTCTGCTGGCTTTTCTCCCTCCCACCACTTTGTTACATACTGTCAAGCCTCTGGGGACCTTCTCAGAAAGCTGGGGGCTGCTTGGTTCCCCTGATGCCAGAAACGCTAGCAGAGAGAAAGGGCCGGGGCTTGATGGTCACTAACTGGGAGACAACAGGGAGCTCCAATGCTCCTTTTGCCCGTGTCAGTTACTGTTAGGGGATGGGGGCTGCAAATCAGGAAGAGGAACTATTAGGCTCCAGGTTCCTAATAAAAACAATAATGTATTTGTTCAGCAAATATTTAGATGGCACTATAATCCAGCAACCGTCCTGCATGATTTACCATGATTCAGTATGCTCTTTTTCTTAATAACCCTCTAAGACTATTGCTATCTCTGAGGTACAGAAGAGGAAAGGGAGATAAAACCAATGTCGTGAAGGTCACAAAGCTTTTTGAGAAGTGGAGAACTTGAACCCGTGCTCCATTGTAAATAACACACCTTGCAATTCACATGCAAATCACAGCATGCAATTACTGGCCAAACTCTTTTGACCAACCCCGCTCCATAGAGGAGAAAAAAGGCAGCAAGTAGTTGACAAGGGGCACAGTTAGGATTTAAGGTCTACCTGACATGGGAGTTGCATCTTGCATATTTCATTTGCTATGGTTCAGTTAGGCTATCACCAGGGATGCCCCTCCCAGTTTGGCAGGTTAAAGACTGGCTATGGAAGCTGTAGGGTATCATGCACGGCCCAGCTTCTTGAATCCCTCATTCTTTTTAATGGGGGCAGTTGGCTTCCTTTCCAGCTACTGAGTTCTCTCCTGGCTCAACAGCTCCATCAGTTAGCAGGAGTCCACCCTGCTCTGGGGTCTACCATGCTGCCTGTCTCTTCTTTGTTTCTTATGCCTGACCTCACCGTGACCTGGACTCAATTGCCCATTTAGATGATCCACCCACGGCTCATTGTGTATAATTTTGCTCCTGGCTTTCTCCAAGGCTCTGGAGCCTCCATGAATGGATGGGACACCTACTGTTATCCCTTCAGCCACTTGTTTGTTATGTATGGGGTTGAGAGGGACCTGACACAGCTGGGGTTACACTGATGCACAAGAACTGGTCCCCAACACAAGAACTACTTAGTGGGTAGAGACAGCTCTATTACAAGTCAAGGGGTTTAGTCATTATCATTAAATATACAGAATTATAGTGACCAAGGTAGAAATATCACTCACAGTTAGTTGAGAGAGAGAGAGAGAGAGAGAGAGAGAGAGAGAGAGAGAGAGAGAGAGTGTGTGTGTGCGAGTGTACTTGTTCTGTATGCAGGTATATTGGTGATAGGAAAGGCACTGAGAGGCAGAGAAAGCTCAGTTTGATTCAAGCCAATTTTCTAATGTCAAGAGGTCCGGTAAAAGGATTAGTATTTTGTTCAGAAAGAACAGCAATTTGAAGGTGCTCACGTCCAGGACCGCATGGTCAATCAGGGCAGCTCTTAGAAATTACAGTCACAGTAAGGGGACATAAAAGGAGACATAGGAGTATGCAGTTGCCAGGATTTGAGGAGTCATGAGATGAGGCTGATGTTGAGCATGGAGCAAGGAATTAGATGTATTTTGCAGCTGTGCACTTTAAACAGTGGCACATGAAAATCTCCCTTGGACACTGTGGTTAGGCTTCCCCTGGTTTCCTGAGAATGACGATTTGTGTTCATCTTCTGTGCAAACATCCTGTTTATCGTTCCCCATCTACTCCAGATAAGCTGTGTCCCATCCACTAGACTGGTCACCCTTGCAGCAGGTGACAAAGACTACTCTTTTTCTCACTTGCCCCACAATTTGCTGGCCTCTGCCACTGTGGGCTATCTCAGCTCCTAGACTATCTGGTGCAGAGCAAGGAGTCCACTGAAGCTGCTATAGAGATGGCGGAGAGGGAATTAAAATAGATGGTAAGGAAGGAGACAAGGGGCATATTAATTGTGTGTGTGTGTGTGTGTGTGTGTGTGTGTGTGTGTGTGTTCAGAGGACAATCTGTTGGAGTTGGTTTTTCTCCTTTCACCATGGGGATCTTAAAGATTGACCCTGCACTGTCAAGTTTGTCAAGCGCCCTCATCTGCTGAACTCAAGTTTTACCGAAGTGGAGAATCATGGAGGTTCACATACAGACATGATTTGACTGACAGACACTTAAATGTGTGGTACCCTAGTCTGTGTTCTGTTGCTGTTGTAGAATAGCTGAGTGGGTATGTTATGGAGACACATTCATTTATCTCCTCCTCCTGGAAGTGCTTATTGTCCAGGGGCAAGGTCCTTCAAGTTGTGTCAGCCCATGCGAAAAGAGAGAGACCAAGAGTAAAGAAGCATGAAAAGACCACGCTGGAAATTATGATACCTCGCCCTCATGATCACAGCCTTACTCCCCTTGAGAACTACACTAATCCACTTGGATCAGAGTCCCGTTTTGGGGCACAATTTCCCAAATGTTGCACTGGGGATGGTGTTTTTAGCAAAATATTTTTGGGGGCACATTCAAACCATAGAGGTGTTAAGGAGAAAGTAGGAGACTAGTGAGGAGACTTCTGCCCGATCCAGATGAGAGATGCTGGCAGCTGGGATGGGACAAAGCCATGAGGTAGCTGGATTCTGGCTATCTTCCAGCTTACCGCACATGGGAGTCATGAGATTACGAGGGCTAGTCATGAGCTAGGTACAGACTGTATAAAAGAGGGACTTGAAGTGGCTCCCGGGTCTGTGACCTCCTCCTGTAACCCCGTAGAGTTGTCACTGGGTTATTGCATGACATGAGCAAAAACCTGGAGTTTATGCTTTCTCCCCATGTGTCATCACAGATTGATTATTGAATAAATGAACTCTGGTCAGGAGTCTGGGACAAGAAACTAGGAGTTTGCTAGAAGGCCCTCCAGTAGCAGTGTCAATAGACTTACAGAGCCCACCAGAGTCCAAGACTTGGAATCTCATTACTGAAACATTACTTCCTGGAAGATATGAGTAACTTCATCCATCTACTCTCTTCTATATCCCAGTGTTTCCAGGCACCAGGGCACCCCACCGGCAGCCTCATTATACCTCCAGAAGGTTCTCTCTTCTTTGGCCTATTGCTAAGTGACAGGATTTACTACAGCCTCTCATGTTGGGCCTAAATCAGATTCTGAGAAGCTGACATGTTGCTAAGCAGAAACGCTGGCACGGGATCTTAGTAATGAAAGCATCTTTCCACGTTTAATAACGGCTAGGTTATCCCCAAGTGATTTCCAGGGGAGTGGACCAAAAATTGCCTCTCAGTCCACATGAAGGATGCCACAATTTCCTCTGTTTTCCAGTTGCTTTTTAATTTCCACACCACCTGCTCCTAGTTTTACCAGGGCACACTCTGCCAACATTGCCATTCAGGATCTTGTCTTTCTGTGATGTATAACTCATCATGCCACGGGGCCCATCCCTGCTCAGTGGCTAAAAGAAGTATTTGCCAGGGTAGCAAACTCTCCAGCCTGAAAGATATATACTGTGCTGCCTTGCTCATATTCGGAAGAGACCTTGGCAAAATGTACCACACCATCCTTGTGGGCGTGTGTGTATACTTGGCATCAGGGTAGATCTTAACCAGGTCTAGGAGATGGAAAGAACAGAGGTTTTGCTCTCGAGTCTAACTGTTATTCTTACTAAGCTGGAGATGGAGATCCCAAGTAATTAGGTTGCTTATATGCCTTTGAATTCCCCTGTAGCAGAATGCTCTCAGTGACCAGCACACGAGTCAGAGGACTTAAGAGGAGTACGAACACTGGCTTGGTGGGTGGTGGTCTCAGAATGTAAGCTAATTCCTTCCAGTGCCTTCGGTTTGTGACCCCATGAGTTTCACCATCTGTGACTTGAGAGCAGGCTGAACATGAGTAGAGGTTAAGTGCTTCCATACCAGGGAAGTTAGTTCGAGCTTTCAGCTGTGCCTCTTACTGCCTGTGTGATCTTGGGATAAGGGAATCATCTCATTGTTCTTTGTTCTCATTTGGGAAGTCATGAGGACAGTCGCACTGCCTTTTAAAGACTGTCATGTGGGCTAGCTAACTAGTTCACTCCCAGAGAGTGTCAGACCTGTGCAGAGCACAGAGTAGCACTCTGAAGCTCTTGGGGAAGCTCAGATGTTCAATGCCCATTTCCTACCAAGGAGATGATTATTAGTAGTTTGTAATTAATAAGCAGTTACAACTTTGCAAAGTCCATTTGGATAGTTGGTTTCATTAGAGTCTGATAATCCTGAGATTACCCGTGATACTTGAGATATGAACAAGGAGGGAAACGGTAAGGATTACATACTAAATTAAAGTCAGAATCAAGTCATGTCTCCCTGACTCCTAACGTATGGATCTGACTCTCATCACCACCTAGGTGGAGGATATGAGCCACATCCTTGAAGCAGGGAGGAACCTGGTGAACCCTGATACTATCCTCACGTTAAATGGCATCATCTCTCTAAACTCTGAATGTCTTTCCTGTGTGTTACCTAGTCTCACATCCTTCCAGGCATAATTAGGTTCTACCATCCCGATTTCACAAATGAGAAAGCTGAGGTCCAAGGGCTGATAGTCATAAGCCAAGGTTGAGCAGCTGATGATTAACAGTTCTAGAGCTTGAAGGACACATTTCTCAGGGCACCTCATTCCTTTCCTGGTTGCTCCTGCCCAGTGTTTTGGTGGCCACACCAACCCCTCCCACTGCTTCTTTGAGGAGGGCATTGGACTGATTCAGAAGACTTTGACCTTGGGTCTGCTTTCTCATGTTAACTGTTTAACTCTGATCTTGACACTCTGAGCCCACATCCCTCTGTCTTCTGAGTAGGAATTACACTTACCACATCTGATCTCAGGTTGGGGAAAGAGCTGGATGTGACAATCATAGGGAAAATTTGCACAGGGTCATGAAGAATATGCCAACTTATCAACATTTTAGATACAATAATTCCCATAACACAAGTTTATGTAAAGTTCATAATTCAGTAGATTTTAGTATCTATATTATTGTTCATTTATGCCACTCCAGAATGTTTTCCTCAGATCTCAAAGACGATGTATAACAGTTGCAGTCATTTTTAGATTTTCCACTACAAATCTGTATTATGAGCAACTCATACGAGTGACTGGATTCTTCCATGTGCTATGAGGTCTGAAAGGCTTATCTACCTTGTTACAGTCTAAATAGTTTGTTGTCTTAAAGACTGAATAATATTCCATTGTATCGGTGTACCACTTGTTCTTTCTCTAGTTACATGTTTGGGGATGTTTGGGTTGTTTCTCATTTTTGTTACTATTAATAATAGTTCAATGATCCATTTGTGCATGCACTTTGATATGAATATTGTTTTAAGTTTCCTTGAGTATGCTTAGAGTTAGATTTGCTGGTCATGTGGTAATTCAGTGTTAACTTATGAGGAACTGCAACACAGTTTTCTTAAAGTGGCTGAGTGCTGTACACCCATTAGCAACACATTAGGTACCACTTCTACTGCCTTCCAGCCAAGGTGTGTGAGTCTCTAAGCCTATGGTGTTCTAAGGTCAGATCTTTATTCTTCAAACCTCCTCACCTTGGATAACACTAAAAACCAGTCAGAGAGACAAGAAAGAATTTTCTAAGTCTGTGGATGCAGGAGAAATAAGATGCTTAGCTGTTTCTTTCATATTTGCAGCAATTCTTCACATTTTAAGGTCTTTATTTTTAAGCTCTTTGCTTTACCCTTGTCACTTAGAAATGGTTTTTAGGAGTTCATCTTGGAATGGATTAAGGGACTTGATACTAGGTCTGCAAAAGTTCCACAACCATCATGGTGATTCTGCAGTCAGACATCCCAGGGTGCTTTAGTTAATACTGTCCCTGTGGGTGGTAGTGACTCCATCAATCTGATGGGGCTGGAAACAGCCATTGCATAGTGCTACTATCTCCAGCCTGGGATCTCACCAGTGTCTGTGATGGTAACGACACAGATGCTGCCATGCTAGTGGACACAATGGCCCTAGCATGAAACTCTGGGTGATGACGGCACTCACCTATATCTCTGGTTTAGGTATTTACTATGATATAGGCTTATGGTTATTTTAGAGTATATTCTTTCCAATTAGAAAAAAAGAACCTTATTGTCGAGTAACACCATGCTAATGGCAGCAGGAGTTGCCTGCAGACCATGCTCACTTCAGCTCTTGATGTCATGGAGATTGTGCTGAGTGACAGACTGTGTCTATATGTGCACACAGCAATGTGTTCTCAGGATAGAGCAGCATAACAACTGAGTTCCCAAAATGCAATTCTGCCATCCAGGGGCACACATGTTGCCTTAAGTGCTTCACGTACATGCACACACTTTACTTTGTGATACCTGCTATTACAGTAATCATTATGCAGATAAGGAAACTAAAGAGAGACAGGAACTTGCCTAAAAGGTACATCATGAACTTAACTGGAGCAGGGAACTAGAGCTACAGTTCATTCTCTGAATCACTTTTCTACTGTCATAGCATTTAAAAAATATGTCAGCTCAATCTGCGTTGATGCACTTTTAGATTTCAGAATCTGTGGGCAGAGCCTTGACTGGTGCATTTTATAGAGCACATGGTCCCATGACATCAATCTTGGAGAGTTCCTGTGAACAGGAGTAACAAGCAGAAACACAAGACTTGAAATATCCCCTTAACAAGAACTCCTTGGTCCTGTCATTCAGATTTATCTCTTGCTCATTCAAATTTTAATGACAACTCAACCCAACAGATACTTTTGTTTCAGAGTGGTAGCGGGTATTGGGATGATGAGATGACTAGACAAACTTTCTTCTTAACCTTGGGCAGTTTGGTTGTGACATTGCTTATTCACTCTGTTCTTCCTGGGTGAATTAAATTGCAAGGAAAATCTGAATTGCAGGGTATCTTAGGGCTTATATTACAGTGATAAATGCTATGACAAAAAGCAACTTGGAGAAGAAAGGATTTCTTTCATTTATACTTCAGAATCGGAAGCTGTCATCAAAGCAAATCAGGGCAGGAACTCAGGACAGGAGTCAGGAACTGAAGTAGAAGCCACGGAGGAATGCTGTTTACTGGCTTGTTCCTGATGGCTTGCTTGTCTTGCTTTCTTTAGCACTCAGAGCCGCTAGCCCAGAGGTGGTGTCTCTCACATGGACTGGGCCTTCTCATATCCATCAGTAATTAAGGAAGTGAACATAGACTTGCGTACAGGCAATCTCATGGAGACATTTTCTCAACTGAAAATCATTCTTCCTATATGCCACTATAGCTTGTGTCAAGATGAGAAAAAACAAAAAAACAAAAAACAAACAAACAAAAACAAAAACAAAACTAGCCAGCGCATAGGGTGAGCCTTTTGTAATCATATATTTTCTATGAAAAATACTTCCTCTCCCCTTTAGAGGGGGCAAAGGACATACTGATATTTGAATATCACCTCAAGTTCCCATGTGAAACCTGAGCCCCTTGGCAATAGATGAGGATGCAGAGCTTTGAGAAAGAAGGAGTAGGTCACTAGGCCCTCATGGGTGGGATTTAGAGGAAGCGTTTTCACTATTTTCCTCATATGAAGATACAAGGCTCAGACATACATGAACCAGGAAGTGGCTTTTACCTGACACCTGATCTGCAAACCACCTTCAGCTTCAGCTTTCTCTGCCTCAAAGACCACGAGGAAGAAGCTTCAGTTATACATAAGTCACCTGGCCTGTGGGATTTGTTATAGGAGCCCCAGTGGTAAGGACTTTATCTCTGACTCTTCTTCCCAAGTAACCTCTTAGAGACCTCAGGGAAGAAAAGGAACAGCGCATCTCAGCTCCCTTCTCTCCTCAGATACCACGATTCCCTGATAGGGTGCTTCCTTCAATTGTCCCCCCGAGGAAGGCCCACCATCCCTCTCACCCCAGTCCCAGGTCTCTCAGGCATCATCCTTGCTGTCACACACCTTCTGCACGCTGTCCTCCTGCATCAGAAGCCTGAGCAGCCAGATGATATTTTGAAACACAAATCAGATCAGGGCCGCTCCTTTTGCAAAAAATAGTCAATGAGTTTTCACTGAATTGAACAAAATGCAGACTTCAGTCAGGACAGGCTCTTTGCCACCTTGCTCCTCCTGTCTTCACCGCCCGCCTCTCTTCCTCCCATTCTTCCCTTTGCTTGCCCTCTCACCTCCCTGGATTCCGTTTGAATGTGGCAAGGTGGCTTTGCTTTTGGTGTTGTCAGCCTCTCAGAATGGTGTGTTTCATGCTCTCTCATGTTTGGGCCTCTGTGGTAATGTCACGTTCTGAGTGTCACTTACCCTGAACTTGTCTAGCCCTTCTCCCGTCACACTCGGTCTCCTGCTCGTATTTAGTTTACATTTGTAGCAGTTACCACTAATGTATTGCTTATTTGATGTCCCATGACTGTCTCTGTATTAGAAAATCGGCTCCATGAATTTTATTCATAGCTCTAATGCCCAGAGCAGCACGATATGCCATAGATTCTAAGTGCATTTCCTTTAAATAAAACATGGAGTATGTGTGACTCCAGACTTAGCCTCCTGACCACTTTCCCTTTCAAGTATGAGTTCAGCAGGGACAATGAGTCACCTATGTCCAGTGAGGAACTAAGTCACCATTACTCCTCATCTTGAATGTGAACCCTCAGTGTGCCTTCTGTGGACCCTGTGTCCAGTGCACATCATTTTTACAGAGTGAACCCTGCCTCAGCGCCCTTTCCATTGTTTCACAGAACTTGTGCTTGCATGTTGTTTAGTTCTCACTAACTTCTGCTCCTGTTGCAGAAGCATTTTGTGCAAGAGCGTTGGGAAACCCAGAGAGAAGATGTAGTCGCTATACTCAAATAGACTTCAGTAGCTTAGGAAGCAGAGGAAGCAAGGTGGACACAGAGCTGCTGCTGAATCCTAACACAGGGCCAGGCAGGGACATTTGTTATGGTTCATAGGTGCTAGGCTAAGTTCACTTAGAGTTGAAAGGAGGTGTAGATAAACTTCTGCCAAGGACCCACTGTGTTATGCCTTTTTGTCTATATTGTATTGAAATAAGGAGGAAAGAAACCTGTATTTGGAACATCACTGTACAGTGCTGTGACTATGTTAGATACCCATTAGCTTAAAATGCTTGGTGTTAAAAAAAATGCTTGCTATTTTCCACTCAAAAATCCCTTGATCCCATCCAGTTAGGGAGGTTGACAGCTTTGCATCGAATGGCATTAGAGTCTCGTGGGTACAAGCCAGGGTGGCTGAGGGCACAGTGGTGCCAACAGTTCTTTTCTTCTCATCAGTACACTGTTGTCCTGTAGTTTGCTCTGATTCCCGAGCAGCTGAACGAGACAGAACCCTTGGCAGAGCCCAATTTTCATGTCTTTCTATAAGCACTTACCAAACTGTGTGGAGTCAATAAACAGCAAAACCGGGACCAGGTATGGTGCCTTGCAGAGTAAGTCCATGGTTGGGCACACAAAGCTTTCCCAATAGATGGATGTGGAAGTCAACAAGTTCAGCGTGGCAATATGTGTGTCAGTGACTCTGGTCAGCACTGAGTCTTTCTCTGGCAACCATGGAATCTCTACTTATCACAGCAAAGAGGACTGATAAGAATCTGTGTTCTCATCCATCTTATGTTCCAGATGGTGGTGGCAGTGGTGGGGTCGGTGTCACACACAGAGAGTAGAACTAGCTAGTAGGGAAAGTCTCTGAGTTACGGTTTTCAATGGAGCAGTCAGGGAAAGCGAAGCCTGAGTGAGGAACTGGAGAGAAGACAGTCCTACCAAGGGAAAGGCACAGGACAAATATGTTCCCTGTGGATGAGGGACAACAGGAACTTGGGACTACAGAAGCTGTAGGAGGGCATATGTCCGGGGCAGGGAATGTGCACCAGAATTTGTAACATTTGACTGGCATTTCTGAGACTTGATTTTGACTAATGGTCAATGGGGAAGCACTAGGGCATTTTGCTCAGAAGCCTCATTGGACATGCTTAAAGGACTATGCTTAGTGGCTAGACATAGGCTGTCAAAGAGGAGCTCTTGGGAAGACCTTCATCCCAGTCACCTAGGTGGTCCATGCTGTGGGGTTGGTCCCAGATGGGAAGCTAGAGTCACACAGTTTTAGCATAATTGGAAGGCTCAGTCAGAATGATTTGTTCAAAATGATCACTGCTTAATGGAACAATGTTAACTCCCTTAACCATAGTGTCTCTTTTTATGACTAAACATTACATTTATTTATTATGTATGTGTGTGGGAGGGGTGGCTGTGGATGTGGTGTGTGTGTGTGTGTGTGTGTGTGTGTGTGTGTGTGTGTATGTGTATGTCAGAGGACAACAGTGATCTTCTTGAAGCTCAGATGTGAGGAGAGATCTGCTTTCAATTAGATTTACCCCCAAAAGAGTGGGAGTGGCTTCTCTCCATGTACCACATGTTTTCTAGAGATGAAACCCAGGTTGTCAGACTTGGCAGCAAGCACTTCAACTGGCTGAGTCATCTCATGAGCCCACTTTCAATGACTTTTATAACAGTTTAATGGTTTACCTTCCAGGACCCTCTCTTGTTTTGTATGAAATGCTGGCAGCCATGATCCCAACATAGGAGCATACGACACAGTAATTGGCTGAGCTGGGATACACCACACTCCAGTCCCTCTATCCTATTTTCAGATGGGATCCAAGCTCTCACTGAACTATTACCATCTTGAATAACATCATTCATATCCATCTAAAATGCCACTCAACAAGATGAGGGTTCTCGGCACTAGGGAGGGATCTCCTGTCTCCCCCGAGACTCCCCCAGCTTCACCTTCTCTAGGTCTCCCCTTGCTCTAACACTTTAATACTGTATTGAATTCAGTCATTTCTCACACTCTTATTACTGTCTGACCAAGATTTATGAGTTGGTAATTGTCTATAGTAAGGCCATAGAGTATCATTCATGTTAGGGGCTAACCTTCCTAGTGACATTTAGGATTAAAGGGAAAGGGAAAGAAATTTTAATTTCTGCAGTACCAAACCAGGTAACACGATCCACCCTGGCTAAGGATCCAGAGCCTTGGACTTCCCCACCGAGGACACTGGAAGCCTGGCACAAAGGACAAGTAGTCTTCACAAATTAATTTTTTAAGGTGCCACATCCCTCTGCTGCCTCTGGGTGCCTTCTGAGTGACGTTTTCCAAACAGAAGTATGACAACAGCTCACACCTCTGAAGCCTTTATTGAATTATTTTTACACACCATTTAAAAACACTTCCACCCCCCCTTTGAGTAAATCTAATTGAAAGCAGACCTCTCCCCTCATCTGAGCGTGCACGCAGGAGATCACTGTGGGTGAGAGAATGAAATCATGGAAACTTTCCCAGTTTAATGGTGAAGCTTGGTCCCTCACTTCCCCGGAGTCCCGAGCACATGTTAACAGCCCTTCCTCACATTCACAAAGTAGGCAGAGACAATGCAGAGAAAGCATTGACCAAAGCTCAGCAGGCAGCTTCTAGGCTGCCCGAGACATCCATGAGGCACTTGTAGCTCCCTGTTGGGGACACCTAACACTGTGTCACTGAGTCATCAGGCCACTTTCTAGAGGAACAGGGGCTTCTGGCACGGGTCTCATGAAGTGAATCATAAAATAAGAAGGTCTAATAAATATAGAACCATGCCTTCGCTCAACACAGGCAGCCTTGGCTTAGAAGTCAACACAGATTTATTGTACCAGACACTGTTCTTGGTCCTCTAAAGAAGTCTGTAAAATGCTAAGGACTTCAGGGACTGGAACATCTTTCTCCAGAAAGGCCAGAGCTGAGTTCTCCTCAGAGAGCTGGCTTGGGTCTGGGGTTGAGTGTTGATGCATCAGGGAACCCAAAGCCATTGTGTTTAAAGGCAGACATTCAAGATCAATGACGGCTCTGGAAACTGGAAGCTTTGAGTGTTAGAATAAGGATGTAGAAAATGGAGCCTTATAGTGCCAGGGCTATATTTCTGTTTTCTATTGGTATATTCTTGGTATATTGGTATACTAACCCTGGCGTTGAAGCACTTTATTTAATTGCAAGTGATAGAACTCAGATTTTAATAAAAGCCTCACAAAGTCCTTGTCCCTTTTAAGCAGCTGAGCACAACCAGTTGCTATATATATATATATATTTTTTTTTTTTTCCTGGTCACCGAGAGAGGTGTTGTTTATAACCCCACCTGACAATGTAACATCTCAGGAAGTATATTATATTACTTGCACCAACTGCACCAACTGTTTGAATGCTGCCTTGGAAACAGGTGTTTATTCCACTCTGAACAGTTTCCTCATGTCTTGTTGGCCCTCTCTCTACAATTTTCAAATGGCCCAATGCAGACGCACACTTGTATTGCACAGCAGGGATAACTACCGGTTTCTCTTGAGTTACCACGGTGTTGCATTTCTAAAGTGTAGGTGACTACAGTGAGAGAAAGCAGTGTAAGAGTCTGCATTTTAAATGCCCCTCAGTGGTCCATGTATTAAAGTCTTGCTCCTCCAGTGTGGCACTGCTTTGAGGCGGTATAATTTTGAGGTGGGGCTTAGGGGGAGAGTCATAGGTCACTGGAAATGTCTCTTCAAATGGGGTTGCAGAACTTCATCCCCCCCACCCCCCTATATCGTTACTTCTTCACCATGAGGTGGGGAGTGCCCACTGTGCTGTGCTGTTCGTCCATAGACCCAAACAATGGGACCAATTATACACAGAAACCTCCAAGGCTATGATCTAAATGAAGCACACCTCTTCTGTTTCTAAGTTGGTCATCCCTGGCATTTTGTTACTGTGATGGAACACCAGCAGCATAGTATGTGGGTCCTTTAAGAGCAATTATCATATTCATTAGTAAATAAAAGTGTCGTACTTCTCACAGATATGCACCGAACAGTTCAAACCATCTCCACGTGTTCCTGGCCTTATCTCTTTTTGATCAGGACTTGGTTGGCTTTCCCTGGGTTCCACTGTGCTTCGTCTTTGTGGAGTCTTGCCCTTTGGTTTAGTGTCAAGATGTTATTTCTTAAGCGTTTGGCTTTTAGTGTGTTGGAAATGTTGGCTTGGCCCTCCCTTACCCCTCCAGATGGCTTTAAGCAAGCTCTCAGCTCACATCTGGCTTCTTGAATCACCACCTGGAGCTTCTACTGTGGCTTGCTTGGTATCCTTGTGACCCTGTGTCCCAGCAATTCTCACCCAGTCCTGCACTGCAGTGTACTGCAACTGTTTGAGTTCAGCTGCTTAAAAGGGACAAGAACTTTGTGAGGCTGTTATTAAAATCTGAGTTCTATCACTTGCAATTAAATAAAGTGCCTTAATGCCAGGGTTAGTATCAACTCAAAACTCCTCACCTCCCAATACTCTCAACTCTAGTATCTCTAGAGTGATGTTACTAGACGTTACTTCCCAGTCTATTCTGTGACATCGCATAGCCACTTGAAACCAAACAAGCTGGGTCATTTATAGCACCGAGCACAGGAAGGCTACAAACTCAGACTTTTGGCCTAGGACCATTAAGTGCTTAGCAATATGCTACCAAGGGCAACACTTCCACTGTGGCACACCACGGCTGCTCAGACATCTGACAAACACACGGTTTGCTGTTGCTACCACAGTTTGGTTCCTGGTTGGGACCATTATGAGCTTCAGGTGGAGGATCATTGCCTATTTCTGTTTGTGCCAATTCTTCCTTTCTGAACACTGCCTCACCCCTAGTCTATTTGGAGGATGAAGATGAGGACATAGGTTTACAAACAAGATGGTTCAATTGGCTAACATTTGTGATCTCACAGAGTGTCAGGCCAGTACTGATTCCAAGTAGGGGTGGCTTCCTTAGGGCACAGAAATGTGGCTTGTACAACGCAGAATCTGTTAGCAATGATAATCTTTTCAGAATGGAGTGGGTCTCTCTGCGTGTGTAAGCATCCATGCATGTAGATCACCCAGGTTTGTAGATCAAAGGCTCACATTTGGGGGTAGGCAGAAGGGAAAAGATGACAGAGTAGAGAATAGCTGCTTACAAAAATTGTAACGACACTAAACAGGCCTAAAAATTTGATGCTTGCTAGGCAAACTTCTCATGCCAGTGCTTACATCTAAAGCTTTTGCCGGGTGCCAGCACTGGTAACGTCTAACGGTCACTATCAACTGGTATCCCTGGGAACGACTGAGGAGCCTGGGAAGTAATAAATAGCCCCGGGCTTGGCACATTCATAAAGTTCATATCATGATAACTAGTTAACGCTCTCCCAAGGCTCCGAGGAAATAGCCAGTGTGACCCTTCACATTTACAACCCAGCTTCACACATTTTATAATTAAACTGCCTTCAAATGACTTATAACCCGGGATTTTTCCTTTTCCTAATAGACTGTCTTGGCACCTTTTAGGACTTGGCTGTTAACCTGGCTGCCTGTATTTCAGGAATACTCGAGTTCTGGAGAATAAAGAGCCATTGCTGTGCTTACATAAAAAAAAGCTTATTTCAAACAGCACACTGGGGCTACCGCCATCCCTGGCGACTAAGCCGCATGGTCCAGTCTGTCTCTGTCAGCCCAAAGTTTGAGACTCTGAACACATCAAAATACATGCAGAGATGAAAACTGCTCTTCAGCTGAAAAGTCATTTTCTAGCATGAAATCTTGGACAACTAGAATCTGTAGGACCATGGATCTGAATTTGTTTAAAATAATTGCCTCTAGCATGCTGGTAGCATTATTTCTAAAATAGTTATTTTAATTGTGTAGCTACAGATTGTGGACACATGTCTTCTAAACTGTGGGTTTCCTCACTAAATCAGAGCTAGCTCTAAACGACCTTAGTGTAAACTGAGGCTAGCTCACTGTTCTTCCTCTTCAACACATTGCTAACACTGACAAACATTTCTTAGCATGTCGGTAAACAGGACACTCTGTGGAGTCTATGTGTGAGGTAATCACCCAGGGTTGTCCTAGCTGGCTGCTACCAGGGAAGATAATTGAGGCAGAGTGATGTTAAGTAACTCAACCCAGGACCCTATAAGGACGGAAGCTTTGGGTTGCTGTGTGTGCATGTATGTGTGTGCGTGTGTGTGTGTGTGTGTGTGTGTGTGTGTGTGTGTGTGTGTGTGTGTGCATACTTTAATCAGTAGGGATACCACAGGGTTGGGTGGGAGATGTTTCACTGGGGAAGTGACGGGTTTCTAGATCAAACCTGCCACTTACGGTGGTTCACTGGATGCTTTCTTTGTATTGATGGCTTGAGAGGGTTTGCAGTGGAAACTGGGCCAAGCGGGTGAGTTAGCTGTGGCTGCTACTCTCTTCAGTTATGTAAGAGGGTCCAGTGCATTTTCGGAATTGCATCTGTTTTTTTGACTGGGGTAGGTGACTTGGGAAGATGAACTCAAAGTCTGGGCAGGTGGTTATGGATGGAGGTCCTGGGCAAGGACGTTGACGACGGAGTGTGAATATATAAGCCCTTAAACTAGAGCTTAGAACATGCTGCCTGGTATGACCTGGGCATTGACAGGATTTAGCCACATCACAAATGCAGATTTATCTGCTCTTTGGCAACTGAGAAGCTGTTTCCTGGATGCCCATTGTGTGCTTGGAACTTTGCCAGGCTTGGAGATATGACCCACGGGGCAGACAAAGGGCGATGCCACAGAAAGAGTAAAACTGCATTTGATCTTAGCCAAGAGGCCAAGAAGCGATAGAAACTGCACAGATGACACAGTTCTAAGGGCCTCTGACACTTGTTTAGGATGAAGCCTCTCTAGACTGTGAGCTCCAGGAAGACATAGACTTTGTGGTTGCTTTTTGTGTTTCCTCTGGCAATGCTAATAATTAGAGCAGTGTGTGGCACATGGTGCATACCATACCACAACCATACAAGCTACTGCTCCAAACACACACACACACACACACACACACACACACACACACACACACACACACACACATCACTTCCTTTACAACTGCCCCCATGAAGTACACAGACTGTTCATAGACCCAGCCCCAAAGTGTCACATCGAGTAGACGTAACTTTCAAAGCTAACGTCTAGGGTCTCTACTTGCAATCACTTCCCTATGCAAAAGAGACAGCATATTAATGTGTGCTCATGGCATTTATTTAGCGCACAGATGAACGAGGGAAGGTTGCCATGCCTGGTGATGCACTACGGTATCCCATGTTTAGTTTGGAACCGCCGGGATGAGGCAGAACCCTGTAGTGGTTCTTCTCTCAAGGGGTGGTCATCTTTGTGACAGAACAGACATCTTCAGACCAGGTACACACTTCCCCCTCACAGCGACATCATAGGAATTTATCCTGTGTGGTAAAGCTTGTACAGGAGCTGAGGAAATGGAGGCTGAGTTTGCGCTTTCTGACTCGGGGCTCCACACACAGGAGGCAGGGACAATATAGAGATCTGGGCCCTGTAGTGATCTGAGGGGAGACTGCCTCTGCTCTCTTCGTGATAGGCAAAAGCATGGCGCAAATCACAAATATCCCCGAGGTCCACATGATCCTCGAACCTCATTGTGCTGCCTGAGGGTCCCCTTGACATCCTAGAACAGCTTTTGTGTCTGAAGTTTGCCTTTGTGTGGTAGGCTTGGATACCAAGGAGACTCAGATTTGATAGGGCGTCTGGAAGTCCTCAGGAAGGGGCAGCTGGAGGGACAACAGTATGAGATGCATGACAGTGAATGCTGTGTAAGCTGTGTGCCTGGGAGACAGTGATGGAACATGTCTCACCCTATTCACACACTGATATACCCACTAAAGCAGTCTCCGGTAAAGGCTCACTTCTCTGGGGCTATTTCTGGTGCAAGTTCACCTGGATCTTGCCCTGCGTGGGGAAGCAGCCTCCCCTGACTCCTGCGTTCCCTTGAACAAAGGAAGTCCATGGGAAGCTCCACACTGTGCTGGCGGAGCACTCACTGAGGTGCCTTCCTGCTGGCTCGGGAACCTCTGAAGCCCCAGCTGTGCAGACAACAGGCTGTTGAGTAGCTTGCTTTGGTTCACGGTGCTGACCCACCAGTCAGCAGGCCTGTGATTGATGGAGGTCTGTGCTCTGGGTTATGTGAACTTGGGATGTTTTCAAGGGAAAAATCTGGTCATGAGGCAAAGGCTGGCCAGTTTGAGATAAGTGTGAAAAACACATTACAAAAGGAAACAAACCTCAAGTTTCCTGATGAGGGAAACGGCCCTATTTAAGATGTCTCTTTGTGAATGTGTTCCTGCACACCAGGCTGAAGCCTGGGTGTGTGACAGTGTGTGAGCATGGGGTGCAGGGGGGGTGCAAAAGTGTAAGAGACCGGTGGAGAGAAGAGACAGAACATGGACGTGGCTGGGGAAGGCAGGATATTAATCATGCTAAAAGCAATCTGGCCCCACGGGATTTATAAGGATCCAACTAAAATCAATGGGAAATTTTATGAGACAATTTTCTTCTTGCTGGCTCTGGGGATTGTTTGAACTCTCATGGAGTTTCGGGTGGGGCTGGCCCAGAACTCTTCCAGTTCTCACACCTGGGTATGAGACTATGTCTTTTTCATGCTGGCAGCTTGGAGGTGAGTCATCTTGGAGGACTGTAGCCCTGACCTCCTGACTTCCTGGCTCCTTGGCTCAGAGTTCTGGCTTTTTGCAAGCATCATAAGGTGTAGGAGGAGGAGGAAAGGGGTCAGAGGGCCATGGCCAGTGGGCTTTGATAGATGGGAGAGGACAGCAGACACACACAGGCGCCTGTGGCTCCCCACTCACTTCAGATCCTATCAGGATGTTCTATACGGTGTTTTCCACCTCTCTCTCCCATTCTCTCCATCCACCCAGGCAGCGAACAGTTCAAACAACTACACGCTGCTGCTGGAGCCAGCAATCTTCGATGGTCTCTCCCGTTATGCTGATATCCTCTGTCAGCCAACGGCCAGGGAGCAATTCTCATACTGTGATGGGTCTTGTTGTATAAACAGGGTTAATTATGTACATTCAGAAAAGTACAGAAATCGTTGGCCAGGACTCAAGTAGCCACCACTGAGCTCTGGAAGATAACGTGTGCTAAGATATCGTCTTCCTGATCCTGGAAGAAAGTACCAGGTAAAGCCAGCATATAATAACTCCAAAGGTGTCTTTATTGTACACACACACAGTGCGTGTGTGTGTGTGTGTGTGTGTGTGTGTGTGTGTGTGTTTCTGTGATTGCCGATATTTGTCCACACGGAGTCTTTGGGGCACCATTTGGCAAGGGACATGTGCCAGTAATTCCACTTGTGACTGTTAGTGCTGGGAAAGAGCTCACATAAGCACGAAACATTCAGGAGAGTCAGTCTAATGGAGCAAAAATGGTGACTACTCAATTGTTCCCTAGTAGCAAAAAAAAAAAAAAAAAAAACCCTGTTGTTAATAACATATCACATAGCAGTTAAACAAGAGCTACATGCAGTGTGGACATAATGTTATATAGAAAAAGAAGCCGAAAAACAGAACGGCTCGTTTTTCATGGCCAAGTTAAAGGCGCGATCCTTCTCTTTAATGAAGCATTCTGTGAAAAATCTCATCCAAATGAAATCAATTGCCTTTTCTCTCCCATAAAGCTTTATAACTTTGCGACTTATATCCAGTGGTTCTCTCATCGGACAGAAGGATACTGTGGGGCTTCTGACAGTCTTCAGCTGTATCTCCGTACTTGCTCCCCCAAACCTGATTTTATGCTTACATGGCCATCATACTCTCTGGGGATGTGGCTTGATTGTAAAGTGCTTGCCTAACATGGGTGGGGTCGTAGGCTCCATCCTGGCACCATAAACTAAGTAACTAACTAAATAACTAAATAATAAATAAATAGTGTGTTTTTCCGTGGGTTGGCGGAGGCAGAAGGACTGTGGCAAGCTCAAGATAAGCCTTGAATACACAGTGAACTCCACCAGAACCGAGGCTACACGACAAGATCCTTTCCCCGGAGAAACAAGCCAACAAAGAGGATTTTATAACTCCGTCTGTTCAGGAGTGGCTTTCTACCCTTTATCCTCCATCCCACAGGTCACTAGCCTCTCGACTTCAAGATCTACATCTTTGGCATTGTTGCACCTCAGAGCCTGATGGCGATAGATGATAATTACTTGTGTAATTTTTAAAAAGCACACCTACGTGTCTCTAAACATCGCAAGCTTCACTATCCCCGTTTCCAATGAGGAACTGACAGCAGCGCATTCCACCAGTGACTCTCCCTCTAGCATCGAGGGCATCGGGAGACAAAAGTCCAGTCTTGTCCTGTGGCCACCCAAATCAGGGGAGCTAAGAATTGAAACCGCTGTGCTTTTGCAGAAAGTCTGTTGCGGTAAACTGCCTTACATTCACCTGCAAAAAGTGGACTGACCGAATGACATCGCTGACTATGTCTATTAGAGAGGACAGACATCTTTCTGGAAGTCAGGAGAGCAAGAAGCAAAGAGCCTTAGAGATGCAGTGAAGAGAGTGGCACCTGGAGAGGGAGAGTGGGTTCATGTCAACTTTCATAGCTGCAGAATATATTTGCATATGCGTTAGGTGCCAGGCATTTGCTCAAATTCATCGAGGTAGAGCCAAGGTGGAGTAAATGGAGAAATTACTGGAAAGGCAACTATTGAACTACTGGGACAGGATAAATTTTGGGTTGGAAGTTTTGTGGGAGGGTTGGTGTCTCTGTCACTCCACAGGGGTTCCTGCCTAGTTACAGGAGGTGGCCTCTTTAGGTTCCATATCCCTAATGCTATGAGTCACAGCTAAGGTCACACCCATTGATTCTTGGGTACCTCCTTTATCTCAGGTCTCTCTCTTGTCCTGGAGATGCCCCTTACTCCTTCCCTCCATTAGTTGTAGATTTCCATCCATTCTCATGGCCATCTTGTCATCTCTCTTGTCCCTCCCCATACCTGCTCCTGAAGCTCACCTCATTCTCCTCCCAATCCCCTCTCCCATCCAGTTCCCTGCCTCCATCTGGTTCTTATGATTACTTTATTTCCCTAAGTGAGATTCAAGCATCTGTGCCTTCCTTCTTGTTTAGTTTCTTTGGATCTGTGAAGTATAGCAAGTGTATCCTGTATTCTATGGCTAATACACACTTATGAGTGAGTACAGTGCAGGGATAAGGGATAGAACAGAGACTGAATCCTTTGAGAGGCTCCACCAGCAGCTGACTCAGACAGATACAGACAACCACAGCCAAACAGTGGATGGAGCATGGTGACTCTTACGGAAGAATGGGGGAATGATCGTGGGCCCTGAAGGAGTTAGAAACTCTACAGGAAGACCAACAGAGTCAACTAACCTGGACCCTTGGGGCTCTCGGAGACTGGACCACCAACCAAGGAGCATACACGGGCTGCATTTAGGCTTCTCTGCACATATGTAGCAGATGTGCAGCTCAGTCTTTCTGTGGGTCTGAAATAACTAGAGCAGGGGTTATTCCAAAAGCTGTTGCTTGTCTCTGGGATATGTTCTTCTGCCTTGTTTGGCCTTAGTGGGAAAGGATGCACAAAGCCAGTGTTGGGGGATACCCAGAGAGGCCTCACCCACTCAGAGGAGAAGGGGGATGGTGGATAGGGGAAGGATTGTGGGAGGGAGTGTCTGAGGGAGAGAGAGCAGGATGTAAAGTAAATTTTAAAACAAGAAAAGAAAAAAGAAATCCTGGGACAGAATGATTTGCAGTACATGCCTGCTCTTTTCCTTGCATAAGGAATGGCAGAGCCAGGGCCAGAGTCAGGCTTCCAGAATCCCATTCAGTCTCTTCTCAACCTGGCAAGGTCAGTGTAATGGTGAAATCTACCAAGAGATGGCATGTGCATACTCTCACTGCATAGGAGGATCCTGGGGTTTTCCCGACAGCCTTTTGCTGTGTCACAACAGCCCCATCTGATTTTATGCTCACATGGCCGTTACTCTCTATTAGCATACTAATAAATGTTTATGGGATTCTGCTGTATAAACGATAACTTTTACATATTATTAATTAACCTCATCCATTACATGGGGAGCTCCTAAGCATTTACTGACTTGTAAAACAGAATAGTGCTGCGCAGGGAGCTGGGTCGGCAAAATGGCTCTTGACTCTCTCTGGAGGAGGGGGTTGTATTTTCAAATGCATGACCATTCAAAGCCACAGAGACGTTGGCTTTAAAAGAGACTTTGCCCTGCCTCCTCTCTGCTCTGACCTTGGGTCGATACTTCAATCTCTCTGAGACTCTTTCTTTGCTTGCAGACTGAGAATAGCAGGAGCAGGTATCCATGTGGCCCTCAGGCCCATGACAGGGACTTGGTAGACACACGGTGAATGAGGTCGTACTGACGCTGCAGGTTGACGAGTGGAGATGACAAGGAGTCAATGCTGTATTTGTTTGGGGGAAACCACAACTGCAGGGATTCTAAGAGTGGGAAACGTATGCTTCAAGCAGTATGTTCTGGAGGTGTGTGAGGAGAAGCCACACTGCAGGACGTCTGCATACAAAGGGTATTCTTCAATTGTCATTACAAAGATGCCAAGGCTCTGGGATTTTAGGGCCAGGAAGAAAGCCGAAGGAGGAGAAGCTTTAAGTTAGTTGATGGCTAGCTTTGCAACTTAGTCTAAATTGACACTCAACTGTTCTCTTTCCTCGTCCATACATAGCCACATAAATTTGGGTGGTGATAAGACGAGAGCACATAGGAGACAGATTGTTAGAAGAATACTGGTTAGCAGTTATATCAGGTCCCCTGTCCTGAGTGTCTACAGTTGAACATCGCTATGTTGGATGAAAAGATGCCATGCAAAAGCCCAGACCTGGGAGACGGGACAGGTCCAATCTCTGTCACTAATGTACTGTCATTTTAGTTGACTGTCTCTGTCCTTTGCATCCAAACTAATTGACCTCACATCTATATGATGAAGCATGTCATATGTGCTAGATCACTATCCCTGAGCCAGATGAGACTCAAACAATATAATGGATATGTTTTAGTTCTCTGTAAATAAAAAAGGGCTACCTATCTATAGGCACAATCAGAACATTTTGCCTTATTTCAAATGAGTTATGTTTTCACCTTGTACCCCACATAGCTCTAAGATCTTTTAGTGCAAAACAATACTCTAGATCACTTTATTTACTGGGCCTAAGAGGCTTCCCTGAACTGGTATTGGTTTCTTAACACATAAGAGAGCTCTAGATGTATCCAGATCAAAATAAAGGAAACCAAGCCTGAGATTTAGCATTCAAGGTGATTTGCTATGTATGACCACTCTCTTGACTGCAACAGGATACACAGGACACTCTTCATCTGCATTGTGCTCTCCTGTGTCAAAGAAAGGAAGCTGTGGATGGTCATCAGTTTTGATGTCCACACAGCTGCTGGTTTTGTGTGTTTATCTGTTTGTGAACACATTTTGATGGGACACACATTGATAACTGAATCCAGGGTTTCACTGCTGACATGGTTCGACAGAAAAGATGAATGAGATGATTCAAATCCTATAGACATAGGGAAGGCCCTGGGGACATGAAGGTACTTTCCAAAGAGGAAGAGGATTCCTCTCACAATACAATTGCTATTGATTACTGTCAGATCCATTTATCTAATTCCTGCCCATTGAACCTCTTCACAGAGCTAGAGGCTCTCCCTTGCTGCCTGCCTCATAACTTCTCAAGTGCTTATCAAATGTATCCTGTGTGGAATTTGCATGAACTCCTGAAGGCTTGACAAGAAACAACCATTTCATGATTATGATATAAGTAGGAAGAAAGGGGTGTGTCTTCAGTGCTCAGACAAAATGGTGGCAGCAAAAGCAAGGTTAGGATCACTACCAAGCCCCTTAGGAGCTAAAGGTTTTAAGTGATGCTTGCCTGGAGCTATGTAAATGAGGCCTGTGATTTATGTACATAGCATTTGTCTCTTTGTTGTTGTTTTTAAATAAAGGACCCTCATTCTGAGTTTGGATAACTAAACCTTCTTAATTTTCAGTTCTGTTCGTGTGTGTGTGTGTGTGTGTGTGTGTGTGTGTGTGTGTGTGTGTTTGCAGGTGCACATAAGTTTGAGAATACCTGTACATGTGTGTGCATATGTATGTAAAAACCTTGGGTATTGTTCCTTAGGCATTGTTTAATTTATATATGTATTTATTTCTTTATATCTATCTATCTATCTATCTATCTATCTATCTATCTATCTATCTATCTATCTATCTATTTGTGTGTATGTATGTATATCTATATATCTATTTATCTACATACCTATGATCTATTTTTAAGACAGGGTATGTTATTGTCCTAGAGCTCCCCAATTATGTTAGGCCAAGACCTAGGGATTTGCTTGTCTGTATCTTCCCCTGTGATAAGTATGCAGAATTCCAGGAGTTCTCAATTAGACTCAAGTTCTGAACTCTGTTCTTCCAAATGTCCCAAGTATAGAGTACTTGAGATAGATTTAAATCAAAATGTGAATTCTATTCTGGTCATAGCTATAGTCACATATTCCAGTTTAGGTCACTGAAGCTTAAAGAAACAGAGAGAGCGTGCCCATCTTCTAGGCTTATTGGAAGAACATAGTGAATAACAGAATGTTATTTGATGTAATGTCACCTGAAGCTGGTAGGGGAAGCAGGTATAGTAAGAGGCTTGGAGTGGAGCCTAATGGGAAGAGTGTGACATCTTGCTGATGTCATTTGAATGCAGGTCAAATTGTGTCTACAGCTTTCGTTGCATTTTTCATCCGTACCCTCACTGTGTATTATATTCCAGTGTTTCCTCTGGATGTGGGAAACAACCGTGCTCCAGGAATCACACATGGAGGGGCTCAGCAGACTGCTTGATACATGACGATCAATAAATGTGTCTCATGAGGGTGAAGCAGGAAGCGGGGCATTAACAAAAAGAGAACTTTACTTTCCTTGTTTTGCACTTTAAACTATTATCGAAGTTGTGTAATTTTTCTTTTATCATAGTCAGACACCCCAGAGACATCTGCTTTCATAAGTTGAACCAGTTACTTTGTTTTGTTCCTGTTGCACTGAGTACTTTTAAAAGAGAGATTTAGGGGCCAGGCTGCTGAGTGGTTAAGGCCCCTGTACTGCTAAAAGAAAGATTTAACGGTACTCTGAAATTAAATTAAATTTATTTTTCTCTGATCTCAAAAACACTTAAGAAATGTTGCCCGATGAGTTGCTGGCGTCGTGAGGGTGGTGAAGGCTTTATGGGTGATGAGAGCGAGAGGAGGCATTTGGAAGCTGAGAAGTAGGGTCTCCAGGTCCCTCTGCTGCTAAAGCCTTGGAAGATGAAGATGCTTTATGTCAAGGATCTAAGAAGAGCTAATTTCAGTTTCCATGCCCAGAGAACCTTTCCCCCCAAATGTGGCAAGATTTGGAATCTCATGACATCTGACACTTAGTGAGGAGCCCCATTTCCAAGAACCCTGTCTTAAGTTTGCGACTGAAATTCCTAATGGGGTCCTTTTTTCTGGACCTTGTTATTCTCTTTCCAATTATAGTGTTTATGTGTTGTTTCTGATGAATGATGGCATGTGTATGCTGAGCATAAATTTTCTGTGCTGTGGTCATCATGTTAAACCTAGTCTTAATTTTCATCTCCTACACATTAATAGAAAATGTGGCTAGAATCTCTGATTTAAGAAATCTTATATTTCACAGGAGGAACTGCATAGTACCCAAACTGAGCTTTTGGTGTATTTGTTTATTGATTGGGATTTCCTGATGGAACGTAGATATACACATACATACATCTGTCCATCCATCCACCTATCCATCCTTCAATCCATAATCATCTTTTTTGAAATTTCATGTTCTGTATGTATTTCTCAGAGGTAATGAGGATTGATTACTAAAGCTGGGATGGGAGACCAGTGAAGGAAAGTCATGCTGGAGGAGTAGAAGGTGAATGGAAGAGGGGAATGAGAATTAGCTAAGTTGGAAATTTGAAGGAAGAAGAGAGGGCTAGCCTAGTAAAAGGAGTCATGATGACACTGTGCAGGTTCCACACAGATGCAGTTGAACCTGGTGCAGCTGAGTGCTTTTCTTATGACAGGGTGCTAAAGGGGATCTTACGAAGTGAGCTTTGATGCATGAACGCTACATTGAAAGTCTAGAAACTGGGAATTATCAGGAATTAGGTAGAGTGGACATTCAGTAAATAACTGATATAGATGGCAAGGGACTGCATTGATTACCATATCTGTGCCAGAGGCATTATATTAATGTCCAGTGTAGCATTCTGTGTTCTGTGCAGGGAGGACCCACTTAGAGATAACAATTGAGGAATAGAATCCGAGCAGAAAGCCAAATGAATAGAAGCAGCTTTGGGGATGGAAAGCACCTGAGATCTTTCCACTGGACCATAGCACAAGAGACTTTCCAATTTACGGATGGCTTCAGAGATTAGGATTTCCCCAGACAATGTTGGAAACAACGCTTCATCCTGTAATCTATGGCTATTGGGAGTCTCTTCTGAAGCAAAGACACCCAGAATGGGAGCTGGATATAAAGTGGCTAGCAAGGAGTCATTCACTGTTGTGCTTTAGAGCAGTTTTGACCAACTTTCCAGATCTATCTAAAACCTTTCGCCCTTTGGTCAGCCTGCCCATACTGCAGCTTTGCTCTGAGTTAGAATCCACTGTAAACAGAATACATTTAATGGTTAATTGTATATGCTTCTGAGAAAGCCATTCTATTGCCGGATGCTGACACCTCACCAAGACTTATAATTTATCTGTGTACCTGTGTACGCCCCTGCTTCCCCGACAAGCACCCTTAGGGCAGAGATGTTGCCACACTATACTATGAACTCTTTTCTTCCTCTCCAGTACCTAGTACTGAGTGAACACACAGTAAACGTTCATCACATTGGTTTTCCTATTATACGTAAGAAGTCTTGCAAAAATTTCTGAACTAGAAAATTTGATAGAAACTTAAGTTAGTTTGAAGAGGCACTTTTATTTATCACTTATGGCAGCGTACAAAAGCATTATTATGCAACCATCAATTCAGAATGACTCTCATGAGGAGGCAGAATTCATTTCCTTCAGATCTGTGCTTGCTTTGTGATTTTGTTTTTGATTATTTGAATGTGGAAGGATCAGTGTCGTGAGATACACACTCGGGTCTGGGGAGTCCAGCAAAAGAAGTGCTTAGTTGAGACCAGGCCAGTTGTGAGCCCACGGACTTTTGAACCTAAGGAATGGTTATTATAAAATAACAAAGTTTTGGGATAATTTGTTAGGTAACGAATACTAATGAGTATGCAGGGATACGCCATACTGTAGTTATCACACAAGCCCATGAGCTTCCACTTTATGAACAGGAAACGAGGGGTCAGAGGAAGAGTGCTGCGGGATTGCACTTTAAGTCTTTATGAGCTGTCGCAGTAAGCGTCTTTCAGCAAACATCACGTTAGGAGGTGCACATCTTAGCAGGCACTGGTGTCAGACAGAGGACAGAGAGGTGTGTGCTGGAAGATGTCAGGAAAAGTTCAGAACATGAGTTCCCTACAGCAGGCTCTGGGTTCCTGTATTCAGGGTGAAATGAGGTTCAACGGGCATTTGCAAAGACGGAAAAATAACAGTAAGGAACGTGAGCTTCACTGGGCACTTCTGTGCCGGAAGCTGGTTTGGGCTTCTCACCCTCCTAGAGGTTCTGGGTCATTCTTGAAGAAGATAAATAGAATACAGTACATGTAAGTGGTTTGTCTGACTACAAGAGAAGGAACAGGTCCATAAATGTCTCATCCATTATAGTGTCTGACCCGTCGCACCATTTTCCACTCCTACACAGACTGACCTGGTACGTTATTGTCACTGTAGGTGGAATTTGGTGGGAGCTTTGCAAGATGATGTGTGGCCACTGAACTCCAGCACAGAGCAGTGAATTCTCCCGCTTGATAGGATCAGAAAGGTGCCTGTGTAACCTGCTTTGTGAGAAAGTAATTTGGCTCATCAAGAATTCTACAAACAGCTTTTGTAGGAAGCAAAGAAATGAAAACCTTGAGCAATGTTTTCCAGAGACCCTCATGAGATATTACCCCATGTTGTTATAAACTCAGGATGGTCCCTTTAGTTCTCCTAGTGATGTATGCACTGCCTCCACTACACTGATAGATTTCCAGGAGAGCATGTGGGATTCCTAGTTTATAAACCAAGGTGGCCAAGACTAAGACGTTAATGGTCATGCTTTGCGTTACAAAGTCACTCGGCGCTGAAATGAACTGAGCCATCTATTTTATTGCTACTTCCACATTCTTGAACTTGTCATGGAAATCAACCGTGTGGACACAAGAGCACTTCCTGGGGTTGAAGCACAAGGCATGAAGAAGAGGCAGCCAGGTCTCTTGATCACAGTAGCAAGGTGCATGTACACAGTACCCTTGGGAGTCACCCTGAATGCTCAGAGCGGTCCAATTAGTTCTCATAACAACCCAGTGAGGGGGCATGAGCTTAGCATTCTCATGTTCAGAATGAGAAGGTGGAGGAATACAATACCTATATAGACCTGGAAGTTGAATATATGCAGACTCTTAGCACTATAGCGTACAGCCTATATGCTCTGGGCAGTGCCACCTCTGTGCTGGGAAGAGAAATGAGGTGATAAATAATGAGGGAGGTTCTTGCTGCCTCAGTTAGGTATTGAAAGTGGTTTGACCTTGAGCATGCTAATTATGTTTTCTGCATCAGTTTTTTATCTGTTAAATGGGAGTCTTGATGCCACCTGCTTCATAGTTAAAGGGATGTTGTTGTGAGAGTTAATTGGCTGTGTGTTTGCAGGTGTGTTGCTTCAAACAATCTCTCCTCCCACATTTAGTATGATTTGAATGTTTGTTATTATCCTATTATAAGGGGCCAGCATGGGCAAATCTGCAGGTGTGTAGCACACGTAAGCGTTAAGGGTCCTCAGAAGAGAGAGGATTTATTTTCAGTAGGGGATGATTAAGCTGGCATCAAGTGAGACAGCAAGAAGCTGTAAACTGAGACTCAGAGGACAGTGTTGTCACAGAATGGAGGTGGAAGGGACTTTAGCAGCGGTGTAATTTTGTGACTTTGTCTCCCAGAGGAAATCTCAGCTCTTAGGCATGGGCAGGCTCTTCCTGTTCATCTATTTGGGTAACGTTCTCCTCACTTCTCGGCCTGCTCTCTTCAGTCCTGCTTCTCGACTTGACATCATTCTAAGCCGGTACACCAGAGAGACTATACTTCCTTAACCTCCTGGCGGTCTGCTCATGTGATGCTCCCTCCAGCCACAGTGGCTTTCCCCTGCCATCCTTTTGGGTGTGATGCCAAGCAACACACTTTACAGTGGTGACAGTCTCTATAGAAATTAGGGACTTGCCAATCTATAGACTGTCTTCTATTAACTTGGATACCTTTGACTTGGAGCATGCCAGGGGCTCACAAAACATTAATCTACACAGAAAGCCTATGAAGTCAGTTATAATTATCCTCCACATGTAAATGGCTGCAGCCTGTGCTGGAGCTGTCTTAGATCCTGTAGGTTTGTAAGATGTCATGGTAGAGATAGGACCTAACAATGCTTTATGAGTGTGCAAAGCCCAGACACAGAAGTTGGTTGTTTGATGTCTGGCAGTACCTATCTGGACCATATGCAGGGAAACTAAGAGAAGCTCTATTAGGTCTGTGGCAACAGTGTTCTGACTGGACAGCGATGCTCATCTTAGATCTCTCTTAGAAGCCAGAGAGTCTGGCTTCTGTCCCCAACTTCCTCTCTCTGGAGAGCTAGGGTCCATCTTGATGCTATCAGGGGAGGACTTGGTTCCCACAGAGAGAAGCAAGAGCATTTTGGTGTGCTTTATTCTTTCAGGGACTCATCCATCCATTTATCTGTCATCTGTCTGTCCCTCAACTTTCTGTACAGCTCTCATCGCACCTCTAAACCCTTCCTGGGATGTGTACTTTGTAATAAAACATGATGAGTAGATCCATATGTTGCTTGACCCCAAGGATTTGAGTGGAGTCTTCCCAAGGAACACTGGGATGGCCCTGGAGTAAGAATGGATGCTGAAATGGTTTCCCAGAGATTAGGTCTAAGGGAGGTAGTTCAGAGAGACTTAGGCAGGCTGCTCATGACGCTGCTTCTGTGCCTGCAGATGAGTGCCTGGCTAGCCAGCTGGCCACTGGCACTGTCTGTCTCTTTGTGTGCTAACCAACGGACCCATATATGTGCCTCTCCTGCATGCAGTCTCTTCACTGGCAGCTTCCCAGTTAGAGGTTCTGTCCGGGTGGATGTCACCTGCCAATGGAGGCCACTTGGCCTGCTAAGATGCCCTGAGCCTATGCACAAGACCTCTTCTGCATGGGGAATGTCAAGTTTGGTTGAGCGCTCCCCGCCCCGCCTCCCGGTGGCTGTGTGTGTGTGTGTGAATGTGAGTGTGTGTGTGTGAGTGTATGTGTGTGTGTTGTGCGAGTGTGTGAGTATGTGCGTGTGAGTGTGTGTGTATTGTGCAAATGTGTGTGAGTGTGTGTATTGTGTGAGTGTGTGTGTGTGAGTGTGTATTGTGTGAGTGTGTGAGTGTGTATTGTGTGTGTGTGAGTGTGTGTATTGTGTGTGTGTGTGTGAGTGTGTGTGTTTGCTGAGAGAAAGCCCTTTTGCTCTGCATAGGAACTGTTTCCTAGGGTGCGTTAAACAGGGCAGCTTTGTGTGTTCCTTTGAGCACTCACTGTAGGGCAAACCCAGCCACAAGTTACAAGTCGTCCAAGTTCAGCCCCCAGACACAGTGCGATGAACTGGCTCAGAAATCACAAGGAAGGGAGGAAGAAGGGCCCGAAGAAAATGGAGCTGCAGAACCTTTAGGAGATGGGAGGGGAGTGAGCTGACTTCATGTCAGATTTTACAGATCTTGTCAGAGTCTTCCTGTTTTTACATAGAGAATTGATAAGGTCCGTGTTTCACTCCTGAGTTTTCTTTGTAATTGCTCCCCATCCAGCGTGCACATCAGGAAGAGGGGCAGGGGTGGGGTGTGTCAGTGCTGCTCTCTCTCCTTCTGAGGTTCATCTGCCTCTGAGAGCGCTTGCTCCTCACTGGCCACAGAAGAGTACCTGACATTCAGGCTTGTGTCTTGAATATAATCGAATTGCTAGGCTGCGCTAAGCATTGCAGGGCTTTAGGCTGAAGGTAATTTAATGATGTGGCCTTTAGGATTGTTAATTAGCACTGTCTGTATGAGCATGTAACAATAACACCACCTACTGTAAAGCGAATGCTCTACACTCAGCACACTCATTTCTGTAGGGCTTCCTGCACAGACGTGCTCATTAACTCCTCTGATGACAAAGGCTTTCCCCGCTTTTGAGGGGTTCTGCAAGCTTCGGAGTCTCACTCTCTAATCTCACGGTCTTCTGTGTGAAGCCATGATGAGCTGGCAGGTAGGGTCATGGAGAATGCAGGGCTATGTATGATCCTTGACTGAGCCTTCTCTGCTAAGCTGCTGGGATTCTGTCGCTCTGGAGAGCAGAGAACAGAGGGGCATGGGAGAGGATGTGGGGAGAGTTAAGAGAGTGAGAAACTGGAATCAAATGCAGTGTTGGTACGAGTGCAAACAGTATGGAGGTACCTCGAAAGTTAAAAATAGATCTCCCATGGGATCCAGTACTTTTGGCTATTTACCCCAAAGGTTTGAAATCAGAATACCAGAGAGATACTAACCCTCCTTAATTTACTACAGCCACATTGAAAGTGAGAAGGATGCAGAAATAGCATGTCCCCTGAAGGATAAGTAGAAAAGAAGACATTCAGATTTGTGCAATGGGACCCTGTTTAGCCCTTAAAAGAAGGCAGCTGTGCAATGGCATGGGTGAATCCTGAAAGCATTATGTTAAGTGAAATATACGTTATTAAATGAGCAATATTGCACAGTTCCACTGTTTGGAATAAAACACTGGCTTCGTAGTTGCCACAAACAGTTGAGGAACAAAGCACATGGCGAGTTGACAGTTCAGTGGTATCAGTGTTCAAGATGAGTGCATTCTAGAGGTCAGCTATTCAACACTGCACCTGTGCTGTCTGTATCTTACACTCCAAATGTGCTCAGGGTAGGTCCTGTGCCAAATGTTCTTTTGGAAGGTAGGGGGATTGCTCAGTGGTAGAGCACTAACTCAGCCTGTAGGAGGCCCCAAGGTCTATCCACAGGAACATGCACATGAATAGCATATACATCTGGGTATGAATGAACATACAATGATGTGTACAAACATATACAGAATGAGCACATCCATGTATACACACATACAAGCGTGCACACAGACACAGAGAGAGACAGAGAGACAGACAGAGAGAGAGAGAGAGAGAGAGAGAGAGAGAGAGAGAGAGAGAGAGAGAGAGAGATATGGATGGGATCTGGTCACTTGAAGACAAGGTGCTACTTCTACTTTTTATTCCATTGGAGGAAATGGTCCATGACTGGCTTCTCGGTGAACTCAGAGGTTCAGGTGAATTGTCAGTTTGGAGGAAGCCTCCATGTGTTGTGTGATAATAGTTTGAGGGAAGCAGAAGCTGTAGGTGGGAAGGAGGTGCTCACTCTGTTTTCCCATTTGTTATAGCAGACAAGGGATTTTCCAACCACCTACTCTTCTCTTCACTAACAAGTATATATTTCCGAAGTTGCTTACATCCTTCAGTGAGAAAGATACCATCTGTATTTGAATATTTGGATAATAGCTTATGCCTTGTTCTGTGTTCAGCCAACCTTCCCATGACCGTGCTATAGGCCATGGTATGGCCCTGAAGATTCTACTGTGGACACCTCAGCTTTCCCCACCTTCCTCTCTGGGCTTGCTTCTATCTCACCCTTATGATTTCATCTGGCCTCTAGTCTGGAGATGGCACATCAATCGTAGTTTTACAGACTGATGGAGAACATTATTGGCTGACCATGGCCCTCCCCTGTCAAAGCCAGAGGAGGCTTTGAAATACTCCTCAATGCAGAGCCTGTTGGAATTGAGAGTCACTCACTATTCTGGTGCCAGCTTCTTGGCTCCTTTTTTTCTAACCCGTCAAGTTGAGCTTTGCCATGGCCTTGTCCTGCCACCTCCCTGCGTTTGCACAGCTGTGTCTGCCTAGTGCTGTCTGCTGTACACGCTTATACCCTGATCCACTGTGCGCTGTCTGCGTGTCTTGCTTGTGCATGCTTGCTGCAGCCTGCCTCTTGAATCTTCTTCATTAGTGTCATTTGCTTCTCCCCAGAACAGCCCTCCAGAGCTTCCTGCCCTTACAACTCCTCCCCGACAAACACCTTCCTGTCCTTTCCCAAGGGCTGCAACCTTCCCTCCTGTTTTCCTTTGGTCTCTCCTACGTTGCCTCCTGTTCCCATATGTACCCGAGTGACCCCATAGCTGTCTTTGACGTCTGTCCTTGTCCTTATGTCTTTCAACTATTGCAACTATTCTCTCCTGCAATGGTCACTTCTTGACAGTCAGCAAACATCATTTCTTTGGCAGTGGCTTCCAGGGTGAACTTGGAGCAAGCAGAGTTGGACATGCTTGCGTTCTCAGGGTATCTTCCACAAGCCACTAGGAAAGTGCTTATCCTGTTAACTGCCATTGATCTAGTCTGATTTTCATCCCAGATCATAACAGTGTCTAGACTGTACAAAGGATTAGTTTATTTATTGTACAAATGAACAGGAATATTGGGAAGTTGAGGTAGGAACTAGATTTTGTTTATCTCCCAGGAGCCAGATATCCACTGTCTTCCTGTTAAAGGTCTGGATGTGCCTTCTTTCTCTCTATTTGTAATTATGATTTTCTGTCATCGGTTTTACTTATCTCCGCGTGCCTTGCTATTCCTATCACACTGCTGCTTCCTCTAGACGGCTGTCCACGTCCATATCAATGGTCTCTCTGAACAATGACCATCACCAGTCTCACATGTTGGCTTACTAAGATGTATTGGTATTGAAGCGCTGTAAGTTACCTTTAAACCACTTCAATCAGAATAAGCTGTTTATGTTAGTCAACCAAACTGAAATTAATATTTTGTCACAGACATGCCTGGATATTTATAGACTTGCATGAAAATTTGCTGGATTGTAAAATTCATAAAACAAGGATAGTGCTAGTCTTGTCTAGTATTATTTCCAACAAGAATGGTGGACAAGGATGTGCGCAAACACAGACACCCTGATGTGATAAATGCAGCCTCTATCCTGCCTTTAGGAAACAGGTGAACCCAACTGCCTAAGGAAGATTCTCATAGCCCTCTCAGTTTTCATTTTAAGTTTCTCAAAGTGCAAAAAACATATTTTCTCTGAAATTGTTTAATCAACCACAAGGTATGTTGCATCATAAGGACAGACACAGGGCCTTCCCTCAATAATCGTTCAGTGAATAAAGTTCTGTCCAATTTTGTCCAGAGCTAAACTTAAAATGATGATGACAATGATTATAACAACAACAACAACAACAACAACAGCAGCAGCAGCAGCAGCAGCAACAACAACAACAACAACAACAGTGGTCTTTGACACAGTGTCTGGGTTTTTCAACTCCCTAGCTCAGAGACATAGTACTTCTCCCGTGAACACACTTTTAACTAGGTGGCATCTGGTGCCTCTCAATAGAAATATGTTCCTGCGTGGGAGAGCGGTCCGTCTGTGGTGACTGAATGGGCACTGTCTGTCAGATCAATTATGTACGAGACTTGTCTTCTCTGAGGTTCCCTCACATTTTTCTCTTCTGAGAATTCATCTTGTACTCAACCTTCTGTCTTTAGGAGTCGGGCCTGCAGACAGTTGCCTGCCCCTAGCTGTTTCCCTCTGGAGAGCGTGGGCAAAGGAATACCTCCCTGCTGGGTTTGTGTAACCCCTCTGATGAGTCTTCTCTGTTTCCAAACTGGACATTTAAACATTGTGGTGGTAGGAAGACCTTTCTTCTATTTCACTGACATCCCTTTAGGACACCTAATTCCTTCGCTGCTTTGACATATATGCAATGGCACCTGCACCTGGATCCCTGTGTTCCTATACTGCCTCACTTTGTGCTTTTTGTTCCCCCCTGAGGCCACTGCTTCTTTGACCCCAGAGAACAGGGCAATGGTCATAAAGTTGGTAAAACAGGGAGTTTTCTGTAGGTGGGGCTTCCTGTGAACACTGACCAGGTTGCTGCATAGCTTCCTAGAAACCATTATTGGTAAACTGTCATAAAATCCTGTCTTTGGGCTCTGTGGAGGTGAGGCATGGCATTCTGTTACTGAGGTCAAGTTCTCATGGTCTAACTAGCAGAGCCAGAGTATAATGAGAGCGGCTGGCAGGGGCGCCATCTGGGGTACCCAGGAAGCATAGCTCTTGTTCATTTGCAAAAAAATGCGAGGTGATAAGAGGCCAGTCTGCTCCCAAAACACGTTCAGGCTATGGTATGTCCCTCCATCTCCCTGTCACAACTGAGGCATCCAGCAGTATTGTTGCAGCCTGGCTTCTCTGTGGCCATTCCCCTCAACCGTGTGCCTTCTCTTGTCCCACTAAACAGCAGCCATAACTGTATTTTAAAAATACAACTCATGGACAATGTTTAAAGCCCCTAGATAGCCTGACTTGTCTGGCCTCAGTGGGAGAAGATGCAGTTAGTCCTTCCGAGACTTGATGTGCCAGGATTGGTTGGTACCCATGGGGTGCTTCCCTTTCTCTGAGGGGAAGGGGGCATAGCATGGATAGGATTATGTCAGAGTGGGACTAGGAGAAGAGGAAGGGAGAGCAATCAGGATGTAAAGTGAATAAATAAAAAAATAAGATAATAAAAATGCAAAAAGGAGGTTTGTGCCCTCATTCTTTTTTTTTTTTTATTAACTTGAGTATTTCTTATATACATTTCCAGTGTTATTCCCTTTCCCGGTTTCCGGGCAAACATCCCCCTCCCCCCTCCCCTTCCTTATGGGTGTTCCCCTCCCAACCCTCCCCCCATTGCCGCCCTCCCCCCATAGACTAGTTCACTGGGGGTTCAGTCTTAGCAGGACCCAGGGCTTCCCCTTCCACTGGTTGTGCCCTCATTCTTATTTTCTGCTGCCCCTACAAGCATGGTAGTTCTATGTAGCAGTCCTTCGTGCTTAGCACTGTGTCCCTCTGGGTTAGAAATGTCAGAGTTAAAGAGGGACTTAGTAGTTATGCACTAAGGATCAGAAGGGCTGGGAACAGTTCTTCTCTGTTTCTGTCTCTCTGATTCTCTCTCCTCTCTTCTCTCTCTCTCTCTCTCTCTCTCTCTCTCTCTCTCTCTCTCTCTCTCTCTTTGTTAATGACACCATGGCCACGTTTTCTTTAAGAGGCAGTTGTTGTAGTTGTGTAGCTGATTCGAGTTTAGAACCTGGAATCAGATGATAACATGCTCAACATCCCACTTTGCCAATGCAAATTGGGTAAACCTTGGCCATGTCCAACCTCTAAGCCTCCACTGACTCATCTCTACAATGGATGCAAAGACAGAAGGGTCAACTTTAAGTAGAGTGAGAAAAATGAGTGACATAATATGTGGTTGGCACAGGCACACAGCACTTGCTTAAGAAAACCAACGCTGCCAGCTTAGGCAGGGGAGAGTGGAAAGCTCCAGAGGAAACACACGCATGCTCACAAACCCTACTTCTAAGCGAAAACCTTTAAAATCCAGGTCTGGGGCCGGCTGGTTGAGTCCCCATGAGAAGTCCCCTTTCTTGAGACATAGAGACAATAGCATACCCTTCATCAGTTTGAGCTGAGAATGAGAAGCAGTCCTTAGGGAAAAGCCCACGTAGGCACAGTTCCTGGGTTCAGTACGCTCAGCAGTCATCTAATTCCTGGCCTCAGCATGCTCAGCTGTCTGGCTCGGCCCCTGGCTTCCAGGATGGGTGTTGGGGTTTAAAGAGCCGGAAGGAAGAGGCCAAGGAAGCAATCTGGCAATCGGTAGAAATTCACTTCTAAGGCTTTGGTAAGCACAGGCCCAAGGCTGTCTCTTTAAACTTTTCCTTTGTCACTTTCCCATTTGGTTGGCAAGCTCCAGGCTGAGGCCACTCTGTGGCCCCTTGCTGGTGGCTGAGGCTGCTTTGTTTCACCTCTAATGGAAAGCATTTGTGTCTAGTAAATCTTTCCTTTGCTCTTATTAAAACACTGATGCTGGTTATTGAGGCCTGTTCCAAGCTAGGTGAGAATCAATAAGGCGATCCACTTAATCATTTCAGCAATCAACAAGCTATTTTCTTAGTTTGCCCTCCAGCCAAGGCCCACAGAAATCCAAGGGCTTATCAGGTCCTCATAACCCACAGAAAGTCATGGAAATCTCCTCTTCATTTCCCCTCTTCCTGTGCACCTCAGGGAGCCCCAAGTCCTCTGAAAAGCCCCACTGTCTGGCCTCGGGGCTGTGCTTGGCGAAATGGTGAACGACCCTAGGTTTCTGGAAAGTTCTTTATGCAAGGAACGGTTAGCTTTTTCATGGCCGTGGGCAGTCAATACTTGATTATAAATGCTCTTGTCTCAGCTATTGAGTCTGCACAGTCTGTGCACCTGCTTGGGATAGAATTACCATGGCCATATAAGTTTAAAGCTCTGTAACATCAGGATTCAAATTCTAAATAGTGTGGCTTGTTCAAAAGAAGTTATATAACAAGTTAGAAGAGAAGAATTAAAAGGTTCCCAGTACAAGGAAATGAAAAAGGTGTAAGGAGACAGAAGTACTAATTACTCTGATTTGGTCATTTCCATATTATGTATGCATTGGGTTATCTCACTGTACTCCAGAAATAGGTGCCACTGTTACAGGTCAATGACACACGCTGTCTAAAACACACTGACAAAAAGAGCTACTCAAAGCTGTCTTTGCCAGGAAGCCTTCTGCAGCACCCAGAGCGGCTAGGGGGCCTTGTGCTGAGTTGAATACGGGCACCATAGTTCTGTTACTCGTTTTTTCCAGCTGATTACCCCCTTAAGGTCTGGGTCTGTGGCTTAGTCATTTCTGCTTTATCAGGACCACCCTGCAGCCTAGCACACAGAAATGGCCCCTTGTGCTTACTGAAGGGAGGGAGTGGGAGGGAGGAAGGAAGGACGGAAGAAAGGAAGGAAGAAGAAAAGAAATAAGGGAGAGGGGAAAGAAATAATTATTTTATTTAGTCCTAGACATCAGTGTGGATTCAAGGATTGACATGGCCTGCAATTTCTGGTTGTCTTTAACCTGTTCCGGCCTTGGTTTCCTTTTATATCCATGACATATGCTAATCCTGCTAATTCCTCCTGACTCACACATTTCATATTCGCATGCCTCTTAATCTATGGTTCCCAATTGTGTCCTATCCAAAGACACTGTAGGTAACATAGACTTTGAAAGCTAACATTGTCAACACGAAGTGAATGCCCTAATACTAGAAGTGACTTCGTCCAATTAGAAAAACATGCCTAACTGCAATGAAAAGATGAAATAACAGGAAAATAAACTTAAGTATTCATTTCACAAAAGTGAGGAATGCCCAGCTAAAAGACACGACGGAGGAATCAGACTCTTGTGAACGTCACCCAGCCACTTTGAACTACAGCTGCAAATGCAGACTAAAGCAGGTGGTTCTCATTGGCGGCTCCTACAGTTGGGGAAGCGTCACAGCTATTGACATAGTTGTACTGCATACAGGTTTTGTCGCTTATGTAACTGGTTTCACATTGTTATAATTTTAAAGTAGCAGCACACAGCCTTTCAAAACCAATGCAACTGTCACACTGCTGGAAGGTTTGGGGTGTATAAAACAGGATAGTGTTTAAGCACAGATAATAACAATAGGCATTTCACCTGGGGACTATCTTGTGGGAAAAGTCCTCTGGGAAGCCGGACAGGAGATTCTCTATAGTTCAGTACTGTCCCCGACACCGAGGATCTGGAGAACCTACAGCCTCTACCAACCATGCACCATCAGGTAGCCAATCATCAAACAATCAGGCACCTTCCCGCCTAGCACATATCCCAAATGCCATGTACAGGATGGAGCTATTTCTGCCAAGAGCCAGTGCCTCTGCAACTGAAAATGTTAAAATGCTGTTTGTGTAGTCCTAGCCCAAAGGCACGTGTGCAATATCTCAAGGCTCCCCATGCACAGAGTGACCCGTCCTTCCGAGCTCTATGCCATTGTCTTAAATTTCTTAATTATTTTTGCATTTTCATTTTACTCCAGATGCTGTAAATTCTGTTGTCAGTTTTGGCCGTGTGTTGCCATCCAGATGCTGTATTCTTAAGCACCTAAGAGATGCACATCTCCTAAATGGTCACTGAGCTTGGATGCCAATGTTTTCTCTCCTTGATTAGTTTATTGCCAACTCTTTTGTTTGTGGATAGAGCAATTTGTATATTTATTAATTACTATATATTGATTCTTTTACACTCTGGACACAGAAGGTCTGGAGTCAAGTCCAGAAGGAGCTCATCAGCTTTTGCCTTCTCTCACTTTACATATATTATTACTATTATTTTTGCCACTAACAGTAACCGTTGATTTTATACAGAGTATGGAATTTAAGAAGATACACTACGTTTGGCAATACCAATACCCTATGATAATCCATTGTCACACGGATAATTTTCCTCAACCTCTCTGGAGTGAAGTGTTCTTTTTATTTCCCCTCTGCTGTTCACCTAGAGTGTGACGCTCTTGAAGAGATGTGAATTTTCCGTCTAAGGTTTCCATCAACAATGCATCAAAAAAAAAAAGAACCTGAAAAAGAAGGTATCTGTATTGAATGTGTGCAGACCTTTTCCTGGTTATCCTTCCTCACACAATGTAGTCTACTAACTGCTGGCACATCCTTTGCCACTGAGGCTGTTCTAGCCATTGCCCATAGTCTAGAGATTGTTAAAGTGCACAGGGCTATGTGTGTAGTCTCCATACAAGTATCCATCATTGTATAGAAGAAACCACACGAAGGGCCACCATTAGCCCTCCTGTGAAAACATGCAAACAAAGTAGTTGAATTCAGAAAAAAAAATCTTGTAATTATTTAGGCCTACTTATAAAGGACTTGTACCAAATTAAGAGAAAAATGTAAAATGCAACGAATATCATAGGAGTTTGGAGGCACACGATGACTTTTGAAATTACCCAGAGCTTAAAGCTGCTACAACGGGATTATTAAGTATTAGCCAGAACACACTCGAATCATTCGTCTGATGTATGTAAGAGAAATTTGTGTGTCTAAGCGAAGAACATTAAAAGAGCGTGGCTATGCTAAATGCAAGTAAATCTTATCCGCCCATTACAGCAGGGAGAGATAGTATTGTCTTCTAACACTTGATTTAGTCTAATTGTACTTTGTAGAAGTGTTTTTTTCTGAGAAGATACCATTTATTAGTCACAGTTTTCATCAATTCCGTGCAATCATAAGCAACATTCAAACTAAAACCCGTAGGGACTAAGTTTTAAAAGTCCTATAAAGGGAACTCACTGTGATACAGTTAATTGGCTCAGACATTATTGTGCTTGGAAGGGAGACAGAAGCTGACTTTAATTGATTAATTTATGGTGCAGTCACAGAGCAGTCCTGGCATGGGGTTATGTCAAGGGTGGACCTAAGCCTGCCCTCTATGGGAAGAAGAAGGCCATTGTACGTGAGTCTGGTGTTCTTCGATGTGTGGAAGCCTCATGAAGTGGAATTGTGAAGACTCTGATTCCTCTGTGAACGGTTAGCTGTATATGGTTTATACCCAAGAATTTGAAAAGCAGTACTTAATAACACCCAGAAGATGACAGGTTTTATTTGGCTAACTCTAACATGCAAATTGATTTCTAAACACATGCATATCTCTCTCTCTCTCTCTTTCTCTCTCTCTCTCTCTCTCTCTCTCTCTTTGTGTGTGTGTGTGTGTGTGTGTGTGTGTGTGTGTGTGTGTGTGTGTGTTGAGAATGAAGATACCACATGGCAAAGGCTATTGCATGGCTTGGTGTTGAAGTACTAAAGCGCCTTGAGAGTAGAATGTGGCTTTCCTACCACAGCAGTAGGAACCCTGTTTGATGCTCACAGACAGCTGCCTGGAAACTTGAAGGTCTGTGGGTCCAGTGGAGAACCAGAGTTACCACAAAACCACTGTGGCATTTTCAGTGCATGTTGGTAAGATTCAGTCTTCTCTAGAAATAAATTGTTACTTATGCTCTAAAGTATAAAGACTGGCCTCCGTCTAAGAACATATCTTCACTGACTAAGGCTTTGAAATCGGGGCTTAGAAGCAAGATATGGGCATCCTTCTGCAGAGAACTTTGGAGAACAAACTCGAGGGCCCCATGAAAGAGTATATTCCATGTTTCAGTTGCAGGATTCTCCTAGGGGTGTGGTGCCCGCCACTTGAATTAGACTCACTGTGGAGCTGGGTAGGAACGCTTAGTTCTCAGGCTCACTTCATAGCTGTGCTCTTAATTCAGAAATGCGTCATCTTCAACAACCTTCCTCTGTGATTCTCAGCTATTTCAGGATAAACTAATATTTGAATGTTTATACGTGTCTCCTCATGAAAACTGGAACACGTCATGTTCTACACTGTATCTCTGGTACCTATTTTTAGTTTATTGATTGTAAAAGTCATTCAATAGTAGTTTTAGAAATCAATGCACGCATGTCTGAATAAGAAAAGCCATACCCTAATAACAGCTCACTAAATCATTTACAGTTCTTTGTATTTTAGTAGTAGCGGCCGTAGATTCTAGTTTGCACTTCAGAACAGGACAAAATATTTTCAATAAAATCTATTAAATACTCAAAATAAACCTGCCCTTTAAAAACTGAAACGCCTTATTGAATATGGGTATCTGGAGTAAGTGTGTTGCTCCCAACTAGTACACTGCTGCAGGCACTGAGAACGGAGTGAGGGTTACCAGGCGTGTGTAAAACTTTCTTAGAGTTCTTAATTAAGTCTGTTTCTCTTCTTGCTTCAGACTCCACATTGAGACAGGATTTTTTTCAAGGGACCGTGCATAAACTTGTGTGTAAAAGCTGGAGGAAAGCGTTCAAAGGCAGACACATCATATTTTCATGGTTTGAACATCTTTCAGCTCCCTCCCTGTTTGGGAAGGGAGGATTCACTGGAGCTGCAACCTAACCCCGAGACCAGCTTTCCCAGACAGAGGTTTTCTTCATAAAAGCCACTCAGGCCCTTCTTCTCAAGTTCTTCATACACTTTTCACCAGAAAAAGGAATCATTCATAACTAACAAAGGGCCTCGCATGCTTTAGATAGTTTCCATTGTAAGGCTTTGGGCACTGTCATTGCCCTAGCTCAAGTTACCTTCTGATATTTCTTTCATCTGCTGAAAACGCATTATCCCCTTATTAGCTTGAAACCGTTACTGTTTGCTGTGGGCAGGCCTGCATAGGAACATTTCTACCCCTGGAATATTCCTGGTTGCTCAAAACACTGACCCTGAAAGCCTGCTTTCCTGAACAGGAAGGAGGCATGTTCTGGGAAAGGGTTGTTATCATAGTAGGAAGACGGTCCAGAATGTTGAAGGCTGAGCCCTGACAGCAAGTGTCGGGAAATCACAGCCAAGTATTTTTTGGGGAGGACTGATCTCAAGAACCAGCACCACCAGCAGTTGCTGGGCCTGTGGGACACCAGGAGGAGAGCCAGTGACTTGAGTTTCTGAGTCGGTATAATCCATGAATATCGCTGAAGTATTTTCTTAATTCAGTAAGAAAATCCACAGCTCCATCCCTCCTCCTGAATATCTTAGAAATTCTTACGGATCACCTTGGGTTTGAAACATCTCCCAGGTTTCTAACAGAGATCGGAATGATACCAGCAAACCTGTGAATGCAGGGGAGAAAAATTCCTTCTCTTTCTTTATGTTCACTTGTCTGCCACGAAAAATATATCCTCTGGACACGTTTTGTATAGAGTGTGGTCAGACGTAAGTCACAGGAGGTAAAGTCACAAAAGCCCCATGGGTCTGTCACATGGGAAACCGCTTATTTTCATATTTCACCGTGGTTGTTAAAGGTGTCCTGAAACATCACTGGCCACTCACTGTTCGAGATTTGGGCCATTGTTAGCCTGTCTGCTGGAGCCACGCTCCTTGACACATGACTGAGGAGGCATTTAGATTCCACTCACACAGTATTTAAAATTTCTCTGCAACTATATTTTAATTACATATTTTGATAATTTATATATGTTTTCTGAAAACACAATAAGTACCTCTAGAAGTTCAATGCAAACTATTCTATGAATTAAAAAAAAATCTCAAGGAGAGGTCCGTGATTCATGAGACTGTTAAACAAGTTCACGGGACCCCAGAAATCAGATTTGCATCTGCATTAAATGATTATATCTGTTAATGAATCGTGGCGAGAAGTGAAAATAAGTCCGGACTTGAAGTCAAACACCGTACGTTTGAGTTTCAGCTTGGCCTCTCGGCAGCTTCCGAGTTCTAAGTTCCCTTGAGCCGCATGCCTGCACTGTCCTGGAGGGCTAATCGCTACCTCACAGGGGTAATTGGTGATCGTGCACACGCTTGTGTTTCCTCCTGACATAGAATGCTCACAGTGTCACGGTGCCCTGCCCTGCCTGTGGGCTTGGTCCAGTGTTCTTTGTGGTATAGAGGGACTGACCTTCTTAGCCATTGCTCCTCGCTTCCTCACTTTAGTCACAGGGGCGTCCGGTTCTCTGGTTTCCTTGTGCCAGCCTCCTCTCCCTTTCTTTCAGCTCTTTTCCATGTCATGACTGGAATGCTCATCACTGCCATCTGAAAACGTCCGCTCTACCTCTGTGTCTCCTCCTGTAGCTTCCACATTCAGCAGGATCCCGATCCCACTCACAGCCTTGTCAGCCCCCAGGATGTGCTCTGGCCCCACACTGGCAACGCTCAGTGCCTGTTCTGCTCTCTACCTTCCCATCATTCTCCTTCCTTGGTGTTACGGCCATTTTCAAGCTTGGAATAGCTCTCATCAGAGAGAAAAAGATTGAGTTTGAAAGAGCATGTTGTTATTGCATTGACTTCCCGTCAACCACTATATTGTTTTAAAATTCCAGGTACCATGAAAAGATTCCAGAGTTTTCCCTCCCTTGATACTGTTTGAGAATTTAAGACATGTCTGTAATGTATTTTGCTATAATGCACGTCCCAGTCCCCTTCCCCACAATTCCTCCCCTATGCCCTGCCACCTTCCTCTCATATCTGTGCACTTGCTCTCTCCTCCCTCCCCTTCCCCTCCCCTCCCCTCCCTCCCCTCCCTCCTCTTCTTCTTCCTTCTCTTCCAACTCCTCCTCCCCACTTTCAAAGCCAGAATCCACTCAGTGTTGTCTGTATTTGCAGGAGTTTAGGACCATCTACTGGAAACTTCAGAATCTTCATGTGAATCTCGACAGCATTTGCAAAAATTTTGGACATGATGTTAATTTAAAAAAATGTTGGTAAAAGATATATAGGCATGTTCTGCAAGGCATGAGATCTATCAGTGTATTTTTGCTTTTGGAAAAACCTTATAATTAAGTCTCCCCTTACTACTGTTCTCCAGGAAAGACTAAGTCTGCCAGGCCAGTGGAGAATCAGACAGTGAATGTCCTCTCCAGCCTCCTCTTGTCCTGGATAGAGAAGTTGCTGACTGGAAGTGAGGGGGCATGGCTGAGAGCTGTCAGAGGCTGGGCCAGCCATGCTCTGGTAGGAAGAATTGAAGGGAACAGCTCTTCTTTAAGGCACTGTCCTCTGTCCAGCCTCTGCAGCCTGGCGAAATACGTGAACGGCAGAGGCTCCTTTCGTTTTATGGAGGAAGGACCCAGAGCTTAGAAAAAGCTGTATAATTTACTTAAATTTCCTGTGTAGGCCTGAAATTATATTCCTGTCCTATATGATTGCACAGTTCATGCATTTTCTGTGCCTTTTTAAAAAAACTACATGAAGTTGGTCAACAGAAATACATTCTACTGTATTTCCATTGACCGTTTGAATCATCACTGGGTGAAAAGAACTGTGTTGGTTTGTTTACTCACCATTGGCTTGCATTTTAAAATAAACTTTCAAAATCTTCTCCAGATAAACACAATAGAAATGTATTTATGATGCATTCATATCTTAATGGGCTTATGGCTTTTCTTTGACACTGCCCCTCCCTACAGTTTATAAATGAGGACATTGAGGCACAAAGTGGTTAAGTGTCTGGCCCGAGGGGGAGATTTGCTCAGTCATAAAGATGGGCCTGAAATTTTTCTACTTTGTATTCTGACTCGGAAGGCAGTGAACATGTGCTCAAGGGGGAGATCTCGCTGAGTTTCATGTCAAGTTGTCCGCCTGCTAATTTAATCCTGTCATTCCTAGTTACATCCCTTTGGAGAGGGCACCACCAACTCTTTCTCTTTTGATATTTCTCCACTAAAATTATCCCTCTCGCTAAGCACCTCACTCCTAACAGGTACCATCTTGGCCCAATCCCATGAGTTTCCCTTCCCGTCTCTCAGAGGTACTGTAACTTATTGCTGAATTTATTCAGAACCTTCCTTCCGTTCCAGGAGAGAGCAGGGAGGGGGACTGTGATCTTTGTGGACATGGACAACCCCGGACCCTTCCTCCTCATGGCTACGTCCCAATCAGAGGGAAGGATGCTCTGAGGGTGGGGGTGATTGTAGGTTTATAGATGCTGTCCTTCAAAACCCCCTTGGCATGAATGTTTCATATCTTTGCCTCTGTGAGGCCAGGGCTGAAACACTCAGCCGCGAGGGGTGTTTATATTTGTGGAACTCTCTTGAACATTTGCTGCGGGTTTCCAACAGCTGCTATGCTGAAGCTCTGGGGAGAGGAAGATCATGAATATTCAGGTGAAGCCACCAGAATGAACAGCCGTTAATAGAATAAATGCCTAAACAGTTGTGTAAGGCTTATTAAGACCTATTGGGGCTGAGATAATAAATTCCCACTCTGACATGTTGCAACTACTGTCGCTTAAACACTTTGGACCACCTCTTCCAAACTGAAGGGAAAAATGATGTGAGCTCTCTGTGTGAACACAAAGAAACACCTGGAAGCCTTGGCACGAGGAAGAGATTTGGCAGAGATCTTTCCATGTACCAATGTGGCCTCAGGACAATGATGCGTTCTTGTGTTCATCGTTCCTATTTTCAAGGCTATCTCAATCCACTTCAGGTTGGAGTGACCATTGTTCTTGAACTGTGGAAAATGTGTCTTGAGCTTCCCAGACTGTCTCCAACATTAGTTCCATGCCAACAAGACTTACACAAGGCCTGGACACAAGTATTTTTTTTTTTACCCACAAGCCTATAATCTGAGTCTCTCCTTCTGTTAGAGCCTTCTAATCCTTCCAGTCCTTCCAGTGGGTTACTGTATCAGAGAGGCCAAATACTCACTAGAGAAGACTCCTTTCCTTACTCTATAGACACAGAACAGGGAGCTAATGCAAAGATTGCAAATGGGCAAGAGACCTTTCCCAGGGCCCACTGCAGACTGAGCTGGAAGTATGTAAGACCTTGAAGAAGGCCTGGGAACCATGATGAAAAGGAGCTTTTTCTTCTTCCGATGACAGCTGTCACCTTGGGTTAGGCTCACTTAAACTTCTTAGCTCTGGCATCTCTAGTCACAAGGCATTCCCCAAAGATTTGCAGAGGACTCTACCCAGGTTCACACCTAGAGGCAAACTCAGTCATATTTGATCAGATACCTGCTGTCAGCTCAGTTAAAGAGCAGTGACTTCAAATAAAGTGGACTAACTTAATGAAGGAAACTTAACACGTGGCATCAGGGCTTCCCCATCTGGAAGCAGGGACAGCTCCTTTGCGCTAGCCAAGCAAACTTATCTTCCCTACTCTGGAGATGTAGTAAGGTCCTAAGGAAGACTGGATGTCAGGCTTTAGAAGGCACACACAGACAACAAATCCATGCAGAGACATGAGTGTAGTTTGAGAAGAGGAGTAGATGTTAGGTCAACTCAGTAGTATATTACCTGAGTTTGGATTTTCCCCATGCTACTCGATCTAGGTCAGAACAACCTAAAGTAAGCTACTTCACTTTTCTGAAGCACATTTTTTTTCTCACCTGTGACTCAGTAGTATTCAACCTGTATGAAACATTATATTTTTCTATCAAAGGTGGTTAGCTCACCAAAGACCAATGTTCCATAAATCTCTCCAACATTGTAAAACTTTTACACAAATCTTTTAATCTCCCCAACCTGGTAAAACTTCTGTTTATGCAAAGTCCCTGCTATACCAACGGAACTTAATGACCTGGAGGGGCCAATCCCTTCCCTTGTTTCCTTCATTTCCTCTGAGCCAATTAAAGTTTAACCACTGAGTCGGAATGTGAGGTTCAGCTCTCACCAATAGGATGAGACACAGGCACCACCTGCTTCACTATAAAAACTAAGTGAACTTCCCGCCCCATGTGCTTTCTAGCCTGGTTTGGGTTGACGCACACCCTTTCTGCAAAAAGAAACTGCCTCTTGGTTTACTTTTGTTATGTTCGGGTGTTTGGTTATGTGATATTGAGAATATTCATTTCCAACATGCCCACTCAACAAGCTTATTCTGAGAATTAAAAGCATATAGACTTCTTGGTCAAGGAACCAACTTACAGTCTGTACTCAGTTAATTCATCCATTTAACAGCCATTTATTCACTCATTCATTCATTCACTTCCCATTCCTTCTACCATTGACTGATACAGCTATTTTTTTTATTGCATTACATTTTTAGTGCTGGGATTGAATGTGCGGCCTCACACACGGTGCTATGTAAGAGTTTTAACATGGAGTTGTATTCCTACTCCTTTTTCAATATTTTATTTTGATACAAGGTCCCACTAAGTTACACAGACTGGCCTTGAACACACTGTATGTAGCCTAGGCTGGCCTTGAACTTATGATCCTTGAGCTTCAGCTTATTCAGTAGCTTGGATAACAAGGCACTGCAAGGCCTGGAAGGACTAGGGCTTAAGCATTCTCATGCCATGTAGAGATTAGCATTTTTCATATGCAGTTTCTAGCTGTATCTGTGCCTTTATGGTACTAGATAAGTGAACAATTTATATAAAACTTACTTAAAGATGACATAATTATCAATATAAGACCCAACATGTCTTAGAGTCTCTGTCTCTGTCTCTCTGTCGCTCTGTCTGTCTCTGTATCTCTCTGTCTCTGTCCCTCTGTCTCTGTCTCTGTCTCTCTCTCTGTGTGTGTGTGTGTGCGCTCATGAGTGCATATGTATGTATGTATACATGCGTGTATGATATAGTGAGCTGCCCAGAGCAGTGAACAGCTGGAATAAATTAGTTCATAAAGCTTCCTTAACTGGAAGAGCACTTGTTTCCAGGAATGTCTGAGGTGTAAGGGGAACAGGAAGGAGGCAAGCACCAAAGTTCATCAAGAAGCCTGAGGCCCAGGACTGAACAAGGCCCACAACTGGATATCATGCCATATTTTGAATAAAGATGTATGATTTTCTTCATTTTACAACTTAGTCAGGAGGGGTCTGATGGTTGTTGCTTTTCAAGTTCTGGGTTAGAAGGCTTCCCTGAAAATCAGTCAGAGTGGGAAAACTCTTTCTGAAGAATGGGGATGAAGATACACTTGTGGCCCCAGTAAAGCTGACATAGACATTTGTCCACAATGCTGTCCCCTGGATGGGGGCTGGATGGGGCTGGCTAGATGGTGTGTTGTTGGGAAGCTGCAGGGTAAGTACTGGCCAGCAGCAGGAGCCTGGCTGATTTTAAACTAAATTTCTATCCCCATACACACCCACCCCATGAGCTAATACTTATTTTTATCACATCCCTGTTCCCTTAATGGACCTTTCTGGTACTGAATGCCACTTCCTGGGTTCTAATTCAGAGAATCCTCCAAGATTTCTGCCTTTGGTAATATCATCCTATTTGTTTCTATCCCACACAGGTAAAGACTCTGGGGGAACCACCACACAGTACAAAACCCTTCAGAGCCCAAGACAATACACCAATTGCCTAAAGATTCCTCCCCCTACAGTCCAGATACTTTTGTTACATAAATGTACCCTAGAAATGATTTCCTTCTGTCTCTCTCTGCTTTTGAACAAACACCAAGCATCGCATGCGTCTTCTTCTGGAGGAAAGCTGAGCGCCATCAGCGAAAGTCTACGTGTACAGGACTCTTGGTCTAAGGGGCTTTGAGAATGAGTGATGTCATTTTCATCCAATATGTGGGAAGGAGAGATTGCTTCATAGCTAATAAATGAATGAAGAGATCTCAAATATGGCTAAACCTAAGCTACCATCCCAGGGGAGGTCACTTGGGGGCTTCCTCAATGTTAGGGGGAGCAGGAGAGAGTGAGAAGTGACTTCGGAAAAGTCAGAAAGGATCATTTACATCTACCTTTTCAGCATCTCATTCTTCCTTAGCAACCCTCTTAAGGGGTGGGACCTAGAGTGAAGATGAGTCAACCAGGGTCATTCTGTTAGTAGTGTCTAGCCAGCAAGTCTAGGACTCCCATTTGGCTCACTTTGATTCTAAAGTTGATTGTTTGATCCTAGCTACCCCCATTCCAGTTCCCAGTAATTCACTTAAAATAAAGTCAGATTCCAAAAGAGACCGGAGAGTTTGTGTATGCCCTCAGAACAACTATCACACCCACTTTCCCATGTCCAGCAGCTCAGGTTTCCTGTGCAGGGCTAGGGAGAGTCAAGGAAGTGGGGACATAGGTCTCTCACGCAGCTTCCACAAGTACTCCAAGCCACTTAATTAATATACTAAACTTATATACAACACACACACATACACTCACTCACACACACAGTCACACACACATACTCACACACACACACACACTCACACACATACACACACACACACACACACACACTCAGCCTTTTGCAGTTGTGGTTAAAGGTAATTTAAAATATGTTCCAGATGTGGCTAGCGGGTGGTTAGGCAGGTCTATGGGAATGGGGAAGCCCGACCATGTGTGTACTCAGCACCTGAGGCTGGTTCAGGAAGTGGATCTATAGGCTCAAAGGTAACAAGCTTCCTTTTCCCTCTGGCTGGAGGAAACAGGATGGGGCAGGGAGCTGCAGCTGGTTTGAACTTGCTGGATGGGAGGTGGAGTTCTAATCTTCCTGATTCTTCTATAAAGGCTACAGCTGGTGCTTTTGGAGTTAGACTTGGGTATTCTGAACAATAAACTTGAATCTTCTAGGTAGCTTAATTCCTCTAAATTTTGATATTCCTATCTGTAAAATGGGGGCCATCATTTGCCCTTACAGAGTTTTCTGGAACAGAAAACCTAACTATCCTGTCATTTGCCCTTACAGAGTTTCCTAGAACAGGAAACCTAACTATCCTGTCATTATTTCTGGATAGGAGTAATAAAATCAAGAGCTTTTAGACCCTTTCTTCTAACAGTTCCCAAATCATAAAAGAAAATGGATCCCAAAGAATATTTTTAAGTTCCCTCAGTAGTGTTGACAGAGGTGAATGCCAATTGCCCTCCATGAAAAGGAGGTAGCAGTGGTGTGATGAGGGGTGTAGAGGTTGCAGGGAGAGGAGAGAGACAACGGCAGCTGTTGAGAAGGAGGACTTGGGAGTAGCAGAGATATTTGCAAGGATGTATTAGATGAGACTTGATTGACTATGTGAAATGTCTTCCCTTTCCTTCCATTTAGATACCTCTGTACTTCCAGGGTTTTTATTCCTGCTAATGACAAGCCCTACAGGGAAAGGTGGCTCCAAGTAGCTCAGTCCTCTTTATGTTACCTTTAAGAGTCTATATACTGTGCACGGGTGCTCCACATTCTCCTGAGATTGCTCAGTGGGCATGAGGTCATCTCTGACTATTGCTATGGTGACACTTGATCTGAAGTTAAAAGAACTGTCTACCTGGAATGGATCTGACAATGATCCCTAGATCCACCCTGGGGAAGGCTGAGGCGGCTGTCTTTGAAGGTTAATATGGAATCTCTCTCTCTTTCTCTCTCTTTCTTTCTCTTTCTCTCTCTCTCTCTCTCTCTCTCTCTCTCTCTGTCTTTGTCTCTCTCTGTCTCTCTCTCTGTCTCTCTCTGTCTGTCTCTGTCTCTGTCTCTGTCTCTGTCTCTCTCTCTGTCTCTCTCTCTCTCTCTCACACACACACACACACACACACACACACACACACACACACACACACGAGGTAACATTGGGACCTCTAGACTCAACCTTGGCCCTAACCTTGGCCACCTCTTAGGTCTCTTTACGCCCTGAGTTTTCCTAAATGAGAGGCAGCAGTGCTGACTGCTGGGTTGTTTAGAAGAGAGCTATTGTCCAAAGTGTTTCATTAATGATGCTGTGCTGGAAATGCCAGCTCTCCTGCCACCACCTCTCACTGCTTACGGATTTTAGTATTGATCTTGGGTAGATTAAAGAAAAAAAACAGAGTGTTTATATTAAACACCATATAGGACATAGAGACTTTTAATGTCCTGTAACACTCATTTCCAGTAAGGGGAAAATGCAAGGCTTTCTGAAATGAAACACTCTTCTGAAGCATTTATTTGAACTTAATTTTACTACCTGCCTCGTGTAGACAGGGCTTTTCTATGGGGAGTAAATGACTCACTCCACAAGCTTTTCCAACAACAGTGAAAAGTTATAGCTATTTGATTTCCCCAATAAAGAGTTACTAGCAGTAATAATCCCAGAGAATATTAGGCAAGGCACTGTGATCCCCATTCTCAGGCCCAAACTCAATGACACTAAATATTTTATAATATTTTCCAGATAAACTAAGCAGAGGTGGCACACGGCAGGCTCTGGGATGGGGTTATGGCTGCCTCATGAAATCAGTTCTCTCCCCTCTTGGTCATCCTGGCTGGGCAGATTTGAACTAGCTGTTGGGTAGCTCAAAGATAGAGCTATAAGCTGCTCTAAGCTCAAATCAAGTACTAACTCCTAAAGTCTTACCCAGAAGCCTCTTTCCTAGTTACTGCATTCAGTAGTGCCATCATCATCTTCCCAGTCTACAATACTTGAGGTTTTAGTATGACAATCAGTGCCACCCACCGTCTTCCCTAGGCCAATCCAGACAGAGTTATGTCTATCCAGGCAAAGCACCTCTTAGCATTTGCCATTTGTCACATCACTTCATGGCTGCAGCTGCTGCTTAGTTCAGACCCTCCTCACATGCACATGGACCCCGTGGTTTCCCTTGTTTCTGTTGATCTCATCTGGTTTTAGATCTTCTGCACATTTCCAGAGTCCCTTCCTGTCATCATGCTTTCCCATGTGCCATGAAGATGCTGTAAAAACCAGGTACGCACACCCCATAACCCTGCTCCTAAGTTTTCCATGGCTCCTTGATGCCCATCACACAATGTTGAGACTCCCTGACCTTCCCTGCTAGGCCCTCCTCGGCGATATCCTGCCTTACTCAACTCCTCTCTGCTTCCTAGATGCACTTTGGTTTTCTATCTCCCCTCCATTATCATATGGTTTTTCCACATATCAAATCTCCAATCATCCATCCCCAAACCCCAAATATCCTTTGAGGGGTTCTACAGCTAGGGACTTTTAAGACTGTGTATCCACAGGTATCTGCATGTTGTTCTAGTCTGGATTATAGCTTGGTTACATGCAACATTAGAGTTACTGGAGGCGGGACAGCTGATGCTTTCTTGTAAAGCTAACTTTAAAAATGAATGCTTCCCCTTTAGATGAAGTCTCACTCTCTCCCCATAAATCACCCAGCAGTTTACATCTGTTGGTGGGTTTTTTACTCAGTGCTTGCCTTGCTTACTATGGCAAAAGCTTTCCTTGCTAAAGGACCCAGGCTGTTTATTCATATCTGCCATTAAGGCTTGGCCAATGTTCCTGGTGCATCATATGGACTAAATAGATGTTCTACTCAGTTCTGCAGCTTCTGTGAGTATCCTTGTATTTCCCTCCTCCATCTCTCCTAGGTCAGCTAGTAGTTACCCAGTTAGTAAGAGGTGCATTTGATTTGAATAGTTATTCTCTTCTTTCTACTGAGGGAGGGAAATACCATGGCCAACTTGTTGGTCTTTGAGTTTGTCTGTGAAAGGAAAGTCATGGAAGAGCTATGTAATTAGACAGCCTTTGCTTGCATGTGGCAGATTTCCACCTGGAACACACTTCCCAATAGAAAGCCTTTTCATGATAAAGCAGAGGAACAAAGTGGAAGTTAACAGCAGAAAGATAATTATCAAATTTGTCACGAGTCTGTTTATACTGCTACTGTCAAGGGTAATCATGTTAGTTTAAGAAAGAGCTTGTGCTTGGAGTATTCGCATGTGAAAATGTTTTCAGGCGTGTGTTCTGGCTGCTGGATGAACACATGGGAATCTATATTTGTTTTCACATCGTGGATGACTGATAATTTTAACAATAGGACACAACAGGACACAATACACCTTAGAAATTTATTATTTTGCATCTTGATTTTTGGGTTTTGAATGAGTGGATTTATTGAGTATATGCATTTTTATTTTTATCTATTCACTTCCCCTTCCTCACTTGACAAGTAATAGAGTGGCAATTGTTGTCTGTGTGTCTACACTGATCACAGTCTTCCTTGAGAAATTAATGTACATAAAAAACAGTCCCATTTTTGATGGTGTGTGTGTGTGTGTGTGTGTGTGTGTGTGTGTGTACACATGTATGCAGTCAATAGTCAGCCCTAAATTTGGGTTGTGAATGAAAAAAATAGAAGAATTTAAATTTCTAGTTTTTCAGAATTGGTTATTTGTGAAATTTATTTGTAGAACTTATCACTTGAATCATCTGTTACAAATCCTGAATGAGGCCAAGTAAAAATATGTATGGACAGCTTGTCTATGTGGGAAATGCAGCATGTGTCCCTCTCTGCCCCCCTCCAGAGATTGTGACCATGGTTTTGAGTTGTATCAAATAAACTCCACTGGTTTATATTATTATATTAGTTCCTTTAAATCTTCATGTTATGTTAGCTAGATATGTGTTCTTAAAATACCAAGAAGTAATAGCGATACCACAAACTAGTGGTATGTGTCATGGCTCATATGTTAGATCCTCTAGGACACCCAAGAACTATCTTTACCCAGGTAAGGAAGAAAGAGTTGGCACACAGCAGAGTGTCTAATCCTGCAGGACCATTCAAGATGGTTCCTGAAGACTTCGCCTCAGATCACAGATCTTCAAGGTGATCACAGAACCATCCATCAAACACTTTGCATCCATTAAGCATTATACACAATGGTGAAGGAGCAGCCCACAAGCCACAGTAAGCAGACTTGCTATAGTGCTAAGGCCAACCCTCTGGGCAACCCTTTTGAATTGTGTCTCCTCTACTCACCTGATCTTTTTCCACCCCGTCACTCCAGGTAACCTCTGTTTTAGATTTGAAAGCCATTACCGTTAGCTCAATCTCATTTCTCTGAGTGACAGAGAGTAAAGTTTGGTTTGGATGAACTTTAGATTTAGTTACTCAGCAAGGAGAATTTTCAGTTCTTTTGGAGTTTTTTCCAGGGGTTGTCACAAACTTTGTTTTGAGTAGTTGATCTAATCCTCTGAAGATAAATTAAACTTGACTGGTGTATTTAAGTAGGTGAGGTCTACTGCCGAGACCCTGGAAAAGTAGCCCATTGGTTCAGTTTCACTTAAGACGAACAGCAATTAGACTGAGAGGAAACAACATGACGTGAACATCGAACACTGTGTGATTAATCCCCAGAAAAGGCAAATGAGAAGAAATGTAGAGGACATATTTACCATGTAATCACTTTATGAGTGAATGAACTAAAAGTTCTTCAATATGTCCCATAGAGTAAAACTGCAATAGCAGATGCTAATCCTAGGGAGACTGCCTGAGAGATCCATTCTGTTCTTATGACATGCAGAAGGCTGGGTCCTTCCATTGTTTAAACATGCCTACGTTTCTCTTTCCTCTGGATTATGGTTCTCAAAACAAGACCTGTGGTCCACATAGGAAGCACCATGTCACTGGAGACAATGTGTATTAATATAGACAGTCTCTGGTCTTCACAGGAGACTAACCATATCAGAGGCATCCTCAGGGGCAGCTGAAGGAATCTGCACTGACCCAAATCTTCTGATTGTTTACTGCACATGGTAGGAGGGCTCAGTAAGAGCCTGTGTTTCTCTAAGGGTGGTGATGAGCCAGCCATCGCTGATAGAGAAGAGGCCGAGGAATCCAGGTTGAGTACCCCTAACTAAGCATGCATCTGCCTCTCCCACTTTCTCTCCTAAGCAACAAGTCCAGGGCATACTACTCACTCAAGAACATTCTCAGAAAGAATAAGTGAGTTCAAAGATGTGAAGCTGTCTGCTGTGGTGTGAAGATTTTGCAATTTATACCAAACATTGGGACATTTGGGAATAACTATGGTCGTCTTGTGTTAGAGAAGATTGAAAAGTAGCTAATGCTTGTGGGTAACTTGTTTGTCAGGTACTGTGGTAAGAGACTGGGGGATGTGTTCTTAATCGCCAAAGCAGAAATCAGTTTCATGATTGTCCATTCCCATATGAGGCAATAGTCCAGATTTTCCTTCTACTAGAATCACAGTTTTGAGCACAGAGCTAAACCTTTAATTGACCCAAGCCAACCTCCTGCCGTCTCTCCTCCATATCATCAGGACTGAGAATGGGGGTATGGGGTTGCTATGTCTCTGACAAAGAAAGTCCCTGAGGGCCAGGGACACACAAAGTAGATCTTTTCAGTTTGTTAGTACATCCATCCCTTAGAGAGCTGGGTATGTTTTTAGATCCCCTATATTTTGACTTGAGAAAGGAGTAGTGGGCTAGTCTCTGAAAAGCTCCTAATATGAACAAAGTAAATTTGACTGTCTAATCTCTTAAGCAGGACTGTGACAAAGTCATTAACACTGTTACCGATTAGTACAAGTCATCAGGTGTCAAGGTTGCTCATGGGAAACCAAATCACCAGTAGGAAATCTCCATTTGAATTTACTTGGTGAATCATTTTGATATTTTTACACTAGGAAAAGATGTTGGTGAGTAGCCCCCTAGTTTCTGTATTATTATACGAAGGCTCTTTTTAAAGCTTAAAATTAATGGGTGCTACCACAAATGAAAATTTATACAGGTTAGATTGCATAAAAATGAACAACTTCATGTAAAACACATTTTACATAAAACTAGAGAGCAAACAAACAAACAAAAAAACCTAAGAAAACATCTACCACAAATGTAAACAGATATAATATTCTTAATATATAAAGGTCTTGATAAAATAAACTGTGCTCTTCCCTAGTATATAAATGCAGCAGGGTCAAGTATGGGTCAAGTATGCTGTGCCCATACAATAAACCATTGACTAGCTGGCCAAATCATTCTTTAAAAGGGTATTCAGAGCATAGAGATCTCACCATTAAAAGCTGAGTCTACAAAGCAAGCTGTACAATCATGTTCAGCAGAGTAAGGAGAAGAGGTGCCCACTCATGGCCCCGTGTGCACTGAACGCTTTATCTCCTTAGACCCCGCAATCACTTCCTTCTGATGCTGTCATTTTGTATTTGAGGAATGTGAGGCCCAGAGAAGTTGAGTAACTTGCCTAATCACACCCAATAAATTCATCGGAGCTGGGATTCAAATCCTGATGTGTCCGTCCGTCTGTCTGTCTGTCTGTCTGTCTGTCTGTCTGTTTGTCTGCTAAGTCATAACTCTATTTTCTCCAGGCTGTTTATATCCCAGTGCTCACTGGGACTTTGTCTTTTACCTTTGATCTATCTTATACCTTGCAAGTAGTTAACACTTGCTGAACTGTGGGAGGCTTAGCAATTGACCAATCCAGAGATTAGTTTTGAAAAGACAGACGGGGATGTCCTGAACGGTGTGTAGCTTCAGGACATGGCTGGTGACACTGACTGGATGGCAACAGATCTCTGTATAACATCATCAGAGAGAACTTTCACATTTAACACCATCTTTGGTGAAAACTGATCTATTGTTAATAGTCTTTGAGATATGAGGATGTGAAAGCTTAAGTCTGACTTTCAATCACACTGCCCATCCCCAACCCCTAGAAGAGGGATCATTCCAAGTCTTGTACTTTGAGCAATTAAGATACTTTCTGACAGCAATCAGGAACTGTGAGGGGGGACGCTGAGCTGGGGAGAATAAAAGGAAATATGGACGTCTGAGGGAGATGCGTCTGAATGCCCCCAGTGTGAAGGAGGATTCTGTACTTGCTTTCCTCGACAGCCCAGCGAGCTCTTTGAATGTGTTCCTTTACCCACACGTGCTTTGCACTCCACTGTAAGGAGAAATGGCCACTTTCATGATTAAGTGGGCAGAAATCAAGTCAGAAGCAGTCCTTATAAAAGAAACTTGGCCACTGGGGTGGGCAGAGAACACAGGCCCCTCCAGGAAGCTGCAGAGACCTTTAGTCATAAGAAGAAGAACTGAGGATCTGTACTGGTTACAAAGAGCTGGCGGACCCCACCCATGTTTGACTCACCCTTGTTCCTGTGTCTAGTAAGCACTCACCAGGAATCTGCTGAACAACCCATCAGGAAGAGTCTGTCTGTGGGCTTTTGAAACTGTCTGCCATTGGGTCAACCCACCTTCTACATTTAGAGTTTAATATTTCACCCAGATGCTAATTACACAGTTTATAGAGATCCTTGTGCTCAGAGAAGCTGGGAGGCTCGATTTAGATGGTTAGATGCTTTGGAGAGCAGATTCAATAGTGAGCTGGCCTGTTGTCACTGAGGGGAACAGAGCAGTAACAGAATGCATTGAGGGAGCTTGTCCTTAGTCCTGTACTTGCTATTTTGAGTCTCTCTGGTGAATGTGTGGACATCATCAGACTCGTCAGGAAAGGATGGCACTGTTCTTGTCTCAGAGGAAATGACCAATGAGTTAATTTTGGATTGGAGCTGTTTGCTCCAGGATCCAGCACAGGTGGCCTGAGTGTGGCAGGAGAAGGATTGCTCACGCTCAGATAGAATGGGATTTAGTCCCATGTGGGTCAGCGTGCCTGTTGCCTAGGAAAGGGCACCTTGGATGCCTCTCAGTTGGAAGATATTATCTCCAGATGGAGTCCTCTGCCTCCTGGCAAAGTCACCAGCATTATTTGGTAATATTTTGATGTGCTATTTATATGGAAAGGGGCTTTATTGGCATATCTTTCACATCATGCACAAACAGCTCTAACTTTTCTTTCTAAAAGGGGGTGGCAGCAATGAAGATGGGAAAAGCTTGGAAAGGCATTAGGGTAAAGAATTGGCCGGGCATGGGCTCAGGCCCAACACCATGTGTCCTGGCCAGAGAGTCCAGGCCTAGCCTTGATTTGCATTCAGGCTGCGTCTCTGGCTGCTGAAGCTAGACTCGCCTGTCACTCTGACGAATCTGGCAAGAGCTCCAGACTCTGGGCTTCAATGAACGGGAAACACTTCTCAGGGCTGGAATGGGGGCAGGGAGGGCTTGGGAGAATTAGCTGAAGATTTCATGTCCTACACTTGCCTGTTCATTGTCTCCATTTGGGAAACAACAACTTCAAAGCAAACAAAAAGCTTCACATTATTGTAGCAAGCCCGGGAAAACTTCTACAGCTTCTCTTAGAAATGTATGTAGCATTGTTTAAAACCTCCTCTCTCTCTCTCTCTCTCTCTCTCTCTCTCTCTCTCTCTCTCTCTCTCTCTCTCTCTCTCTCTCTCTCTCTTCCTCTCTCCACTTTAGTCAGCACAAATTTGGAGGCAGAACCAAACCTGGTAATAGCGTATCTCATGCTGCTATCAATTTTCCGCCAGAAGAGCGTTTTTGGGACACAAAGTCCTTTGTCTATTTCCAGAAGCTCGATTCAATGACATTACATGAATGACTACAACACTATAGCATGTTCTGCACCGTTTCAAATTGTAACCTAAAAAAAGAGAAGAACTTGGAACCCCGCCAGAGTGTAATGATTTCAGTCCTTAAGAAAATCCAGCAACCATTACGCTACTCTCAATATTTTCTCGCTGTGGAAATTTAAGAATAGGCTCTAATCAAATGGCACCCCCATCCTTCATTTTGCCATGCTTCCTGTTACTAACCAGCCTCCCATGTCTGTTTTAGGTTAAAAAATAAATAAGTTTACAATATGTTTTTTTTTTAAATTGGGCTGAATCAGACAATTGTATATTTTAGAAAATGAAGGCAAAATGTAAAACAGGCTAATCATGATTCCAAATTCAATCTTCAGGTCTCTAATTGATCCCATCCCAAAGGTAACATTCTATGCTAATTGACATGCCGAGATGGTTACAATTATGTAAAGTAAAACTAGGCCTGTTGGAAACTATATGTCTTCATGAAGCATGGGAGATGGCCAGATTTTATAATAGTTGACTGCAAAAGGATGCAACCACTTTGCTCACATTTCCTCCTTTGGTTTGGCCCTTGTACATGAGCAGTGAGCCCCTCCCAATCCTTCAATAAAGTATAGATTTCAAGGGGAAAGTGACATCATTATGTTTTTCCTTCGGATTGGGCAAGGCATGGTAGAAGGAGTCAGAAACTTTCAGGGTTCACTTTGTATGTCAGTTTAAAAAGAAGAGAGAAAATGAAACCTAACATTCCATATTTATCGGCAGAATGATTTTTTTTTCCCCGTGCGTTTGTGACCACACACACGAGCGTGCTCAGCCTCGATAGGAAACAGATGGCGGTAGAGCGGATGCTGCCCCAGGTGGACCCACAGCATTTGCAGATTCTGTAAGGCCTGAGCAACAACTCCTCAGTATTGGCCAGAAGGCGCCCTCATCCTCACTCAGACCCCCTCAATCCTTTCCCTCTGTGGTGAGCACCCTGGATGGGAGGCCAGGACTCCCCAGGGTGAGCCTGGATGTTGAGAAGGCAGGAAAGCAGGAAGCCTGTTTATGCAATCAAGAGAGGGAGCAGCCTCCTTCGATGGTAGGGAACACCTGTGCCTCTTGGCATCTTGCCTCCCTGGACAGGCAAACCAAGCTAGCCACGTGCATGGTGATTAGTATTATTCCCCCCCTCCTATGAAGCAACACTGGCAATAGGGGTGTCATTAATACCACATCTCCGCCTCACTCCCTCTTCTGCCTCCCAACAATGTCAGTCCATCACTGTCCCCATCAGCCCCGATTTATTGCAAGCCTCAACAAGCCTCTCCTGGATGGTTGCTATGGATTTTCTAACTGCATCCAATCTAGCCATCTCTAATTCATGAAGTAGCTGAAGCCATAGAAATTCAACAACTGGCTTCCTTGCCTAGCCATCACCGGCTTCTCAAGCACTCAAAATGGAACACAACTGGTCTTTCGTAGTGTGTGTGTGTGTGTGTGTGTGTGTGTGTGTGTGTGTGTGTGTGTGTGTGTGATTATTTGTCTAATGTCTGCTTGGTTGCCAGTTTTTTTTCCCCCCTGTATTCATAGCAGGAAACCCACAGTACGGAACACTGTGCCAGGCACTGTGTGGGGCCTTGGTAAGGATTTGTCAATTGAATGACTAAGGTAGGCCTCCCACCTACAGGGTGTGAGATAGGTCCTTCAATAAAATATTGTGTAGCCAGTACTAAGCACTTCCTGTTAAACTCTGTCAAACAAAGCAATGACAGAACCATTCCTAAAGTCGCAATCAGTCTGACAGGGTTAGTTCCCCATGAAGGACTTTAAGGAACTACTAGTTGGTAAGTGGAGAATATTATAGTTTGTCCTTGTTGGTTGATGACCCTCAAGACCTTAGGTTGCATGAGTTTTAGACTATCCTGTCCAACAAACTATTGGAGGAACCAAACCCTGGAAGAAGTTACCCTTTTCCTAAATGACAATAGTTACAAGATACACGAAGATCCTTGGAGCGCCATGGAGAACCAAAAAGAAACAAGGCCTACCATGCTCTCAAGTGTACTGTCCAGTGCCTAGGTCAGCTGCGTGGAGATTGGTGCCATACTGTTAGGAGACCCAGATTAGTGTGGGACAGTCAAGAAAGCTACCTTTGTAGAACTTCACTCAATTCCAATTTCCCTCTTATACTGATCCTTATTCATTTCTGAAGGTTCTCTTGGGGATACTGGAATCAGGGAAACCAGTCCAGCAACAAGGAAGGACAATGGGCCCTTTGGTCAGAAAGTCCTGGCTCAATCAAAGCTCTTCTGCTTGGTTATAGATGTGAGTGATTTTCTGAGTTTTCTGAGTTTCAGTTTCTTCATGATAATGACCCACAGGGTTGGTGTAGGGTTAGGGGAAGGAGTGGGGAATGTGTGAATCGGATCACAACACACTGTATGAAATTATCAAAGAAATAATAAAAATAAACGCTAACTCAACAAGAAAACCTGGTATATTTAGTGAATACTCATTGATGGTTTTTTCCCTTTTAACAGTTCTTCTGTTGTATTAAAACTCTCCCTTCTTTGTTTTCTGGGCTGTACTCTCTACCTAAGATGGTGTTCACATTTTACATTGGACCTTTCCTATTAATATATATATATTTCCTATTAATATATATATATTTGTATAATGTTATATACTGTATTTTATAGAATAAGTTGTCAAAAGTGAAAAAGAAATCTGTGGTCAAGAAACAAAGTAGCACAGCCTTTAGGGTCTGATGTAGTTTTGAATTTCAAGTCCCTAACAATCAATGGCATGGCTTTAGGAAGGCCATTCTCTTCTTCTCTTTTGTAAATGGGATCTGTGGTTGCTAAGACTATGGTGAACATTCAATAGACAAGGGCATGGTGCCTGGCACAGAGGAGCCCCTCAGAGAATCTAAGGCCCTTCCTTTTACCTGTTGCCATCTGTGGTCCTGGAGACATCATCCTGATGACAGCCCATTAAATGGTAGAAAACTGCAATTCCTAGAGGACTGATTATAACTTTGGAAACAGTTGAGAATAGGAAAGTTCTCCATAAACATGGCCTTGACTATATTATATGCCAAGAATTGGAGATGCTGGATGCATTCATTATTCACTGTGGTCCCTTAAGGGACTCACAGTCACCCACTACACACATCCAGAATCACTTAGGGGATTTGCAGCCACCCAATGATACACCTAGAGTCACTTAGGGGATTTGCAGCCACCCACTGGCACACCCAGGAACACTTAGGGGAATTTCATTCTCCAGCAAACAAGACAAAATGGTCTGTACGGAAAACCACAGGGTGCCCACAACAGGAAGGTTCATAAGGCAGAGGAAGAATTTCTTTTTACATAGAGAGCATGGGACAACTTTTTTCTTAGTAAGCACTTTCCTGTGGCGTTGAAGAGAAAGGGAAGTGATCCATTTGGAGGAGTTTGATGATGGGGAAGCAGAATTGGTCTAAGTCTTGGTGAGCAAGCCTATATATAGCTTAAGCCTATGATCCCAGGAAACTGAGTGAGGAAAATTCAAAGTTTGAGTCCAGTTTTGTCTATTTGGTGAGACCCTCCTCCAAAAATAATCAGTAGGTGCTGGGGAGAACTATCAGTAAAATGCTTGTTTTCCAAGCATGAGTGCCTGAGTTGGACTCTTAGAATATACATTAGAAAGCAAAACAAGCTCTTGTTCTCCTGCTCCTGCTCTTGCCTTCCTGCCCCAGTTCCCTCCCTCCCTCCCCCTCCCTCCCTGTCTCCATCTCTCCCTCCCTCTTTCCCTCCCTTCCCTACCCCCCTTCCCCCCGTCTCTACTACCCTCTTAACTCCCCTTGCCATGCCCTGAATAAAGAAAACAAAAACAAAAACAAAACGTTGGTTATGGTGTTCATATTCCCAGGACTGGAGAGCCAGACGGTTCCCTGGTCCCTCTGTCCCGCTTGCCCTGCCTATCCTAATTTCATATAGCAAGATTGTAACATTTTATTCAGCAAGAAAGCTCTGTAAACAATTCAAAATAGCTTCAGGAAGTTCCTCAAAGTGAACAGATTAACTAGGCCCCTCCCTCCTGAGAGCAAGCAAGAAGGAGTGAGCAGGGAGTGTCTTTCTCAGACAAGCAATGCTGGAAGGAGGAATCTAACCCAAACCAGGCTTCCCAGAAGCAGAGCTGCCAGGAAGAGGTTTAGACTAACACGGTCACTTAAAGGACACTCTCCAACATGTTGACCCACTGGCAGGCTGTGTACTGTGCTCTCATGTCCCAGCTTTGGTGAGCTGTCACCCATCCTGGGGTAGGATTTTGTGATACAGCTGTCTTTGAATCATCTCTACTCTTGTGTGTAACCCCGCGTATTCATGTAAGTAACCTTAATAAAACTCATTGGTTCATTGAGTTGGACTCTGGTTGTACCCATCCTTTGGTCTACTGTGGGTTCCCTGTCTGGGGTGAGTAGATGTGAATGTGTAGTGTCTTCCTAGGAAAAGTTTTGCCACATACCTACTTGGAGAGTTCAAAGCCAGTAAGAGGTCGTGTCTTTAAAAAGGGGTAGATGATGCCCGAGAAACACTAACCACAAGTTGTTCTTCGGCCTCTACATATACATGCATGTCCATTTACCTACGGAATACGTTCACAGGAGCATGGACACACAGACATCCCCCCACTCCCACACAAAAATAAGGAAAAGAAAATAAATGGAAGAATGGGGTTCCTGTACCCAATCAGAAAGCTAATTCAGGAGCAGCATTAGTGTAGTATCAGACACTGGTAGAATAAACTCACCAGAGACTTTGACGATTGACATTTATTGCCTTAGTTATTCCTATCCCAAATGTCTTGCATAGCGCCTTTTAATTTCATCATGCTGATAGGCAACAGCAGGAAAGAGTTGCTGAGTGGTATTAAAAAAGAAACGCCATCCGTGGGCAAAAATATCAGCCCCAGCTCCTGCCTTGTTTATTCAGTCACTTTTCATTCATGTTTTAAACTGAGTTCATGCCAGTTTCTGCCTTTATCTTGTGACTTGGCTAGTGAAGTTGGGGCATGCGGGTAAGGGGATGCATTTGAGCTCTGTCTTCATCCTACTCATGCAGCCTAGACCTTTTGAGAGTAGCGTCTCTGTTTTCCATGATTCCCAATGCACATGCCTGTGATTTTACACTGAGAAGGCTGCAGAGATACGTAAGACCTAGTCACGCTTTCAAGTTTACTGTTTAGTGCGTACATCAGATTGCTATTAAAAATGATGATGTAGTCACATCAATGCTCCGTCTGCAGCAAGATATAGGAAGAGAAAATAAAAAAAAAAAAAGACAACCGAAACCTGGTGGCAGTATCAGGAAAGTGCCTCAGAAATCCATTCTCTCACCTCTTCCCAGCAGGGGGAGAATAACAGGCAGAAGGAACTGAATGCTATGGTTTGTATTTAAAATACCCCTTAGGGTCCAGTTGGTGGTGCTGTCTTGAGAAGTTGTAGGACCCTTGGTGCTTGCAGCTGGGTTGTAGGTCTAAGTTGCTAGGCGTAGGCCAAGAGGACCCTGCTTCCCTTCTTCCTCTGCTTCTCGATCTGCCAAAAATGTGTGAGAACTCTGCCCAGAGCCTCTGCTGTGCAAGAACTAAACTATGAGCTAAAAACAGCCTTTCTTCTCTTAAGTTGCTGTCAGATACTTTCTCACACAGTGATGAGAGAGATGAGTACCACCAGAAGAACAGATAATTCAGTATGACTCGAACCTAGACTTTGAGGAGGAGGGAGCAAGGAAATGGTGATTTGGAGAAAGAGGTCCCGAAAGTTAATGGGTGTATGACCACCAAGCAGACCACTGTGGCAGCCTAGAAGGACAGTAGGAATGTCTGCCAGCCAGAATGCTGATTCCCCCAGGACATGGCTAAAGACACCACTTCACATGGCAGATAGTTTAACCCCCAAAGAGGCGGGGATGAGGTTCATCTAAAATACGATAGAGCAATAAAAGCCAGAGTAAACACTGCTATATTTAAAGAAGTTGAAAGAAGATTTCAAAGGCAAAGAAAGGAACTTACATAAGCTACTTGGAAATTTTTACTGGTCTTAAAATCTAGAAATAAATCAGCACCCAGCTCGTTAGTAGAAATGTGTTGCTAGTCACGTATTCTGTTCAGAGCCACTCTGTCTGAATTGTTGTGGTCTTAAAGAACTCAAAACAAAAAGAAATGTTACAGAAACTTGCATGTTTTCAGTATACATGCAAAGTGTACAAAGATGGGGTGCATGTAGGCCCAGAAGGATCCTCTTGCGGAGGCTCTTAGAAAGTTCTAGAAATACTGTTGGTCTCAGATTGGTAGGCATAAGCCGTGTTCCTTCATTACCTGAGGGCTTTGTTACTTTTCTAGACTCAATGAGACTCATCTTAACTTGGCACCATTAACTCTCCCATCAGATTCCATCATTCTTAGAAGACTCTCTGGCCACAGAAGTGGAAAACAGTTCTTGTAACATGAATGGGAGCTGATGAGAAGGAGGAAAGTTTTAAAACCTGAAAAATTGCTTAATACTATGACATCTTTAAAAGCTCGTGTGTTTGGACAGTAACTGTTAGGAGGCAGACTCTCACTGGAGGAAATGGGTCACTGGGACATCATTAAGCTGTGAAGAGGAAACCTAAATTATAATATATATTATAATATATAATACATACACACACATACACACACACACACACACACACACACACACACATATATATATATATATATATATATATATATATATATATATATGTAGTATTAGTCAGATGTCAGAGAGGCCAGTACCATGGGGTGGCCACGGAAGAAAACTGAGTTCACAAAGTGTTGGAAATAGTCTGAGACAGGCCATGTATGCTGCAGGCAGCAGAGAAGGAGGGGTATGACTAACTATGCTCTTCAGAACTGCAATGATTCCAGTCTGAGTCCCGGATGCAGAGCCACAGGATTTGGTGTTTACTAAGTTCTGGTGTTACTCTGGTCTGACCTTTCCTTGCTATGCCCCCATTTCTCATTTTTCCACATAGAAACTTTTGTCCTGTGCCAATGTATATACAAGAAGTATGCAAATGTGTTTTTTTCAATACGAGGGTCACAGTTAAGAAATTGCTTAGTGTGAATAGACTTTGGACTTTTGGACAGTGTTAAGATTGTGAAATACCACAGAGACCTTTGGAATTAGACTGGATGATTTTTTCATCAAAAGATGGCTGTGATCCAGTGAGAAATGTGTCTATAGGCTCATGTGTTTGGACACTCGGTTCTGCCTCCCAGCTGGCATAGCTCTTTGGGAAGGTTGAAGATCTTTTAGGAGGTTGTATCCTGCAGGAGGAAATGAGTCACTCAGGGCAGGCTTTGAGTGGCCCTACTTCCTGCCTACCCTCAGCTTTCATAGTGTTGTATCATATTGTGATGGACCAGCCTTTGTCTCCTGCCTGCTGTCAAGTCTTTCCTGTCATGGACTGTAACCACCATAACTGTAAGCCAGAATAAACTCCTTTAAGTTGCTTCCCCGCCCCTTTTATTTTAGTTACAGCAACAGAAGGGAAACCAAGACACCTTTGGAACTTGTTTCTTCACCTATAAACTGGGGATGATTTTAATCTTACAGGATTGCCGAGGCATTAAATGATAGATCACATGTCACATGACTCTGTCATTAAGCAGCTCTTCTTGCTCCATGTTTTAGATGATTTCTTTCTGAGAAGCCCTGTGCTGAGGATTATAGTGGAGAACTTGGGAGAGTAACTAGTGGGTTTGATTGGTTCAGCATTAGAGACTGAGCTGAGGAACACAGACAGTACCAGCTTCAGAAGAGACTCAACGATGGTTCTGAGGGTTAGTGCTGGAAAACAAGTGGTGTTGGTGGATAAGGTGAGACAAACTACAGCTGAGGGAAGTGGGGGGATCTCTGTCATGGAGGGAAGACTTTGCTTTAGAACACGTCTTTGTGGCAGTGTTTAGTCTCAAAGAGTCTCTGTAACCCATGGAGGAAAAGCTCTGGGTAGGAGAAGAGAAAGCCTAACAGACTCTAAAGTAGTGGGAAATTGAAAGCATCGGGATGGTCCATCCGCCCACCCATCCACCTACTACCCAACAACCTACCCACCTACCCCCTTGTAGCTTTTCCTGTACAAGTTTCTGGATGTCGAGCTGAGAAGGTAACAACGGTCAGGATAATTCTCTTACATCTTTGAACTGAAGGTGGAAAATATGTGAAATTCTAGATGGTTTTTGCCTCTTCATTTGAGTAGTTTCCTGATAATTACTGCTCTTGGCAGTATTACCACCCTGAACTTGGGGTGTTTTGTTTCCTTCCAAGTTTGTGCTGCAGATACGGACTTACGGCTTCAGAAAGGATTTATAATCTCTTTCTGATTAAGAAGCTGCCAAATAGCACAAACTATATTTCAGATCCCCTTAGATGTATTGTTTTTTGATTAACTATTGAAATTGGTTTAGAGACTGTGCCTTCGGTCATTAAAAAAGAGGGAACTATTTTTCTTTCTTACAAGAATCCGCTGATATCTGTCAGTCATCTTTATTTTCATGTGAAATTACGTGGCTGGGTGGCCTTTGTTTCACTAGAGTGTGAGGAAGGCTCTCATCACTGGCTTGAGCAACGTGTGATAAGCGCATCCTTTGATTGCACCTCCATGAGTCTAATCCTGGAATTTCACTCTAAGGCACAAGTGAGCCTAAAAATATGTAGAAGCCAAGTTTCCAGACTGTGAGCTGAATGTATAAACCTGCAGTGTGGGAGCCTGAGGTTATGGACTTCGGCAGAGGCAGACCTTAACAAGGGCTGGTGGAGAGAAGCATCTGGAAGCTGTAATGTTCAGCTTGCTTTCCTGTCCCCATCATTTTCTAATCCCCCAGGTGTAGCCACTTAGTCTGCACCTGTGGACTCAGCCTTGCTCCACTGCGGGTTTAGCCCTCTCCCTACTTATGAGGACTTTAAAGAACTCTAGGCCATTAGTTCAATCAACTAATGACCACTACCCAGTGAGTCGCTTTGCATCCAGATCTCCCTGGATTCTCTATGGCTTCCCCCACCCTGATCTGCTGCTGAATCTCAAGTCCAGTTCCATTAGAGCCTGTTCTTCCTCACCCTGACCCTAGACCACCTGCACATCTGGAACATTGCCAACGCTGTGAAGAGACATTAGTGCCACCAGGATGTCACAAATAACTGTAGCTTCCAAGTGCTGCTGCTTCTCTGCCTGAACCTCCTCTTTTCAAGTATTCTCTTCTTTTGTCCCCGTTAGCCAGGAGGACCTGGTCTCCAGGCTCTAGGCCATTTTCACCTTTCATTTGGAAATGTCTGTGACTCAGAACTGTGCTAAATCTATGGATGTGGACATGACTAAGACCTGCCCTCTGATACTTCCTAGCCCAGCAGAGGAGATCCACATAGAAGCAAAATAATCCCACCCACTAGGGGAAGTACATAAACCATGGCAGGAAGAAAAAATTGTGGGGCAGTTATTCTGAGCGGCTCAGTGGTGAGTCCATAGAGAAAAGCTGGGCCCTAAAGGATAGGTAGGAGTTGTTTGCAAGACTGTGTTGGAAGACAATTCAAACAAAGAAAGAATAGCAAACATATGGTTCTTCAAGCAAACATGGGAGGCTAAACTGAGGAATGGAAGGGAGGTAAAGCTAATGAGTTGGTAGGGACCATACCAGTGATGGCCTTGACTGATGATGATGATGATGATGATGATGATGATGATGATGACGACGACAATGACGATGACTTTAACAGTGGTAAAAATAGAGAAGGATGCTGTTAATCATGCCAAACCTAGTGCCTCTTTTTCGATAATGTTGTAAGAATAAATAATCATGAGAATAAATATTAAAAAGAACTAACATTTATTTCTCAAAGTGAATATTCTAAGATATTTCTCTATGGCTAGAGGTTAAAATCGATGTTTTAAGCAGAGTTAATCATGGCCACTCAGTGGATGAGTACTGATGAGTCTTGTGATAGGAATGTTCTGGAACCCATTTGACCTCCCTCTCAACATCTCAAGGTACTTCAGTGCTGAGCAAAACATTTTGAGGACTGGGTAGGAATGTTCTCCCAGTCCGACACAGTTCAGAACATTTGGAAAAGACCAGTCCTACGATGAGATAAAGGAAGATGCCCGTGGCAGAAGTGTTAAAACACAACAAAGCTGCCTGCCCAGCCGCTCCCCACCTGCCTGCCTACCTGATTTGTCTTCATATTCGAAGGTGCCATTGCTGATCTCTGTGATGTTACAAGGCTACAGGGAGCTTGTGTGAGGAAGGTATTAAGAGTAGGGAGAGCAGAGTCGGAAGATACTCTAGAGTGGATGAGACACTAGCTTGAAAAAGGGATATAAATAGCCCACTGCCAAATTATGAGCTTTAAATGTTTTTGTAAATCTACACAAGACTCAGTTTCCCAGCCCTGGAAAAGCAAGAAGAGTCCTTGTGTGAAGTAGGATTTCAATAAACATATTAAATTCAGGGTACTTTTTTTCCTCTTGGACTTACTTGTATTACTAGGACTGCTGGTTCCTCCTGATATTAAAAAAAATATTCCTTTGAAAATAACAGGTTCTTATACAATTAATATATTTCTTATATATTTCTTATATATGGTAGGTAGGATTGTGACACATTTATATTGTGTTCTTTTTATTGAGTCTACACTAAATATTTTATTGAAATAAATAGTAAGGAAACAGACAAGTGTCCTCTGGTTTTCCCTTTAAACATTTCTTAAAGGTATAAAGAATGGAAATGCCATGTAGGTAATAGGAGCACCATCTTCTTTCTTTATTTGATAAGAGGGGCGCAGGAAAAGGTCGAGATTTCAAGTCCATTGTTTCCAAATACTGAAGGCAGCTTGGCATATGATGTCTAGAAAATACTTTATATATATATATATATATATATATATATATATATATATATATATGTTGAATGAGTGGATGTCAGTGTGGTTGATGACTCCCATTCCAGTCTCTGTCATTGCCTCTCTTAAAGCCATCCATTTCCTGTTATCTGGTAACTACTATGGACTGTTGGTGAGGAATCACTGAAGAAGACATAGGTGAGCTCTTTGACCCTGCATAATTTCGGAGGTCAGCTTAATCTCAGAGCTAACTCCAGAGACCCAGACTCAACCACAGGCAGGCCTAGCGAGTCTTGGAACGTCTTCAGCCAGTCAGAGCCATGCCTTGCCGTGAATGGTATGTGTGTTGCTCTTTCTGCATAAATCCGGTTGTAGCATATCTCAACCTTAGAGAACATGTGAGAAAAGTAACTTTGAAAGAAATAAGTCCTCACACACTGGCACCCTTCCTGCCGGCCCTGTTGTGATTTTGCACTGAGGGTGCATTTTAATTGCTACAATGTGCTACACAGCCCAACCAAATTGAAAAGTAACAACCCTCACCTACCATTTGGAGACGTGATGAAAGTGCCAGAAGTTAGACTCCAAGGACTAGACATGTAACAGAGGCCCCCTACTCTCTCTGAAGAAGCTCATTAGTTTTTGCTTTCTCACATTCTGTTTGCTGTGGCCTGCTGCCAGAAATGGTGATTGCAAAGATAATAATTGAGAGTTAAAAATATGGGAGAGTGGCTGGGCTGTGGGGGACCCCAGGCAGCTGGGGAGTAGCACAGGTAGATAGCATCTGGGATGAAGGAGACAGGCAGAACGAGGCAGAAAAATGCAGCGAGTAAGGGCACAGACACATGGGGAGACAGAGAGACAGTGACAGAGACACAGAGGACAGAGTTGGAGGACAAGGACACAGAATGCGCGGAGGGAGATGGGGGATGTCTGAGCCTATATCTGTGGCAGCTGGGGCCTGTTTAAAGTTCGAGGCCGTGCTGAGGAGCAGACCAGGACTGTGGTCACACACATCACGTTGAGCAGTTCACACTCTGCTCACAGTAGTGATGAGACAGAAACTAGATTTCATAGGCAGCCGAGAGTGTCAAGTACAAAGACAGACACATGTTCCAGATGTGTGCGGTGGTGGGTAGGCAGCCTATCTCCACTAGGTGAGCCTGGGCCTCACCTCACCTTGTCATGGATTCTTTGAATCCATAGGCCATGTATCTTCCGGGACAGAATGGGGGTTACTAAAGAAGCACAGGTGGGTGGACTTGTGGTAGCCAAACTTCCTTCCTTCCTTCCTCCCTTCCTCGCTTCCTTGCTTCCTAGTTCACTTTTTTCTTCCCTTCCTTCCTTCCTTCCTTCCTTCCTTCCTCACTTCCTTTCTTCCCAGATGCCCTACAGTTCCCTCCACAGTCAGCAGATGCCTGAGGGAGTGCTTATAGGAGGCTCTCAATAGGCACTGTCAATCCTGGAAGAGCTCCTCCCAGCATGGCACCAGGGACCAAGTAGCCACTACTTAGGCCAGACACTGCAGGAGCTCTGTATGCAGGAGCTTTGACAAATGCCACAATGTTCCAGCAGACTTGGGTCTGAAAGGAAATGTCAGGGAACAAGAAAGGCAAAGGAGAAGAAAGGAAGAAGCAGCTAGCATTTACTTTTGTGCCAGGCACTGTCACATATGTTAGTCATTGAATCCATACAGTAACCCCAGCAGGTGGCTATTTTTATCTTTGCTTTTTTTTTTTTTTGATAAGGAAATGAAAGTTCCGAGAGGTTAAGAAACCAGTCTGAGGTCTCTCAGCTCGTCAGTGACAGAGTTGCTAGCCTAGCACTGTTTCTTTATTGCCCCAGATTCCTCTCAAGGCTTCGTGAAATCCATCATCCTCCCTGGAGACAAAGGGCTGCTGCTAGGTTGTCACTGAGGCAGGCTGGGAACACAGCCGGGCTCTGGCTGCCACCCCCTCCCCCAGAAATGTTTCCACAATGAGGTTTTCTCTGCAACTTAGTGATTTTATGGCTCTCAGCAAAAATCTGTGACACCAGATGTTAAATGCAGCAGGAGAAAGCTATTTTCATCGTCGCTGAAATCTTGCACAGTGCACCGAGTCTGGTCACATATCTGACTTCAGGCAACATGTGATCTGATTTCTGTTCTGAGAGAGAGGCCAGCCAGGGCTGTTTGGGCCTCTGGGTGTTGGGGAGGGGGCAGCTTAGCCTGGGACTTCTGTGACTTGCTGGTAAACAACACCTGGCTTGTCTGGAGTCCAGGCCCCTAGGCCACAAATCTACAGTTATTTGCAGGGGACCTGACAATAATGCTGGTGGGTTTTGTCCTTGCTATGGCCACCAACCCCTCAAGTTTTTTCTTCTTTCTTCCTTCTTTGGTCATGGCTACCATCATGTTAATGGACCAAGCCTCACAGAAACTATGGGTCTGAAACACATGAAACTCACTCACTCTCTCTCTCTCTCTCTCTCTCTCTCTCTCTCTCTCTCTCTCTGAAACAATAGCCAAATGCTGATTGTTGCATATGATTCATGCTAACACATTGACAACCATGCCAGCTTTATGTTTCTAGCAAAATACCTGAGACAATCAATTTAAAAAGAAGAAAGGTTTATTTGGGTTTCCAGTCTTGGAGACTAGTTTATGTGGTGAGACAGCTCTGCTATTTTACAGTGAGGAAGAACATCACAATAGGGGCATGGTATGGTGCAGGACAAGTTCACATTGCAGCAGCTAAGAATAAGACAGAGAGGAAGAGTAGGTGCCAGGGTCCCAGAAACCCCTTAAGGTACATCTTCATGTACTATGTTCTTCTACGTTCCACCATTTAAAGTTTCTTCCAGGATTTTGGGGTACATATGAGATTCTAACTATAGAAACTACCTAGTATTATATATACAGGGGTGTCCTGCTATAAATAAGGGTGCTGGATACATGGATCATATATAGTGCTGTTGGAAGGTTACATCGGGTAATGTATAGAATGATACCAAGATATTGATTGAAAACACTCAGTGCTCAGTAACTAGAAGCAGGTTTAGAATGATACTAGCACCCCAGGCTTTTAACCCATTTGCTCATAAATTCAACTTTGACGTAGAGTCCTACCTAAGCCTCCCGTGCCCCTTTCTCTCTGGTTTGAACCTACCTCTCTAATACTCAAGCCAGATGCTGAATTCCTACTACAAAGACTCTCTCTAGTCTGGGTCCATGGTCCTCTGTTTCCTACCTGCCTAACCTTGCCTGAGTCAGGGCCACTTTGTCTGATGTCCTCAGCACAGGCAGCTTCTGTCCCAGCAGTGCCCTTACTGAATTAAGAGCCCTAGATTTACTTCCTGTTGTGTCTCTAAGGAACCAGACAGCAATGTCTTCTGGGGAAGCAGTGATCACTTAGGC